>NC_142416.1:14975000-16190000 GCF_059516105.1 Syngnathus floridae | reverse complement strand
CCCTAACCCTAGCTCTAGCCCTAACCCCTAACCCTTTAAACCTAACCCTACCCTAACCCTAGCTCTGACCCCTAACCCAAAACCTAACCCTAGCTCTAGCCCTAACCCCTAACCCTTTAAACCCCTAACCCTAACCCCTAACCCTAACTTTAAACCTAACCCTAACTCTAGCCCTAACCCTTTAAACCTAAAAACCTAAGAAGACTAGATCAGTGAAAATTTTTTTGGTCCCACTGAGATTCGAACTTTGGTCGCTGGGGTGAAAGCCCAGAGCACTAACCACTACCCTATGGAAGCCTTGCTATCAGGCCATGGAACACGTATGGTTTTATGGAGCAGCTCACAAGCGACTAGATCAGTGAAGACTCCACAGCAGATGTCATCACAACACGATGTGTACACGAACACCTAGCAAAGTACAATTTAAAATGACACTTTCGAAGTACCCAAAGTTAAACTTACAAAAGAAAACTCATAATAAATAAAACTTACACAAGAAGAGCCCTAACGTGGCACTTGACAGCTGTCAGTGTCAAATGCAAAATGCAAACAAGGACCATGTGAAAAGTAGGTCAATGCAATCTCCGGTTAGAATATGTTATTTTGTAGGTATTAACAAGTAGAATAGTTTTAAATTAGTCACAATTATTTAGGCAGATAATTATGGGATATTTTGGTACACTACACGAGGTAAAAAAAATAATAAAATGCATGATTGAGCTGATTTTTATGTTTTAATTGGCGAATAAAGAAACAAGGAATAAAACACCAGACAAGTTTTAACATAAATATTTATTAAAAATAATAATATTAAAAGCAAATTTCAAACCAGCAATCTAATGTGAAATTGCAGTAGATCTAGTGGATAACAATATTTAGGCGTATATAAGTATACACGTTATTTAAAAATGACTATAAGTGTTATACTACGATACAAGTGTTTACCAGCTCAGTGGCCGAAGAGGAGAGTGTCCGCCCTGAGATTGGGAGGTTGTGGGTTCAAACCCCTGCCGAGTCATACCAGTGACTATAACAATGGTACCCATTTCTTCCCTGCTTGGCACTCAGTGTAAGGGGTTGAATGGGGCCCCCCTTGCTGCTCATGATCATTGGTATTTTAAAACCCTAATCTGAACCCATTTTTTAACCTTAACCTGAATTTGAAACCATAACCTTATATTTAAACCCCATTTTTAACCCCTGACTTTAGTTTGAAATCCCCTTACCCTAGCACTAACCCTTATAGTTTATAAAAAGTCCCCCCAAAAAATGCTCAAAAAACATTCCAAAAAAACAGCAAAAAAAGTGTCTTATACATGGTCATTTGTTTTATTTATTTAAATAAAGCCTTACTATACGTGGTCATTTTGTTTGGGTCAGGGGTCAAAGGTCAAGTTTTTTTTTTTAGTTTTGATATTGGTGTTATGGTGTCATTATTCGCCACACATTGTTTGAGACCTGAAGTGAAACAAATGTACACAACAAAGCACACACAGCCGTTTGACTTCAAAAGTTTCTTTACTTTGTGCTTTCATATTCCAGCAGCAAATTGAACTCATACACTTGTGTATTAAAAGTATTAAATTCATGGTATAAATAACATTTTCCAAAAAATTCAAAGAATCATCACTGCTATGTCAACAACAATAAATAATTTAAAGTCTAAGTTCATCTAATTTCATGCGAGGAGGTTAAGTTCATTTTGCACCAATTCAAGTTTCATAACATTAAAAAAACAAGACAAACAAATCAAGTCAATTGTTCCAAACGAACGCAAAACACTGGGAGGGGATCAAACTAATGTGCACTCCCAATTCAAAAAGCAAACAGATAAATATGTTTTAGTCAATAAGGTGCCTACATTGCACTGTGCAAAACAACCAACGAAAAAGTAGCTGCCAAGACCACATAAGTGCATCACATCACGTATGAACATCAAGCTAAGAAAAGGAAAACTTACGTACATAGATGCCAATAAATTCAAGTCACCAGGTTTTGAACAGAAAGTGGAACTCACAAGACCCAGACTACGAATGGATGTGAGCGAACAGCAGGCGGATCATCTCTGGTCGCTGGGACGCCCGGGCCACGTCCACAGCCGTCTGGCCGCGAGCGTTGGCGCGGCCCAGGTCAGAGAGAGGCGCCAGGAACTCCACGGCATGGCGGTGGCCCTCACGGATGGCCAAGTGAATGGGCAGGGCGCCGCCATGGTCTGCCACATTCACCGAGGCGCCGTGTTCCACCAGGACCTGTAGCGTGTCCACAAAGCCAGTGCGGGCGGCGTCATGGACTGGGGCAGTCCCGCCCGCATCCTGCACGTTGGGGTCGGCTCCTCTTTCCAGGAGCAGGCGAGCTACCTTGGAGTTGCCCATCATCATCACCTGCACAACTACACTCAGTGAGACTTTGGGTTACACTTTTTTGTGGCTACATTTCCTGAATGAAACAATGTGAGTGTGTGTGGTTGTTTCTCCACTTCACGACTATTGCCTAAACTCTGCTGGGATTTCCAACCACTCATTAGAAAAGCCATAATCGTAAAACGCTCTGTAGCTCACCTGGAGCGCTGTCCTCCCGAACTCGTTGACTGTATCGGGATGCAGCCTGCATTCCTCCAGGATCCTCCGCACCTCAGCGAGGTTCCCCCTGGCCGCGGCTCCCGTTAATCCTCGGGCGCCGTGCATGTGAACCATGTCAGTCTCCGCTTCGTCTTTAAATCTGCTCTCTAGGAGCGGAGACGGAAGGAAGGAGAGACGTCTCAGATATATACATTAAGAAAAAAACAAACCTTAAGGCGACTATAAGCGACATACGAGCGGCTCCGTCTGTCCGGAACACGCAACCGAAAGCGACGGCGGGGGTACGTCAACGGAATCTTTGACGGCGATTAGCTAGCAGGCTAACGGCTAACATAAAGGAGACCGGCGAAAGGTGCGGATTAAAAGCCTACCTTGATGGATTGTTTGGGGGTTTGGCGGTGTCGCGGAGCTTTCCTCAATAGATATCCTCAAGGACGGTTATTATTTAAATGAAATACCAACGCTAAATGTTTAGAAATATTAGGAAAATACATTTGCGCGCTGAGTGCCTCACAGCCGCGTCGCGAGTATACAATTTACAAACAGTGAAGAGAGCACGCGTCGACCAATAAGGGCTCGCCAAGAGGGTGGGGTCTTGTCCTATATGGTAAAGAGGCGGAGCCAGTGCCCGTTACTACAATATCACCGTGGCAACAGTATGAGTCGACCAATCAGAACCCGCGCTGAAGAAACCTGGTGGTTCGTGTACGTTTGTTTGTGGAGGAACTTCATTCATTTCTGCCCTTTTTCACACAACAATCGTCTGGAAATTCCATCGGTCATTAAAAAAAAAATCACGATACAATACTGCAATCATTCGTATGTGTTGCAAACTCAGGATAAAGGTGAAAATGAAGAATCAACATAACTGGTGACATTCTCTCAACCTAATATTTCAAGGGAAATGGTACAAAGCTTTATTTGTTTCTAGAAGCTTTCAACATTCATAACAATAAAAATCCACCCTCTTATTATTCAAGATCAGAAACATCAAATAGTTAAGGTGAAATTGAAAAGGCAGGTGCTCAGTCGAGTAGTTCAATGGATTGTCAAATGCTCTTTTCCTCAGACTTTAGATATTTGTCCTCAGCTGGTAATCTAAACAAAGAAATAAACAAACAAAACATGTTCATTAGATTTGGGAGATCTTGACATCTAACATATATGTTCAGGGTTACAATAAATTATATATAAAAATATGCTTTTCACAATACTCCAATTAAATACATACAAAAATATGCTACTCTATTATTGTGCATGTGTACAGGCCAGTGGGCACATACAACATACATTGCAAGGGTCAGTAGAAAAAATAAAAAATAAACAGTCAGTTACCTCCACTTTGCGTAATGTACCGGACCCACGGCAATGCTTGGTAACCACTTTTTTCTATGATTTTCATATACCGCACCTGTTGAAAACAGATTCAAACACACCGTTTGACGGTCTATAATTGTCACAACATTTTCATCCAATTTCACCTCGAAGATCATCATTGCAACATGACATGCAAAATGGTTTAAGGTTTTGAAACAGCATAAACACACAAGCATACCTGTATTCCAGAAACTGTGAAGTAAGGGATCTCAAATTTGACAGTAATGGGAGGTTTGCCCTCAAGCTCATCATTTTCCACACTGGGTAGACCAAAGTGAGCCCTCATTAGGAACTCTTTGCCTCCCTATAGACGGACAAAGATTTTGTTAAGGTAAAAAAATGTAACTTTTCTCCACAAAATTGTTGACAAATCCCACACAGTGTAGTCAAAGATTCTTACTGGGAAAGATTTGATGGTCCACACAACCATGTTCTTCTCCGGTACGTATTTGGCATGGCCCGTGCTGGTTTTAAACTTTGGGGAGTCGGCATCACTGGGGACGGGTACCCTCACCTCCACATTGTTTGCTACTGATTGTTTTTTAAATTGTCCCTTTGCCTAAAGTGTCACAAAATAATAACAAAGGAGAACTACATGAAAAATGAAAGCTCAGCAAATTGATAGAATTTCAAACACCATACCTTCACCATGATTTCCACTCTGCTGTGAGAGAACTTCTCGATGACTGATTCAATCCATATCAGCGGTTTCACCTGTGACAGGGGGCAATTTTACACGTCCAAAAAACAACCTTAGGGATTAGGGAAATAGTGAAAGATGCTCACATGGGTATTGATGCGGTAGGACATAAGCTCAGACTCCCCATCCGGAGGAATGAAGGAGATGGTGCGGTCGTTCTCGAAGCGTGACAGACGTACGCACTGGTGGAACTTCACATCTTCCATGACCACCGTCTTGCCCTTGTCCCCTAAACAGTCGGTATAACTATCAAGGAATTCAACGTTGTGGATTTACGAAGGCGTTCGCGGCTCACGTACGTCCGGTGAGCGCGAAGAGCACTCTGTCGTTGAGACCGAGTCGTAGTTCGGGCATCCCTGAAAGCATGGTCTTTAGTTTGATGCTGCCCACGATGTCGCTGCTCATCACACCGCCATTTGCATTCACCTGAATAAGCAAAAATGTGTTTATTAGCACCTTCTTATTATTTACAAAACAGAAAAATTGTTTAACGACACAGTTTGCTGTGTCAGCAAGTCCTGTTGTTGCTAAGATTAGAACCCTGAACTTTTGAACTGGCCATGGACGACCATGCTTCGCTAAGAAAAATACAAGTATTCAAATCTTAATTTTATGTTGTAGAATTTGGCTTGCTGCAATAGAAACCTACCAAAACATTAATGGATTCTATGACGTCAATAAAGACTTCATTCTTCTTGTACTTGATGCCCTCAGACCTCCAGGAAACAGCGTTGGTGACCGTGGTCGGCACTTTTGACTTGGCCACCTCGAGTTTGGCCCCTTCCTGTGTAATGTACCTACATAAAAATACACAATGAAACATCTTTTGGACCAAAAGATTTGTGTGTTTGGCTGAGCCTCACTCCTGAAGGATTTTGCTGTCAGTAGTCTGAGGAAATCCAAAGTCCATCAGCTCATCCAGGAGCTCATAGACGACCACAAAGTTGTCCTGAATGCTCTCCTCCTCCAGTTCTTTAAAATACTCTGTGAACACCTGCAAAAGTCACAAAATAACTGTGCTTTAAATTACTTTTCTGGTTGATTTCCAATGGGACTGGAAAAATAGTAAACAAACAAAAATAAGAAGGATACACACTCACCTCGACAAGTTTATAGAGGAAGGAGTACACGAGCGAGGCGTTAGAGTTCTTGTTTGTCATGGCCACCACTGCAGCAATATTAAGTCAAGGAGCTTTTACACAGCACAACCATGCACTTTTTTTTTTCAATTCTAAATACTTTAGCACAGGTGGATACAGTAGAGGTTACTGTGTTTGATCCACATGAAGTGAACTTTGCCGTGCGACATCACCGGACACATAAGACCTTCCTCGTCGTGTTGCATGAGCAGAGGCATGAAGTGTTCTATCTCCACCATGTCCACATCACCCTTGTAGTTACGACATATCAACACCTGAATGCAAAAGCATATCAGATGGTTTATTGTGCTAAAAAAAAAAGTTTCAATTAGACATAATGTAGTATAGTATTTTGCTTCCTGTGTGTAGTTGTAAAGTTGAGAACCTAAAACACAGCACTTACAAGAAACACAAGGCCTTGGACTGCCATTAAATTATGTTTGATCAAATTTTATTGCCAATTCATATTTGCAGCAGGCCTCAGGGGCAACAGATTTATTTGCTGCAGGCGTTCTCCACGGACACCTGTCGCTCAACCCGGAAGTACACAAGTAATGCAAAATGAGTGTCATGGGCGCTTCATTAATTTTTAACAGCGCTATTAATGTTTAACAATTAAAGCAGCATTTATAGCCTAAAACGTACATTTTAAAAGTGGTATGTCCGGTCACTTTGGTCGTTTGAAAGTGTGAAATCACAACGACATACAGTATATCGATCTTACCTTCCCCTTGAGGTCCAACACAAACACAGCCGATAGAGACATACTGGCCGAACACGCACCAAACAGGTTAAAGTTTCCAACCGGAGTCCACAACTCTCAATAAATAAATTATAACTCTAAAAACATCCACATCGAAGAAATGCATCAACGCTGGTCGTGTGCTCCGCAATCCTCACCGCGACGCTTCCACTGAACGCGTCGTGACGTCATCGTATCCAGGTGAAACATTGACCAGGCTCACCTGCATAGGCCCCCCCCCGGACAAGATGCACCGCTCAAAGTGACCACCCGAGGGCGCTGCGTGCACACAAATGACATGAATAACTTTCATTCAGAGGTCAAACAAACAAAATATGTTGATGTTGAGTACCTTTAAGAAATAGAAAAATATATAACTATTGTGATACAAACTCAAAAATACATTTCACGCGTCCCCTGCATTTACAGATGCCATGAGTTACTTCTTCTTTACCTTTATTTATATAAGTACTGCATGTAGATACGTATCATGGCCTCCATCCATGTGGACAGCCTCTTATCAGTTGTGTGTGGACACTCCTTGGTCGTGAATCAACAATGGCACCCTGTTGTAAAAAAAAAAAAAAAAAGAAAAAAAGTGTTTGCCCAGATGGATGTCTATGTCACTATTTCTCTCCATGTTTTCTCACATCAGTTTGGCTTTTGCTCATAGGAGATCATGTAGAAATCATACAGAAGATGTTTTTCATAAGTCAAGTTAGTTTTTCTCATGAACTGCAGCACCTTTTGAGAATACTAAAATCTGTACATATACCTCACTCACCACATTTCCAAGAAATAAACTTGTCTTTTTCTGAAATTAAACTGCAATAAGGTCTTTTATTTGTTTTATTTGTTTCACAATTCAACACTCAGGAATTTAAAAAATTAACAAAAACAAAACAAGAACTAGAATGTTGTCCAGGGACAAATAGAATTAGCATGTAGCGGAAAAGAAGTCAGAGTTGACTTAGTCAAAGAATGCCTTGTTGAAAATACCTGGGGTGATACCAAGTGTGGTGAGTCATTGTGTAATCGATACTAGTGACATTTCTTTCTATACCAGTGCTTCACAAATAATGTTTTTATTGCTAATAAAGTAACATTTCACCTAACTATAAGGGTGAACGATACAATTTAAGTGTAATTTGTTGCACATAAATATAAGTTAAAAAACAAACAGACGTATTTATCCATGCATTCTTGCAATAAAGTTAAATACAACCGAACTGTAACGCACAAGGAGTCACATTGAGAATCATTACATTCAAAGCACCTCTTGGGAAATAACATTCACCATCTGCCACGCCTTTGACCATTTACAATAGCTTCTTATTATAAACAGCATATTTTCCCCCTGCTGCATGTGATTGAATTTGATTGGTTACCAAGTGAAACATCGATTGTGACTTTCTCAATAGAACAACTCGTGCCATTGTTCAGAGGATAATCTTCATCTACGTACATCCCAACGCTCCACTGTTTCATCTTCGCGGACACTCCCCGGTTGCGTTGAAGATGCGGTGGCGTGAGATGCGACTCCTCCTACTCTCGCAGCAAGCCAGCCAATGAGAATGCGGCGACGGCATGAGGTGAGGATGTGGGATGGGTGGAGCAGGTGATGCATAAGACAAATTTGCCTGTCACCTCATGGGAATAGCATGGCAGCCTCATTAGGTTGTGTCAAAACATTTGCATGATGCAAAGACTCGACAGTGCACTTCAATTATGCATGGTGGCGGATAACATTCAAATCGATTTATTAAAGAAAAATCAAACAATCTTTGTCAACGAATCTAGTGGCGTAACATTCGGTTGTGGAATGTGAAGGCCAAATCCGGATTGACAACATAGCACACATGCATGTGGCAATTCCAACTGGTATAACGTGCAGCGTGGGTCTGCACAAGTGTTGCCTCATCATTACAGTTTGAGAACTAACCTCACTTAATTACCCACGGCAGCCACGTTGCTGCGGCAACCATAAGCGAAAATGAGGAACGATCCCTCACAGGGTAACCTTCTTTGGTTTCAAGACCATGCAAACACAGTTTTAAATATTTATGGAAAGAACTGGAAATAAACAGGTTGGTTTGTAGCAATATTTCTCATCAATACACATCTTGTTGGGTGTTCCTTAACTAAGTTGTTTCGGTTAATCGCTTGGGTATAGGTGGCCTACTATATTCTTTCAACCCTCTCTCTCTTTCTCTCTCACCTTAGATGACATGACAGTTTTTAGAGAGATCACCTTCAATGACAAGAGTTTAGAGAATCTATTCATACCATCATACACAATCTAAGAGCAACAATCTTTAAAAAAGTTATTTCACGTATGTAGTATGAGATAACATTTTTTAAGAGTGCAAAAGGTACTCAAATGGTCAAATCATACATTTAGATCTGGAAAAAAAAAACCCTGAACATTTCAGTAACTTTTTTTTTTTATTTCTAAAAAGGCAAACACAACGTGACAAAAATACGGGCACTAAACAAGCAATGTATAATATGGATAAGTTAACAGCGCTTTACGTGTGCCTTGCTTTTCACAGTGGAAACAAAGAATCAAGCGATCAAAAATAATATGCGATTGTCACTCAAAAAAAAAAAAAAAAATTGATTAACAGCTGCACAGAGCCAAGACGTGTAGGTCATTTGTTGAATGTGTAGTTTTGCCTGAAAATAAAACCTAACACAGTGAAAAGACTAATTGAGAATTTGCGTTAAAATATTCCTTTTTCATTAATCTTCTGAACCAGTCTTGCTGGTTGCCAGCCAATCGCAATTAAATATAATTAAAACATATATATATATATATATAAAAAAAAAAAGATTGTGCACTTCCAAATGTTCACACTGGAAATGTCAAATATTAAAACAGCACACAATGGTGATAATTATATCACACTTAAATATGTCCAGAATATGATTCAGTTTGGGGATTTTACAGCAATACCACACAATCAACAACATAACATTATCCACCACATTAATAAATAAAAATATTTCCTGATTCAGCGCACACAGAAAAAGAAACAGTTTGAGTGTCTTACAAAAATATTTGCACACTATATACATTTTTTTTTATCACTACTCAAGAGTCACATTTGACATCTTCAATTGAAACAACTTCTTCATTTTTGGTTTAACAGGAAATTCAGCAGCGTACACATTTACAAAGCAAACCACCAACGCTATTTCCTCTTCATTCAGACGCAATGTAACAAACACATCACAAAGCAAAATACGTGCAACACACTTTTACCAAGTAAACAAAAACTTTAACATTCTTTACGGTTGTCATGGCTGGAAAAAAAAAAAACTACTAGTCTGAGCTATAATAATAATGGACATTAACTACCAGTATGCGTCTGAAAGGCACACTTGTGTTCTAAGACATCACTGGCTTTTGAATCCTGGAGTCATTGGGCGCTTTACAGTAGCAAAAGGCAGCAGCCAAGAATAAATATATTACCAAAGCTGTTGGTTACATTCAAACCGGCACAAAAGAAAAAAAAAAAGTGCAAGTGTCGTCTTCTGAACTTCATTCTGACAAAATGTTGAGGTTTGACTTGCATGACGACCCCCCCCGCCTTCATTTGCCTAATCCAGCCATGTCTGGTGCTTCTTTGGATTGCGCCAAGGTCAAAAAGTCACAGCAATGATAAAGTAACGCCAGGAAAACAGAAATGGCTTCATTTCTCTTTGTGCGGGAAAACCAACAAAAAAACAAACTGAATGTCTTTGGCATGTTATCATGCAATGTCTATGTCCTCCGTACACAGCATTTGCCTCTGCAAAACAAAAATTATATTCGGGTTCAGTGTCAGTGTCACAAGGCAATCAAAAAGTTGAGTACTAAAATATGTATAGTGACTTCTTTTGGTACAACTGAGTACCAGAAAAAAAACGTATCGTGGGCGCCTAAACTCATTCTTATAAGTTACGACAGTACTCGTGCGGAGAGTTGGCAATTTTCCATGATGCACTTGAACACAGCAGAGTGTAATGAACTCACACAGGCTAAAAAAAAAACATTTCTGGGTTTTAAGCAAGCGAGGTCTTTGGATTACAGTTTCGCACGTCATTTTGCCTCAACGCAATTAATGATCAACTATCAATAATTTGTGAGGATTACCTGCAGATGGACGTAGCCTTCAGAGTTCCTGCAGATTTGCATCTCGTCTTCTGTGGTTTTCTGGTAAACGGGGTTGATAAAGTGCATGGTGTTGGTGTTCCTAAGTCGCCAGTGTCTCCAGAGCAGCATGACTCCAAACAACAGCATGATCATGACCACTGCCGTGAAAAAAGAAGGCACCAAGGTGAGGTTTGAATGTGAGACAATGCAGAGAAAGAGGAAGCTTGACTTGGAGGATGTTTACCAATTGGAATTACGATGAAGAGACCAGCAGTGTGGGACGACTGCTCCTCGGTGGTCCCGTCTGCAAGTCTGTTGGCTAAAAAAAAGAACAGCGAATAATATTTGCTATATGGCTCATTCTTTCATGAAAAATATACAACTGCTAAAATAATTCATAAATAAAAGTGCTAGGGGTGTCAAACTCTGGCCGGCGGGCCAAATGTGGCCCAAGGTGTAATTATATTTGGCCCGCTAAGACAAATTGTGTCAAAACTACAATTGAAAATTGTCTTGACTTTTAAAAAATAGAGAAGTTTCTAGCAATTTTTATTACCATTCATCTTTTTAAAAATTTTGAACAGTTTATGCAAATCTGATTTCAAAACTAGTGAGTCGTTTGTTGTGTAACCTATACTGTATGTAATACGAGACGAGGCCGAGTTCAATACCCCTATTCAGGAGATACTTTTAGAGCGCCACTAGATGTGACTTACTTTGAGCTGGAGCTGAAGGTTTCAGTCCAGGGGAGTCCGGCTTCTGGGAGCTGGTTCTTGAGGTAGTCGTGGTTGTTTCGGCATCAGTTGAGGTATTTGTTGGAAGCGGCCGGTCCTCTGGCGCTACTGAGCCTGATGGCCCAAACACGAATCAGTCTCTGAAGGTTTCACGAGCCACTCTGAGGAAACGCCTACCTTCCACACATTTCCTCATGTCAGCCGCCATGCTCATGTGATCAGGGCAGGCGCAGGTGTATTTCGGCGAGCGTTGGTTGATGACAGGAGCAGGAAGGCACAGGAACTCACAGCCTCCATTTATACGGTTCTTCTCAGCGCACCAGTTGGAACCTACGAGCAGAAGAAAACGTTCAAGAATGGAAGCCTTGTGTTTATCTGAGCTGTGGTGATTTCTGTGTACCGCTCGGTTGCTTGAGGTCGTGGAAGAGCACGATGTCCTCCGGCTGGTACAGGTCGGAGGCCAGCATCTTGATGTCGTGTCCCGTCTCACGGTTGGCGCTGTAAACAGCTTTGTTGCCCGTGTCGGTCCAATACACTTTATCCTGTTTAAAAGAAAATGTATTTTAACCAGTACTTTTTTTTTTTTTCATACAAGAAGTGCACACAACATTTCACACGCTCAGCACGAAATGAGCTTGGCAACATCCAAAAGTGGAGGCCAAATTACTTTGAGATAATTAGTTAATTGTGCACACACCCACATTTGAGGACAGAGTTGTGAAAGAAACACTACGCAGAAAATTTAATTGAGCCAATTTCTCTGCAAGAGGACAAAAAGAAATTTTATAAACTATTTATAGACTTCTTCACTAACCTCAAAAACAGCCAGCGAGAGGGGATGCAAGAGCTTTTCTTTACTGACGATGAGTGTGTGTCTGGTCCCGCCGTTCACGTCCACGCTGGACAGCGTGTGTAACTTGGAGTCCACCCAGTAGAGACGCTGGTTGACGAGGTCTGTCGAGAAACATTATTGCCTATCTTGCTCATCTTGATTGGCTTCAAAATGACAAGTGATGGATGCGAGCTTACCAAGGGTGATTCCATTAGGCCACACAATGTGGGTGGTTACCAAGGCAACACGGTCAGCTCCGTTCAAGCCGCTCTTTTCTATCCTCGGCGTCTCGCCCCAGTCGGTCCAGTACATGAAGCTGACAAAGACGGTTTGAATTACGCTCAGTAACGATTATCAACAAAGCGTTTCAACTTACTTGTTCACGGGATCCACCGTTATGGCTCTTGGCTTCTGAAGATTGTCAGCAATCAGCGTTTTCCTCTTGTGGCCATTTGTGGTGGCCACAGAGATGCTCTGTAAAGAACTGTCGGTCCAGTAGATGTTGCCGTGGATCCAGTCGACGGCGAGGCCTTCCGGGGCCTCGATCCCAGTGCCGATCACCACCGTGTGCTGGGAGGAGTTGGCGGCCGTGTCCATCTCGCAGCTGATTCAAATCGACATAGCATAAATATTTGGCCTATGTTGAGATGATTCATGACAGATGACACTTTGATAGATTTATAACCTGTAGATTTTCTTGTGGGAAAGGTCCGACCAGAAGATGATCTTGTTTGAGATGTCCATGTCCAAAGCCACCGCGTTCTTCAGCCCGTTCATCACAGGCATGTAGTCACTACGATCCACCGTCAGCATCCTCACATCATGCCGATCGGTGAAATAAAGTGCGGCCGTGGTGCCTGGAAGAAACGGCGAGATCAAAAATGTGGTCTCCATTCCGGAGCGTGATTCGTGTTCCCGAGCATTACCTGAAACGGCTTTACACGTCTTGCTAACTGGGTCCATCTCGTAGTCGTCTTTACAATCGCACTTGTAGCTGCCGGGTTCGTTGATGCAAATCTGGCTGCAAGTGTCTGGCTCGGCACATTCGTCGATGTCTGCGAGGTCAAAAAGCTGCGGTTAGCATTTATTGAAATTTGTCCACATATCTCAACCCTTCTGCCATGTTCACCTTCGCAGCTTCTGTTGTCCGCCTTCAGTATGAATCCAACAGGGCAGGAGCAGCTGTAGCCAAGTTTGTGATCAATACAACCATGGGCGCAAGCGCCATTTCCGACCAAGCATTCGTTGTGGTCTGCCAGAACACACATAACAATCAACACAATGATCAACAAAGATTGATTATCTTTGAAAAGACACATTTTTATACTCAATGACTGAAGTGTCCAGTAACAACAGCCAGTCAATTCTACCAGAACAGTGGGGAAAGCGGGAAGGACAACACCTACCACATTGGTCGACGGGTTCATCGGAACCGTCTCGACAGTCTCTCTGCGTGTCGCACACTTTGGCCATGTTGATGCACTCCCCGCTGTGACATTGGAACTCAGTGGTACCGTCACACACATTTTCTAGGATGATCATGAGCAGTCACAGCGGTCATTTAATATGCATTACAAATTTTGATTGTACATGATTTTCAAAACACAAAATTTCCAGATGAGAAATTCAATCCAAATTTATAATTCCCACAAATTTTTATAAATTTTTCAAAAATGACAATAGATTATGTAAAACAATCAGGTTCCAAAAATAAAGAGTCACCTGCATAGCAGTCGATCTCATCGCTGGAGTCCGAACAATCGTTTACTTTGTCGCACTGGCGGCTGCCGTGGATACAAGTGCCGTCACTACACGGGAACTCATCTGGGCGACAAGTGGGGCGAGCTGGAAAGAAAAAAAAACACGGATGAGAAAGAGGGAGATATAGTATTTAAGTGGAATTTGGTTAAAAACAACAAAGGATGGGAAAATTATAATCTGTGGGTAATTTTAGGTTCACCATACAATGCTAAAAACAAAATTGTTAAAAATCACTTTTCCCTAATCTTTCCAGATTTGCACAAAGCACAGAGTTGGGATGTTTTGAAAAATGTCGCTGAGGCAGATTGACCTTCAGGTATTTTAAAATAATCAGCATCAATTTTATCCAGGAAAAAACTTTTGACATTGGTTTCATGGTTGCATCATATTTTTGTGTGCAGGACAAAAAAATAGTCAGGCTTTTATAAAATTAACTAACTATAACTATTAACTCACTGCAGTTGACTTCATCCGACTGATCGTTGCAGTCCGCGCTTCCATCGCAGCGCCATTTCTCGGGAATGCACTCTCCATCAGCACACTGGAACTCATGGTCCTTACAAGTCACAACCTTCTTCTGGGGCGGCTTGTCCGCACAGTTCTCCGGCCACTCGTCCGATCCGTCGCTGCAGTCGTTCTCGCCGTCGCAGCGCCAGAAATCGAACACGCACGCCGTGTTGTTACACTGGAAGAAGAGCGGGCTGCAAGTGGGTGGCGGGCAGGAAGCCTCGTCGGAGCCGTCCGGGCAGTCGTCGTCGTGGTCACACACGAAGCTGGTGGAGATGCATTGGCCGGAATTGCAGCGAAACTGTTCGTCTGTGCATTGTTTTGCAGCTGTGGTTGAGGAGGCAGGAAGATGCAGGTCAACACTAATCTGGCTATTTTTACAGTATTTGATATATAATATTCATGTTGAGTACAAATAAAACAGCACAGATGACAGAAAAGAATATATTCAAGTACACTGTATGTAAAATTTGTTTTCCGAATTACAAACTTACTGCAATTTTGTTCATCAGTGCCGTTTGCACAGTCCACTTTTCCATCGCAGTGCCAGCTCAGCGGCACACACCGATGCTCGGGGGCACCGCAGCTAAACTCCGACGCGAGACATTTTCTGGCCTCTGAGGACACAAACGGAAAGTATTGAAATGCAATCTACTGAAAAAATGTTTTTTATACATAAGCGTTGGAAAATGGATGAGAGGATTCACAACAAATTCCTTCATTGAAAACTCTATTATACAAAATCCAGGTTGATAGAAATGTATACGTGTCGATAAAAAGTTGCATGCAGTAGTGAGAAAAAACATACCGCATGTTTCAGGCAGTTCGTCAGTTCCATCGTCGCAGTCGTCGAAGCCGTCACAAACCCACCTGCGGGTGATGCAACGGCCGTTGGCGCACGTGATTTGATCGGAGCTGCATTCGAATGCTGGATGAGGATGAAAAATAAATGCAAGTTAAATCATGAGAATACGTTAATCAATATTCAGAGCACTTTTTTAGAAAGGTTAGGTTATGTCAATATACACACACAAAAAATACTGATAACCTTGTCGTGTTGTTTAACTTTGCAAACAGGATAAAAGTTCCAGTTAAAAGGCCACTGATAACAAAAACACCTTTAATATTTGCATTTCACAGTAAGTATTCCACAAAAACTGACTTGTCCTCGTGTTGAATCAAAATAAAACATTTGCAAACATTTGCTATTGTAAAACACTGATAAATATTTCTGCACATTTTCTGACATGTTATGGACCAAACCAATTACTAAAAAATTACTATATTACTTTAAATAATAATTATTCAAAAATAACTATGAAATACAATAATGTCTTCTTTTTTTTAGATATTGGGATGAAAATAAAAACGCGCGTTACTCTGATTCATTGACAAACTAAAGCAACAGATCAATTCGACTGGTCCAAAAAAATGATTTTGTTGAAATCCCTCCAATAAGGGTATTTCTGGGCTTATGTGAAACACAGACTGGCCCTTTAAGACAATAGCGCGGAAGGAATATCACGCCACCGGCTGCTGATTGGTCCCACCACAATGTTGCCAAGGTAACCAGACAGTAAGTACTGCCTGACTAATTCTAATACTTATTAAAATCTTCAGATTATCAGTTAGAGCCGACAGGCCCACCTGCTTAGAGAAACAATTTGATACAGAAACCCCGCTCTAACCTCAATCTCCCTCACGATAATCTTTTACAATTTACAAGAATAGTTTCCAAAGTGAATGCAGGTGTTTTGTTGACGCACACCGACGACAAACTGACCACGACATTTGCAACAGCTCCGAAACGCATCCCACCATCTGCTGAAAAGTCACGCACGACTACAACTCAACTCAGACTGAGTCCTTTTTTCAGAGAATGGAAACTAAAGCATGCAAGGCCTTGTTTCAGAGAATGGAAACAAGGCGAATGTTTTCATTTCCCAGAACTAATCTTCCCCTGGCGGCCTCGTGAAATTGGTCAGGAGCCAGAAAATGACGCACAATTCCCACTGAGGACCTGGTTTGTGTCTTACGCACATCAAGTGCATGTACATTAATTTTACAATGATAATATTAATATTTACTTGTATAGTGGCAGCTAGATTCACTTTATGAGAATATCAAACGCCATCACATAGTTACTAGCACTTTTTGACTGACCGTTAGCACATGCTCTGTTTATGGAGGCTATTTTTACCCCACTGACAAGCATCGCTGCCATTTAAGGTCAATTGAAAAGCAACTCAAACACTTTAAAAAAGCATACTAGTCATCTGACAGCGGAAACTCGGATCACATGTGCATCATAATTGAACAATCCTTCTTTATGGCCATGTGTGTGTCTGGAATAAATTACAACATGCAAAAAAAAAAAAAAATCTATTCAAGGGGGGTTTCCTTCCAGAAATGCGTCACACACTCTTTGGGTGGACTTCCCGAAAGCAGGACTGCTTCCTGAAGTGGTACTTAGCAACCAGCATGGTGAAAGCGCGGAGTAATTTGCCACATGAATTTGGAGATGATGAAACTACTACAGGATGTGGCGCAGATGCATGACTCGGATAATTACCACAACAGTTGAAAAGGCTGCCTTGCGCATCACTGGAAGAAAATAACATGTCATCTATTCTAAACAGAAAAGAAACTTGATGGTAATGATGAAAACATTGAATAAAAGTATTTTGTATATCTGGGTCGAGATTTGAAGCTTGAAGTCAACTCATCCCTAATTATTTCGTCTGGACGTGGAGCAAAATGTCGTGCAGAAAAGGTGACACTTGGCCCAAGGAGAAATCCAAACGCATTTTCAACTGTCAAATTCATGATGCAGCAAACAACTCAGCCACGCCCACCGGAAGAACGACAACCGGCCGGCAAATTGATTTTATTTCGTTTTCAATTTTCTTTTTGAACCCAGCTTTAAAACTTAGGTTAGTTAAACATTTCTTGTAAGCAGAGATTTTTAAAAAATATATTTTTTTTATTTATGCATCAACATGTACGCGGTAAAGTGATAACATGCGCGTCCTCACCTGTAAGTGCAGAGCAATGAAGAAGCATCAGTAGGCAAAAGCTCAGTCGCCTCATATCCAACAGTTTTTTTCCCACTTGAACAAGAAAATGATGTTTGGAGGATTGGGCGAGGTTCCAGTGCTGCGTGAGGGCTCCCGTGTTTCGCCTGGACACTGCGTGTTGGAAGAAGCAAATGACAGCGAATGAACGTTACTTGTCATCTTGGAACCAGGACGACCGAGAGGGCGGATCTACAGCAGTGGCGTGATGTTTGAAATCAGACACCGTGGAGGCGGAGGAAATGAGTTGGCATTGGCAACCTTGTTGCGGGCACTTCCCGTCACTCATTATGATAAATTAAAAAGTAGTTTGTTTTTGTCATTGTTAAAGTTGGAACGAAAATGGGTAGAAATTGAAAGTGAGTCATCCATTAACTCACGCACACAAACGCACGAATACTATGAAGATGAGAAATTTGAGGGTTTATATATTATGATGACTCCAACATGCAATTACAAAATTTGTGGCCATGACTATATCCTCTACACGTAGCAAGACACCTTGGCAAAAGAACTGATAGACATTTGCAATTTATTGAACAACACCTTGGATTGGTAGGATGTTGCAAATCATTTCCTTCTGCAGCTATTCCTCGAATTTGTTACAATAAAAAAGAAAAAAAACATTACCCTGATAGTAACTCACAGACATCTCTTTTGCAATAAGAGTTGATTTGCAGCCAACAATTAAAATTGTATGAGCGTGGGTGACGCTGCAGTGACGAACGGCTTTTAGTGGGCGTGGTTTACCTGACGGAATTGCCCAATAAAGGACTTATATGAGAAGGGCAGGGACACACGACTCACTCCTGGGAAGTATTCCTAGAATGGGGAAAAACCTGCTGGATTACATATTTGGACACGACCTCAACCAACCACCCACCTCGCCTAAGCCCTGCCAACGTGTGTGTGCCGATGCGCGATGAGTCCAAGGGCCCATGACGGACACGGTCCTTAAAGTCCGCTCCAATTGCATGGACGCTTATTTATCATTTGAGTTTATGTGACTGTAAAGTTTGGCAAGAATAAAAATAATATCTTGCACGTTTTGCCTTTTATGCAAAGCTGAATTTAAAAGATGGAGAAGCTTCAGACACAACTGTGCCTGCTGTCTACGCAGCTTGATCGGTTCAATTTATGTTAAGGCGCCGTCTTGTGGACAAATAGAGTAATTGCACCTGTCAGATAGCATTGCATTCAATTGATTAAAAGATTTTAGTTTTATATTCTTTTTTATTTACAGAATATGTGGATCTGATTTATGAAGAGTGCTGAATATATAAAAATATAAATATAAGAAAATAGACGGATATCCATCACGCAAATTTCAACAAACACGTTCACGCTAAATTTATTGTTACAATGTTCTTTCCATTGACAACGACACAACACAGCACAGACAAAAGTGTTGATGCTTTGGTTGCATGTTCTTGACTAGCTACCATCATAATAAAATTACAGTACAGTACAATTCTCCAAAGAGAGCCACCAAAACAAATCATACATATACAGAATATCCAACACCGTCCGGCCATGAGGCCTTCACAAGCAGAGAGGAGCCAAAGTCCCTCTGGTCCTTTGTCTTGAAAAAAGAAAAAAAAATAATAATAACAGCAAAAGTATATAGATGAGTTTTGGCAACCTAAAGTCACCACATCCAGAAACCATTAGGAAGCAATTAAAGATACAGTACGAGATCGAAACTTCAGAGCGCTCGATAAAGTTTGAAGTGCTACGAGACATGCTAGCAGCAGCATCCGGGCTGTTATGATGCAAACATACACAAACGTGAAGCGCCGCCGCCTTCGCAAACGTTCACTCATGTTGTCGGTCACCTCTCAATGTCCAACCCAAACATCAGCGTACACAAACATACACGTTGTTTTTGGAACATCTGACTATTTGACTCGGTCGTGACCACAAGTTGAAGAAGGCGGTTGATTTTTGGCAGTTTGAAAATATTTTCTGTGTACATTCAGTATTATTTTTAAACTGGATTTAGTAGTTCTCTGAATTCAATAGGTGGGATAGGGTCATTTTTGTAACTTTAGGCACATATTAAACCTTTACAGCACTAATTGCATGTAAATATATTTAATAGACATGGGATTGTTCCATTTAGGACTCTGGAATTTTTTTTTTGCATTTTGTGGCATGTTGGATTGTGTTTCCCTTGTTGTCTTCCGTGACTAACATCTAAGATGTTTTTTGGAAAGGGTTGCTCAAAAAGTGATTCTATCAGAAGTTTTACAAAATTAGTACACACTATTTTGACCACCGTTATTAATTATTAGTTTGAAGTCAGCAGACTGTGAAAGCAAAAACTTTTTGCAGTATGTGTAGTCTCATTATTTGGCAAGTCAGGCAGCAAAGTGGAAGAGTTTGACTCCTCACTCTTTTTTGTATTATGTGTAAATAACCATTTTATAATTACTCAAAATAAAGTGCCCATAGGACAAAATCAAGTTGAAGGCCGCTCATATTATAACATACATGGGCCGGAATTATGTGTTGATTTAAATGAATTAATCACAGTAAGAAAATACACTCACATTTAATTGTAATTTTCCATTCCACATTCCAAGTAAAACCCAACATGGCGCAAAGTTTAATTTGAGAAAAGTGCCTGATGGAAGTGTGGATAAGAGTATGGGTTTGTGCAAATTGTGCAAAACAAAAATGTCGCTTATCCCCAAAGCACTTTGGGCCTAAACACAAAATATGTTGTAGCGGTCGTGGGAACTAAGGTTAGCGTCAACCGCTAACGAGCAAGACTGATGCAAAGTCAAGTTGCCAATCTCTGTAACGTTTCCCATTTTGTCAATTACTGTATTTGTATTTAATGAAAATGCAATTTAGTGCATATTATGAATTACTACTCTTATCACCGAACTAATAAATGTAGGCTATTGCAGATAAAGCGACACACACATACCCAAGTCATTGACTGAACATGTGAATTTAAACCTTCAGTTTTATCTCAATCTTAAAATTTGAATGGAGGCTTTATGTACCGATGAAAGCAGACAGAATATTCCTTCCTACCACACCTCTCGTTTACATTCTTACATCACGGTACCATTTAGGATTCTTCATCAGTGGCACTGAGCGAGTGTTCCTACCAAATACACACACAGGCAGAAATTTCAGTCTCAATTTGAAGTTTTTCTTGGAATTAATTTTAGATTGAACTACAGTTAATATACATTATAAAAGCTGGAAGAATATACAGTCTACATGTGTTGCAGCACCATTTGTGGACTGATATCCACATAGACACAAACGATGAATTACCTCTTCTTGTTCTTCATCCGAGTCATCGTCACTAACCACAGGTTTGGCTCGAGTGCGTCCCGATCTTCTGCTGCGTCCCTTTCCACGATCCCCACCTCGCTCCTTCTTGCCCAGTCGGATCTTGACCTTGACTGAACGGGCTGAACATACGCAAGACAAGGTTTAAATGAGAGGCATAGAGATGAAGGAATACAGGAGAAGGAAAAACTTACATTCTGATTCGGATTCATCATCCTGCTCGTCCTCCTCTTCCTCGCTGTCATCTCCTTCGCTCTCCTCCTCCTTCTCGATCTTCTGCCTCAGACTGGTGAAGACCGACTGCAGCACGATGGAGTCCTCGTATATCTGCTCGCATCACATGGCAGGGAAACGTCATCATCATTGTTTTTAAAGAGGAGGTCTCGCAAATGCTCTTCACCAGGGATCCCTCCAGGTTGAAGGTTTGAGCATTCTGGAAAAGCAGCATGACGTCTCTCTCCAGGTCGCCAAGACTGCGATAGCGGTGACCTCGAATCCTCTCCTAGAAGAATGTCACTTTTATTTTTTAATAAATAAGGGAACTTTGAGAAAAAGTGAAAGCTGTACTGTGACGTTACTTTGATCTTCCTGAAGTCCACCGGCTTGCGGATCAGCTCGTAGTATTCAGGCAGCTCTTTGCGAGAAGGCAGCTGGATGAAGACCTCGCTGAGCTGACGTCCACTCGTGCTACAGTAAGTGTCATCACCAAGGTGAAAGGTCAGACTCATAGATGTTGAGGAACAGATTCAGATTAATATTGATTTGGGGCTGTCGAACAGTATTTAGTATTTAGTGTATTGCGTCATACTCTGAGGAACAAGTGGATATTAAAAGTCTACACACCCTCGTGCAAATGCCACGATTCTACGACACAAAAATAAAATAACTCATAAACCAATAAAAAAACAGCATATAAATTAAAATCAACATCATAAGAATAATCTATCACAGAAAATAAATGTATAAATTTACAAATAGTGATTTTTATTTTAAATCTATTTAAAAACTAATAGTAATAATATTATTAATGCAGCATTAAATTATTTTTGGCAAAGGGCCAAGCTGTCAAATTTTTCATTTCTGACTGTGTTTGGAACAAAATCAGTAAACCTTTCTACCCTTCTTTGTATCTGATGACGGCATCAATGATCTTCTTCATCTTCTTGGTGAGGGAAGGAGGATTGGGGGATATCTTCTCAACAGGCGGTCTTCCCCTTTTTCGCTGCCTCTTTGCATCTTCGTCTTTGTCCCCACGTCCTCTCCCCCCCGAGGAGCACGAGGGCACGGGGAGGTCCAGGTCTCGATCTCGCTTCCTCTTCCGAGTGGTCTTCTTGTGCCGCACCTCCTCCTCCACCTCCTCCAAGGTGCCCTCCTCGATGGCCTGCTCGGGAGGGAAAACCGAGAGTCAGTCGACCCTTCGCCTTGCTGTCTTCCCTTCTTTTTCCCCGCCCCTTTTCCTCCAATTACCTTGAGCCACTGCTTCTCAGTGAGCGAGTCGCTGTAGTCCACCTCTTTCCTCTGGCGAGAGCCTCGTCCGAACATTTTCTCCTCCTCCTCCTCGCAGGTGAGCCGCTCCACCTCAGCGTCGTCCTTCATGATCCAGGTCGGCAGCTCGTCCTCCTCCATTAGACGAGGTTTGCGACGAGGGTTGCGGGCGTCTTCGCGCCGGCGGTCCAAGTCCATGCGCTGCCAGAGAACAAGACCCCACACAATTTCACGACCTCAGCATGTATTCTTCTGTTGCGCCGTGACTCACGTTTCTCTAATTGACCATTATCATGTGTCGTGGTTTTTTTTTTGCTGGTGTTTGCTCTACCACTAACCATGAACTGATCAAACTCTTCCTCGCTCCTGGCGATCATCTGATTGACCGTCTCGTCATCAGGGACCTCGTCCTCCTCCTGAATGCAGCAGATGCACATTTGCGAACAGAGCATAAGCAAGGTAAACCTTTTTTAGAAACCCCGGCCCCCCAAAAACTGCTGTGTTGTTGGTGCACGCACACACATTAATCCGTAGACACACTTCTTGTCCCCAGACCTCGTCTTGCTCCTCGTGCTCCAGGATGGCCTGCAGGAAGGCCCTGCGCTCGTGGCTGGACGACTTCTGGTCGAACATTCCGGCCTGGATCACCTTTTGGTCTACGTTGAGTTTGTACTTGGCGGCGGCTAAAATTTTCTCCTCCACGCTGTTGACTGTGCACAGGCGCAGCACGCGCACCTCGTTTTGTTGCCCTATGCGGTGAGCTCTGTCCTGGGCTTGCAGGTCCTGCAAAAAAAAGTTTTTATTCAAACCTCACATGAATATTACATTTTTATTTGGAAACAGAGACTCGTTCCATATTAACCAGATATGTTTTTACTTGTCCAAGTTACTTTTAGAACAGTGGTTAACTTTTTTGTACACTTGTATGACAGTTACAGATGTTAGCGCCTCAGCATCAGACATTTTCAGGACGTTGGATTAAATCTAGTAAAGAAAATAAACACAAGAAGAAGAAATAATAATGTGGAACCTGATGCGGGTTCCAGTCCGAGTCAAAGATGATGACGGTGTCGGCAGACTGCAGGTTGAGGCCGAGGCCTCCTGCTCGAGTGCTCAGGAGGAAGATAAAATATTCCGACTCTATATCGTTGAAGGTCTTCAGTAACATTCCTCTGTCTTCGGCCTTTGTGGTGCCTGCCAGGACGACAGTTAATTCCCATTCGTTCTGATTAATTCCCATGGAAAGTCTAAAAAAATATCCCACAAGTCATTAGAGAGATTTTTTAATTTTTTTACCATCCAAACGCAGATACTTGAAGCTGCGGTAGGCAAAGTAGTCCTCCATGATGGTCATGAGTGAGGTCATCTGACAGAAGAGCAGCACTTTATGGTTTGTGACTCGCAATTTGGGGAGGATCCGATCCAACACTTCAAATTTTCCCGAAGCGCGATACAAATCGGGACTGAAAAAAAGAGACGCTGAGATTACATGATATCGAAGGCATGACGTTTGTATGGGAGCCGTCATGAGAACTTACCCCTGGACTATACCACCAGAGAAACCTAAATGTTCGGAGAATGATTCCTGCAAAAACAGTCATTATGTGACAAAGAAATAAGTCGTGAAAATGTTTTAATTTTTTGTCTTGAAATAGGTTTCGCAACAACATTCTGATAATAACTCATATTTTTTCTGTGACTAATAAAAATCCATCCTAACACTCTTTTGTAATACATCATTGGTAAACAAATCCAACATACCTCAATCTGCTGGAACATGTATGGATGGTTACAGATCTTCCTCAGCTGCATGATTGTGTTCATCAACGTTTTGGTGCCTCCTTTGCCCTGATCACACAAAATAAAAAAACAACATTCAAATTTATAAATACATTAGTGTCGACAGTTTGGAAACAAAGCCTCTCGCTTTTAGGGGACTCTCAAAACTTGTGTATCTACTCTACCTTCTTGTCTTTTTCAGAACCATCAGTCAGCAGAACGCCCTTCGCCTGCATGTGCCTGTAGAGCACTCGCTGGAGAGACGACATGTCACACTTGATCACGTACTCCACCTACAGGGATGTGCACAAGATTCAAAACCTCAAGTACACAGGTCTGTAGATTGCAAAAAGAGATTAGTCATGCCTTCTCTGGAAGCTGGGCCTCTACTTCCTTCTTCAACCTGCGCAGCAAGAAGGGGCGGAGCACTTTGTGAAGACGACGGATGATCAAGATGGTCTCCTCTTCATTGAGATCCACCTGCAGGGAAGGATGAATGTAGAAAGTGAACGTTATTTTGATATTTTTAAACCTGACATTTTTACACAACTAGTTTCACCTTCTCTCCGGTCATCGCAAAAGGTGCATTGAACCACTGCTCGAAAGTGTTGCAACTCTTGAAGATGGTGGGCAGGAGGAAGTTGAGTAGTGCCCACAATTCAGGGAGCTTGTTCTGCAGCGGCGTGCCGGTCAGAAGAACCCGCCTGGGTGCCAGGTAGTGCGTGTTCAGCACCTGGGTCAGCTTACAGTGGTGGTTCTTCATGCGATGGCCCTCGTCCACGATCATGTACTTCCAACGGATCTGCGGGAGGTTGACAAAAGGAGGGGAACTGAAAAAAAAGAGTCCCTGGTGATTTAAGCAAATCTGTGATGATTAAAAAAACAAAATGGGAGGATCTTCTAGGACAGCTCGGCTGGGTTCGCATGCTGTGCTGAGAAGAGCAACAAAACTTTTAGCTAGGTCACATTATTTGCTAAACAATATTACGTTTGGGTGCTCGCAAAGCCCACCTTAGCTAGCACTTGCTTGTCCTTGATGATGTACTCGTAGGTGGTGAGGAGGACATTAAACTTGCCACTGCGTAACTGAGGGACAAAAGCTCTTCTGGCAGCTGGAGAACCCTAAAAGAAGGACATCGTTCAGAAAAAGTGTCACTTATCTGGCCTCGTGCCTGGGTGGTCCAAGCATATTTTGGGGAGGCAGTGCCCCTGTGCCCCCCCCTCTAGCTCTGCCAGTGTATTCAAACTGTGCATAACGTTACAATGTCTTTTTCGGAATAAAATCCTTCACGTTTTTAACGAACACTACTGCGCTTCTGTATTTCAATGTTATACTATTTGAATTGTATAAAATGTTTAAAAAAAATTACTAAAAGTGCCAGATAAAGGCCTAACACAAACACACAAAATCTTACCTTATAGGACACTTTAACAACTGTGGGTGCCCACTTGTCAAACTCATAAACCCAGTTTGAAAGAGTCCTGGTGGTCAGACAGAATGTTGAAACATCACGTTGAAATCAATTCTCAATGGAGATTTGTTAGCTCACGAGAGGGGCACGATGATGAGGTAGGGTCCGTTGAGCCGCTTGTGCTCCATGAGGTACGTGATGAGCGCGATGGTCTGGATGGTTTTGCCCAGGCCCATTTCATCAGCCAGGATGCCGTTCAGGTTGTTATTATACAGCGACACCAGCCACTCCAAACCTTTAATCTGACAGCCAGGATCGGAAACGTAAATTTGGTTTCAATCCCACACTTCCGTCACGTGACGTGTTTATTTACCTGATATTGTTTGAGTTGTCCGTTTATCAATAAGGTGGACTGCTTTTCCACCTTCTCAGTGACGGCATGAGCCACGGCGTAGTAAGACTGAAGTCCCCGGGCAAACGCCGCTCCACTGTACTCATCATCCACATCCTGTTTAGCGTTCCTACAGAGTAAATGCTAATTGAGCGCAACTCATTCACTGGCAGCTCAGTTGAATCTTTGACGTCTATAGTTGTCAATGGGAATGAATGAGTGAATCGCATAGGAACGATCAGAATTTTGTTCACTCACTCTATAATGTGCCTCACGTCCACTTCCGACACGTCCTCACAGTCAGGGTCACTGATCTTCTTTTTTTCTTCTGTCGGTGCAGTTGAAGGCTGATGCTCCTCTTCATCTTCCTGCCACACAGCAGGTACAGTAAAATCAAATTTAAAAAAGTGTAACTAAATAAAACAAAAAGTTTAACTGTGGCAGGTACAGTAAATAAACAAACACCCACTTCTTCCTCCTCTTCATCTTCACTGTCTTCACTATCAGAGCGTGGGGCCACCTCATACCTTATAAAAAAAAAAAAAAGTCCAGGACCTTCCATTTGCCAGTGTTTGGTTGTTTATTTAAAAATAAAACTCTTTGTATTTATTTCTCAAAATATTACAGTTTTGCATTGTTTCCCCCAAACATGAATATTTTATATCATAAATATACCAGCATGACTTTAAAAAAAAAAAAAAAATCTTCTCACCCAGGGTTCATCTCCAGCCACGTTTCCAGTTGCCCCGCCTTCGGAGCATCCACCCCGGTCAAGATATTGCCACTGTCCACGTGGATGACCTTCACGGGCAGGTCACTCATCTGACTTGTCTCATCCAGAGGCTGCGGAGGAGGAGAGATCAGGATTTACATTGGCAATAGAAATCACTGACATAAAAAAAAAATGGAAAGAACATCTCACCTCTCCATCAGGCCCCAAAGCTGGAGTCTGTCCTTCTGGACTCTCCAACTAAACAGGGCAAGTAATTTACAATTTTTGAACTCTTTTAAACATTTAGCCCATCTTACATCATCAGCACCATACCTTCTTCTTCTTCTTTTTCTTCTTCTTCTTCTTCTCCTTGAGGGCCTGCGCGGCCTTGTGCGCGCGGACCAGCTCGGTGAGGTTGGCGACGTATTCGTCGGTCTGCTGCAGAAGGTAGGCCAGACGCTTATCTTTCTTTTGGTCGATCAGTTTACGGTAGCCCTCCTCGTCTTCGGCCTGAGTGGGTAGAATGGTGTAAAGGGGAGTGCGCTGGAAGAAGCGAGCGTCGGTCGCATGTTACCATGAGTCTCCTCATTCGCTCTTTCTCGATGCGCTCGTTTTCTTTCTTCTGCTCCCTCTCGGTGTTGGCGTGATAGGTAGCCACAGCTTTGGTCAGCTTTTGGGTTTTGCCCGTGATGGACCGATGATACTCTTTGAAGTCTTTGGCATGTTGAAGGATACTGTTGAGATACTCCTGCAATGATATGGTGAGTGATACAAAAAGGTCTATTCTTCAAATCATTTATAATCCTCATAATATTAGGTGAAGGTGTTCCTAATGGTTTGCCCGGCAAGTGGTTTTCCATGGTGCCCACCTGATGCTTCTGTCTGCGCTTGCGCTCTTGTTCGATCTTCTGCTGTTTCTCCAGTTTCTCTGTGATGCGAGCCTCCCTCAGGCTTTGGCGTTTGCTGCGTTTGTAGGCCTTGGCATCCAGCGCCGTTTCCAGAGCCGTGTCACGGCGCATGCACACCACCACCTCCTGTCGCAGCTGGATCCAACCAAGAACCGTAAAAACACGTCAAATCTTCTTACGGGTTTTGCCTGCCGCGGCGCTCACCTGTCTCTGGAAGTTAAGCAGTCGTAGCGCTTTGAGTTCTATAGTTGCTTTGGTACGTAAATCTCCGGCGAGAGAGCCTGGCAGGTTCTCCAGCTCGGCGATGCGATGCGTGATGCGAGCCTGCAACCTGCAGCGTGCAATTGAGTTATCGTGACTCGTTTTGCTCATTAACGGAACTAGTTTCTGGTACCTGTACTCCCTCTCCTGCAGGATCTCCACAGGGTCTAGGCCGCAGGGCTTCTGGATGGGGGTGATGCGGCTCTGCTTGCTGTGGTAAGGCATCATGGGAGGAGGCTGCGCCGGCTGCCCTGGAGACTGCGTCTGCGGAGGCATGACGGGGGAGGCCGCGGGGGGCACCGAGGGAGGGGCAGGGGAGGGTCGTCCCGTGGGCTGAGGCGGGATCAGCTTTTGGGGAGCGTTGGACGGTGCTGCTGCATTCACCAACGGGCCTGAAGTAAATCAAGAGGTGGGCGCTGATTTTTTCCACATAACCAAAATGTAATGCAATTGAAGCCACAGACCTTCAGGCCAGGACTTGGGAGGTCCATTGTGGTTTTGTCCTTGCATTCCTACTGCTGGGCCTGATGGACCTGGTGGAGGCATATTGGGGCCCATCATACCTAGGAGGGAATTTTTTTGTGTTAATGTATTGTCACAAAAGATCATCAGCAGCAGAAAATCCCGGGAGAGGTTAACGAAGACAAAATGCGGTGCTCACCGTGAGCACGACTGTAGCCTGAACTCATTGGTCCTGGAGGCCCAGCTCCTGGGGTTAAGCTCGTCATAGGCTGCTGCATACCAGGCATAGGCCTTTTCCCTTGGACGGCCATCTGGAGGTGGTCCGGCAGGGGCTGACCTCGGGCCAGCATCTTATAGGCCATGATCTGAGCTCTGAGTTGGTGCAGCTGGCTCTGGTTGAAAGGAGTGGGGCCACCGGGTCCAGAAAGGCCACCGGATTCAAGGCCTGACACGAGGGTGGGGACAGTGGCGCCGAGGCTCGGTCCGGGGCTTGGCCCTGGCCCTGAACCGCCAAGTGTTCCGGGTCGGTTGGCGGGGCCCAGGGAGTGCTGATCGCCACCAGGGCCTTCTAAAGGCGTAGGGGCCGAGCCGGGGCCAATTGAAGAGGAAGATGAGGAGGAGGATGGAAGTAGAGGTCCAGATGGAGGACCGTTAGAAGGGACTGGACTTGAATGATCTGAACCACCTAATGGAGAGTGATAACCTGGAAGCCACCAGGGACTTGTGTCAGGAAAACAGGAATTCATGACGTAAGAATGGAGTGTTTTATTTGCCAACCTTGCGAGTGTTGGTCCAGGGGACTCGGTGGGGGACCCATACCAGTGTGCCCGCCTGGCCTCACTGTCAGTCCTTTCATTTGATTGAAACGACTCTCCTCGCTCACGCTCTTGTCATGCATACTCTCCATGGGCTGAAAAGACAATCAGGAAAAAGCACTGTTGTTAATGTTACCTCCATCAGGGAGCTTTTATATATAAAATATAGAAATATATATAAAATATATAGTTTGACTGTCCTTACTTTGTGCAGGGGGTGCATGCTGTCCTGGCTGTAGCCAGATGGGCCCGGCTGGGAGAGTCCAGAAGAAGGAGGACCGGGACTTGGTCCCATCATGCTGTGAGCAGAACCTGGAGAAGGTCCTGGGCTTGGGCCCAGCATTGCCCCGGGAGAGGGACCTGGACCGGGGGACGGACCCGGGCGGGGATTACCTCCCATGGAGGGATCCGGGGTGGACATTGCGGTGGTCTCCTGCTGCGGGGATCTGGAAGGAAAGCTACACTATGAATGCAAACCTTGAAGAAAAAAAAACATCTGAATAGAGCTGTGCTACCTGATCTTTACTGAGCCAAGGCACAGACTGAATCATCGGGCAGCACATAATGTAAATCCTGAAATAATGACGCGCTGGTCTTAATTTAATTGGACCAATAAAAACTGAAAGGGACAGGATGTGCAAAAAGACATGATGCTGCAAAGAGAGGGCCACCGTACATTCCGTTCAAACGCTTTAATAAGTTGCTGCGCCAAATCATCCCCAGTGCGCATTAACAGTTGCGGCTGCACCGTCCACCCACAGTTAGACTTGGATCATGTAAGGCCGCGTTGGGTATTAAACAAAAAAAAGGAGGCAATGGCGGACTGTGCAAGTCCGACTCATCCACTTGCACTGACACATCTGGCAACCCGTGATGGATTTTGGCGTGGAATTTTGGGAGGATGACATTTTGACGCATCAACGCGACACGCAGCAAACGAATCCACTCACCGTGTTTGCAGTCGAGCGATGAGGATTTTATTTCACCGACGTGGCTCGAGCGCCGCCCCCCCCCTCCACAGAAGGACCCCACATCCACCGCCTCCTCCTCCTGCTCCGGTACCGCCGCCGCAGCTCCTCTCCTATGACCGAATGTCTAGTCCCCGCTGTATCAAATGCGCATGCGTGGACAGTCGAAGCATCGCTCAACACGTACAATGAATACCGCACAGGTAAAGCAGAAGCCACATAAAAAATTAATAGGTGGCGTTTGGCCCCACTAATGATTGTGGAATATAAACGCAACAGAAATGTTTTTTATCCATCACAGGCTGCCATTTTGCCCTGTTGTCGACTATAATTGACGCCACAGTGTCTACGCAAATGTCACATGACCACTCTGTTAATAAAATCATAATTACTGAATGACTTTTCAAACAAAAAAACACCCCGCAAGATGGAAGCTATTTACCACATTTTGTGATGTTGCAATCAAAATGCATCACAACCACATGAACAAACTATTTAACAAGATTCAATAATTCAAAATAACGCTCAATAAACTGCACTGCATTACACCGTCGGCCAATTCTAATAGTGTGACAATGTAATTTAACTGCATCAATCAAAATGTGCATTTTTTTCCTTTATGAGGGAATTTTTCTTATGGGACAGCAGTGAGTGATGTACTTCAGACACAAGATATAAAATAGATCACACCAAGCAGTCAATAAAATGCAGCTATACTATAAAGAACAAACCTAAATATATCTATAACAAGACAGCAAATCTCTTTTTATGTCTAAAATACAACTTTAATACACAATCTTCCGTTTGGGGTGCTTTGTCATACATCTTATTGTCTATTAATGTCATGAAATTTTGTTAAACAAAACTATTTTTTTAAAGGCCACCGGTGAGAACCAGCAGAAAGAGATAATATACAGGCGACGTGATTTCAGTGTGTTTAGTTTAATGAGGAAAATAAACACAGTAGTAGTGCAACCCTCCAGTAGTAATAAACTTTACATACGGTCAAAGACTAGATCATGATCAGTCCCTGTGAAGAGTGACAAGAGAACAACCACAGAGGAAACAAACCCAGAATGTGAAATGAAATCAGGTGTTCTACCATCAGCACCGTTATCGTGTGAAACCCTTGCGTGAAATAAAAGAGCGGCAGATATGCGACGCGATCACGAGTGCACTATTGTGATTAGCGAGTACAAGACAAACACGAACGAACGTACAGCGCTTTGAGACGTCTTACCTTCAGTGTGTTGACACATCATTACTTTTATACCTGCCAAAAGTCCAAACTTAACATGCACACTCGCACATTCATACACTCGATAAATAGTCAAAGAATTAGAAATCTAAAGGAGACACACACACACACACACACACACACCAACACACAACAGCAGAGCTTGCTCCTGACCAAGGATATGTGACATTGAGACTATGAGACTTGTCAGCCCGTTTTTGGTTTTTTTTTTTTTCTTCCAATGACTTCTTGTCCAGGCGTGCCTGTCATGAACGGCAAATGGACCAATGTTAGCTTATAAAACCCATGTTTGTTTTTCCGGGTCAGGTCGCTCCAATAAAACAGACAGATGGCCTCGTGGTCTCACAGGAAGACAAACTCGTCACTGTTTTGTCTGTTGTTAACTCGAGCTGCCTTGCCAGGGGGCAGGATGTGTGGCGCGGGGCCAGTGTGGTTACTGCTGTGCGCCTCGAGGCCATAGTCGTGACTCTCGCCCTCCACGAAAGTGAAGATGGGGTACCTCTCTGTTGACGATGACAGGGCCTGACGGGAAAACAAAACATCACACAAGTGTCATTTGGAGACAAAGATTACCTGCGCAGTTGGAAAATATCCAAAGTATTTCCTCAAATAGTGGCCTCAGGTATATTTGAGTAAATAAAGTAAAACACACATTTTCTTCCCTCAGGAAAAAAAAAAGATCAGGTCAGAGCGCTTCATTGAAACCAGTTGAGCGTTCTTCTGTGTGTGGTAGCATCTGCAAATTTACAACCTTCAGACAAGATGCATTGCTCAAGGCGCTTTCTGTTGAAAATAAATGTTGCTCTAGAAGCTTCCACTTAGGCAAATTCTATCTGACAGGCGTATAAATGGCAGCTGCACCAATTTGGACCAAAGGGGCTGCAGATCCACTTCAAACTTACCAAACTGACAGCAGAACATAAAGACTCAAAGTCTTTCTTGTTCCTGGCATAAAAGCCGATGGTGCAGCTGGGATCCATTCGAGTGAAGGGCATCTTTTTGGGAGAACTACAGTGGAAGGACTAGATAAAGAAATGAAGGGAGGGAGGGAAGATCAACCACATGATTAAACATGTTATCTTTAACGGTCACACTTGGAACAAGTGTGAAAGTCACATTGGTTGCAGTTGGATGAGATCAGAAGAGAGGAAATCCAAATCCACACAGCTTGAAAGCAGTGTGACGCTGCAAAACTGACCTCAAGTGGAAAGTTGACTTGAGTGACGTCCACCACTGGTTGGCAGTAGTGAGGGTCCAAATATAGCAGCTGCTCATCTGGCAAATGGCGAGAAAGGACACACGTCATCGCCGTGCATACTGGTGACATCTCAAGAGAATCTTTTTTTTTTTTTTCTGGAGTATATTGATGACAATGCCACCCATAAATCTATTTTGTAAACAGAACAACGGGAAGAAGCAGTGTCTTACCTTGGAAACCAACAAAGTAGAGAGAGTGCTTTGGTTTGCCTCCAATGATTCCAATACAACATTCCAGCTTTAAGATGTTCTGGAAATAAAAAAATAATAATTCGAATGTAAAACTTTTCAAAGACTTCCCGCCATAAGAGGTTAACATAAAGAACGCCACCTTGACACATTCAATGTAAGACGGGTTGAGGGCCTCCCCGCCCAGGCGGACAGGCACCAGGATGATGACTGACTTCCAGGTTTGGTTGTCCGATTCTGGGGGACTGTGGCCGAGTGGTGGCTCACACAGATGCACTACGTCCTCCTTGTACACTACAACCAAACACAAACTTGATAAGGGAAAGGATGTGCATCACATGTCCACATGAGACTGAAGTGGCAAGTGTCACCTGTACAATCCTGAGCGACATACACAGCCAGGTTGTGTAGAACAGTTGTATTAGCCACAGCTTTCCTAAAAAAAAAGAAAAAAAAGAAAAGAAAATATTGGAATCCAAATTTCTGAACAGTTTCATGGAGCAGCTGAGCCTTACCGCAGTATGTGTGCCACAATGGACGGGCCGTACCAATCCCCGGCCTTCTTTCCCGAACTCCTCCCTATTGCCACCAGCTGGTGCACTCCAAAAGGTGTCGGCGGTTGATCCCCGAACCAGGTGAGCAGTTTCTGATGGATGGGCTCGGCTTGTCGATCCCGTGGAGTTTCGAACTTTTTCTTCTGACTACTCTTGGGCGTCGGATCCCTTTGCGGCATCTTCTCAGGGGTGCCGGACCCTCGCGGGGAGCCGAAAGACGGGATGGGCACCCCGGCGACGCGCACCGGCGAGTTTATTCGCAACACTTCAAAGTCCACGTCTGTTAACTGCTGAGCATCTGGCCAAGTCCAGTCTAGGCAACACAAATAGTCTTCCATTTTTCACTTTGAAGAGCAGATGTATACTCTCTGGTCAAAACATTTGGTACACCAGGACATCTAATGAAATCCAATATTCCGTCTTTAAAAAAATAAGGATGCTGAGTGAGCTTTCAAATGAGCTCTCACGAGATGGCGCAAGTGTACCTAATGTTGTGGCCGGTGAGGCAAATTGATGGAGAGCCAAACCTTGGGGCATGAGATGGACCAGCAGGCCCTGAGCCAGCAGCATCTGGCCGCTGCGCAGCATGCAGCCCCAGCCGCAGTCGGTGGTCCAGCTGGAGCCCTCCAACTGGGGGAACTCCCGTCTGTAGGTCAGCCACAGCCGGGACACAAAAGCCAGGCGGAAACGCTCCACCTGGTCTGAAACACACAAGAGTGAAGAGGGAACAAGGTAGTGAGAGTGTTTGTGGTGTGATGGCCATGTGAAAAGCAGAAGCAAGTTTTCCCATTTTTGGTCTGATGAGACGCTCAGACTTCTCAGTGATGCTACTTTTGAAGTGAAAGAACATTTTGGTCAAGAATATGTCTATTCTCTTTTTATATTTTACTCATTCAAGCGGTTCAGAAATAAATTGATTCATCAACAGCTACTCTACCAAATGAATAGATTGTTACTTTTGATAATCAATTAATCGTTTAGAGACCTTGAATCAAAATGAAACAATGGCTTATGTAATTCAGAATTCCTTCAAACATTTTCAGCGAATCACAGAGACGTCCCAATTACATTTTATTCACACCCAAGTTGAGTCATGTGTTGTATGCTTGTAGGTTTTCCGTTAAATCAAGACGACCCTAAATTGTCCGTTCGTGTGAATGTGAAAGATTGTTTGTCTTTATGTGCTATGCGATTGGCTGGTGACCAGTCACGCCTCTGGCTCAAAGTCAGATGGGATAGCTAACTTGAATGTATCGTTGTATGGTTTGGACTCCACGTGTTCCACTGCGACCTTAAACAGGATAAGCCGTGTGGAAAATGGATGGATGGATGATTGACGCAGGTTACCTTCACTGTTGAGCAGATAGGCGTGTCCAAGGACAGTGACCGGTGAGATCTTATTGAAGGAGGTCTTTGATTTCACAGTCCAACCTAAACCCAAACAATCAGCAAATGTAACATTATTCTTCATCAAGGATGTCTCACAAGGACATAAATTGTCTTTAGATCAGATGAAATTTTCCACAAACCATATTTCACGTTGTTCCATGCTGACATTAATTTGGCTTTGAGTTTATCTATCTCCTCGGGCTCTCCATTTGCTTCTTTGCTTGGATCCGGACTCTGCGGAGGTCTGAGTCCAAAGCCGCCCTGCTGAGCCGGAGCCTGCGGCCTTCGGCTCTCCGTTAACTCATTGAGCATCACGCCGCCAGTGTACTGCACCGCGTTGGGGGAAACGGAGTTCATGGCCCGTAGCGGTCAGAGCTGAACTCTGGAGCGCCTCATTGCAACACAGAAGAACTAAGGACGGGACAGAAGATGAAGAAAATGAGAGGGAGATTTAACGTTTGACTCTTTGGAACATGAAGGCACACCACATTTAAGGGTGTCACTGTAAATAAACTAACTTGCATGGTCCAATACAGTTCAGCCAGTGAGGTTATGGTTACAACTTTTTCATATATATATATATATATATATATATATATATATATATATATTTTTTTTTAAATTAAATAAAAAGTGACAACTTTATTCTCAGCAAAGCTCATTGATAACAATGAAGTTTTTGAAGAGCCCAACAGGAATTTGTCTGCCAACAGTTACAAGTATTTATTAAGAGACTTTTGTGCCAGTAAACTATACTGTTAGTGAGTTATGAATTAATAACAAATAGCTTTATAGCTTTGAGCAGGTACAATAGAGCAATTGAGACGCGGGGTTTTATGACTCACTTATGTAAGATTATTATTGTTGTCTGCGCTATTATGATCACTTCCAGGAAAAAGCATGAATGGGTGCAGCGTCGACAGTTTCAATGCAAATTCACGTCATCTGCCTACGACAATATTGCGCAACAATAAGGGCTCACAATAAAGTGAATTCCCCAATAAGGAACATCAAATGGTGAGCGACTATTTGAAGAAACCACGAGACTGTCATTTGACTGCAGACGCAACTGTTTCCCGCTAATCTGCAAATGCGCAATTTTCGACTATTTCACAACAAACATGGATACAACAACGACATTTTAACAGAAATAATCCAGCCAGGCAATTACGACATCAGGTGACTCTTATTCAAATATTTGCACATTGAACATGGCAATAAACAAATACATTGTTACACATTGCATAGCTAGGTCCTTGGAACTTACTCTAATTAGATGTACATACCTGTTCGACTGCTCGATCAGTAGGCTCATTTTGGTGATTCCCTTTCTTGCTTATTGACTCTTTCAGTGCTGTTTATTTCGTTGCATTATTAGCTTGAAAAAGCTAGCCGATATTAGCATGATTTCCAGCCGGCGGCGAAAGCGAGCTCGGGGTCAAGCCCGACTCACCGTAACCCTTCCTCCAAAAGAAAACGACACATAATTTAGATGATAATTCGAATATGTCTACTGTAAACACAACTGACTTTACAGCCAGAAGTGCAAAAAAATAAAAAGTGTCGATGGGAGGAGAAGATTTTCTTCTGTGGGACACTTCCTGATGGCTCGCCTGGACGCAATGCGATTGGTTGACACAGGTCTATGTGTAAGGTGATTGGTGGAATGTCATACTCGTTTCCTATTGGTCCACGGGATAAACGCGGAACAGTTGTGGCAGCAAATTTGTATTTAAATAAATAAACATCTAAAGGTTAAATAAAACTAAACTTTACTTTAATATTATTACTTACTTTATTATATTATATTTAATATTTCATTCCGTGATACTTGTACGGAACCCTATTTTGAGAAGTCAATGTAACATGCGCATTTAGAATATAGTTTTAGCATTTAGAATATAGTTTCCATATAAAATGTGTTTGTTTTACCAGTGTTTTACTGTAAATAAGTGAATAAATTATATGAAATCTTCTTGCAGCAGGAACAAATGGAAGTGGAAAAACTTTTTTTTTTAAAGTCAATGATAATTATCAGCACGGCCGGCATTTAAAAACACCACACAACAAAATTAAAAATTCGGGAACAACTCTCCACATTTTATTCCACTGACTGCACTTCAGGTGTCTATCACAAACAAAAATTAAAGTCAAGGTACAAATAATTACACGATCAGTGAACAGATAAAAGTGGAATGTTTTCAATAAATCATTAAACTAAAAAATGTATTTTTTTTACCTCAGATTAACACACATACAAATGCCACCCCCTCAAATAAAGTGCATTCAAATAACTCAGCAGTCTCAAATGTGTAACACTAGTGTAAACACTACTGTGTTGTAAAAGGCCTGAAAATGGTAACAATAGCAGTAAAATATTACAATTAGTTAATGAACCTAAGGAGGGCCTCAAATTGTGTCAATACATAACAGAATCCCATCCTGACCTGTACAGCAAATTTAATAGAATCGTTTGTTTGCTCATTACTACCAAGAAAAATTGAGCACACAAATACAGAAAACTTAAGAAACAAAGATGTGATTTTTTTTTTTTTTTACAATACTGCTAACACATGTAAATGCATATTAAGTAAACCAAGTTGCAGCTACCAACGTCTGTCCTACACCACATTAAGGTCCTTCGTTTTGTTTGGATTGCAGTGAGTTATTGCACATTTCAGTGATTAAAGTTGGATCCACTGGGGGGCAGTACAGTACCATTAAATAACAAACTGCATAAAGTCCACGCTGTACTGCATTTCTAACCTTTTTTTTTTTTTAAACCAGTGGGAGTAACAATGGAACTGCAGTATATGTTGATCACAAAATTATTCATCCGATCAAAATCAATTAATGCCTTATAAAAGACAAAATCTTCTATATAATGGCCCGGTGATGTGTAACCTTCACGTGACTTTGGTTTTCGGATGTAACTGTAGTCGTTTGGAAGATCAAATGAAAGTTTTTAAAAGTCGAACATTTGAATGTCTGATCTATCCAAGTGTTTTCAAATTAAACTGGTAAACAATGCACTTAAACAACTGAAGTGAGCTCATGTCGTCCTACTGTCTGTCACGTGCACAGTTTGCATACTGTCTAGCTATTGTTATGAATTACATGGAGATGAATGTGATCATTTTTCTGATTGACATTAAACACTATATAGCAATATTTCGGCTACCTTACACCACTATATCTTTTATTTTTTTTATTTATATAGAACCCTATTACAAAGTATTTAATATATATGTATAGCCCACCCTTTGCTATTGAGCCCTTTTTACAAAAGCGTTTCTTTCGGTTATTTCCACAACTTCCCCCCAGTTTAGGCTCAAATCAACGTTTTCTTTTTGTGTGTGCATGTGCTCATGTGTATTTTTGTATTAAGGAAGGGTGCACAAATACCGGGCCAGTTGTTGCTTCTAAACATATCCTGCATGTCATCCTTTCATGATACCATACTGCTTTAAAGCATTTTTATTTTTTTTTGGGGGGGGGGCTTATCTTCAGTTGTTATGATTATTTTCATGAGTATTAGGGCTACACTGAGAAGACACAAATAGTAACATTAGGAGTAGTGATGTTGCCAGAATGAAGCGATGGGAATATTCAAATTTGAACTCAAATGCTTAGAGCATTTGTTCCCCGTGTTGCCCTAATAGTTTTATATGATTATGCAAATTAACAACTGTCTGGAGGAACAATGTCATTAATTGTAAATACATTGAGTGCACGAAAAAGCATACTACCACTAACCCCCCCACCCCTCTCCCTCAAACTGAGCCACTTCTGTCATGCTGTGCTTGATGACCAACCTTTTCACCCCCCTCCACCCAAAGTGTGCTAAATTCTTTCAGGCTTCAGCACATCCCTTGGCAAAATGACAAATTCTACCCAGGGGCAAGGCCAGAAATTTGGTGTATAACAGCAATCGGGCGCCCTTATTGTTTTATTTCCAGCGGTGTGTCATTTCTGAGCACCATGTGTACCGACCGCTTGGCTCTCCGTCAGGCAAACACATTTCATCGAGCTCTGGATTAAAATTGCAGCAATATCAGCTGCTGACCTGCTTGCCTCCCGTGGCAATGTGCATGTGTGAAGGCTTCAATCATAGTGGAGGCAGAAGGGCTGCGGTGGCCCTCCTGTGTGGAGGAGATAAGCGCTGAGCCTGAGCTGTCAGCACCGGAACCACCAATAACAGACCCTCGCTCACGCTTGCACGCACACACATGCGAGATGTGGCACCCTCTGACAGCGCCATCCGCTGGGCCAAAATAAACAGCTGCGTGGAGCCCAATCATCTCATCCCCGTGTGTCGTCAGATGCGAACATTCCAGCGTGACTGTGCGGCGATTGACGACAAAACGCAGTCGCTGAATTTGGTCTTCACAGTTTTGATGACTAAAGCACTTTTCCACCTTCTTATACCTACTTTACATGTACAGTACATACCAAAGGACATGCATCCACGTGGACTCACACATAAAGACATCTGATAAAGTGTTCCACAATACATTAAGAATCTTCTTATTAAAATAATCCAAAGTTAATGCACCTTTACAGTGGATTTTTTCCTCATTGAAGGTAGAACCAGTCAATGATTGGAATCAATAAATAAGATTTGATAAGCTCTAAAATTGGAATGTACAAGGTTTTAAGTGCTCGACATTGTTCCTCCCGTGAAGGCATTTTAGTTTGTGGTTTAGGGATCACATTTTGGTTGGGCTGCCTTCTCTTGGGATGAACTTGCGGGGCTTTGCGTCACCGCGGCCACGAGCCCCCGACCACCTCCCGCAGGGTCACATCTCGCAGCTGTGGCCGCTTGCTTGTCGTCCACCGTCTTGCTCTGCTGCTCTTTGCTTCTGGAGCCCTCCTGGGAGCCCAGCTTGATTGGGCCCAGCACGTTTTTGGCCACGGTAGTCAGCTGGCTGACGAAACTCGTCTTGTCACCGGGGGAGACTGGCCGCGACTTACACAGCGAGGGGCCGCAGAGGGAGGGGGTGACCGCGGTGGGGGAGGGCGACGGAGAGGGAGAATGCTCTTCGAGAACCTCCAGGCGACATTTGTCCTCCCAGTCCAGGGTTCCCCGATAGCAGTTGACTTGCCCCAGACCCTGTCGAACTTTTGCCAGACTCAGTTGCGGCCCGTGCGGGGGGACTGCGGGGGCAAGGATCCGAGCGGGCAGTTTGGGGCTCTTGGAGCTCAGGTCTGAAGTTCTTGAGTCAGTGCTCTCAGCTTTTCTCAAGCTGTCCCCCATACCTGAGGGTTTAAAGGCTTTCCGCAAAGCGAGTGGACTACCCATCAGTGTAGCGTTGATGATTTTGTCAGGAGTGGCGGAGGAGTTTTTCCGTAAACAAGGACCGTTATTAGTGTCTCCCTCCTGCTTGGTTTCCCTTCCACTTCCTACAAGGTGCTCTTGAGATGATTTACAACCAAATAGTATACTTTTGGCTGCCTTGAGGTCGAGTTGTTTGGGAGTTGGACGCTGGGTGACCTTCTCGGACCCTTTGTGCCCTTCTGGACCTTCTTCTCTTTTGGCGGAGTTGCTCGTAGCGGTTGTTGTTTCTCCACCTGGTCTTGAACTCAAAGGCTCTGCGTGATGTCTTCTTGTCAAGGATGTCTGCAGTGCCGCCGCTTCGACCCGACTCAATCGCTCCTGGACCGACTCGCTCCCGGTCTCCCTTTCTCGCTCCCTTCCCCTCTCCTTCTCTTCCCTCTCTCTGCTAGCCAGCAACGTCTCCCTGCTAAGCGGCGACTCTTGCCTTCCTAATCTCCTCACGGGCTTCAGCACACGAGTCTCCGAGCTTGGGGAAGACGAGGAGCACGGCAGGGGTGGAGGATTAGGTGGCAAACTCTCCCCATCTGTCTCCAGCAGACTCTGGAGTCCCAGTTCAGACAGGAAGGCGTCCTTGCGGTATTCGGAGTGCTGCACTTCGAGGCTGTGCTTCCTCAACGGACCCCCGAGTCCTCCCGTTGTACTGGACTGGGTTAAAGGCGAGCCGAGCTTCTCTGCCGACTGCACGCGTTTCAGAAGGGGCGAGCGTGGCGGCTCCGCGCTCTTCGGCCTGGGACGGACCACCGGGGGGGATGAGTGGAGCTTGACGGGGAAGGACTGAGTGGTGTTGGAACTTCCCACAGTGTGGCCCGGTAAAGGAGGGGGTGAGGACTGGGTGGGGGATGGGGTGTGGGCCAGCGGGGATAAGGGGATGTTGCCAGCGGACTTGCAACGGGCAGAGCGGTACTGACGGTGGAGTTTGGGGGAGAGGCCATGGAGGGAACTGGGCCGCATGTGCTGAGAGGGAGCGGGGGAGTTTGGAGTGCTTGAGGCTGGAGAGCTGCTTTGAGATGAAGCGCCTAAAAAGTTGAGGCTCGGTTTCAATGCAAAAATTTGAGAATAGCAAATGGGGTTCACTAATATTATCTAATAACGTACCCAGGTATGATGGCTCAGCGGAGGAACGGTACCCCTGAGTCGGGGAGCGGGCAGAGAGGCTGTGGGTCGGCGAGCCGGGAAGACTCTCGCTGGAGGACAGTGAGCGATTCAAAGAGGATAAACTGCGGCTGGTGTGGAGGAGATTGGACTGCTTTGTGATCTTGCGGAACAGCGAGCTTCGTTTCTTACTGCGCCACGTAAAAACAGAGCAAAATATATTCAGTGAGGAGCTCGTCAGGGCTTGCGGTAATGATGCGGGGGCTCATACCTGTCTTGACCGTCCTTGCCAATGGTCCTCTTGTGTCTCCGGGCCATCTTGCACTTATAACTGGCCTTGCGGGCAGGACCCACTTTAATGGAGGTGTTCTCAAACGGCGTGGTTGTCACTGTCACCTTATTGCCGCTCTATGAGAGCCAATAAATGATTGATGCAAATGAAATGAACCAAATGCTGTCATTAATATTACATGCATTTTAAACACAAGCACGTTCAGCAGATATAATAACGCTAATCCTATGCAAACTCATTTATTCCTACCTTGAGGATGAGCTCAACCACCTCAGTGTGGACCAGACCATGGACCGGCTCACCGTTCACATGAGTGATGAGGTCGCCTGCACACAGACCAGCTTCCTGGGCTGGACCACCTTCCTCCACATGCTGACAACACAGAATTAGGAATAAGGAATCGGCAGTTTCTAAAATAAATCTAATGAATTCATATCTTAGGCAGGGAGTCAGTGCTGGACTGAGACAGTCTTGATTTATGCAAGAAGTGACCGCAAGTTTTCCTACCCAGACTATGTGATGCACGCTGTAGATATCGCTGTCTCCAATGTAGACCCTGATGGCCCTGAGGGTGAAGCCGTATTTCTTTCCAGAGCGATGGATGGTGATGGGCGAGCGGAGTACGTTGACAGTCGGGAAGAAGTCTCGACTGGGCGACGAGTCGCGAGATGAGGGATTGGAGGAGAAGGAGTGGGGGGACATGGGGCTAGCCAACGGAGAGAAGCCACCATGCTGCTCCACTGGAAAGAGATAGAGAGTAAGAGTCACTCTGTTAAGTTAGCTGTTTTTCTGTTTTTAATAAAATAAAAACATTAAAAAAATTAAAATTAAAAAAATTTAAATATAATAAAAATTAAAAAATAAATAAATACAAAAAATTAAAATAAACGCATAGTTGTTGGGTGGAAGACAAATAAATGCCTCCATCAAATAGACTAGCTTTCCCCCCATCCTTCTTACCAGATGGTATGATGACAGATAGAGCTGTCGCCGAGGCAGATTTGATGACCTTGTTTCCAGCTCTGGAGTTACGTTTCTCCCCATCGCCAGACAAATGCGGGTGACGCGCCCTCCTGAGGACCAGGTCATTGGTGGCCCGGGCCCCCAGGGGGTCATACAGAGGCGTCATCACATCGCGACCGATTGTTGTGGGAGGAGCTGGACCCAACGTGTTAATGCTCACAACTCCAGGTGTCTCTCCTTGCTTGGGTGATTTATCTGTAAAAAAAAAATCACATTGGAAGTAGTGCAAAATGTGCTCACAAGTCGGTCATGAAGTCATTCAAGCACGCACCGGCTCCGTTGATTTCTTTCAAACTGCTCCTCGACTCCATGTGGTGTATGGATGGAACACCGGTCCCATCCAGGGAAGTTCCCCGGACCCTGATGGGGGTCGGCCTGGACACAAAGTCCGATTCTCCCTCGATGGGAGAGGCGAAACGATGCGTGTCCATCAGCGCTGAGAATCGTCGCCGTGCCCCCAATGGCGGACTGGCGTCACCCTCCATGTAGAGCGACTCTGAGCAGGAGAGGCGCTTCCTGTACACAATACCATGAAACAATCATGTAATGGATTTAGTTTTCTTAACTGGGACATGATTTGAGCTCATATGAAATATTAAAAACTAATTTATGATTTCTGACTGGAGTATTAAAGTCAGAATTAAACACAAAAACTGTTGAGAGCTTGCAGTTTGATGACCCTAAAGGGAAAAATTAAATAAGGTCCATGTTAACATGGACAATCCAACAATCAAGGAAACTATATTCAACTAAATTAAATACTGCATGACAGTGACTGGTGGTCAGGTCATCCCACTCGGTAATATTCAGATTCCAATCACTCGTAATAATTTAGAAAAGAATGTATAACAAAAAAAACATAGCCGGATTTTTCTCCAATATATGAGCCAAGTGAGAAATGACTCATAACTGGAGAGATGGAATCAGATACCTGGTGTATAAAAAATGAAAATCCAATATGTACCTTATCAATGAGCTCAATCTTGCTTGAATTCAGAATGTATGAATGATTCATTTCATTTGAATGATTTTTGCTTGAAGGACTAAAATAGAGTTATGGGATATAATTGCAAGCTGGTTGTGTTACGTGTGCTCCTCATCTCATTTCGAATGGATCAAACCAGCAGGTAGCTGTGGCATAGATATAGCGACACTGCGGAATTATGTTTAATAACTCCCAAGATCAGCTTGCATTTTTCATGTCGTCAGGCTAAAAATGGAAACCCTGCGGCGGTGCGAAGTCGCATTAGCTTTTCTGTTCGACACCATTGTGACAGACGAGGGGCGAAGGAGCAACGACTGAAGTGTGACTGATGCACTTGTAGTTCTGTGTATGAAATCTACCTGCAATCATTTCTTTTTTAAAATGGCTAAAACGTTTTTTAATGACGCAATCGGGCAAATTTGGGTCGTTCAACACATCCTAGAAAAGAAAGGACTAGTTTGTGACGTCAGAGATGCTGAAAGTGGCCATGTTGACTTACATCTCAGGAGATCCAGTCCTCCAACTCTTGTCTCGCATGTTAAAGCTTCCCAGGCTCTCTCTCTTGGTCACCTTGTCCTCCCTTGAACTCTTGTGCTCCCGACGGGACCCGGAGGTGGACGTTTTCTGCTCCAGTTGAGAGAGATGCTCCATGCTGCTGTACACCTTCAACAGACATACGAGCACACGGTCAACACCTTTTTGGATTATAATATAACGTCCATGTTCTCGGCGGGTCCGTGGTTTGAGCTTCTTGTTTGAACTATTGGGTCATTTACAATGTAAAAATAAACATCAACAACACCTGAAGATTAAGACGAATAAAGCCGGTGGGCCTCAAGCGACCAAACATTTATTCAGCTTCATTACCTGTTAGAGAAACGCATGTGGGGGAGGACAAGAAGAAGTAGCGCTGAATCAAGACAAACTGGAAGGGACTTCATCTGTTCACCATGGTAACAAGACTCAGCAGCTAAGTGATGTCGGCAGCCGGAATATATTTCAGGCATATTTCATCAGCGTATAAGGAGGCCGCTCACGTTTTCTTTTGGCCTTTCTGGGGTGCTATTAGGTCAACTGCTCCACTTAGTTGGATTTCTTAAGAACATTTGTGTTCCTGTTCTCATTTAACCATGCCGAGGGGCCGACACGGTCGAGGTGGCCCGGCTACGGAGAGAAGAATCTCAGAGAGATAAATAGGAGAGGTTGACAGGAGCTTCCCGACCTTGCTGAATCGAGGGGAGCAGGAGGAAAACTGTCTGATCTCCACCGGCTCGTCATCGTTGGTGTCGTCCCCGTCGTACGTGTTGATGTGGTGGTAACGATCGGAGCGTGCTGGCAGGGGTAGTAAAAAAATATATGAGGTGTCACTTGAACGTGTGACAGAATCATTGCACGTCCTAATAGAGACGTAGCGTACTATCAAAGTAGCTGGTGTCCTCCTCCGACTCCAGGTGAGGGACGAACTCGGCTTTCTGTCGCAGCAGACTGTTCCAGTCGAGCTCTGTGAAGAATGGGTGCTCCTTCACTTCAAACGCTCCACCTAGCACATACAACTTCTGTGAGTAAATGTGCTTTTAAAAAATGGGTTAGGGTGGAAAAGCTGGCGGCAGAGTTAGCACCTGTGCCCAGCCTCACGAGGGGGTTGGTCTGCAGCAGGGTGGAGATGAGGGCTTGTGCTTCCTCAGGTAAGGCATCATCACCGTCAGGCCAAACCATATTATCTGATGGAACCACAATGCACGTGCACAACAGATATACTCTGTATTAAACACAAATATAAAAGTCAAAAAGGTCCATGCACCAGGCGGTTCCATCCATCCATCCATCCATCCATCCATCCATCCATCCATCCATCCATCCATCCATCCATCCATCCATCCATCCATCCATCCATCCCTCCCTCCCTCCCTCCCTCCCTCCCTCCCTCCCTCCCTCCCTCCCTCCCTCCCTCCCTCCATCCATCCATCCATCCATCCATCCATCCATCCATCCATCCATCCATCCATCCATCCATCCATCCATCCATCCAATCCTCACCAGTGATGACCTGCCCAAACAGCTCCTCAGGAGTGTCTCCAAAGAAAGGCACACAGCCCACAAGGAACTCGTAGAGGATGATGCCCATCGCCCACCAATCCACCGGCTTTCCGTAGCCCTGACGGAGAATCACCTCTGGAGCGATGTACTCTGGAGTCCCGCACACCTGAGGGCCGAAGAAGGCGGTAAAAAAGATGGAGGAACAACTGAAAAAAAAGAAATCAACGGGTCGTCTGAGTACAAAATCGGTCTTGTTAAATTGCTGTGCGGAAGGCAAAACAGAGTTGCCAGAGGGACTCATGCATCACACTGACTGATTACAACTCGTATCATTTGTAAAGAGCATAAACAATAGCTATAATGGGATTGCCACAAAGATGGAAAGCCTCATGCTCCACTGGTTTAGGCAGCATGATTTTGTGAAGATGAACGACTTTGGGGTAGGACTCGGCAGGGTGGTGGGATGCACGACTGCAAAAGATGGAATGATTCTTTGATTGCCGTTTGCCCGTGCATCAATCAAACCTCCTGATTTGGACTCATTTCATCTCATTGTCCTGCTCATGAAGGAGACCTGGAGAAAAGTACCTGCTTATCCAGGAACTCTCTGGCGTCTTTCTCAATGTGTCCTTCGTATAGATTGGTGGTGAGGCTCATCAGGCCCATTTTGGACAAGCCAAAGTCGGTCAGCTTGATGTGGCCCATGGAGGTGATTAATAGACTGAAATAGGAGAGACAAAAGCTTGTGTCAAAAATTCATTGGGCCTTTGTTACTACTAAGAATTCCTTTCTGCTGTTTGCTAGTTTCCAGGAAATACAAACTGCTTATAAATATTGGCAGAACTGTACAATACAGAAGCCATGGAGGATTTTTCATCATTGTTAATCGTCCTCTGACAACTGATGGTAGCAGGTGGATTGCGGCTGATCCAAATTGAATCATTTGGCCTTGGCAGAGGTTTGCCATTCGGGTTTGTCGAGTATCCAGTTTTGTCCAATTGCTGCTATTTGGGGGGGTCTTTTCTGCCAGGTGAAGGTCTTTTCAGCCGTTTAAAATTAGAATGTAGATACTTGAACCCATTGTGCTACTTTGTCAATTGGATTGCATCTCAAATGGCCTCACTGAAGGACCAGTACATTTCCATGTTTATTAAGTCACAACCCGATTTAACAGAAGCACTTTAAAAAAATATGAAATGTTAAAATATATTTTTTTCAGAGCACAATATATGTAAAAGTGAATATATATATATTTTTTCAAGTATCACAAACCATAATTCTGCTTCACTATTAATAAAATAAACATTGTTTACTGACTTGTCTGGCTTCAGGTCTCTGTGAACGATGCCATAGTTGTGCAAGTACTCGAGGGCCAAAACGGTTTCAGCAAAGTACATCCTGGCCAGCTCCAATGGAAGAGCACCAATGTTCTTCAACAAGGTGGCACAGTCACCACCTGCACGAATATGGAATAACACCGTGCAATGCGTGATTGCTCAATTTGAGACTTCAAACACCTGAGAAGTAAACTATTTGAAACTGAGGATGTGACATGCATGGAAATAATTGTACTGTATGTGTGGTATAGATGTCAGAAAACAGATGATGACGACTAATTACTGTCATATGAAAAGCACGTGAGTCCCAAATTCATTTTTTATAAGCTGAGTAGTATTAGGGAAACAAAATGGCCGCCTCTTAATCTTACCCTCAACGTACTCCAGCACCATGCACAAGTGTCTGCGCGTTTCAAAGGAACAAAACATGGAAACAACGAAGGGGTTCTCCGCAAAGGTGAGAATGTCTCTCTCCACAAAGGCTTGCTGGATCTGGTTCCTCAAGATCAGATTCTGCTTGTTGATTTTCTTCATGGCAAAGCGCTGTCGGGTCTCCCGGTGGCGCACCAGGTACACGGCCCTGGAAAGACCATACCGATACCAAGTCCCGATACAACTAGCAATTTTTTATACATACCCCTCCAAAAAAAATTGAAATCAAGAGCTACATTTTTAACATAGCAATGTTCCTTAAAATTCACAGCCCAAATGTGAATTGTTAAATATTCTTTACCCGTAAGCGCCATTGCTGATTAGTTTGATGCTTTGAAAGTCTTCCTCACTTGGTGGCTTGATGGCTCTCCCCTTACCCTGGCAACAGAGACAAGACATCATGCACTTAAAAAGGCAAATCAATACATTTTTGTTTTTACCTTTATCACTGCTGACTTGGAATGTGCAGAAATTAATTTCCACATTTGTAGATGAAGAATCCAAATAACAGATTTCAGATTTTTTTTCATCATCATCCTCAACATAATGCAAATGCAGTCTTCATTTTTTATTTTTTTTATTGAGGTGGTATCTGGCCTACGAATTAATTATTAGTTTGTTTTTTTTTCCTTCCTGCGTGTTACTATATTTCATTTTGTAGGCTACCTCTGTTGAGTCATCGGTCTCTGGCGTGTGTGGTCCTTCGCTGTCGTAGCTGTCGAGACTCACGATATCTGAAGGACAAACACAATCGTTAACGAGCCAACCGAGCTTCAAAACAAAAAACGATGCTTATTTTAGCTACGGCGTCTCGCGTCACAACGCAGACGTGGTGGACACAAAGTGATTCCATTTCACTACAGCCAAACATGTCACATAGGGAAACGCAGCATCAAGAAGAACGCTCCTATTAAATTTCTCACAATTCCTCCCACTCGTCTTATTCCCTGCCAGCATAAAGCTGCTAATTTCCACTCTTCTTGTACCGCATGTCCCGTGCGTGACAGCTGCTGGAGCACAATGATTATTATTTAAATGCTTCGTTAGAGCGTCGAAAAACAAGAAGGATGCTACAAAGCACTGAACGGAACAGAGGACCATCAATTGTGGCAATTTGAGTTTGATGCGGCGCAAGCAGCCTTCTATTGTGTGCCAAGAAAAACAAAGTGGGAGCAGCGATGTGGTTGAAGAACGCGCCCACGTGTGAAGCTGCAAAAACTGTTTTATCTTGAGCGAAATTGATCAGAAAGAAGCCAAATGTTTCTCGTGGGGGTCATTCCAGGCCATTTAGTTTTGGTTTAGACCCATCTGACAGGTGCTAATTAAAGGTTTGGAGGCGGTGATGGTGTCGTTACAGTCGCGATGATTAATTAGAGAGGCTGATGCTGCCACCGGTGCGCCGCTTCCGGCGCCGTCGATTCCAGATGTCACGTCGTGTCTCATCGAAAATATCTCATTAATACGACATCAGACAATAGCTTGGACGCATACGTGGGAGGTAAAATGCAATGCAGTTGTAAACGCTGTCTTCGAGGTGTTGTAGTGATTCATAATAACAATGTGTCGGGTCAGTGAGAAACAAAGGCACGGCTGGTTAAGTGTGAGGTGGTGTGGCTGCAGAAAACAGATGAATGGAAATATTGAGGTCAGGCCTAAAATCCCAAAAAAGATGGAGTTTATATTTATATTTTGGACCTGGCCAAAATTTTGTTTTCCTCCCGCTCACCTTCCAGGGGGTCCCTGGTGAGCCCAAGTTGGCTGATGATGTATCGAGGGATGTCCGCCTTCATCAACTGGCCCTCCTTGGCGTGATCCTCGGCTGCCTCCAACAGATGGTAGAACTCTTCCGGATTAAACTCCTATTACGTGGGCACACAGATTTAACAGGCATGAAAATGTGGCAGAAAGCCTGGCGCTAATCAAACGGATGCACAGAAATAAAAATAATAAGTTCAAGTGTTAAAAGTCTACCTTGCTACCTTGTGAGTGTGTGTTCAGGCCCAAATAATGTTTTGTGACACATTGATATAAGTGTGAAAGACAATTTACACTTGGCCCAAGTGTTAATATCCCCATAAAGATTGCAAAAAAACATTACAATGAAATATACAAATACTAACAGACAGGAAACAGAATTGATATTTACCGAATTCACGCCTTGAGTCATCTTAATTTACATAACTTCATTTTTTATTTTTGGTAATGTCCAAAGAATGTTTATATTCGTGCAACGTAAGAAGCAATTTCAGAAGTGCCACACAAATTATAGTCATAACATGAAAAAACAACAGCACACCATTGTACAACAGCCACATTTAAATTACTTTTCCAAAGTAGCCCTTTTTCCTGTTTTGGGGTCCTCTGGGATCACATTGTGATTTTGATTACAAGGCAGAGCCGGGGGGCTGCTGGGATCATTTCCTCCCGTGTCAGACACACCCCCACACTCACTTCTTCTTGGCCAAAAAGAAAAAAAAAACAGCGATAAAGGATTAACCTCTTCCTCTCTTTGATAGCTCTCGCTTCAATGATCATATTTTTGCTGCTAACAGGCTCTTGACTAGCTGACATTTCCACAATAGAAGACCTCAGCGTTACAATTTGGTCACAATGTCTTATTCTTGCCAAGCTAAAGGGCCATGACAACAAAAAAGAATTCCATTCGCATCTTGTCTGACCCCATCGACCCCCTTCTCGACGGTCGTCTTGGCAACGGAATGATGAGCTAAATGTAGGTGGAGCGTCGCCAGCGACAAATGTGCGAGGTTATCCGGCAGTTCAGCGTCGCATTGACTGTATGCAACATGCCAAGGTCACCACCTGATTATATTAAAGCTGTCTTGTTTTAAAAAAAAAAAAAAAAAAAGAAAAAAAAAAAAAGCATCTTACACCTAAGGCCTCTGAAAAATTGGATTGGAAATGACAATTGCAAAAATCAAAACTTACAAATAAGCTTTGTAACCCTCTTTTTTTCCAGCATGACTTTCCTGAGACATTAAAATTGTTTTTTCCTTCACGGATAACGTGAACGTGCTTCCTCAGGAAAAAGGTGATTTGAAAATTCCACTCATATTCTCAATGTTTTATTGGACACCCCTAGGTTATATTTCTATATTATCACCGAGCATATGCTTATTACTTCAAAAAATACATTTTGCAGAACGGTTTGGGTACTGAGGAGCACGTTTGTACACACTCCAGGTGAGAAAACCAAGAAGCATATTGATTTAGTTCAGTCTATAAATACCACTGACTCTCTAACTAGCAACCTTGTGGCTACCTGATGTGATACGCCGATATTCATTACTTCAAGACTCTCCCACTTCCAATTGATTATTGACCGAAGTATTCTAGGTAACTCGGGGTGAAGGGGGGAAAAAAAAAAAGTCTCACCAAGCACTCCAGCAACCTGGCCGGCCGCGATATGATGATAAAGAGCTTTTTGACCAGCTCGATGACGAAGGTGAGCTCCGAACTCTCTGAGCGCTCGTACGCCTGAAGGCAATTAGAAATAAGTTAAATAAAGTTAATCGATTTAATCAATGTAGCTGAGAAGCTTTGATACTCACATCATTCATGAGTTTCTCCAAGTTTTCCTGAAGTTCACAGAAGTAAACACTTGTAATGAGGCCCTCTCGCGATTTGGTCAGGCAGTCTCGAGACAGCTCGGCTATCTGGTGATGGATGAAGCTGAGGACGCCGTCGGCCAGAGGCAGAACGCTCTCTGGGGAGTAGTTGTGGATGAACTCTGATAACCTCTCCTCCATCTGAGCTGTGGCCTAACGGAGGACAACGCACCGATTAGTCATCTATTATTGCTAACTTAGACGGGTGATCACTGTCTGTCACCAAATTGTCAGGTGGGGCGGTGCATTATCATGACACAGTGAATTTGTTTCACAAAAAGGAAGTAAGGACTCACTGGATTTAAAAAAAATAATAATTCTACGCCACATCACAGCTCGTGTCTGACCTTGGGGAAGCGTTCCTTGTACACATGGTTCATCATCACTATTTCATTGTCGTAGCAGGATGGCGAGCGCCCCGGGCTGAGGAGAGACAAAGGCGCGGAAATCTAAGACACATCATCGCCCGATGAGGAAAATCAAAGAGCGAGTAAAATATGCAAGCAAAAGTGAATTGTTTTTTCCCCCCACGGCTTTTCGACATTCTGCCCACATATTATAATAATTTGCGACAGTCTCTTTAATGAATGGAGACTTTTTCCATAAAACACTCTCCTCCATCCTTGGAGAGACACTAAAAAGGGATTGAAAATATAATATAATCCCGCTACAATGGCACATAGGATGATGAAAAGATGTCTTGTGGGCAAACACACGAGAGACAAACCTCACAGGCTGACGTGACGTGAATAGTAACAATGAGGCATGTCAAGGTACGCAATAGGGGGGCGCTGTGGAAAAGCCGCATATTATCTAGGACGGGGATCTTATGAGCGGATTAATTCGACAGCCGAGGGACGATAAGTAGTCATGCGTGGTGTGTTGTTTGGGGATCCAGAGAGGATGCTGGGATGTGCACCTTGTCACCCTGGAAAGAAAGGAGGCGCTGTTCTCTGGAGGCACCCGAAAACCACAGGGGGCAAAGATACACACATTAGAAGAGGGATAAGATATTCTTTACGATTATGTGTCAGGAATAGGTCTAGAAGCTTTTTGGGCTTCTTGACAGCACCCGCAGAGTGTGTACTTGCACCCAACACTGTTGCAATAAAGTTTTTAGCTTTTACTGTTACTCACAAATGTTTTGAAATATATAGAGTTTCTATTTCACGACGCTACAGGGTAGTAAAAATGACTCAGCGGGCAGCTAACCAGACAGGAAATTGGTGGCTCCAAAGTTATATTTTTCTGTGGCGCATATTTATCTGTATTTATTGGCTTATGCACACAAGGTAGTCAAATTTTAATGTAGCCTGCCATGCATTTGCTATGTGATGCTTGCAAAACCATCAGGATCAATTTGAGTGAATTGGTAAGGACACATTGACATTCTGCAGTAATTTAACCTCCCTGATTATTAAACTTTAATTAATCCCAAATTACAGTCTGCCAGTCAGAGCTGGCACCATGACAGCAGTGCATCTAATGTAGCTAACGTAATGAGATGCAAAGTGTTGATATATTATCACACATCCCCTCTCTGTTATTGGAATTTAATTTTTTTTGCCATTACGATCATCGATGAGCACCACCGAATCCATCGGATCTGTTTGCTGGGGAAAAAATATGTTTTAACGACTGACACCGAAAGGTGTGGAGTGGAATATCATGCTTCATCTTTTTTTTTTTTTTTTTATAAAAGAAACATTTAGTTTTTTCCTCAACGAAGGTCTCACCTGAGGCTCCGAGAGCGAGGACGGACGTGCGGCGAGCGGCGGCCCCCGTCGTCGTCCGTGATGCTCTCCGTGCTGCCAAAGTGCTTGGACAGGAAGTGCAGCTCGTCCATGGTGGGCTGGAAGGGGAGCTGGTGCAGACGTTCCTGGGACGAACTGGATGACTGAAAAGGAACCAGCAGCAGGCAGAAGAGAGAGAATAATCTTGTTTTTATCTTGGATTTTCTTTCCTCCTTTGATGCCTGTGAAGCAGCTAATAATTTGATATGAACGAGGGAGACGAGAAGCGAGGAGGAGGAAAGGCAAGTACACAGTGTACCGTCATGTGAGTGGGTGCGAAAAGACATGAACAACGTAAGGAAGCAAAGAACAGAGGAAATATCAAGACAGACACAATGGTAGCGGAACAAAAGGTTAAACGGCAAGGAATGAAACAGTCTCGCCGAATAAAAGTGGCCTGCTGCCTTTGGCGGCTTTTTTTTTTGCTAGCTCAGCGGGGAAAACGGCAGCCTGGATCAATAGCAGACTGAATGAACGCACCTCCCAATGCTTGGCATTGACCACACAATCATTTCTGCTGGAAGAAAAGTGCTTGCAGCCATTTGGAAGCTGAAGAATGGAATAATGACCAGGAAGGCAGGAAGTCCAGTCAAAGAAATATGGTAGAGCTTCCCCATGGACATATAGAGCAAAACGCCACAGGATTGAAGAAAAAAAATCCATCTCGTACAGTCCACCATTTTTTTCGTCAACATTCGCACATCGATGAAGCTACCATGATTTAATATTAATATATATCGAATATACAGCAGAGCATTTTACCGAGTACGCTGAAACGTGACGGGTTCTTATTTATGCTATCCGCCGCGGCTTCCCGTTTCTGAGAATTTGATGAATTTGACCTATGAATTCTTTCATCTGCTCTGATCAACATGCAGCGCTGAGACTGCAGCTAACCAGGCGAGTAATGGCTCCAACGGGTAAGAAGGAATGGAGAGGAACATGTGGAGACTGCACGACGAGGGAAAGTGGACCTACGGTGTCGTCGTGGTAGTTCAGACTGTGTTGCTAATAATTAAAAAAATGTCAACAGTGGATTTTTAGTGAACCCACGTAAAGCAATTGAAGACATTCCTGCCTAAATGATCTTGTAATCACCTCTGTGCCACCCACCCCTTCCTCATTAACTATCCACGCCAGAGGGAACACATAGCGAGGTGTGCGGAAATTTATTGGAACACGTTGTGACTGCGAGGCACAATTCATTTCAATTATCTCTGCTCTACTTTTTTTTTCGTGTTTTTTTTTCCAAGTGACGGTGCGCAGACAAATCAGGTCAATCATTTCTTGGCAACCGATGAGGTATTTTTAAGTTTTGCGCGTCTGTGTTTTTTTTTTTTTTAGTGCCGCTCGGATGCTCGTGCGGCGTGAAATCTTTTCAAAGCGTGAAAAAAAAAAAAACTTCAGAGCATGATTATATGACCAGTGCAACAATAATTGATTCCATGCATGAAAATGTATACACACAAACATCTATGAAGGAGACAAATATTCACACACAAGACACACAATAGATGATGAAAACAAAATTATTTTGGCTGTCCTGCCTGCTTCACCTGATTTTAAACATAAATATCAAAAATGCTCTTTTCACCCACTCTTACCGTTGAACTGGGAGTATTGGTGCCATATCCAGAGGAAGGAAGCGAAGCCAGGGACCATCGACGACCATCAGGCCTGAAGGAGACAAAGAACAAGAAGCGGCAAAAATCACAACATGGGCTGGAAGGGAATTTTTGTTATCAGTTTAAGCAGCATAACAGGACACACACACGCGTGCTCGTCGCTCACTCGATAAAAGACCTGCCCCCATTTTGAGCGTGATTATTATCACCTCCTGTTTCACTGCGCATGAGAAATTAATCCCATCAACAATTTCACAGTTAGCCCTTCACAATAAAAAAAAGGGATGCGAACCTTCTTGAAGAAGCGAAAGAAAAGTGGGCGGGACCACTTGGTGAGAAGTTGCGTGGGCTGTCCAATGGGCTGCTTCCTAGAGACACACAGAAAGGAGGATTTGATTTCTGGAAGGGGAGAACAACCAAATCATGCAAGACATGTCCACATGACGAAGAACCTCATTTGAGGGCAATTTAGTATTTCAGGGATTGACTCAACCTAACTTTTTGTTACTTTGTACTAAGTTTGAGTCACCCTGCAGCACTCGAGGGAGCTGTCTGACACGCTCTTGTCAAATTTAAAAGCCTTATTCCAAGTGCATGAAACAATCAAGGTTCATATCGAGTTGAAGCTGAGTGAAAAAAAATATTTCGAACACAGGGACAGATTTCGTGACAAATCCAACTGTTCTTCATTTAAGAGTCAAGTTTGAATTTGTTTTATGGACAACCCAATCAATGACACTAAGAAGCTCTTGTCTCACAAAACAATATTTTTCTTAGAAGCTAGTTTACGAATCACATTAAATGTTAGTCGTGAAGAATTTCAAATATCAAATAAGATACACTGGGCAAAAATCAATGTGATGGCTGGCAATAAAAAAAATAGCATCACTGTCTTTGCCCGACTGTATCATTTTCCATACTGACCGATGTGTCCAGGCAGTGGGGAGTGAGGCCTGGGCAGGGTGGGAGACGTACTGGTCAGGATGAGGCTTTTCCGGTTACTTGTTCTGCAACTGGAACAAAAACACAATCAATCAATGAATTAGCATGAGGATAAACATAGCATGATGTTATTGATAAATGAAACCACATTTGATCTGCTTTTACATCATATTGGCAAAACCTAATGTGTGTGATAATCCAAGTCAAACTGATATAAAACAAACCCTAAATTATTATAATCCTTTTTGTACTGACAATTTTATTGATTAATCAATTGAGGCCCGTTGACCTTTGCCCTCGTCGTGTTTAATAAATGTGATAAACACTTTCTGCAGCTTCTTGCACAAGTGCCTTACGCAATTGTTGTCATGTGCTTGGGGGCTCTATAACCACATGAAACAGCGAACGTAACTTTTAAGTATGACTTAATATTTGTTCGGTGACTCAACTCAAACGGAATATTGCTTCAGCCTGCTCCATATCTATTTGGGATGTGCAATAAACATTTCTTGATACATCTCCAAGAAGACACAAAGTCTGTATTGTTGTAATCTATCCTTCAATGCCTGAAAGCCCCCTCTTATCTCTCCTACTTTCCAAGTCTTGTTTGCTGTAGAAACATCAAAACCTCAATTTTATGGACGGCAGTACACCTCCGTGGTTCTGGCCAAGGGAGCACATGTTCAGACTTGTCGAATGGAGGAGTGGCGTCTTGAAATATTTAGGGGAAATGCATTAGCTCTAGAAGGGGAGCTGGATGAGCCTTCTGTGGTTCAAGTGGAGGGGGAGGGCGGAGGGATTTCACAAAGACAAAAAAAAACATGAGGCAACTTGCCGTCATGGCAAACACGCAAGTATTTTTCATTCCACTTCATATTTCACCTTGGTATCTCATACATGCACATTTACATTTATTGACATTGAAAGGCTGAATCAGTGCAGTGCACACTCGTCGGGCTTGTTGTGTCTTTATTGCTGATTCATCAATCATCTTGTCTCCAGGAGAACCACACAGGAATCAACAAGTAGCTGTGACTCATCAAGTCAAAGTCTTAATGTTTAGAGTTATTTTTGTCCAACTATATCTTGAGTAATGTCAACATTATGACGTGGATGCCAGGCAAGAATTTTCAAAATGTGTTATGTGCCAGGGGGTGTTAACATTCACTCTGGTGTTTTTTTTTTTTTTCTTCACATGTTGTCACATTGAGATGTTTTTTTTTTGGGGTGGTTTTTACAATCACAGTAGCAAACATCTTAGCTGGTTCACCCAGACTATTAATATTGAAAGCAGCCAGTGCAAAATAACCAAGTGACATTGTTTTAACTATAGATTAGATTACTTCCGAGTCTTGCCCTTAACGACAAGATTAATTGAAAGCACCCCGATGAAGGTGACACAAAAGCAGCTTTGTGTGACTGCGTGTTAAAAGGTTTATAACAAACAATTCATTTAATAGGCAAAGCCAAGAAGACAAAAGTCAGTCGCCAGCCCGGTTTAACAATGTGGAGAAATCCTTGCACGTACAAAACGTAAAAAAACACTTAGTGTGCTTCAATTAAAACAAAAGACCTTTACATTATTCAAACGAATTCAGATCCAATTAGATTAATCAAGAAACACATTTTCTTTACGTGCAACTAATTAACCGAGACGGAAGATGAGGAACAATGCCGGAGGGAGGAGGCAACATTTTTTTTACGTCCTTGCCCAAAATATGAGCTCATCCTACTGTGACAACACTGCAAATGTGCTGGGACAACAAAGTCTGCGTGTGTTTGCTTTATGCGGTTGCCGATTGTATAATCAATCATAATCCATTGTGTAATCCATCATGTGGGTTTAGTGTGTTTGCGTGACAGAGGACTAGCGCTGTGGCCACCAGGGCTGTCAGGTAGATGAAGTACGATTGATGGTGGCCAGCTTCCCGTGCGGCCATTGTAGTGAGTGCCACCGAGTCGGCATTACAGCGTGTCAGACTTGAAAACCGCTTCCTTATGTGAACAAATCATACAATTAGATTTAAAAAAAAAAAGATGATATTATTAGATTGCTAGGAATACAAATGCTCATGATCCAAAGCATACCACATCATGTCTCAAACATGGCGGAAACAGTGTTATGGCAGTGGCCTGTATTCAATTTGGTAAATTGGTATGTATGAGAGGATGAGAATAAGCAACTGCGAATGTAACTAATAAGGAATCTGAGTCAAGCAACTGGAAATCAATAATAAGAGTTGGGATGAATAAAAAAATTCAATAATAAAAGAGTTGGTATAAGTAAAATATTACATGACAAAACAATTACATGACGAATTAGTCATCCAATAATAAAGCCGAAGAGCTTACAACAAAAGAAACTTGTAAATGTGGAAGTAAAATAAACAAGTAAGGTAATGAAGTGTTTAAATTACATGTGAGAAACAAAAAAACATGTATATGGTGATTTTGTCATAAGGGTGAATAAGTGAATAAACAATAACAGGTGCAGCACAAAGCAAACAATTACTGTATTTTAATGGTTTCATTATTTTAAAATGTCATTTATACAAAAGTAATGCAGACATATGGAGCAATATTATGATTTATATGTACTAGATAATTTGAATGATTATAGCTTACAGCAAATGAAAAGCCCAAAGTCACTCACTCAAAATATTTCTCAATGCGCTTAATGAATCCATGTAAAGAGTTTTGCATATTCAAAGCGAACTATTATAAATGAATGTTTCTATTATGTTCTAATTTCCTGAGAGACACAAGTTCATTTGAGAGAATGACTAACAGTCATTAAATCAGCCGAAGACAAAAATAAATGAACGAGTCAGTTGCTTAAAAAAAAATAACAGCCCTGATCATGTGACCGCTAAACAAAAATAAAATCCATTCATTAAACTGGAGATGCAGTATTAAGGGACATGAATATAAATTAATGTTGTTTTTTTAACACTTATGTCAAGTCATGACAGAAAAAGCAAAAGTGACACAAACTAAACAGGCAATGATGTAATGGCCTTAATTGTGACTCACGGCCGACAGTGGTCAAGTTAATGCTCCGGGTAACGTGCGCTAGGAAGGTCAACGATTAAGTCTGCGGTAATGATTCGTGCAGAAACACTGACGACCAATTATCCCCCCTGCGGGCATTGAGCTGGCACAGGGCCACCGGTGTCTTCAAAAGACGTGACCGTGAATATAAAATGGGAGGTGGGAACAATAACACTCATTTTAACTGTGTGATACTGACCCAAAAGAATAACCATTTTCTCAAAGATGCTATGCTCAAATTAAATTGCTGTTATTGTGATCCAAAAAATCAAAATGCTCTGATGGAAAAAAAAAAAAAGTCACAAAATACTTTGTATGAATTTGAAATAATTAAACAGATTTTGTCGCTTTGTATTACTCAATAATCTATCCTCACTTTAAAGTCAGAATTCTGGGAATAAAGTCAGAATTCTGAGAAAAAAGTCTGAATCCTGTCAACCTTTTTATTTCTTCTGGACATTCTTCTTTCCAAATGTGAGTCACTAGTTACTACAGCCCATGTTTTTGCACGTTCAGAAGAGGAAATACTTTAAATGACTGGACCTAACCGTCAAATTGAAAGTGGATTAACGTAGGAGCCCGAAAGGAAATGGAAAGTTAAGACACTAAGCTGATCGTCTGCTGACTCACAGAGCACAGAGGACACTACATACATCCGGACGGTTCAGCCATCGATCCATCCAGACACGCTTCCTGTCAGGTGACGTCTCTCGCTTTTTTTTTTTCTCTCTCGCTGCTTGGATCCTTTTAAAGATGAGTGCATGTTTACGGGTTTGGGATATGGAGCGGAAATGAAAATCATGAAATGGTACCCCCTTTAGAGGCTCTCTTGACTATCGGGCTACTCCCCAATCAATTCTTCTAATATGCAATATCCACAGCTATGGCTACAATTAGGGACAATTTCCTCATCAAATCCTGTGGAATCTATTCATCCATTTGGTTTAGAAATTTTTCAACAGCAAAAATAATAAATAAAAATATGTTATTAATAGCTGCACTGCACCTTCTGTGGATCTTTTTTCCCACTTCAAGTAAGTAACGATATATTAGAAAGTGCTCCTGTTATTCTAGTGACACCACAATGATAAACACTATGAAAGTCAATAATAAAATAAACCACAGTTTTGAACAGATTATTTTTTTGGAGGGATTTAGCTCTTATAGTAGGTCTCTGAAATGTGCAAGTGTACTTTATGAAGGGTCTGGCGCTGGTATAGCATTATGAAATGAAAATCAGTTTATTTACTTAACAATTAAAAAAAAAACTGACACGCAATAATTAAACACAGAAAGTGATAAATAGCAAGTTGCCAAAATTCCATGTTTGCGAATAATTAAGTCTCCGGGCTGACAGCAGCATCTGCATTGTGTAAAACTATCAAAAGAAAAACACTGGGCGTGATGCTCGGGGTCAACCTGAACACCAGTCAACAACAGATGGTGCTGTCATGGTACAAACAACACGAGCGGAAGACGGAAAGAAGTTTCCGTGTTTGATGCTGTGTTTGCCTACTTCGGTGCAGCTGATTTATTTTAACAGAGCGGCCATGCGATATATTGTACGCCATCATTTACATGCTGCTAAAGAAAGCTAAAGGCGTGATTTACAATGGCACTAATTGCGATTTAAAGAATATATCCGCTGGCTATTTCCATGTACCATACATAAACACTGACACGTAATAATATAAAATATTTAACATTTTTAACCAGTGTTTGCGCTCCGATTAGCCAGTTAATTAGCATTTCCCGCTAATGTCATCATCCTTTTTTTTTTTAATCAATATCAAAAGCCACGCTAGGTGATTTACCAGTATTTTCTATGGCACATTAACAATTAATATAACAAGACCTTTGTCTTTTTGAGTCAAGTTTCCCTTTAACCACTTGCCAGCGTAGCAAGACTGCCCTTTCACATACAACGTGAGCCCTGGTGAAGCCAATGGTGGCCATAAATCTTTTTGAACACCACCTGAGATCTCCTTTTGATATGGTGTCAACAAGCAAAGCCCCCACGGAACGGCAAGAAGATGGATTCAGCCAAACAAGCAGACAGAGTGAATGACTTAAAGGCTAACGTCCTGGCTACAGTTAACCTCGGTGCGCTTCTCTGAAATGTGGGCTGAGACATGGCCTGCGGCAGCGCCTTTTATCCCACCTCACTCTTGTCTTTTGTCCGATCTCTTATTCTCTCTCTCTCTCACTGTTGTTTGCTCTTTTTTTCCCTTCCTTTTAGCTAAGCCTGTTTGGCAGTGTGCATATAACATTATCCCGCCGCCGACCCGGGAAAACATCCTTATTACGCTCTTTAGGGACGAGAGAGTTAGCCTGAACTAAAATATCTGAGTGGCCATAAAATGGATTCAGATGTGATTTTTTTGTGTGTGTACAGACATTGGCGGGTGGCCTGGCGGTGAACCCTATTGACTGCGTTAATCGCCTTTTCAAGCAAGGTGACGAGACAATTTGGTCTCGCTCTTGGCAGATATGAGACTAGCCTGGAATTTATTGCACACACAAGCACAAAATGATGAGCAATAAGTGGAATACGCTAATAAAAAGCTTTATTCAGCAACATGAGACGCCATGGGATCTCTGGGTTCTCGTTTTTCCACTACCTTAATGTGTCTTATTCTCCCCCCCCTCGATTTTAGCATGCATCCCGACGCTTCCATTGTTGTTTCTGCTCCTCCATATTCCTGTCCCTGAAGTCCACCATCTGTCGCCCAGATTTCCATTACCTCTCTTCTCTTCTTCATGATGTGTTTACTAGAGTAGCTTAAGCAGCTCAACGGGAATATTATTCTTTTACACATTGAGCGGCCACAACTTTAGGTGCACCTAAGCACTGCATTTAAAAAAATACACTACAATACACCATGACTCAAATGTATTGTAACATAGAATTAGAAACACACAGATTTAATTCTGCTTTCATAATTCTTTAAATGATGTCATCAAGGTACATTTTCACAAAGTATCGTTCAACAGAGTGCTGCAAAAAAATCACCTCATGAAGCTTTTGTTTTGGAACGGATTAATGGAATGCCTATTCATTTCAATGGGTAATGGTGATTTAAGATACAAGTATTAAGGCACCAAAGTATTTTATGTACAATACATCGTATGCTGTGTTGTTCATTTAGAGTAAACATACTCAATTTATCCTCCTCAGATTTGGGGCCTCCCAAATTTTCAGCACATGTATACCCTGCTTAGATTTCACTGGTGTTCCTAATGCAGGTCCCCTTTGAGATTTTTGCCATTCCGCAACAAACACACAAAGTAGACCTCCTCCACATCATCCATGACAGAGGCGAGGAAATCGAAAGTCAGACGACAGATGGTGGACATGAACGACATAAAATAAAAGTCTCGAGCGGAGGAAAGGCAACAACAACAATAGAGGCACAGGGAGAAGAAAATAGCAAGTGGTGTCCAGAGAGCGGAAAGAGCCCGGATTGGTGCCAGCCAGACAGCACTCTCAGCACTGCACTGCCCACTATTGGCTCTCCACTACACAAGCACTCCCTGGACGCTCCCAATAATGCCTTTACTTCATAATGCGACCTACTGCTCTTTCTTTTTTTTTTTACACACACAAAGAGGCAAGTATAAGTTTGTCCATGCTACACATGTAAGATAATTTTACCTACTCGACACCTCCTTGACCTGTTTGCCCATTTTAGCCGCTGCCCTTGACCATCACAACTGTAAACAAGATTTGATCTTTGACCTTCAACCTAAATCACATTCCACTGCAACAAAAATGAAATCCAACCAAGATTAAATATCTCAAATGAAGGGTTGTGGTTGTCGTCTTTTTTTGGTGTGCATTTTATTTGCTTCAAGCATTTTTATCAAATGAATGGTTTTAAGTTTTGCATATATGAGCAGAAAATTATGAATCGGATCAATTGTTCAGCACACAAACACACACACACACACATGAATTATTATCTTTACATTATTATACATCTGTGTAATATTTCTCACACCAAGAGGTGTGCAACTGGGCATGATAACACAACAAAAGCACTCACGGGGCATACACACCATATTGCTGAAGCTAAATGGAGACAGCTGTGAGACAGCACGATTGTTGGCAGGGACAATGGAAATATCACCCGAAAATAAAACACGCACACGCACGCACATGCACACACAGTTCAAGCAGCAAGCTAAATGCTAATGAGAGCGGAGGAGCAAACGGAAGCATCGTTACCTTTTTGTGCGTCGAAACATGTCGCTAGCAGCAGAGGCTGTGTTGGCAGGTGAACATGAGCGGAGATGAGTCTCCACACACACAGAGCGCAGTCAAGAGGCAACCGCTAACATGCCAGTTGAACACACACACACATCACAAGTGGAAGATTCAGGCAAGAGACAAGAGTTAAAAGCGCGAGGGCTGCATCCCCTGGATTGTGTGTGCCAAGCCGGGAAGAGATGCGCAAGGGAGGGGTGGGTGAAAGAGGGGGGGAGCACAAATCGACAGACGGAGAAGAGAGAGAGAGAATCGAAAAGATGAGAGGGCGAGACACGGGATGCGAGAGGGAGGCGGTGGAGACATGACGGAGCAGCCGAGCGGAGACTAATTTGAGGAGAGACAGCGCGGGGCGGAAAGAAGGGAGGGGGGCATGGGGGTTTAATGGGGGCGCATGTGTTATTTTGCACAATTTGACTTGCTGGCAAAAGAAAAACCGACTGGCACGTTTGGTTTTTTTTTGAAAGTATGAGTCAATCTTCTTACTGCTTTTCAACAAGATGAACTGGACTGGAATTTTTGTCAATATGAATAAATTCTAAATTTAACAATTCATTTCATGCAGCAATCACAGCCTGAAGTATTGCTATTATTCACTACTGGGCTCTTGAAGTCTAATTTCGTTCTTTGACCATGCTCAAAACTTAAAACACTGGCATATGAAATCATTTTTCCTCATTTACACATGAATGGAAATTCAAATAATCATTACCACGCCCCCCCCAAAAATATTCCTTACTACTGATTACAGTTTCACTTGTTTCTGTCCATATGCAAAGCACTTTATCACTGTTGATTTCAAGTAAGTATACATAATATATACGTATATATTATGTATATACACTATATACATATACACTCACTTTGTAATTCCTACTGGTTCAAAGAAAATAATCTTCTACGAATAATTCACCAGTACAATATCAGATTGGATGAATTCTCGTCATGTCGTACATGTCACAGGCACAGCTCAGCAGTGTGCCACTCAGGGAGGCATTATCATTGTGTGACAGTGTGTACACACACATATACACACACGCACGCACACAACACACACAACGCTGCCTCCCCCCTTTCAAGCTTAAACAAACCCAGCAAACGTTAAAGCTGACGCGAGGCGACAGTTACACAGTGGTGCCGAGTGGACTAATTGAATAATGGATGTCGTCTCCAATGTAGGAATGGATAAAATATACATGGTGGAGAATAGATGGAGGTTGTCATATCCAAATGTGGGCGCCGTGATATGATAAAGATGGAATTTTTCATAGAGTCAATAATTGCTTATCTGTGGCTAACTCGCTCATAAAGAGACACTTGAGCTTCACCCCGGGATGACCCCAAGTAAGCTTTTTCTCCCTTATCTCCCACTGTGACATATGTTGCAAGTCAAAGGCCACGGACAAAACCAAGGACACGCGTGTGCAGAGGTGCAACAATCAGGCCGTAAAAGTGAAGAGTGGTCGTAATTACTCAAACATTGAGATGCACAGTGTGTGCGTCGACCACCTCTGCCCTCAAGGTGTACGCAGAATACTGAGACAATTAAATAAGACACACACGCACATAACATATTTAGCTAAACATTCAATCTTCAATTGCTTCTACAGTTTATATGATAAGCATACGGATAACAAGGCAGCAGTAATAAAATGTATTCATGGCTGCGGGCTGCAACAATTTCAAGACAGATTTAATTGATTTCCACACCCCAAATGATAAGCATATTCAGGGGATTTAGCACTCCCCCTCCCCATACCCCCCCCCCCCTTTTGTTTTTCAACTCAGCTTTTTTAGCAGACAAAAGACATGCAGTCAATTTGGTTTAAATTTTGGAGGCTGCAATCTAGCAGCGGGGAACTCAAATTTGTCTCTCAGTGTGACACAAAGGATTTCAGCACCATGGATAGGGACACATGCACATTTTCTGTCCAATATCAATCTGTTATGGAATGGCTGGTTGACTTTTGATTTGGTGGAATTTAGATTCAATTGTCCCATTGGAAAATATGTCAATTTAATGTCTTCTCAGGACAAAGCGTCCCTCTCATAAAATTCATTTTCATTATACAGGCAATTTTTTAAGTAATGTTTTCAAAATTTGAATTGTCCCACAAGTATTAAAAAATACAAAACGATTAAAATTTAGAGCTGAAATAAATCCACCAATCAAACTATTAACTGGTCCAAAAATATGCAAAAAAAAGAGAATAAAACTTGGAATTCACATGACGAAATCCACCTGTGATCCTGCTTTGCAAAGCTGTCGTAGAATGTTAATCTCCGGCTTTAAATGTGACATTTAGAGGGCGAGTTTGTTAATCCTTTCATTAAAAAAAAAAAAAAAGTGTGCGCTGCAATAAAACATGTCTCCCTTGCTTCCGCAATTTCAACATGATGGCTCTGTTTCTCAATTTGGCTCTAAAAGATTAGCCATCATTATAAAGGTGTTTGTGGAGTTTCAATAATTGAGAGATTTAAACATCAGAAATGTCATATGCTTATTAGTAATTCACTCAGATATGAAATTAAATGCAGATATTTATAAATTAAACAATTAGGTATACAAAATGACCAACAGAGAGAATAATGAACAGCTCTTAAGATTCAAATTACACTTCAGGGGCCCCCCCACGAGTGGTTAAGGGTCCTTGTGCTCCGTCTCTCGATGACATCTAAATAAAGCAGTGAGTTCTGCCTCCTTCATTTCTATTTGCTCCAATTGCCACAGTTGCATTCAGAAAAACACCCATGCAATGCATAAGATGGCAAATGATATCTAATAATAGGCAGCATCATGTTGTGCAATTATAAAAATAACATTTAATACAAAAAGAGCATACCTGCTACTTTTCCGTGGCAGTGGAAGATCCTTCTGGCAACAAAGAAAAAGATGACTGTTAGATTTCTCAAAACACAATAATCCGTGTGTACTGTTACCGTAGATAAAATGCTACTGGCGACTATTGGCTTGATTGAAACTTGAAATGTGCTAATGAGCTCATAAAAAAAGGGCATTAATTTATTCAAAGAGAGCAGTAGCTAATTTACAGACTGAAGTGGGCTCAAGCAATTATACCCACATAATTACCATACCTTACAGTCTGATATTTAACTTTTTGAAAGATGAGAGGGTTTCTAATTTGAATTATTTTTTACACGAGGGCCTTCATCCTCTCATGACTGCATAGAGAAAAATCTTTCACAAATGGGCTTTTGTGTCTTGCACATTTTTTTTTTAGATATTTTTGATTTTATTTGTAAAGTTGCTAATGAGTTGCAAAAGTCAATCAAAGTCAACCTAGAAAAGGTTGCGCAATACAGATTTCACCATGCATTGTAATTTACAGCTATGAGGTTTCAGAAATAAATTACACCTGTTTCTGAACCAAACCCTTGAATCATAAATATTAACATATTATTATTATATTAATAATCAAGGGCAGATTTTGATCATCTCAGAAGGTTTACTTACATTCCTGATTAAAAAATGTATAGAAATTTGTTGACCTGAAAGTGAATTGCAATATAATGCCAGTCTCAAAAATTCTTGAAGAAATTGTAGCACAGTGGATCAAAAATCCACTTTTTTTTTTTTAGTTGGAAAGGTTTTGGAATGATCCATCCTGCTCTACTTTTTCTACATCAGGCAAGTGAGCAGGGGTGTGTAGATTTTTTCATCCACTGTAGGGGGCAACCTGCACTCACTATACAGTCAAACAAAATCACTATAAAATGGCAAACTTACAAAACAGAGGTTGTGATTTTGAACTCTAGTTTTGGACATTGTATTTCACCTCTGATCAGATTTATATAAAAAATCTACATATATTTTCAGACAAAGACTATTGGCGATATAAACAGATCAGGACATCCAATCAAAGTAAACTCATCTCGGTTGAGAGCCGTAATGTTGCCTATGAATCAGCCACGGCCAGGTTTGTGATTAGGCCGCTAATCCAATGAGCGGCGCAACAGCCGATCTCGTCAATGCTCGGGGGCTTTCTGAGTGACAGGAAACGGCAGGTCGAGTGAAGCAAAAGTCAATTTTAAAACGGTTTCTGCTCATTTTATGACGACGGGACACAGCAGCGAGGACACTGATGTGATTAAGATCAAGTGGGACGCACCCTCTCCGCTGTGCTCGTTGCGCCATCCATTGCCAATTTGAGTCTATTAGACTCCATGTTGGAGAGATCGGCTTACATATCTCTTGTCAGATTAGTCTGTTCAAACTAACAACGTTAAGGTCAGATGTTGAAAATCAACAACTGCTAGACAACTAATGACGTCCCAAAAGGAAATACTCTTCTGTCTAATCATTTGAGTTGCCCTCAATTCATTTCCCTCGCCTGCGTCGGACTCTTTGTAATATAAACATAAGCGTCCTAAAAACGGCAACAAAGGCGAGTTGATGAAACGAGACTTGACAGCTGGAGCTTTCACATCAAAACAATCTTACCATGCGCCTGCAAAATCAAACACGACCAGTTTGAGTTTGGCATCCACCCACCCCCTACTCCTTGATCTTAAATAACAGCAGTGGAAAAGGGTCATTAATAAACATTGCAATCAGAAATCATTCGTACCGCTAATCCAGAGAAAAGACAATAAAACAAGTAAAAAAAAAATGTGAATGTAAAATTGAATCCAGTCCTTTTGAATTGCATTATTTATAATTAATGAATATATACCGTATTTTCCGCACTATAAGGCGCACCGGATTATAAGGCACACCTTCAATGAATGGCCCATTTTAAAACTTTGTCCATATATAAGGCGCACCGGATTATAATGCGCACCTTCAATGGATGGTCCATTTTAAAATTTTGTCCAGATATGTACATTTGGCCCGCGGGCCGGACTTTGGACACGCCTGCTGTAGTGGCTCAATATTGGTCCATATATAAGGCGCACCTGATTATAAGGCGCACTGTCGGCTTTTGAGAAAATTGGAGGTTTTTAGGTGCGCCTTATAGTGCGGAAAATACGGTAGGTACAATTTCTGAGCAAATTTAATTCCAGGTCAACGTCAACAATTAGGTTAGACTTTGGAACAATTTCACTGATGTAAAGTTGTGCTTAGCAGAACACAGTCAATTCTTTTCTACCTAGTGATTTTCTCTCCATCAATTATATTGAAAGTCTGACTCCATTAAAGAAAAAAAAATTGAATCTACTCAAATAATTAACAAAGGCTTGTCTATCAGCCTGAAAGCTCGTGGACAGAAAAAGCCTCAATTAGGTTGACGTCAAAAGATCAATATGTAGATATTTGACCTTCAGCGGCATTAGTATGGCATAGTCTTATATAAAGCAAAGGCCGCAAAACATTCGATATTATATAGTAACATTATATTACATGTCTGACATGTTCTTTCAAGGAACAATATAAAGTATCACAGCTTCAAAATCACTTATTAATGTTACGGAACACACCTGAATACATACAAGTCAATCGATCTTAAATTTGACTTTAAATATTGAAATCTTTCCGAGCCGGTAATCTGTTGTGAGCTTTCGTGATGAGAGCCGGGATGTCGGTACCTGTCTGATGGTGCTCTTGTGGGATTGTGATCACTTATTTTTTTTAATGAGAATGACTTCACCCATCACGGGGCGCTTTTCCTGGGATGGCTAATGAATTACATCATCAAGAGGAAGTAAGCTTGGCCAGAGTGACTCAGAGGAACATGTGCTAACGTGTGTGTGTTCCGATACGGGGTGTGGCAAGGGGTAGCTAATGGCTAAAAACCCGACACCTGCTCCCTCTTTATGTGTGCCCAGTCGGAGGCGACTGGACGTGATGTATCCATCTTGTTTTGTTCTCATTTCAGGTCAAAGGACTATGACAACCTTGGCAAGTCCAAGTACTGTAAATTTATCTTTTCGTGTAGTGAACAAACAGGGAGGGGGGTGCGCAATATTTTTCTTTATTTTGTAATATTTTTGTCTATTTGTTGTCTAATATTTTGTATATTTTGTTTAGCTTAAACTTTTTTTATTCTCCAATTTTTATTGGATTTTTCCCAAAAAAATATATCAATATTTTGGGTATTTTCATTTCACTTTTTCTTAATTTTGTATTCATTATTTTGTGTCATTAAATATTTACCCCTAATATTTTTAAATGTCTGAATATTTTTAAGTATATTTAAAGTAATGTTTATATTAGAAGTAAGATATAATAATATTGATAAATAATTAATATATTTCTGCTTTTTATTTTAAGATATAATATTGTAAATTATATTTTGGAGCATTTGGCTTATTTTGACTTGTGCTTCTGCTGTTTGAAAATTATATCTCTCATGTTGACAAAACAATCGAGACATTTTGTGCGTGATTTTTCAGGCAGAGTCAACGATGCACGCACGCAGTGACATCTTTGGGAAAATGAATGCATTATGCATCCGTGCAACAACTACAAATAATTAATTTGCTTTTCGGTCACCTTGCTATGTTCCAAGAGGACCCTTTAAAAACATTGAAATATTTAACTTGTTCTCCTTAACAGATAACAGAAGGCTGAAGCCTGTGTTTTTTACTCGGTTTATATTAACCCAAAAAAGGGAAAGAACACGAACTGGAATCTGGAGTGAAGAAAAAAAAGCAATTGTGTCGGCGCTCTGGGCGGAATCAAAGCTTCTGTTCTGTTTCTGCTGCCAAAAAAAGTGACAGCTGATTGCAAGGCAAATGTCACACTGTGTATTTTTCACTTGAATGGTCCACCAGACTTCAAGACTTCAACTTTACAGCTTTGTCTCTTCTCAGAGCCTTGTGAGGATGCTCGACCTTCACATTTATTACCTCCCCGTTGGATTCATTTTTAAATACAACCCCAGATGTTATTTTACCATTTTCGGGGTTACACAGGTTGTTTCTGGATTGCTAGCAGCTTTCTTATTTTTAATCTGTCGTCAGTCTCTAATACATCTAATAGATTTTGGAATGCACGAGAAAGCGACCAACGGAAACAATGTCTCCATACAGACGACGTCCGAGTGTTGTTTACAGCCCGTCTCGATGAAGCGGAACAAAGCAGTGAGTGACAGAAGTGAGCTAGCTGTCACTTCTGGAGTGACTCTTATCCCCATGTGCTTAGCATATTGAAAACAGGCACAGTGCCCAGAACAAAATATTGGACAAATTATTCTCAGTGTGTGTCGGGTGTTCTCCATAACGCTGATGGCGCACAGGGTGATTTGCGACCAGAGCAGTGTATTAAGCGAGTTCCTGACACCTAGCGTAACTGATGGCCCAATAACCTTCACTTCTGTAGCTGTGATGGAAATGTCTCATTTCAATACTAAAGAATTCAAATATCCTCTTAAAGGAGGAAAATAAAATAGTCAAGCCACAAACCACACAGGAGAAGTTAGTCCGAAAAAGCCTACACAGACAATCAGAATTCAATAATTCAAGTCAGCGATTGTCGAATGTCACTGAAAGGTTATCCTGAGGGATTATTCTGTGGCTGGTGGTAACGTGAGCGTGCCTACTTGGCGCTGACGTATTTCTGCACGTTCAGTTTATTCCTCGAAATTACGTTAGCGCCATCGTAAACCGAGAAGCGCCCCCGTACTGACTCGTTAGGCAGGACCAGGTGTGATAAAAACCACTTTATGGAAGCGATATGTGAAACATAACCCTGAAATCAAAATTCTACACATCTGCGCCCTCCCCAGTTCCTCAAGTGAACATTGACCCACACTCAAAAAGGATCCTGATATTGTAACAAGCACTTAAATGGGGTCTGCAGGAGCCCACGGCTACACTTGCCTTCTTCTCTCCCACCGCCTTCATCTAAGCCTCGAGGCTTTTTAGGGCACCCCTCTGCTTCCTCCCTGAGGGTACACGGTGCTCTTAGGCCACCATTAGTCCTGCTAATGGGCCTGACAACTGTGCCACATCCTCAACATTTAGACCTCCTCTGTCTCCGATATTGATATCGACCACTTCAGTGGGAAGCGGAGAGTGTTGGGGGGAGGTAATGGGTCGATTTCATATTGTACATATGGACATCGACACACTCACACCGTCAAAGTACAGTCAAACTGAGTGAGTAGGTGCACCAGCTCATTAAACCAAAAAAAATAAAGTTCGACTTGAGTAGAGTCACAATTAAAAGGGAGAAAGGAAAATGATAAAATTGTTATACTTGAGAAATTACAACTATTCTCAAAAATACAAATCTGCCTTAACTGTCATATTAAATGATTACATTTTTTGGGTGAAAATTCTGAGATTATCCTTATAATAATAATATCGTATATTTCAACATACCAGTGTAATGCTACAATTTAAAGTGTGGCTTCTACATTTCAATGATGTTGTGAGCATTTGGTGTGTATAGTTCCTCGGCTGCCCACATCCTTGAAATGTATTCAAAACCCGATTATTATCTTCCTGCAATAACGATTCTGCGGTTGTATGATGGCTTTAATGTGCATGTCTAACATTTCCCCGCATCCTACGATAAGAGAGATGCAAATCGAGCAAATTTCAAACAAGAGATATGCATGAGCCAACGTCATTATTTAGTACATTTTGTGTTCTTTAATCCAACCTACAGTCAGACCCAGTAATTACCAACTGGGCGGATAGTCGTCCAATTGGGCACGTCTATATTTCATAAATGATGAGTAGCCTTGTGAAGCAGATGGCAAGATGAGCAGCCGAGTGCTTTAATTGTAAATTAATACACGTTGAGGCAGCTAAGTGGCAGTCGGTAGTTGTGCACTGAGGGCCTGTGCTGCTTTACTCGAGTCATTTCACGGCTAGAAAAACCTTGACGGAATCTCACCCCTGATGTTTGCTGCCAGCCATCGGTGTACGAGATATCGACTAACCTACTTCGTTCGCGAGATGTGGACTAAGCTGCTTTTAGCGCTCAAGGCTCAAGTCAGCTTAATGTACATCTGAAACCCGTACCAGAGTTTTGTCATCCACTCTGCCCGACAGAGCTGCCTTCAGTCACAACTTGAGAAATGAATGAATTGATCTCAATTGTAAACAAGGGTGGCCATTTTGGTGTGTGGTATGAAGCGGTTAAAGCTATTTGGTTGGATTAGATAATTGCAATGTGTACTAATGTGATAAGATAAAGCTACAGCACAACGGTACATTAGACCTATTTTTGTCTCCTTCATTACTTTTGTGATTAAGGGTTATAAATAAACTTGTTCTGCCAAAGGTGACTTCTGCAGAAAAAAAAAATCAATGAGCATAGTGGTTAAGGTTATATAGAGAACAAAAAAATGGGAACCAATCTAATAGCCCAACGATGGCATTGTGGCTAACAAGTAAAATAGGCTTCTTTCTGATATATCATTATTTAATGTGTCAATGGTTAGCTAAAACTATGCTACATGCTAACTAACTTCCACACAAATACTTTACAACTTCCCTTTTTTTTAAAAATCTATTTGCATTGTTCTTGTTCGGTTCAGTTGTTCGTAGAATGTGACAAAGCAGTGAAATTGACTCATTGCTTTAATATATTTTTTACATGCCAGTGTAGGCGACGTTGTAGAAGTATTTTAATTAGCTGCATAAATGCTTTTAGTGGTGGCTAGAAGCAAGTTGACTGTGTGAACTCAATGTGATTGGCTAAAACGGTGTACCACCTGCAATTACCAATAATCGACCCAAATTTCAGCATTTTGCTTCCCTTCCCGTCAGAGTCAATGATTGACAATGGCAATATGGTTATGCTGTATTGTTCACCTTACATGTTTTAAAAAAAAATGGGAATCACATGGAAAATTGCCACATACACTGATTTACACAACACCAAATACCTATGAGCAGTCAATCTTAACTCTGTATAAAAGCTATATTATACAGTGCAGGGTAAAAGAAGCTACTCAGTGGGAATCTGATGTCAATTGTGCATCAATATGACATCAAACCTGAATGCTGGATGTCAATTTAAATCAGATACCCACTGGGTAGTTTGAGCCATGTTAAAATAAACAAAAAATACAAATTCAGATAAATAGGCTGTTTCTGTGATACCAATGTATCTGTACACTTATGTAAAGGACTAACAATAAGTGGACAATAAATTGGACAAAATCTAAGAATTGCTGGTGTTCTTGGTTTTTAGCTTGCAAAGTAGGCTGGCTACAAGACTCTTATTGTGTGGGTTGTTTTAAAAAAAAACTGAATTTAATAAAGTACAAAAAATGACATTGTTAAACATGAACTAACAAAGAATAGTTCCTACCTGGAGCCTTCTTCTTCGAATGATGCCAGAGTCGTCCATGGTGATACCTCTTGGAGGGTGTCTCGGCCCCCTGTAGTTCTTTTTCCTAAACGAGTTCGCAAGACGACGCCACGATGTCACGTGACTCCCCCCAGCACGCGCCGCGAGTCAATTTAGCTAAAAAATCAAAGCCAGTGTGGACATCGTTCACCGGCAATATAAATAAATTCCACGATGACAACGAATATCACTGGTAAGAATCAATACACTACAAATCTAACGCATGGAAGTAAAAAAAATAAAAATAAAGCCTCTGCGGTGTCGGGTCCAGAAATCCACGATAGTGACACCGCGCAGGAGTTCCGTGAACGCAACACCATATCATCACGCCCGATTAACTGCACATCAATGTAAACACGCAAATAAAGGCAACGCCGTTGCGGCAGCTTTCAGATCCACACGAAAGCACCATTCACGCAAAAGGGATGTGTCCGAGCGCCCCTCACACGCACGCGGCTTCGTGTCATTGTGTTCCTCCCTTTCCACTGCCTCTTCTACTCCATCCTCAGCTCCGCCACAACAACCGCTTCCTACTACCCGGTGACGTTGACCCACCCCTCAGAGACCAGACGCTCCGCACTGACGATCCGGGAGGGAGGGGCGGGGATCCGATGGAGCTCAGTTCACACATGGGACCCCTTACGGCCCCGCCCCTCTCCGGCAAAGTGGCTGAGCAAAGAATGTGGATCGATTCGATGCAATATTTGTGAGCACGAGCCATCGATCTAAAAGGAAATGAACTAAAGTCTAATGGAGCTTGCAGCACCTTATCGTTTTTGCGCCACGGGAAAAGAACCAAAACCAAACTTGAGCTGTAAGCAGCTTAAAGGGCCCTCATAACTCTCCCAATTTGGGGTATTGGCTCATAGGACCATAACTCTCTAAAACACAGGTGTCAAACTGAAGGCCCGGGGGCCAGATACGGCCCGCCATATCATTCTATGTGGCCCGCGAAGACAAATTGTGCATAGTGTCATTACTAGAATTGCAAATTGTCTTCACTTTTAATATATTTTTTAAATATTTGACCAGTCTTTACTCATCTGATTTAAAAACGCGTTATTTGTCAGTTTGTTTTGTAGCTTTTACTGTATATAATATGAGGTGCTCATACATTTATTTGGGTTGACAGTCATAATGGCCCTCCGAAAGAAGCTAATACTACAATGCGGCCCGTGAAAAAAATTAGTTTGACACCTCTGCTCTAAAATCTAAAAGGTTTTTGCCAGACGTGATGTTTGCGCAAGAGTTTTCACGCAGGTTTAGACCCTTAAAATTGGCATCATTTTCCATTGCAAATGGCATATTGCCATAGCAACAGCTTGCAAAGAAATAAAATGATTTCAATAACTTTTCATCTTAACACCCCCAAGTTTGAAGACGATCAGGGTGTGTTGACTTTTTATATCCACAGTATATACAAAATTATTCATCTGAATAAAACATGATAAATACACCAATCCTGGTTTACTCTAATCACTGTCACAGAGGATCATTTGCAGGAAGTATTACGTCTGCCTTGAGTCAGTGCCCAACTGTTAATGACCAAGCTTTTGAAACATTGTGCCATCATGGTGATTTAAAGAGCAACATCTTCTCCACAGACACATTACACAAGAAAAACCTCCAGGGAAGGGATCAACTAAACTTCCCGCTCACACGTTGTGGTTGTATTGACAAGTGAAGGGATGAGCCAATCAACTCTTAATGGAACTTTAACTTTTTAACTTTATATTAGTATAAGCAGTTACTAATACACCGCAGAGGGAACATGTCCATCACCATGTCCCTGTTGGACATTTTGTCTTTCCTACATATTGCCTCTTGTGGTTTAATTTAATATGTTGTATTTGTACAAATCACAATTAGATTTTTTTTTTTATCAGTCATCCTTACTATACAGCTCTTAATGCAACTTTCAAAAAAACCCACAGCTACTAAGAATAGAAGATGTGTACCTATCTACTTTAAGACTCCTTTGTTCTTCATTTTGAATTCCCTTTGTTGTCCATAATGCAAAACACAAAAGACCGAGCACGTGGCGATATGTGGCTGCAGAGTAAAAATATTTCCAAAACGTCAAAGTGTGAACCAGTAACAGCAGGTGAAATATTCCGTTTGAGAGCGTGACCCAGTTAGCAGCTTGTCGGACTCCTCTATTATGCCGCTTTTTGTTATTAGCGTTTAATAATTGATGAGCGTGCATGAATTTTGCATTTTTCTTCCCTCATTCATTAATTGTGTGATTCGGGAAGGGCAGCGTGGCACGGTTGGCAAAAACAGGCACAGACAAAAGCTTTTAGGAATGATGTCAGCCTGTTTGAAAAGACGCCCTGAGGGAGGTCGCATGGGGTCAGCACTCCCGAGCAGAAGCCCGGCATGGGGGCCGGGATGCAGAAGATGTCGGCAGCTTGCGCCATTGCATTTCCCGACACGGTGAGCCCGTCTCACAAACGCTACGTCAGCTCACATCTCTTCGTGTGCTTTAAGTGCGTGCCAGTGTGTCAATAAAATAATAGGGGCAGGGGGGGGGCATGCAGACATTTTTTTTGCTGATTTATTAAAGTAGTTGCTTAGGTTATACGAGTTCACCGTCTTTGTACGTTAAATGTGAATTTAGGCAGTTAAAACGATATACGAACGTCACATTTGCTGTAAAGCGGTGAATCGATTCTTATTCTGTTGTGGCTGCCGTGCGTTTTTATTGTATCATGAGATGTTGTTTCTGTTATTCACAAGGTTCTCATTTTAATCGTAAACTCACACGGAAACAATATAAATCACTTCGAGTGCCCTTGAAAATGAATGCTCCGTCGGCTCATTCGGATGCGAGTCATCCATCAGGACTGAACGATTTCATTTCAACCTCATCTTACAATAGTGTTAAAATTTGATCTAAAAAGCAAAATCCCCTTGGAGCGCGTTTACAAGCAGAAAACACTCTCCATAACTTCCCTTAGCCTAACTAAGCTCCTCCCTGACACACAAAAATCTCATTCTGGATACATCACTTCTGCTTACTTCCTTGACACCAATTACTACTTTCCTATGAGTCTTTAGTGACATCTTAGAGCTCAAAATAAAAAGATAGCGAAGATATGTTCTGCAAAAAAAAGAAAATCCTAATGATAATAAAAAGGCAAATCACAAATTTGTAGAGGTTAATTCAAAGCGTTCGCAATCATTATTTCCGAGTAACCGCCCTGGTGTGAGAAGGACCGTATCACTTTTTAACAAGTTCTCCCTTTTCTCATCCGCCATCTCCTCCGAATGCCTCCAGTCATCAAGGCTTCTGCTCGCTCTCTTTCCTTCTCTCTGTCTGCGTACAAGTGGGTCAAACTGCAGGAGTGCTAAAAGCTCTGCTCACTGCAGAGAAGCTCCTCTAAATAAAAGAACACGCAATCAGCAGTCATACATGCACAGAGCTGCCAGAGATGCAGACGAGAAGTGAGCTAAGGTGACCAGCGGGTCAAGTGATATCAGCAGTGTCAGGGGTTAAGTGGCTTTTAAACTGTGGCAGTGTGACCCGACATGGCCAGATCGTTGTGACTAGATCTAATTTAGTGGTTTACTTTACGCCATTGGTCCGAATCATTTTGGTTGAACGGTGACACCATGTGGTAAGAGGACACAACATACATAGTATGTTAAAATGATTTTTTTTTTTTTTTGATATTGTGGTTACTGGTTAATGATTTATTGGCATGTTTTGAAATATGGTTATGTAAGATGAAAAAAAGAAAAAAGTTCTTCTCAGCCTTGCGTGAGTTGTCAGCGTACATGCAATCTTTCATGGAGACTTTCTGTGTCAATCGGAGGAGAAGAACGGGCACAATCCAATTAGTGTAGTTAAAAGAGACACCATGAAAGGAAACTGGGACTATGTGTAAGAAGATGAAGGATTACGAACACTGTGTGAGCTCAGCTATCAGGTATTTGGTGCTTCTATAACAAGCAAGTGTCATACAGTATTTGGGTACAGTGTTAGTTAGAGTTGTCAGCTAGTCACCTCAAAGTAATCACTGAAATTACTCAAAGTGGTAAATGCATTATTCAGTAGGTGGTTTAATTAAAAGCATAAATGTGTACAAAGTGTTCCCATGACTGAAAAATCAATGCAACTGTTATTGCGGGATTTATACGATATCAGACATTCTTGTCTTACATTAATACGCCATAATGAAGAATGAACGTCCACAATATTTTTGTGACTGACCAGGTACTCGGAGCAGTGCAGATATTTGTTGAAAATAACCATTTGTAAATGTAAAAAAAAAAAAAAAAGGCTGATTTGACAATCTAAAAGAACAAAACGCTCAGATAAACTAGCCAATTGATCATATTTGAAAATTCTGTAAACATACAGCGACTTGCCTGAAGTTCTATTTTGTATTTTTCTTCAAAGGACATTCATCAAGAAGCCTTGAGGCTTTGCATTATGCATTTAAGTACATTCCAGTCTCATTCGTTTCGGGTTATTTCTGTGAGCTTTGTGGCTTTAACATTTCTCTAATCAACAAAAGTGTACCATCAATGTTTTTTCTGGGATAAACAAACTAAAAGTGTTGACCAACTCTAATAATAATCCAGAGTCAATCATTCCCTCACGCTGACCAAAGCCAACACAAACAAGCCGCCAGTTTCTAACTTCACCTCATGTGCCCCTTCGAACTTTTTGGTTTTCCTGCTTCTTTTTTTTTTAAAGTCATCTCACCTAAAGTGATGACACTGACATTTTCCAGTTTGGCTTAGCTAAAGAACTCCACTAATACTGTCGGACAACGATCTAATGGCATTAGGGCACCCCGTCTTGATCTGAAATAGATCTCCACCTTTGTCCTCGGCGGCCATGCAAACTATTTTGAATCCCATTGACGCAGGGGAAGAAGTCTTAAGAGGGATGAGACACAAAGCAGGGGAGGTTATAAATTGACCGCATAGGACGAATCAGACAGAACTGGATACATTAAAGGCGGCAAGGTGTTGTCTTCCTGCCTCGCACCAAAGACACACAAGAACGGCTTGAGAAGCTGAACCAGCCATGGAAGCTACCGCCCAGAGCGCGACGGTCACCGGGGCCTTCGACCGGGAGTCATTCTCCAAGAAAGCCTTGAGGGCCACCACCAGAGGGGCTTCGTCTCATTTTGTGGGGAGCTCCATTATCATCCTGTCTTCTTTCGCCGTGTCCACTCTGGCTATGAACTGCGGGAAAAAGATCCAGGAGTCTCGGCACAAACCCAATGCCAATTGACAGCAGGCTGCAGGTGGCCGGGGCATCTTTCTGGTTCGTGATTTCGTCTTACACAAAATGATGTCTTCATTCAAGTAGCGGCAGAGGTGTCATTGCAAAACAGCGACTGCACGGGAACGCTGCGAAATTTGTCATCCATCTCAAGAGCAGCGCAACGCCTTAACATCTTGCAAAGGAGGGAACCTAGCGTATGTCTTCATGCCTCATCCTTTGAGTATGTCTCAACACAGAAGCTCTAGATGTGATTTTCATGCCTGTTAGTCACAAAAGCAAGACTGATGTCAAAGATCTAAAAGTCTTGAAATGTGTCTAAGAGCCTGAAGCCGGCTTTAAACGCGTCTTTTGTTTTCTTCAATCAAGTACTTGCTTCTGAAAGTTATTTATTATCTCCATTTAAGTGAAGCAATTGTGTTGAGTTCAAACATCTACCAATCCTTTGTTGTTATTGTGCAAGAAAGTGTCATTCCTCTGTATTTATTGGCAATATGTTACATGAAAAATGTGCAACATTAGCCAATACAACCTACCATGTGTGATTAGAGGGATCTTTTTTTGCCTTTTATTTGCATAACTAATGTGGATTTCAGCCATGTAAAACAAAGGCTTTTACCAACACATATGCAGTTATTGATACTGCCACTAGAGGGCAGAATTGGAATGAAAATATTTTATGCAACCCTGCCTCATGTTTTGTTACCGCTCCTCTTCAAACTAACCCCTGCTGGATATGTTTTATAAAAAAAATATTTCATGAGTAAAACGGATACTAAATACAATTTGAGTAAGCCAAGACTTTCCCACGATGCTGCTTGTGTGCAAGCAACTCACAGTGCATGTCGGCCAGTCCTCAGAGTGTGTCCATACTCTTCAGTCTGCGTTCTGTAAAGAAGCGGTGCGTCTGGTTGTTGTTGACGCCACCTGGCGCGCCAAAATAGGACAGCACGGACCTGTTGGCCAGCCGCTGTGCCGCCTGCTCGCCATCCTCCTCGTCATCATCCCTGAGGAGAGATTCAACAACACAAGTGTGATTTTTCACACTCTCATCTCCTCAGATCACATGTTTGGCAGATTACGCGTATGATAGAAATGAAAGAGATTGCGGGTTTCACATAATAGGGGATTTAAATGTCTGAATGCAAACCAAAGCTAATTTCAAAGCATTTTTTTTCTTCCTTTTGATCTTAAAAGTTGTGGAAGAGGCCATTAACTTAATTTGTTGTTCATGAGTTGTTATGGACTACTGTAGATCACCAAGGGCAAGGAGTCGGACACAGTAAATCATCTTTTAAGTCTGGTTAATAAATCTCTTGCTTCAGATCTCTGAATGAAAGCAGTCTTAAAATACATCTTTATTTATTTTGTAATCAAAACACCTGGAAATGATTTAAAAAAAAAAAAGTCTCTGTGAAGTCAAAGAATTTCTATAGCACTTACCAATGGACAGTCACAGCCTTGCTGTCAATCAAGGTTTGGGCCGTGCTCCAGCTAAAGCGCACAAACTGGGGGTAGCCAAACACTGGGTCCAAATACTTCAAGAGCCATGCTTTAGTTTTTGGGTCTATGAGCACAACAACAGTTTTGCAAATATCACACAAGTCATTATGAAACCACAGACAGCAACCATCAAGTATGCCATTTGTTACCATTCGGGTACCCTGAGCCATATTCTGCATCTATGTCTCCGAGGTCCTCAGCAAACTTCCAGTTCTTCACAACATGGTCCCTGGCCACCTGACCAGCCACATGTTAGCAACGGGACAACTTGAAGCCATCGTTGTGGAATTTAAAAATAAAAAAACGGACCTTTGCACAGATACTGGCTGCGCTAACGATGGGGAAGAGGGAGTCAGCCTTTGGCCTCACTGTGACCTCGATACCTGGGAACAGTTTTGAGAGCTTCTCCTCATACTTCTCGGCAGGGCCGACCGTGTCCACAAACACCTGCAGAGATGGGGGGAACATTCGGGGCCACTTCCATTGTAATTTTACGATTCTGTGACAAGTGAAATGTCCAAAGTCAAACACAATGTGTTCTGATCAACTTTTATTATTGTTATTTTAAAACAAATGTTTCCATAAGAAACCACCACACTTTTGCATTACAGCATTTACATATTTGCATTCTAGTCAGGGATGTTCCAGTGACTCATATTTACTTACCTCTTTGAGCTGTACACCACTGTCCAGTGCAAATTGAACTAATCCAATGGCCGTGTCGTGTGACAGGGTGTTCAGGTTACATTTGGTCCTGACAAAAGCAGACGTGCAGTTGGTGCACTGATTTACACACGCACTTTACACTGCATTCACCAACAATACCTCTGTAACATACTGGTGGAGATGGTATTTGGGGAGAGAATACGCAGGGCCCAGCCCACAAAACTTTTGGCATCGTCCAGGTTTTGGAATAGAGTCTCTCTTTCTGATTCTGACAAAGTTTTGGAATCTAGAAAGGGATGAGATAAAAGGTTAAGATGATTTCATCCTTGCCTTTGTAACTTAGTACTTCAGTTAGGTTCTTCATGTGCAACCTGCTCCAGATGTAAGGTGCCTTGAGATAACTTTTGTTAGGGATTGGTGCTTTATGAATAAAACTGATATATTTGGCAAATAAAATGGCAGAAGAAATTACCTGCCACTTTCAAGCCCTTTAAATCCTCCTTTTTGGAAATGGGACAAAAACATATTCCATAAACCATTGGACCTGGATAAAAAAAACCACATTGTTGCATTAGTTAGTTAGTTAGTTAGATAATGTGATAGTGGTGTCAACTGAGCGATGATACTAAATGTTGAAAATAAGCCCCAGCATACCCAGCACCGGTCCCCTGCCCGCTTCGTCGATGCCCAAGCAGCAGTCTTCAGTCTTACACACATCAGGAACGATGGAGGACAGCAGACAGCTGACCGAGTTGTCGGCGTCGAAGGCGCTGGTATCCATGACCGCTGCTCGAGAAGACATTTTACATAAATTAATACAGTGTCGCGTTGGTATGCTCAAACTGTTGTGCTAAGTCTATCTATGACAAACAGGTTAGCTAGATGCTATGTTAGACGGCGAATTTTAGCAAATGATACAAACCGCCGGGTATGACACGACTTTATGCTAGTCTATTCTCATCCGAGTTTATTAAATCTTACCTTGGAGGAAAGAACGATTTATTTTCCTAGTTTGGGTATTTACTATTTGTGCGTGTGTAAATAAAGAAGACAGCTGACTTTGAAAAAGAAAAATTCGCGCCTGATATTGACGTCACAGCGCCAGCAGCCGATGTGTATTATACCGCCACTCCATGGCCTGGGGTGGAATTTTAAAACTTCATATTTGTTTATTCTATGTTGCACATATTTTTGATTCAGGTCCGAACCGAGGTTCAAATCCAAGCAGATCAACTCCAACTAATAGTACACCCTGCTTCTCTGTTTCAAAAAATCTTCAATACAATTTAATTGAATGTCTGTGGTGACTTATTTAATATTTTTACTTGGTTTTAAATATATATATTTTTGTCCTTCCCCAATTATGAATGTAACCCCCATTAGATATTAAGTGACATCACTTGATTAAAACAAGCTAAGCACATAAAGGAACAGATTTGATACGAAGCCCCCTGTTGAAGCTTTTTTAAGATTAATTTTGTCAGACATGCATATATTCCGGTGGAAATGAGAATTCGGCGTGCGAGGAAAGCCATTACTAAAAGGTTGAAATTGGCCTGTTCCCTGCTTAACACCCCCCCCTTCTCACTTTCTATCCCCCTTGCCTGCTCAATGGCTCTCTTTGTTTTTTTGGAGTAACACGCCGTCCCCAGCCGATTAAATGCTAGGAATTAGAAGTTCATTTTAGCCTACTGTGCATACAAACACACTAAATAGCTTAAGCTGCTGGGGCACTGCTTGTGTTATTATTACAGTTCACACGTCAGTAGCGTGTTTATAATTTACTTTTTTGGCCTTCATTTGCAAAGTGCAGCGTGTGTTGGATCTTAAATGTGACCGCCACATAAAACAATTGTTTTTTTCTTCACTTACACTGACAGAAAAAAAAGACCTCACTTTTTTTTTTATAAATAAATTGATTTAATAGATGACAACAATAATATTTCAACATTGCTATTTCTTGTAAGGAAGCAAAATACTTGGCAAACACTTTACAAAACTATTCAGAATTATACAAAAAATGGAGGAAGCAAAAGTTGTGGCATACTTGTCATAGCAAAAAAAAAACTGCATGGTAAGCGGGTCAGTATAAAATGTGAAAGTTTGCATCACATATTGTAAAGTAAAGCCCGTGGTATTGAATATTATTCACATTGCCAGAAAGGAAGTATGATAGCCTGTTTGGGCAGCTCTATAGGAAAAATAGTAGAGTAGAAAACGTGCAGAACAATTGTACATGTGATTCCAAGTAATCCTTAAGTAGGACACAAAGCTGGCCAATTATCTGAAGGGAACTTTGTACTACTGCTCATTACAACACGTTAGCGATGAGATTTGAAATTGTTACAAAAGGGAAAAAAGCGAGATAGTTTTCTTTAAATGAGCAGGCGTGGAAAGCCTTTTCTGCTATTGGCACAAAATGGCAATAAGAGTTGAGGTAAAGTATCCAAGATGGAGCAAAATTGTGAAATAGATAGAAGCTGTCTTTCCCTCTCTTTTTCCTATTATTCCCATAAATGCTTCAGATCAAAAAAGTAGTAAAAGGAAAGCGACACAGAAACACACAGACAGACAAGAGTTATCGCCGAAGAAAAAAAGTCACCGTTACCAAAAAACAACCCTTAATTGGGCGCCGAGTTTGAACGAAACCAGAAGCAGTGGTGAAGCTGTGTAAGTATATTATCATGTCAGTCACAATAAAGTTACTCTACTATATCAATATCAATGACACTAGTCATATAAAAAAAAATATAAAAAAAGACTCCTTTAGTTTGGTTAATAAACGGGATGATGTCAGTCTGTGAACCTTTCCTGGGTTATCATTCATGTATAGAAAACAATCTATTGGCTCCTCCTCTCTAGTTGCTGTACATCTTCACTCACATTCCGGATGGCACGCATAGTTTCCAAATGTATCTTCTAGATTAGTTGCAGACCCCACAATGAACAACTGCGCCCCCTTGGATGCATTTTATCAGCTAAAAAAAGTAAAAACCTCTAATATGACATCAATATGGCATAGACATACACACACGCACAAGTCACGCGAACTCCCATTAGCAAACACACGCTGCGCTCACACGCTTCCCATATATTCCTGGACTCCGCCCTCAGGGTCTTGTGAGTGTGGTGTAAACAGGCTGCTCCCAGTGTGTGGGGCTGTGGGAGGGGGCCACACTGGAGGGGTCGCCTATGGTGGTGTACAGAGGCCTCTGTGTCGGGCCCATGTAGGAGAAGGCTGAGTACAGCCCGGGGGCCTGACTGGAGTGGGTGTAGTACGCCCCGGGGGCCTGGTGGTCTCCGTATTCAAACTGAGCTCTGGAGGCCAACGAGGGGAAAGCAGAGCCGTAGTGAGGGAGGCTGAGCGGGGTGTAAGTGACGTGCGCGCCCGAAGAGGGCGATGACGAGGCCTCGGCGTAATGGCTCCCGGACCCGGACTCGCTTTTGATCTGGGCCTTGGAGTGGTCAGCGGGAGTGGGCGAGCCCTGAGGCTGCTGCTGCTGTTTGGAGAGCCAAGCCGAATGGCCGCTAGCCGCGGCAAGGGCGTAGGCGTAGGATGAGGCCGAGGTCCCCGCTGCGGAGGCGCCGGCGGCACCCTGGGGGTGCCCGTTAGGGGGCAAGTACTGGTCGAACTCGTTGACGTCGAAAGGCTCAATATTGGACATCACCTCGTTGCTGATCTCGCCGATGTCCATGGTGCCGAAATCGATGTGGGGCTTGGAGCCGGATGACGAAGGACCGCCGGAAGGCCCTTCGCCACCTACGCCGAGGGGTCCCCTGGAGCCCCCTGCTCCTCCGGCCCCTCCTGCAGCCCCGTCCCGCTTGCTGTCTGACAGTTTGCCTGACTGGAGATCTGTTTTTGGGGTGGTTGGTGGTGTGGGGGGGCTGTGGCCTTGACCTGAAAGCGACAGATATGCTTAATTTAGCAACACATCCAGGATTAGATTTACTGTCCATTGCTGAATAAATTGTCTTTAGATTATGACATTTACTAAATAAATACACTACATAAATAATTATCCAAGTGTAGTATGAGTACCATTGATGGTAGGTGGGCTCCCTCTAGTGGCATGTAAAAGAATCACTGAATTAAAATGCTCAAATTTTGCATCACGACTTCAACGCTTGCTCAAATCCAATAAAGTGCATTTATAAAGTAGTGTTCAGTTGTTGGTGTTTTTTTAACATAATGATAGATAGTATAAAACAATTGACTTTTTAGATGCACCAGATTACATGGTATTCAAATTAACAAGTCAAAAATACAATCGACAGACAGAAAAATTATATTCTCTTCCACTAGATGGCAGAAGGTACATGACTTATTTAATGAATACTTTTCAGTTCTGCCTGTCCATTTCCAAAGCATCACTGGGAAGTATTATAAATTAAGAAAACAATCTCACGGCATACCCACATAATAATAACATGGTTAACCATGTATTGTGTGCTATCTAGTGGAAGAGCATGACATTGGTCTACCAGTCACTATATGTCGCCGGCATAGATAGTTGGACATTATATCGAGTAAATACATTTCAAACTGGATTAATTTTCTGTGGCGAAGCTACAGTGACAACCCATCAATGATGAGCCACTTGGTAAAGATTGACGACCTGACTATTTGTGGACCTTTACGACTCTTTGTGGTCACCGTACTTGAGGAAATGTGTACGTTTCTATTACTGTTGTGTCTTTTTTAATTCTGAAATTAATGATGCGCCAGTCAATCCCAACACTTAATATATTTTGTCCTAGGGCAATGGAGTGTCACCTACTCGCAGGGTGGTGGTGGTGATGGTGATGGTGGTGCAGGTCGCCCAGAGGTGACCCCGCGCCTCCATTATGCTCCAGATGCAGACTCTTGTAGTGCGACTGGGAGTGGCTGGCCTCCCCCTCGCCCGGGCTGTCCGACTCATTAGCGGGCGTCAGTTTGCCATTTTTGCGTCTCCGGGGCTGGTACTTGTACTCCGGGTAGTCCTTCTTGTGCTGTTTCCTCAGCCTCTCCGCCTCCTCGATGAATGGCCTCTTGTCGCTCTCGTTGAGCAGCCTGCAGGAAGGAGAACAAGGAGTGGTTTTACTCTCCTAAGTTAATGTGGAAGTTAAAATATGCGCAAATAGCACGCGTTGGCGCCGCGCGTAAATCGAGACGCGCGCGTAATTGGTTGCTCAAATGACTTTTCGTGGTTTGAAACACAAATTAAACCCGCTCGGACAAACAACAAGCGTTAGTTGCTGTTTGTCTTGTTTGCGTCCACTAATCTGGACTCCTAATTTTGCTCCTTTTGGCGCAAATTACGCAGGAAATGAAGTCTTACTGTATGAGTGCTGTGTTCGTACAAACCTCCACAGTTTTCCGAGGGTTTTGCTCAGCTCGGCGTTGTGCAGGTGGGGGTACTGGTCGGCCAGCTTCCTCCTGGCCGCCTGAGCCCATACCATGAAGGCGTTCATGGGCCGCTTGACGTGAGGCTTGGCTTTGTTTCCGTTGTTGACGCGCACCGGCATGGGCACCAGGGTCCAGTCGTAGCCGTCGAGAACTTGACTGACCGCCTCCCGGATGCCAATGGGGAAGCGATCGTCGTCCTCCTCCGACTTGACCGTCGATCTCTCGTCTCCCGAGGCGTCCGCTACGCAGAGCGAAGTCAGCTGAGGCGGGGGCCCGGTCAGAGGTGAGTCGTGACCGGGTGGAGCTCCGGCGTGGCTCGGGGAGAGTGAGTGAACGTCGTCCGAACCTCCAGGGCTCAGCTCCGCTTCGGACATGCTGTGCTCCTCTCCGGACATTTTTTTTAAGTTAAATTTGTTGAACAACAACTTTAAAATGATTTTAAAGAGTTTTTAATATACTATGTGGAGTTTTCGAAGCTTCCCGGTACTGTGGACTTTTAATACGAAGCCATTGTGGTGCGTAAATGTGGCCAGATCCCTTTTTTACGCATCGAAATCCGCTACACCTGCAGGAAAACATACGATAATCTAGTTATACCACAATGACGTTCAAAGTTTTAATTAAATCACAATATTTGGTCATGCTCAGTAAATTTTAAAAATTAAAGGGTTATGCTACAAGTTAAATGGAATCTCGTGTCGCGAATTTAATAGATTCAAAACTTTATCAGATCAAATTTAAAAATCTGACAAAATCCTGCAAATCAATATCGCTTAAAACTAAACGCTTTATTGACTTTTATAATTGTTTTTGTTTTTCTTAAAAAAAAATACATAACTTACCTGTAGAGACGCGCAGTGGTTCAACATGGGAGTGCGTGTGGCTGGCAGTGGAGCCGATGAATGGCTGCTCTGTGTGGCGACACCGGAGCTTAAAGAGCGCCTTGTGAGAAGGACTGCGAGAGGGAGAAAAAAAAAAGGGAGATTGAAAGTGGAAAACATTCCCAGAGAGGCAGCATTCCAGCACACACAGTTGGCCCCGCCCACCCTCGCGCAACCGGGCGATTTAATTGGCTCTCGCCTCGCCCTGCCAGTAGCTGATTGGACAAGAGCGAGATGGCGTTAACGAAGGGCCTGTACGTACATCGCTGCAACGGTTCCAAACCTCGGAGAAGAAGTGAGATGTGACATGAGAGTCGCTTTAAACGAGTCCACAGTGAACCCATTTAGTGCACGGAGAAGGCCAGCTTTGTTGCGAGTGTTGACATGCTACATCAAACAAATAAACAATCATCCACTGACTTATTACATCTTGCGGCCGCATTAAATCAGAAAGGGAGGGGAATCGAAATAGCCCAAATTGGCTTTCTCCGGTTTGATTGGCTGTCAGGCAGGAAATGTCGAGTTACAGCTATTAGGATTAAAATACCGTCATGAAAACGAAGAAAATGAAGCTCGACAGGTGTCTGGGAGTGTGCGTTGAAGAGCTCCAATTTGGCTAAAGGAAAAATCTCCAAAAGCTTATTTCGATATATCTTTGTTGAATAGTGGTGTCCAATGTGTTGATTGTAATATAGAACCCCTCAAACGAATGTTAAATTGATTAATATAATTTATACATATCGATTATATTGAAAGTCAGTGTGTTTAATGCAAGGAGAGAAAACCAATGACGCATGAATTTGTTTTATTATATTTCTATTATTATATTTCTATTTCCTAAAAGATGAATGTAAGCGCGTAATGTCCCAGGGATGCTAATCCAATGTTTGGGGATTCAATTTCAGTTTTGCAAACCCAATACAACATAGTGTTTGTTTAGTTAGATTTATATCTTGTTTTTCTTTTTTTCGTGAATGATCATAATTTAGAGTGCAAATATGCAACGCAGCTTTTTATAAGCATTTTAGCTCCCTTTAGAAATTAATTATGAGGACATTTTCAAAAATAGAATAAAACTAATACGATGATCAATAGCTAATTCTCCCGATTGGAACATTCCGCATTTCCCCCCTTAATGTTTGTTGACTTGCAGGTCAAAGTGCTGAATAAAATGCAAACTATTGACTCAGTTGTTCATCCTAAAACAGACTCGTTGGTTGTTTAAGCGGACAGTCGCTGGTAAGAAGCGACCATTGAAAAGAAGAACAGGCTCACATTCACATGTTTGTCAACTGGGGGGGATTTTTTTTTCTTTCTTTCTTTTCACGTTGGGATTTAATTCGAACGTTCCTCTCAGAGTCGAGCGAGACTGATGCGGTGCGTCTCGCCTTGCGTGACTTGGAGGATCTGTACCCGCTGGAAGGCCGCGATTTGCGCAGATAAGCGTGGCCTACTTGGGAAGGACACACACGCACGCACACGCGCGCAAACACGCGCGCGGTTCGCGGCGCACTGCAGGGAGCGCAACAATGATCCTTGTGTCTATCATGGCTCTCGCTCGTCTCTCTTTGCTCTCTTTGTCTGCGTCTCAGGTGAATTGTAGCCATGTGATCAAACGCCCAAGCCTCTATCCATTAACCCTCGTAAATGAAAAAATGGGGAACAAAAAGCAGTTTTGTGCTACAAACATGAAGAGAGGAAAGGAGGGGAAAAAATGATAACAGAGAGCGATGTGTGCGTCCTTTCTCCCCTTATGTCCGAGCATTGACACTGGTCGCGCACACAGAGAAATTCCTCCTCAGCAGAATGGATGTCTCTGCCTGCTTGCTCTCTGCGTGCGACACCTTTTTTTGCAACTTTCTGGATTTATAATGAGGAGGATGCATGGGGTGAAGGTGTTATTGGTGGTGGAGGTGAGGGAGGGGGGAAAAAGAGGGGGTAGGGTGGGGTTCCAGGTTGCACCCCACTGATCAACTCATCGGACCAGGCCTGGAAGTGAGTGATGTATTTTTGTTGTAGAGCGTGTTGAAAGTGTTTGCTCTTTAGGTTGGCGCCGTGCGCAGGGGAGGAAACTGCGGTTTTGCGCAGAGAAGTTGACTTAATGCACTTGGATGTGCACGACCCCCAGGGAGCCAACTGTGGGTCTGCGCGCGCTGTAATTACACTGGACACCAAGTGGAAGGTCATTTATTTGGGTGCATTAATCGAGCAATTTGGTTTTATTTGTTACGCCCTGACAAGTTTTAATTTTTGCTTTATGGATTTGTGCTATAATTAAATTCATTTCGCACTTACAGTAAAGAGCACTAGTCACGGGTGAAATGTTTTTTGAAGTTATAAAACGTTATGAAAAAAGCGTAAAAAAGTGTAATCATTTTATTTTGAATTAGTTATCAAGAGACACGACATAATTTGATTCCTATATTTTCGTTGTTTTTAGCAGCTCCCCTCACAAAAATGTATTTCCCTCCAAACATAAACATCATTTTAAATTAGGCAAATGTTTTAAAATTTATTTTAGAATAAATAAAACGTTAATTTTTATTTAAAACGCGTAAATCCTGTATTGCAAAAAGTGTAGATGATTCGTAAAAAAAATCACGATGTAAAAGAAATCATCACGCGCTTGAAAATATTTAAAGAATCACGCGCCACTAGTTGTATTGACATTTTATTTATATTTATATATGCGTGTATTGCTGTATTTGGAGACATGAATCACTCAAAAGAAAAAGTTTCTTTTTCAATTCATAACCGCGGGCCGCGGCATTGCTAGAATTGGCCCGGAGCATTTGAGTTCTTTTTAATAAAAAATTGTTGACGGCATTGTAGCATTAAAAGAAGCAAACCGATTAGCATGGAAGATGACGTTGATAAAATGGTTGTGGTTTGTTTTTCCTCGCCTGCAGGTTGTTCTCATGCTCAAGCTGCAACACAGGCCTTCTTCATCCCCTCTTGTCACATTTAAATTTACTTGGAAAACACACCACCGCACATTAGCTATATACTATCACTTGATGGGAGTTATGATTTTAATATTAAATGGCTGGCTTTTTTTCTGCAAACATGCAACTCATCGTTACTCAGCCTAATCAAACAAAACTAAATCCACCTTAGCTATACATTTAAAAAAAACACACACACATCATCTTAGTTCAACTCAGTGAAACCAAACAGTACAAAATTCAAGTCATCTTACCTCAACCCGATTTAACTCATCTTAATGCAAGCCATTAAATCGAACTAAACTCAACTAATGTGACTCAACTTAATTAACCTAAATCAACCCAATCAATAAAATGTGTACCCTTATAAATAAATCTACAAAACACAATGTCCACCTGTCATGCACGTAAACATGATTTATAATGTAAAAACTTCATATTAAAACGTTCACATGCATTTCTTAACTTTTCTTGTGGTCAGAGAGAGAGAGGGGGGGGGGGATTGTGGCTGTAAGCAAAAAAGGAAAATAGAGCTCACATGGTGCATCAGTGCCTGTGCTAACCTGCCATGTGACTTGCAGTAATGAGCCTCTCCATCTACACACACGCACACACACCAACCACAGTGTCACAAGAGTCTGAGACACAGCTCTTCCTGGGAGGGGTTGGGGGGGGGGGGTAAGAGGGAAGACGATGGAATGACAAGGTCTCATGATCTGATGGGAGGTGAAAAGTTCGCGCCTCAGGTGCACATTAAATCATTTGAAATGTTTTGGTCCTAATCTTACCAAACTGACGCCATTCAATACAAGTATGAATAATTTGGCTCGTAAAAAGCTACAAAGGTTTGCAAGTTACCCGTGACATTGGCACGTAACAAAACCCCGTACAGTCATCTTTGCAGCAAAAAAACATATTTTTAAAAACAATTAGTAATGTGGACTCATCAGACCAGAGAACACTTCTCCACTTTACGTCCATCTATCTCAGAGAAGCCATTGGCGTGTCTGGCTATTGTTCATATGTGGCATTTGACTTTGCTTCTGACACAATTTTTTTTCTATTCTGTTCTATTCTATTCTAAAATACTATTGCATAATTGTTATTGTTGTCAAATAGTGTAAGTGAAATTGTGTACGATTGACATTTGGGCCGAGTTGCTCGTATTGCACATAGCAGACAAAAAGACCCTCTCCTAGTGTCAGGAGGGAATTCCTGAAATGTGTGACGTTAGATGGAGAAAAAGAGCTGGGGTAGAATAAAATCGAGGAAAAGTGGACAATAGTAGAGAGCACGCAACGGATGTAGTTGGGGGAAGTCAAATATTCACATGCCGGGTCACATTCTGCATTAAATGGATGTATAATTGGTGGAGAGGCATTCCTCCTTCTCGTGTCACTGCGGTGAAAAGAATGCTGACATTTGTTCCGAATGGTGACAAAAGGGGTCTGAAATGATGCAGATTTTCCAGCATTCGGAATTTATAGTTTGACTCGGAAAATCTCGGACGCCGGGATAGGCATGATAATTGAGTCGTTGATGAACTGAGTGTCAAGAATTCCGTTGATTGTGCGAAAAAGTGGATAAGTGGGTCAGATAATAGATGGATGTGATTTGCTAGATTGAGTGTCATCTTGTAAAAAAAAGTCTCAAGAAGCACAACATGGAAAATTGAGCTACTCCATCGAAATATTAAATCCCCCTTAGGAGTTTTAGACTGTTGCCATGGAAACAAAAGATAATCAGAGAATTGAGGATGCATTCCAGAGCTACCCCTCACAATATAGAAATATAGTTTATGCATTCCTTAACACACATTCTCACAATTTACAGTAATTGATCATTTTCAATTTACTTTAGCATAAACAAAAAACACTGTACAGATCTTTGTTAAGTTTTGCATGAAAGGTTGTTGACGAATCACAAAAAAAAAAAATCTTTGCTTGTGTGGAACCAGAAGAAGTCATTTTGCACAGGGGGAATTCCAAAGTGCGACTATCAGTTTAAAAAAAAAAAAACCAACAACATGTGATTGAATTACTTGGACTACCAGTTCCACATATTACTGCAGACCTTGTTAAGAGTACATAATGTGAGTTTTGAAAGCTTTTTGAGGTTGTCGTATGATTGAAGATGACATTGGGGTTACCGTGACTGTGTTGGCCGGAGGGCCTTATGTCATCTGGATGTGTGGGTTGTAAAGGGCTGGGAAAAAAACTCAAGGGTCACATTGGGAACGGGTCATGAGACGGTGACACGTGGGTGAAGAAACAGGCCCGGGATCTTGCTTTGCTTTTTTTTTTTTTCACCCCGTAGGAAGTGAGGGATGCAGGTGTTTGTGGATGATGCAGCGAGACGAATAAAAAATGATTCTGCTTTCTGACCTCTGCCCCTCCTTTTTTGCCTCCTCTCAGTTTCACCCAATGAATTAGTGCAGCTGCACCACTCCTAAATGGGTGCCGCTCTTTTTTCCTGCTAGTGTATGTGACCCACCATGAATCCTCTCTTTGTGCTCCCCCCCCTCAGCTCCCACCTCCTAGTTTCTTGCCTCCTTTTGGTGGGGGGGGGACGCGGGGGTAAGGGGACTTGGGTTGCAATGGTGTTAGCACTGGTGATGTGGTGGCCATGGTAGCGATGGAGGAGGCAGCCGGAGGGAGGGTTGGATGTTGGGAGTGGGGGGGGGTTAGAACTTGTTGGATTACATTCCAGTGCAGCTGTGGAGGCTGGTGCAGGCCAGAGCGGGATCATCATTGCATTGCAAGGGCATCATGAATGGACTATTGTTTGGAAAGGCCCGCATCTATTTGCTACTAACTTCATTCTGACAGGGGGAACAGAACAACAAGCGGATGAAGGGTGACATTTAGAAAAGTTTTGGGGTGTAGGAGAGGAGAGTGGGGGATGGATATTAATCTCATGCTGATTATTTTATTTGTTAATAATACTGGCGGGTCTTCAATGAGAATTTACATGACTTAAAACCACGTCACAAATATAGAAATAATCAATACATTACTAAAACACAGTATTATAGAACAGTATGGCAAGGAATTCATGGACCCAACCTACGCTCCATAATATCATCTAAAGATCTCTCTGCACGTATGCAGCAAAGGGCAAAACAAGTATGACCGTGACCTTTGACCCATCAGGTGGCATTGCATTAAAAAACAGACATCTTATAAAGGATATTGCCATGTCAGCTCAGGAACACAGAAACTCAACACAGTTCATCTACAAGTGCATGTTAAAACTCCACCGTGTGAGACAAAAGCCATTTTTTAATGGCTTATCTGAGATGGACTGATGCAAAATGGAAAAGTGTGCTGTGGTCTGACGAGCGAACATTCCCAAATTGTTATTGGAAATCATGGAAGTCTTGTACAGCCAGGAAAAAAGGCGATGAAGTAAAGCAAATGAATGTATATAATTTTATGGAACAAAGATGATATTTTAGGTTGTAAATGTTGGTCACATTGTTTTCAACTCATTCGCGTTTCATTTTTGCATGTTTGGACGAACTGATTTGTGGCGGCTTAACAAGCTAAAGTATCACAACGATTAACTGTAACGGAACACAAATAATACCAACAAAATATATATATATTTTTCCATCGTATTCAAGCCAATTGTAAATGAAAAGATGCAAAAACACTGAAAAAAGAAGTCTTTTTTTTTTTTTTTTTGCTATGACTCACATGCAAAAGTGCCGGTGAAAAGCAGAATGCGATGGTGGTGATGAAGATGGGGATGATAACGACACACACACACAATGGCACCATTGACAGCAACTTTATGACGCTTGTGCCCTGCAGCCACACATGCCAGTTTAAGAGTCATGTACGCCGATTTGCCAGTTTAAGAGCCATTATTTTTCAGGCCTTTCTATAAAATTCTCACAAGGAATCTCTTTACAATCAAGATTTGTCTCTATTTTGCGCAGACTTTACCAAGATTTAGAACGTTGGCTTCATTCGTTATCGTTACACAAGTCTAAAAAGAAGTTCATCGGATAACAACCAATCACAGCTCACCTGTTTTCTGGGACTTACTTTGTGTTTCCACATCATTGCTGTGAAAAGTCTGCAAGTAAATACATGAAAAGAAGTATTTAGGAGCAGATGAACCTAGGGCAACCCTGGAGTCTGAGCCTCTTTGAAATCGCTTTACTTCAATCAGCATCCAATTAAGCAATTAGCTGGCTTGTGAATATGAGAGGCTGCAGACAGACAACACATATTGCACTAATATGGTCAATTTCTGTAAATATGTTGCCACAGGGAGGAGATATGAAACGCTGGCATGAGTAGAAAGTCTACTAAAATTGCTCTCATGTTTTTGCTGCTGCTGCTTGTCTGTGGTTTTTTAGTCAACATCACCAATGGTGCTTGGGTACTAAAAAACACAAGCTTCTATAATTATTAGTTGTTAAATATTTGCGCTGAAAAGTCATACTGCCAAATGAGGTATTTCAAGTCATCCTCCAAATGCTCAAGCGTGTCATTTGTAGTTTTTTTAAATGGAGAAATAACTTTGGAGAAAGTATTTTTTTTAAATAATGAAGCTCTTGGTGTCATTGGGATTTATGTTGTTCAGCCATTTTGAATGCAGCTTGTTAGTCAGCCATCTTATGTATGGCGTTGAAGATTAATCAAACAAAAATAAATAAGAAAATGGAAGGGCTGGAGCAGACTTGCAGGAGAACATTTAATTAGTCAGTCTGTGCGATATAAAGAGAACGAAAGAGGAAAAAGAGGGCCCGAGGGTGCTGAGGAAAAGACGTCCACATGAAAGACTCTGTTGTCTTCGCAGAGGAACGACATGAAAGGCAGCAGGACAAAGAGACGGATGAGATATCTGGGCAAAGAAATTTGTGACGATTTGGGGACCGCCCTCCCTCGTGTCTCTTGTAGTCTCATTTTTTTCTCGATTGTTTCTTCAATAAAGTCCAAAAAATTAAATTGCCTCTAGACTCTGTGCAATTATATTTGCCTACAGTTCAGAGGGGTCAGATTTTATGAGGGGTCAACAGGGACATAATTCTGAATTACCGCTGCACTTACACACACGACTTTTTTTCACCATCACAATTATTTTTTTTAAATATGTCCCTGATGACGATGTCGTAAGATTCATTGATTGGTCTCAAACTGCCACATAGTATCCCCCCCCCACACACACACACACACACACACTCATTGGAGTGGCAAGCGTGCAGAGACCAGAATCAAAGTGGGCGTAATGGATTGGACTCGGGGTTGTATGTTCATGGCACCCACATAATTTTTTTTCCCCCCTCTACATTTCCAGTTGTAGCGTGAAGTGTGGTGTGTCAGTTGAATGTCTAATCTTCAACTTTGTGACATGAGGGTCATGGAAATTGTTTGCAATATTAGCTGTTAGATAATTAGGAATCCATGAAAAAAACATTAACCCCCACTTTAGTGTATTGACTCGCTAATAACAAAAGTAAAAGTTCAAAAGTAAATTTTAATCATGGATGTTTTTATGTCCCTCTAATGACAATGTCTATTATTTTTAATTTTCTTTATCACATAAGGTTTTTGAGATATTGTCATTTTTTGTATTTAAAGTGATGCTTTATTTATTTAACCATTTCAGCAATAAAACCAAATTGGTCTACAATTAATTTGATGACTTTATTATTTTTCTTGGACAATTAGTATCTTTAAAAACGTTTTTTGCCACTTGCTCAGGACTCAGGTAATGACCAATCAGGACTCAGCTTGCAAATGTCACGAGTCAAATTAGCGAATCATAGTCAATGACTCACCCATTGCAATTTGTAATGTTGGGTTGGCATGGCTGCTCTATTAAGAATAAAATAAAAGACTGGGGAAAAAAAACTGCAATGTTTTTGTTATGTTAGTTTTGTATTTTTAAATACTTTTCATAACTATGACTAACACTGACTAACACTTTGAGTAGAATTAAATTTGTGACAATTCATGTTTTGTAACAATTTTCAAGTTTTCCACAATAAATGAGTTTTCTACTACTTAAGGTGTGTTTGCTTTTATTTTTAAAAAATAAACTAATTTCCAAGGCATTATTGTGTACAATTAAAAGACAACTGTTCTATCAGCTTGTGCTTTCTGTTTGGATTTACTCCTGACAAAGTTCTCAATCAAAAACTGCAAATTCAATAAACAAAACAAAAACATGGTGGTTACAAAATTGTGAAAATTTGGAAAACTAAGTCTCCATGCAGTTTAAAGTCTTTATTTTCGTCAAATCAATCTTGTTTCTTTGAAGCATGCTGAAAAATGACAATGACAGCATGTGGTTTTGTGCCACTCTTTCCAAATTAATTGGATATCTGTCAAATTTGTAATTCTAAAAACACATACTGCATTGTATTTCCAAACCAGAATAAATGCCCAAATAGTCCACCACTAGGCAAATAAAAATGTCCACGTCGTTTCTCTTATCTACTATGAGCAAGACATGTGACATAACATCTAATCTCAAACTAAGAAAAGAGAAAACAAATGAATGCCCATAGAATAAGTTCATAGAATACAAATCAAACAAGGCATCTAAACTATTAAAATAATTGGACTAATTTAAATAATTAATTATTGTTTCATTAATTCATTAATTATTGCATCAGTAGTTGTATGTTATTTTTTCTTGAATTACTGTCAATCAAAATAGCTGCTGTAAAAAAAAAAAATGGCATTAAATAAAAATAGTTTGGGCCGATTACATTAATTATATTGAAGTAGCTAATTGAGGTGTGTACATACAAGTCACACCATGAAGTTGAATTACACTATTCTTAGAATTTATGCATGTGTCGTCAAAACGAACGCTGTAAAATAAAATAAAAAGTTGAAATCTGATTAACAGTACACTTGTAACAAGACAGATCCTTTTGTGTCTTGCTCATCCTAGCATTGCTGCTCCCCATAAAAATTCGGACAGGCGGACAGACAGGCTAGCTGGCAGATAGACAAGCAGAGACAGACAGACAGACAGACAGAAGTTTGCCCTGTGGTGCTTCCCAGGCCAGTCGGCCTCTGCTGAGCTAAGTCGTGCACGCTCTCACACACGCACAAAGCTCTTCTGTTCCTCCAGCGAGCTGCCTCGCAGCTCGGCAAGCACACAACAGCTCATTATGGAATCAAAGACACCCCCCACCGCCATCAGCAGCATTATTGCCATCACCCCCGTGCTTCCCAGTGTCTAAAGAGTGTCCCCTGCCGAGCACACGCACTGTCACCATCTCTGGCCACACAGCCTCGGGCCACCAGTGTCCAGTGAGGCCAGAAAAGCCAGCAGATACACACACATGAAAGCACACATTGAGATGAAGACAGCACCTTATTAGGTGGACCTCTCGTCAGCCATTAGCAGCCCTTACAGAGGTCGCAGAGGTCAGCCAGCTACTTTCCTTCACAGAACTTGCGGGGCACTTCAGAAGACAGCAGGAGAGCGATGGGACGCCATGACAGGGGAAACAGCTGGAGATGAAGAGATGAGACGCCTCATCTGGTCAGATGATGACTGTCAGAGGACATATTGAGGTAAAACTCAGTAGCAGCGGGAGGCGAATTTGCGGATCACACTTAATTATCCTCAGCTGGATATCTGCCTGACACAAGCTATGCTAGTTAGGAGCACTAAGAAGAAATCTGAACACGTGATCAGCCTTCTTCCTCCCTTGCGATCAAAGTCAGCAAAGGCCCTATTGATGTCTTTGAAAGATTATACTGAGCTATTATCCTGTGGTGTGGGGTGTGTTAAGTGGGATGTTGTTAGCCGAGCTTCTCCTAATATATTTTTTGTCACAATTATATTATTTTATTTTCCTTGGATTAATGCAAAATCATTTTCAAGTAACTTGTCACATCACGTGTATAAAATGTCGCCTTTGTGTTGTGTTTTTGATGTTTTTCTTAAATAGTGTCTAATATACTATTTAAGGCAGTCATGGTCAACATTTTTAAGGTTTAGATTTTATTTTTTGCAGTCTAGCAGGAACTACTAACTAATATGTCATTTTAAAAAATAAGGGCATAAATATGATTCTTGCATGAACTCAAACTAAAATAAAACACTGGCAGGTCTATGAGGAGGGAATAAAAAGCACAATTTGCCTTTTTATTTTTGGGCGTTCAATGGCATGGTTCGGCCACACGGGGGCGCGTCAACAGCAGCCATTAAAATTCACTACTTGCTGTCATCTTAATAACTTCTTTTTTGTCCTATATGTTTTTTCCCAAAGCGTGTCACCTGTCCTCGCTGTGATCTCCCACTTTGTTCATGTAGTAAATTATTTTTGCTCCATTTTCATCTTTTACCTCCATTTTTTGCTCCATTTTCATCTTTTACCTGAGGGAAAATGGGCATATTTTGGGCCAGGGGTTACATGAATGCACTTGTTCTTCATATGTATCCCAATGTGGAACTTTTGGATATGAATTATTACAAGTTATTTTGGTTCTTTGTCCTTCTTGTCCTGATCATGCCAACCTGGTTTTGGAGCCTCAAGCACTGTTGTGCCCTTGTTTCTTTTAGGTATAATATACTGTACATATAAATATCAGCAGCATTTTATAATATACCGTGCTGTCTAATCATTGCCTAGCAACAGAGAAGAAATGAAGGGATTTACTGTATTTATTCTGAAACAAATATGAATTAAATACGTCATATTCTGTACTAATTATAATTAAATCGAGTTTCAATTTTCTCATATCACAACAAATCTTGCATCCACATTACTTACCTTGATTAAATCACCTTTGATGCAAACTGAAAGTAAAATGTGGACACAGATGGATCCTTCCACCTGAAAGAAAGAATGTTGTGCACAATGCAAGGAAGGGCAATTCATTTAAGTGTAACAGTAAAAACTGTTTTTATTCGCTGTTTATCATACAAAACAACACACTGTTTGTATCTACTGATAAAAGAAGAATAAAGTGCATTTTCTCATACATGTTTTACAGTTATTTGAATTCTGCTCTTCACTCATACTATTTTTTTTTCGGATGATGCAAATTTTGACATCTCCTTTTGTGATGTTAAAAGGATGTTCGAATGTAAGGAAATAACTGTTAAAACTGTGAGAATCCATGCTTCCTTTTAACGCTTGCACACATAATGGTTCGTTCCATTAAAACATGAATAGTTGTGCTTTTGTTTGAGCAGGACACCTAAAGCCTTAATGGTTTGCCAAACAAGCAAAGACCACTAGAAATGTGTGGACCACTTATATAAAAAGAGTCTGCTTTGTCTGGCAAAACTATCGACAAAATCAAGTGTTTTTTTTAATGGGCGCCCCAAGTCAGTTTGAAACCAACTCAAGTTAATTCGTTCACCCATCACTGCGTTTCTTTTTCTCAAGTATTAAAGAAACTCTATCATGCTATTTTAATCTTTCCAACGTCAATTACATGCGTGTATATGATTATTTATTACCTTTGGCACAATGGCGTTCTAATTTCTTTTTAAATATGAGTTATTTTGGGGCTATTTTAACCCGGAAGTAAGCCGGAAGTCGGTAGAGTTGAGGTGCCTTCAATGACAGCTCATAAAGTAGGACATGTCAAAATTAATGTAAAAAAAAAAAAGCTTAATTAATGCACCAAACAGAAATGAAGCAATGACTACTATTGACTAGTACTTGAGCACATTGCAGAAGAAACTCCAAGATAAGTGAACGGAGAAAAACACCACTTTGGGGGAATTTTGGTCAGGAATTTGGATGGCTAAAAGCTATTTTTTTATTTTTTAAATTACTATGATATGGCTCCTTTAACACAGTAACTCTTGAGCAGACCAAACAAAAATCTATAATCTAAAAATAAAATCTCTGGTGTGGTTTGGTTAATGGCTCTTAATTAGAACTTGTTAACTGATGATTTTCCAAAAACATCTTGAGCGCATACACCAAACCTTGTTCCTTTTTTATTTTATTTTATCTTATTTTATTTTTTACCGTGTGAAACTGAAAAGAGAGCAAAACCAAGGACCAAGTTTACAAATCCATCGACTGAATCCCACAGGAAAAAGTGACTATAGGTGTGATGGCACCCTAAAATGCAATATTTCTAGCAGCTGCATCTGATGTATGAACTAAAATGATCAGTTCCATATTAAAATTAAACACTAATATATTTACAAAAAAATGAAGTCAAGAGCAAAAGCTTGATTCCTTCTCAGATTATACACACATTGACTAAAGCAAGGAAGTCTTTGAGATGAACTTGTTGAAGGAGATTAATCGATACCTCGATCGATCGATGAAAATGTACAATTCTCAAAACCGATGCCAGCCAAGGCCCACACCAGCAAAACGATCCTTCCTTGTATAGTTCCAAAAGTGAACTGATTTTTTGTATTCACCATTAGTGCAATGAGGTTAGCCTTTGGCTTGCCGTCAGCTTTAGACTCCAGACTCTCGACTGACATATAAAGGGAGATCTGGCTGCAGTTTATCCAGACTGATCTGGTTCTGAGTGTCCAGCACGCACAACATCTCAACCATCTGATCCTTTACAAATGTCTCTTTGAAGCCCACAGGAAGGTCGTCTTGCAAACTTGCTCCTCGGTCACCTTTGACCCCCAGGTTGTCTACCTCCCCTTCGTCCTCATCGTCTCCACAACAAAGTGCAACTTCATTTTCATAACAGAAAGCGCTCGGGGAATGAAGGCCCAGGAGGTGGCGGGCTGCCCTCGGAGCAAGAGGTGATGGGGACCGTGAGAAACTCGAAGCGGAGGACGAGGACGCCCGTCTGTGACCTTCCCTTTGACTGAGCTCCCTGGCACTGCAGTGTGGTGTGGTTGGCACTTCGTACGTCTTGTGGAAGCTAGAGTAGTCCACGTGGTAGCGGTTCCCCTTTTCAAAGACCACCGGTTCAAAACGGTGACCCCACAAGATCTCCTTGGCCAAATAGGAACTACGGGCCTGAGTGGTCATCGCCGTGGCTTCCACCATGCCTTCCAGGATGACCACAATCTCAAAGTCTTCCTTCTGAAGATCAGCACTACTCAGGTCATACAGAGGACTGGTCTTGTTAATCTCGTGGACCACCACCAGCGGTGACACTAGAAACAACCGGTCCAGACCGTCATCGTAACCGACGTCGATATCTGTCTGCTCCAAAGGAAGATACTCGCCCTCAGCGGTCACTTTGGGTCTAATGAGCTGGGCGCGCACATGAGCCTCCACGATGTGGCTCTTCCGCATGTTCCCCAGGCGCCACATGAGGCACAGTTTCCCATCCCGCAAGGCGATGACAGCGTGATGTGAGAATAGCAGAGTCTGAGCCCGTTTTTTGGGACGCACCATCTTGGCCATGATGGTGCCTATCATGAAGGAGTCAATGATGCAGCCCACGATGGACTGCACCACCACGGTCACCACAGCCACTGGGCATTCTTCAGTGACACATCGAAAACCATATCCAATGGTAGTCTGCGTTTCTATGGAGAAGAGGAACGCCCCGATAAAGCCTTGGATGTGTAGGATACATGGCCGCCATTGGTCCCGCCTGTCCTCCGATTTGCTCTGAGGGTCTCCTTCCTTCGTAGGGAAGTGAAGGTCAAAGTCTCCATGAGCCAACGCCACTCCCCAGAAGACCAGACCAAAAAACAACCAGGACAAAAGGAAGGTGGCGGTGAAGATGAGCAGCAGGTAACGCCAGCGTATGTCCACACAGGTGGTAAAAATATCAGCCAGGTATCGACGTTGCTTATCCTCCATGTTATCAAAAACGACGTTACACTGGCCGTTCTTTTTCACGAATCGGCTGCGCAGGCGACTGGCGACCAGGTCGGCGCCGGCGTGTCGACATGACGGCGAAGCCCGGCAGCTGTTGACCGTGGAGTCGTCCGGCACTCTCAGAGACAGAGCCCCTCGTCCTTCTTGGCCTGCAGGATATTTTCCCGCTCCTTCGTCCTGGGTCTGCATGCACAACCCCGTCAAGGTCTGCTGAGTCAGAGGACTGTGGCCATTGTGGAGGCCCAAGGCTGAGATCTTCAGGGCATCTTCGTCTGTGGAAACAATGCTGTATCTGGAAAACAGAAGAAAAGTGTGACTAATGTTTCAAAACTGTGGGACAACTCAAGCTGACAAAATGCATTTTATTTTCTATGCCTGTGTTTCCTGGAAAGTCCCATTTTCCAGTGGGACCATCACAGTCTGCATGAACTTGGGTCCAAGTTGTGGCAGCGAGCCACCACATTCATCATATTGATCCGTGCTGTATGTGGCAGGTCATGCCTTTTTTGTAAAGTGCATTACCACCACCCACACTGGAGTAGTCCGGCGCCACATCATGACTTTCCAGCCAATCAAATGAGACGGACGTCCGTTTGGCCTTAGCAGAGGTCAACTTCTCATGACTGCGAGTGATACATGTATGCATCTACAACAGAGTAGTTTCTATAGCGACGGGATGTAAATAATTCGCTGCAGGAAAAGCGACACAATCAATCAGCACTTTGGTATGAACTTCACGTATTCGATATCTTACCTGTTGACTCGCACTGCTCCCATGGCAATGGTGATCATCAGTCTATGTCTGCTAGGGCAGTAATGAAGGTTGGGACGGGCAGTTCCAACCATGAAAGTATTCTTGCCGGACTGAGATACAGTATGAGCTCAGGTGGGTCTCGCACTTGGGACCAGAGTCTTCTCATGACATTTTCTGGGAGCAGAAAAGAAATGTGTAAATGTTATTGTTTTGGCTTTTTAAAAAAAAATACTATTCCTGACTGTTTTGAGAGACTGGTATCAGTTACAGGTATCAGCAACCCTTGTGAGTACTCGATACCTTGAAATAAGGCTACTATCGAACCAATATCAATACCCGATATTGGTACTCATCCATTTTTTCAAGGCAACTGATCAAGTGGCTTAGGCCGGGGACTGCTTTGCACATGTTCCTGGGAAAATTATCCAAGCATTCATCCAAATATCCCCCCCAAAAAATCAAGCATTTGGCCTTGCCCTAATGCACGGACAGGGCAGACAGTTTTGCGTAATGAAAGCTTATTGATTAGGTCCTTCTAGTGGTTTGCCTCAGGGAGTTTACTAGGGGTGGAAAACCAGACAGGCAACAGTGGGGGCAAAGGTCTAAAAAAGACATGAATCAGTGGTAATCTACTGTTAGAGGAACAATTGATCTGCTGGTTGGCCCCATGACAAGGTTGAGGGGTGAGTTTGCTTGGCTTATTATGTCAGAAGCAGCAGAAACAAAAAAGTGTTGCATAAGCAATACTGTTGCAGGGTCAATCGCATGCAATCCTAAAGGGCATCATCGGTGCTTTGCCAATCACTTCGACATGAGTGCCTTGTGTTAAAGCAAGATAGTAATGGATGGTTTTGGCAATATTTCCAACAACAATATCCGTCATCAATAAACACTCTGGGATACACGCAAATACACATCTTGATGGGATTTAGCGTCATGTAACGTGTGTGACTCTCCCAGACTTGCACCAAGGACAGATGTCGCCAACTGGCTTCTGATTGGCCGGATCCCGAGTGATTTTCAACTGGATAATCCCCAAATAGGAGGATGACGTCAACACAACGACTCCGGCATCTGGAGGAAAATGTCCTCTACGTGAAAGCTCAGCCTTTTTCTTAAAAACAAGCGACTCTATAAAAGATCAGTGCAACTACTCCATTTGTTATACATTTTCCAGTTTGACTTGATCAATATAACGATTCATTCAGTTCAAATGAGGGCAAACCATTTTACACTGTGTTCTTTTCTATTTTCAAATATTTAGGTCAAATAATATTTTGACCCCTAATGAGGTACTATTACTTTTCAGTTGGGAATAGTAAATTTATTGTGGTGTGTGTTGCCATAGTAACGTTTCTCTTGATAAGGAGAAAAAAAGTTTATTTATTTTTTGCTATCGCAGCACACGACACGAATCGGCAGCCACGTGATCTAATCAAGATTTATCGGGAGAAGATCCCGCATGCTTGACGTCAGCCTTATTCAAATTTGTCAGGGAAACCAACATAATCTCATGCAAGGCAAAAGATGGAGAAAGCCCTGGTCAAATACCAGATTATTATGCCTCTTAATCTCCCAGTCCAAACAACAATATAAAAGGTGGTTGCCGCGAGACCCGGCCTGAACTGTCCAATCTGAACTCTAATGATGCGAGCGGAAGGATAAACAGAGAAGAAGAATGAAAGAGAGAAAGAATGTGTGAGTGAAAGATTCTTTCTGCGAAAAAGTGAGACGTTTATAGATTGCACAAAGTGTAAAGAGAAAAGAAGACAGTAGAGATTAAGATGACGAGATTATGACATCAGAGGATGTTACTCCATCTAATGGTATTTGCAGAAAAAAAATGAGAATGAACGTGTGACCACACACAGGAGAATGAAAATACTTGTGATCACTTTATGCAACACTATGATTCTCTTAAAAACCTAGACTATGATATAAATAATAGCTAAAAGTCTAAAAACAATCAAATAAATAGAAAAGTATAATTTTTTGTGTTCTCCATTTCTACTACAATGCAACCTACAATAAAATAAATTAATGTTAGCTTAGCTTCCATTAGCTCTGTATTTTTACTGCACAATATTCTAATTCAATTTAGAGATAATATTATAATATGTTTAAACAAGTCATTAAAGAATTTAAAATTTATGGGGTGGTATTGAAATATTTTTGGAGATTTTTTTTTTTTTTTAGACAGGCAATACATTAGGAATCCTAATTTATGAACTGACAATTGAAGATTACAGCAGAGTTTCCACCGTCAGCTGCAATCAATGCTTGAAAGTATGCAAGTACAAGTTATGATGGGGCAGTTTGCAAACGAAGCGGCATGTGTGACGTACGTGGGCCTGATTGGGGCCACGGGAGCTGTCCAGTGCTGAAAATCAATGCACGGCCTGCAGGGACAATCGACAGGCACGAAGAGGAGTGAGGTGGGGGGAGGGGGTAGGTTTGGGTGATGAACCCCAACCCTACCCTAAACTGTAAAATGATTTTATCCATTCAGATGTTTTACCCTCTCTCTGTTTACACTAGCCACATGTTTTACAGTCGGCTTACTCAGCCAGATGAACGTTTTGTTGAACTATCGATCCACGTGTTTCTCAGCGTTTGGGTTATATTTGAGTTTAAATAGGGATTCAAAATTGTTTCATATTTTCAGATTTGGATAAAAATTGAGATCAATACAGCAAGTAGGCAAGATAGTCGGCATTTATTTTACGTTCGACTTATTGGTCATATTTCAAGTTAACCATACTCCAAATAAATGATGACACTCACCTTGATGTTCCGGCAGTGTGAATCATTCGGGAACTGTCATTGCCGTCATCCTGAGTCTGGTCGCTGCTTGCTTTTTTCTAATATTTTCGCAACTTCTTTTTGAGTGCTTTGTCTTGCACAAACTTGTAAATTTCTCCAATGTGAGCTTGGTCATCGTTGCTCCATAACGGTGAAGCGTTTCACTGCTGCCTCGAGCTTGGGCATCTGCCTCGATCTGTGCGTGCCTGTGTGAGTGTGTGTATGCGTGTGTGTGTGTTTGAGCGAGAGAGATCATGAGAGAGAGAGAAAGAGAGAGAGGTATGACTATTTTCCAATTTGTATTTGCTATTGTTTTGCCCATTGTGTGGAAATATGTTGTGATTTAGCACATAGCCAACTCAGGCTTGACTCGAAACGTCACAAATCTTTTCAATATTATTTTGAAATTTCCAAGGTTTTGAATTTGGAAAGCTACTTACAATCGTGTGCTGTCCGAAATGTTCTGAAGAATGTGGTCCTTCCATCTTGAGGGGCTTGGTTGGACAACAATAAAATAAAATTTAAATCTAAATATGTCTACACACTAGTCACACTGGATTGGTGGACTATAGGTGAGTAAAATTTGATTATAAAATTATTAATTCAGTATTTGTATTTTTTTTCCATTATTTCATATTATTTCGAAAATGGGCATTTGCGCCGTTGTGGGAGTGAACACAGCGAGTTTATTTCCTGGCCAATCGCAGCAACTCCTTTCATTCCTTTTAAATTTAGCGCAAGAGGGGCTATGTGTGGAATTAGAAAAATTCATTTAAATAAACAAAAAAAAAAATCTCATTCCAATTCCTCGATTGTCCCATACTTTAAAGATAACTGCGCAGAAGCCGATGCCTCACGACAGTGATCTACCCTGAACCGACCTCAGATTCAAACCAGTGCCAAAAGAAGTGATTAAGTTAGTTGAGAGTCATTATGTGCTGATTAAGCAGAGGTTATATAACAGTTACACGTGCTGGTAATTATGAGAATCTTAATGGTCTTCAGAGTGTCCTTAGGCTGTGTCCAAAAATCACACAACCTTTGGAGAGAAAAAAATTACCATAAATAAATCGCCTGTGTGTACAAGTTTCTTTTAGCCTGTGTTTTGAAACAGTTTGCATATCAGACCAAACTTTTTAGTTTCCATGGAAACTGCATCTTCGCTTTTCTCTGTGTGTATAAATACACATACTCTCCCGCCGCGCAATTTATTTTTAAAATGCATTCTTTTTAGTTTGGTGAAACAACAGGTGGGTGTTTTAAGTGCGTGGGAGGGAGCCTGTATTGCAGCGCCCAGAAACGTGGGCTGAAGGTCAGAGGTCAGAGATTCGCCCGCGTGGGCTGACAAAAGAAACGAGTGGGCCGAAATGAACTCGCAGTCCAAGTAACACATTTGAATGAAGCAGATAAGTAGTCACTATTAATTTTTTCTAAACCACTTGGTGATTTATAGAGTCGTGGTTTTAAATGTATTTATTCCAAAACATGTACAGCACTTATACAAGACTTTTTTTTTTCCCCCAGACACAAAGCTCAGAGAAGATCAGGGACTGAATTAACCAACAGAAGCCTTCATTTGCATCATGGTAACTCTTCTCTTTAGTCCATTTTTAGATTTCTTAGGCAGATGATGAGGTTTGTTGGTGTATTTTTTTTTTTTTGGGGGGGTCTCTGTGGCCCTGCTTGATGACTCCCAAGCTCGCATGTCATGAGAGCCAATTATTCACTTTGAGGGCTCATCCAGGTCAACTTGTTTATAGAAAAGCAGGCCGAGGGGGGCGTGAAAAGTGTGTGTGTGTGTGTGTGTCCTACAGTGGTTCTCCCTGTGAATGAATTAATTGAATCTAAATTTTAATATTAAAAAAAAAACTCAAAGGGGATTTGTCAATCTAGCAAGATGAAGTAAATTATTCTTCAGTTTTCCATTACACCGTTAGATGATTTATTCGTTAAACGATACGATTATTTCAGTGGTTGTTGTTTGGATTGATGTGGAACGTCATGGCATCGTACTGGAAGTTGGATATAATACAGGATGCCTTTTTAGAGTTAAAATGTGTTTACTATGAGAACAACACCCTTCTTGTATTGGCTGTACAACTGCATCTAACGTTGTGGTTTGTAAGTCAAATCATGCAAAACATATTTTAAGTGTTATCAAAGAGACAGTGTACTTGGAAATAACTTAGTCTCGGGGGCTTGGTATCAGCGGATACCTAAATTATGCAGTGTTGTACTATAAGTGTTCGTTACAGTCTTAAATATATTATGATATTGCATAATATATAGCAAATTATGTTTGTATGGATGTGATACCATAATAAGTATCCTTTAAGAAACTTTAAGGTAGAAGTAGTTTGTGAGCTAACAGCTGTTTATAAACACACACAAAAAATAGTTGCCTGTTAATTGTTATTGCCAACCAGTTTAATTATAGCCATTTGCCTCTTTGGCTTCATAGTTTTTAGTTTTTATTTATTTATTTTTTAAAATGGGCTGAATTCACACAGTATTGTTGGCTCTAAAAAGACGCCCCCCTGTGGCTGGAATCTTAAAGCGACCTTGGAACATTTGTTGGTACTGGTACAGATATAATTTCATTATTTAAACATTCTGTAATTGATTAGATTGAACATGTTAATAATCAATTCAACTATGTCCAAAGCTGATTTCTCAGTCTATTTTTAATTTGGGTTTTAGGTCATGTGGGTTTAAATGTTTCTTGTAAGCTCAGGGTATCCAACCAAAATTGTCATTTCCTTTTAGATCGACATTCGTATTATTAGGACCATAGATAATATACAGATATTGGACATACCAATGAGTACACAGATACAAAATGGCATTCCATTGTCTGCTACACACCTTTATTAATTTAATTTTGCCGTTACTAGGCAGACACAGATAAAAGGCCTTATTACCAAATTTATACTGTTTGTACTAGTGTGCTCTGTTCCAGGATCAGATGGTGTCGTTGTCTTTTATTTCACGTCCATGCTGATTCACTGTCATGGCAACCATCTGTGTAGCAACCTCGCCTTCTCCATAAGACAGCTGTCAGAAGTCAGTCTACTTTGTAAAGATGATGGTATCGGATAGAACATAGTCTCCATGTGGGCCCGTGGGAGAACCAATCAACTTTAGTTTGGAAGAACCAAGGAACAATGCATCAAAGTACCAGAACAACTGTTGAACCTAAAGGCAACTTCTCCAGAGAGGAACCAAAGCTTTGAAGAAGGTAAAGACTATTGATAACGTAGGCTTTGATTGAGATGTTTCTGTATGATCCTGAGCATAACAACAATTTTTTAAACTAAATTTTTAAATGAGAGATGCAAGTAAACTTTGCCAGATAATGTTTTTGTGCTGATTCTGATTAAGCCCACATTTGTAATAAATAATGAGAAATATAAAATGTGATGTCATTCTGTTTATATCATTTAATTATCAATAGCAAGCCTGATCAACAAGAGTTAACAATTAATTAAAATGTTTTAATACTTGTTATTCTCATTATACAAAGAGTCTCCTGGGAAATAAGTCCACACTAATATTAACTGAAAGCTAGTCAATCATAATTTAATAATGACTCAATGGCAGATGCCGGAGGACGACAGGCGATATGTCTCTACCATCTGAGGACTACTATTGCCGGCGTTTCCAGCCCAACACCTTTGACCCGTCTCGTTGCAGCACCTGCTTGCGGCCAGATCACATGCACCTTAACACTGCACCTGAAGATGCTTCACAAAAGTGGGTGTGTACATGACACAGTCAGAAACCTCTGTGTTACATGCGCCGCAACTTAGACCTGCTTTCAGATGGTCTAAAGTTCAGTCTACTTCCAGCCAACAAATCATTAGGAGTGCCAGGGAGAAGAAAATAGTGGAACGCCTAGCACGAGGTGGTGACACATTGGCTTGATTGAGGTCATGATATCAACCAAGAGAAACAACAAGGTGCTGTTGGAATCTATATGATTAATTCATTAGTTCATCGGAAGCACGAGGAATCTGTTGTAATATGAGACGACCAGATGAAACTTATGATCCACCAAGAAATAACATTGAGTTAACTTTAAATCATTTTATTTCTAAATACAAAAGGAGAAGGATGGACTTTGAAATCTGGAGGATCAAAACATATCCACTAATGAGTGTTGAGGCAAAAAAAGGGATCAAGATAAGAGTCATGTGGGCGGTTCTTGTAATGCAAAAGAGAAATGAAATAATAATGAGGGTGAGCAGGGACTAGCTTGTGTTACGTCCGGCGTGCAGTCGAAGCGTTAGCTTTGCTAGATGAATGAAGAGGGTCATAATTGTTGGTGGAAGCTGATTTGGATGGAAGATAGAGGAAACAGTAAGTGCAACTTGTCATATTGTATTGTGAAAAATATTATTTTAATGTGGTCTAATTAAATTGTGTTTCATTCTTTTCCAATCTTTCTCTGCTGTGTCATTTTTCATTATTGGTGCGAGCTAAGTCGCTATAATGAGCAAAGAAAAATTGGACGAACTAGAAATTGATCATTTTCCCATATTGATGATAGAGATGATTGATTGTATTGTGTTTTTTCTATCATTTTTAGGAGTTGGGTGATGATGAGCAAGTTTTATCTGAAGTGAACTCAAGTGCCAGCGGTGATGACATCACAGATGCTTGGACCTACGAGTGGAGTCTTGTCCGCAGTTTGAGTCCTGAGTGCGAACTTGATATCTGTGACACTGACACACAATCTAGGTGACACGTTATATATGTCCTTAAGCCAGTTTTTTTTTTTTTTTTTAACTTCCGCATCGGCACACACTTAGCACCCAATTTGTTGTTGTCCTTCTCCCTCATTTTTCAGCTCTACAAATAATAGCCACAGTCCAGAGAGGAGCAGGTCCCCAAGTTCAGAAAGGAATTGTGTCCCCCTCGGAGATATGACCCGGATGGACCCTTCTCCCATTCGCAGTGCTGGGAGTCCCTGGATGGACGAGAGGCGAGGCAGGAACAGATCTCGCAGAACTTCAGGTCACTCTGCACATAACGCTGGCAAAAATTCTAAAAGTCTTTTGATATTACAAACCAATTTTCCTCAGCTTACCTCATTCCGATTCCGGTGATTCAAATGTTTGGATTTCAGAGTCCAGAGGAGTCAGAGAACAAGAAAGTGGCTACTTCTCTCCAGACCGAAGAACTGATAGTGAACATCTGACGGAGGATGTCAACAAAAAATCTTATCGCTACTACGAGAGGGGTCGTCCACTCCCCAACAACTACGTCCCTGAACCCAAAGCCTCTGTCCCGTATCGGAACATCAATCTCGGTATTCCCTCCCAGAGGAGGAACCCTGAAACGTACATGCTGGACACTTGGAGAAGCGAATCTCCTCAGAGGTATTCATACCACTCCAATTTCCGAAAGGGGACTGAGTCATTGAGGAACTCTCCAACACGTCATAGCTCAGTGAGTCCAGACAGACACAAGAGCTCAGACCACCGAATGCGCTCCCTCTCCAGAAGTGAGACTCGATCTCATGGCTCGTCTCACCTTCCCTCTCAGCGTACATCCAGCAGGTCCAGCTCATCACGTAGACGAGGCTCCTTTGCTTCTCGAACGGTGTCACCATCCAGAGTAACAACTTCTCACAAGCGCACCGACTCCTTTTCACAAAATGGACGCTATGAAGCACAAGAAGGATGTAGCCGAGAATCCAAAAGCCCATCACAAGCTTCCCACAAGCATAGTTTAGACTCTGAGAGGCTCTACAGAAATCTGGAGTCCATCTCCCGCCGTACCTCCTCCTCAATATTTCAACAGAACACAAATGAGGGATCCCAAAGATCTCCTCGAAGCGGAGAAGGCTCTCTGTCTAGAAATGGCTCACACAGCAACACCTCACCAAAACTCAGCGCCTCTCCTGGATCCTGGCAGGGATCTTCACAGTCTGTGCTGGGCATTCCCATCTCTCGTGGTTTGAATCATGGCGCGGATCACCAAGGGTCGGCTGGGTCGCCGCCACCTGCTGTGATCACGGAAATGGAGAAGAGCAAAAATACGAACATCAGCCGTGATAGAAGCAGGAGTAACGTGAGGAGCGGCATGGAGGCCTTGCTCCTCTCTGAACCCAAAACGGCTGTGCAAGAACTCGAGGAGGTAAGTCACATGAATTTTATGAAGTTAACCCACCTGCCACAAAATTAGGCACCCCTGCTTTTCTAACTCTGAGGTGGGGATGACATTGGAAGACTACATCGTACTGGCTGACATTCCGACAATCCAAGTGGAGTCAGAGGAAGACTTTCCGGGTCTGACGAAGAGGAACCAGAGTCCAAGTCCTTGTAGAGAGCAAAGGTTTCGGACTCAAAGGTTGGTACAAATACAATGATTGCTTTTGTGGGGTGAAAGATTAGCAAAAACTCCTATTGTAAACTTATTTTAGTTAGTAGACATTTTCACTAATTATTTATGGACATTGTTAATTAAAATATATTTGGGAGGGTAGATTTTGATGGATAATATTAGGAGCATGAAACTAAATGAGATTTAATACAACAGTGACATTGTTACATTGTTAAAATTAACTTTTTTTAAAACTACTTTCATATGCAATCGTGAAGCCATCAATCTCAGACCGAATTCTACAGTTGGAATTTTGCTTCGGATGAGAGAGGCAGAGGTAGAGAGCGAGGGAGAGACAGGAGAGAGAAGAAGGACTCGGAGAACGGTCGCTTATCACAAAGACAGTCGACATCTCTCCATACACAGGTGCCATTTTTTTTTTTAAAAACCAAAACATCAACAATCTATTTAACACTACGGTCGTTCCGTCACAGAGAGACGCAAAGTCGGATGAGCGAGGACTTCACGACTGTCCGCAGACACAGGTGAAGCTCTTGTGTTGGAGGAAGAAAATTGTGTATTTTTATTTACATTTGTGTAGAATCATTCAAGCAACACAACTTCATTTCATGTCTAATTTCATTGATCCCCATTCTTACACTGGATCAACCATGTGAGTAGCTTTTCATTTTTTTTGTTTTTTTCTTTGTTCACACTTTAATAGGATAGATTTTTTTTAATACAACTTAGCCTAGCCATTCTGTTTTGTATTCTTTATTCTAATAGTGGCACACACTAGTCAGAGTTGGTTTTTTTTGTAAGTTTGTTCTTCTTTGTTTCATCTGTCGTAACTGACACGGAAACCACAATAAAATGCTTATTCATACTTCCTTTTCTGTCTCCAGATTCTGCGACTCTGAAGGGGTGGATGTCTCGACTGGATGAAAACGACAAGGTCAAAATAATTTATTTTCTATCTTCATTCATTTTGTGCAATTGTCACCAATATATTGGAAACCTTTTTGTTTTATTTTTACAGTGGAGGAAACACTGGTTTGTTCTGGATGATGAGTCACTGAAATATTACAAGGACCCAGAGGCTGAGGAGGTATTTGATAAAGCACAAAAGGCCACTTATCGCTGGTGTCAGACGGAACCCTCTTAGCACTTTTCAGGAAACCAAAAATACGACATGTTTGTTGAGCCATTAATATATTACACTGCATCAATAAAGAAAGCGAAGCCATTGTCAACATTTGGTCAATTCTTTGTAGAAATAATGAACCCATGGGGACTGACTGATGGGTAAAACTTTGAAAAAATGAAAATAAAAAGAAATAAAAATTGACAAAATTCGGATAAAGGAGGTTTCCCGCCTGACAATGACTTCAAGATTTTTTTTATACTTGTTATTTAACTGTATATTACATCAGTTGCTTTTTTTTTTTAGGGCTTCCCAAATTCTGATTTAGTCATGGAATTTCATAACTCAAGTTATCTATGAATTCATAGACTGCTATTTGTTTTCTTCTTGTGCAATAGTCAGATGACTTGGACGGAGAAATTCACTTATCCACTTGTGTCACCGTGTCAGAATGGGATGTGGAAAAAAACTACGGCCTCCAAATTCAAGTATTGTACTTTTTTTTTCCCCCCCACTTGGCTAATTGACTTACAAAATGTACCAGAATATCAGCATTGTTTATTACCCTGCTCAGTTTCATATCTATAATATGTTTGACTGCTTCCTGTTTAACGACATGTATGTGTGTGTGTGTGTGCGTGTGTGTGTGTGTGTTTACTGGGTCTTTTGATTACTTCTAGACAAAGAGGGCAGTGTTCACTCTCTCTGCAGTGACCTCTAGATTGCGGCGGAACTGGGTGACGTTACTGAAGCAGGCCATCCAGAACAACACGCAGTGAGTGTGGCTCCATACTGGAAACTGGTTTGAAAGAAAAAAAAATAGCCTCTGGTAAAAGCCTGTAGAGTCTAAAAATGCCTTTTCTGACATGGCTTAGATCGTATTCCAATCCCAAAATACATCATTGACCCTGAGGGGTTGGTTAAAGAAGATAGATTACTGTTTTGTAAATAATAATAATAATAATGCAAAATATGGTAAACAAGAAGAAAGCAATTTTAAAAAGAAAAAAAAAAGGCCAAAACACTTTTACATCACAATGAAATAAAAAATCGCAACTCAAAAGCATTAAAAATTGATTGACTGTAATAAAACCAGCTTCATCATATTTTCTCAGTTCTGTGTTTTTAGTTTTGGATTTTTGCCATTTGCTAAAAAGGCTTCTACATCAATGTCGACCATTTATTTGTGGGGGTGTTTTGGAAAGTAAATTCCGTCACAATAAATACTACTACGAGAAACCAAAAAACAAAATAAATTGAACACACACATTTGATTATAATATTCCGTCAAATTCTCATCTCTTCCAAGAATAAAGGAATGTCGCGAGGAGTCGGAAATTCCCGGGTTCATCAAAGACGTGCGTTTGGGTGGTCTGTCGGCGACGAGGCCTCCTATCTTTCTTCTGATGTGTAACCTTAGCCCCTTCACTTTGCCCCGTTCTCCCCTCAGCCAATCAGAAAGCGACAGCCAGAAAGAGAACCCCCTCTCCCGCGGCCCGTCGTCATGCCAACCGGCTTCTCGCTTCACCTGTTCCGACAGCACAGCTGCCCGCTCCCCTCCGGTTGAAGGCCTCCATCCGCCAGCAGACTTGGACGTGCATGCGGAGGTGAGCTCAGAACCTCTCAGACGAGAAGAACAGGAGGAGGGTTGGGACCGGGATTGGGCTAAGCGGCTGGAGGAGAGGAACAAGTGGTTTGAGGACGCTGCCCCCTTCAGCGAGATGAGCAGCCGGTGGGACTGCATGGAGCTGAAGAGGGGGAGTGTACCCGTGCCCGTCATTGACCCCACGGACACAGAGGTCAACAGGAAGTGGATGGAATTCGAGAGCCTGTCATTTAGGGACATGAGCGCGCAGTCACTCATCGGAGTCCAGGCCTCTGATTCTCGTGTTGACACCCAGAACTGTCACTCAAGAACTGACAAGGATGAAGGGTTTGTCACCAGTTCCCCAAGTGACTTCTCAAGGGAGGCTCCCGGGTCACACATTGTTCAAACAAACATAGCCGAAGCCCTTCAAAAGGAGGTGAGGAATGTATTTGGACACTTTTACTTGCAGGGTCGGAGCAGGACTCATTTTTATAGGTCACACAGAGCGGCTCATTTAGGTTCATGACATTTCCATGAAGATATCTGAAATAGCTTACTCACAATATTCATATTGTAAATGATGAAAAATCAAAATAATTGAAGGTGCTCACAAGATCAGTGTTTATGTCAACAAACATGAGAATGGAAATAGCTCAAAAGGACAAAAAAGATGTTTCACCTTCATAACAAAAGAGATCTTCGGTTAAATTTTGGGAGATTAAAGATGTCTTCGATGACCAAGAAGAAATCAGGTTGCCATCGATCCATTTTTTGTGGATCACATTACCTGAGTCATTAAAAATCTAGAATCGCTTGAGAACTATTCTAATAAAAATGCCTAATGGAGTTCCATTTCCATTCATCTTCTCCATTTTCATCTTCCAGGCACTGTCGCTTAGAGAGCAAATGGAGAGCATTAAAAGAGAGCGTCCCGCCAAGCTGATAAACGTGGACAGTCCATGTGGACCCGGGGCCCCCTGCGTGGCCCGGCTTGACGCCATGGAAGCATCCCATCGCAAAGAGCTGCAAGAGCTGCAGGAGAAACACGAGAGAGAGATCGGCGAATTAGAGGGACGAAAAAACAAAACGCTGGAGGAGGAACGGCAAGCTTCTGCTAAAGGTTGAGTCTAAACACCATTTAATTATTAACAGTATTAAAAATGGCATCATTGTATATTTTAAAATAAAATATAAAACACAATGAAGAAATAACAGCTCCCATGGTAACAGACATGTGGTGGTAGTGAGCCATGTGATGTTTTAGCACGAGGCAGGAATCATTTCCTGACTGGCAAACATTATTATTACAGCTATGGAGGCCCTGAAAGCAGCCCACAAAGAGGAGCTGGAGAAGGCCAGGCGGCTGCCTGGGGGAGACGCACGTGTGGAGGCATCTTGCAGAAGCCACATGTACCAAATCATACATTCTCGCCGTGACTCCATGTGTCCTCGTGTTCCAGTTCACCACACTAGTGTGCTGCAGGGCATCAAACAATGGCCTGCGGGCCAAATTTGGCTCGTAGTGTAATTATATTTAGCCCGCCAAGACAAATTCTTCATCGGCTTTACGTGTTAATACTAAAATTACAAATTGTTGAGATGTTGCCAGCCAGTTTTTTCTTTTTACCATTCTTTTTTTTTATTCGACGTTCATACATTTATTTGTGTTTGTCAGGCCACCGGTGGACGTGTGGCATCGTGAGTTGGATGTCCTGTCTGAGCGTTTCTCCGAGAAATGTATGCAGCTGAGCGTCACCGAGCAAAGCAGCCAAAGAAAAGAAAGCGACCTGGAATGCAAAGAAAGAGAGTTGCAACAGCTTTGGAGAGAGAACCAGGTCAATGATTTCTAAAGCTCTATACGGTGTACTATAAACAACTTCAATTATGCTCACCCTGTTTGATTGTGCAACATTGCTTAACCTCATCAGTCAAAGCATATAAGTGACTTTTTTTTTTTTTTTTCTCAGGAGCTTAAAGCCAAGCTGGCCGAAGAGATTAGCCGCATGCGCTATTTCATCACAGGACAGAGGCCGGACGTGCGGTCCCTTGGCAACGTGGCATCAGAAGTTGAGGTAGTGACAGTGGTAATCTGTGGTTGAATTTAAATTTATGCAATTTCAATTCTTACATAAAAACCGTAGGGAAACTGTGACCAGCTGGCCGCACCCTGGCCTAGTTCTATTGTTTTGTTTTAATTGTACCTGAAATTGGATTTGGCAGACGTGTGCTGAGGGATTTTGGATCTAATTTAAAGAGACAAATTGTTAGAGCAAGGGTGCTTAATGTGTTGCCTTCCATCCCAGTAATGAGTCCCTGATGCATCATTATCATACTTTATTTATCATGGCCTTGTTAGTTTCCCTATGTTTGGGTTCATTGAGCAGCACACACTGTCCTCTACTGGTTGACTAGCGAATCGTTCTAGAATGGCGCTCCCCACGCTAACGATTGTAAAACCGTTCTAACCAAATTCTCGTCATGCATAAAATAGCAGCAATAAATCATCATCCATCAGGATGGGCTTTTTTTTTTAATTAAGCATTTTTATGGGACTTGTCGGAATACTTATGATCCTGAGATATGATTTTAACAATAACAGTAATGACTCATTATTTTCATTGTTTTTTTTAATTACAGCTAATAAATGTACATTAGTATGATTTTAAAATCATGACGTGTGTAGCTTCCACTTTGATTGTTCTGACTGCTGTAAAAGATAGCAGCAGGGAGTACGTACATTTTTAGTTTTTTTTATACAAGTTGGTGCAAATATTAGCTACTTTGTCCTATATAAAAATATCTAGTGTATAGATGTTGGGTAGCTGTCAAAGGCCACAGATTATAATTATTTTTATTCTCCATGTCCAAAGCCTCAAACATATTTAAGCTCCTTGAACATTTCCTCTCTTAGATGGTGCTCAGAGCCAAAGAAAATGAGGTGCAGTCTCTTAAGAAAGAGGTCAGCTGCCTTCAAAGTGAAGTCCAGACTCTCACGAAGGTATGGATACAAACGACATGTCACTGGCCCCGGCATTATGGCCAAGGCTAGATTATTTTAGCAAGGAGTGTTCAATTATGCTTTTTTTAGGAGAAGCAGGTAGCCTATGAGCGCTACAAGGAGGCTTATGTGGAGTTGAGTGATTTGAAGGGTCGAAGCAGGTTGGAGGTGGATGCTCTCAATGAACACTTGAGGCTAGTCAACGCTGCACGACAGGAGAGAGCGAGGGAAGCCTGTGACCAATGAAGCTAACTAGTAAAAACCTCATTCAATGCAAATAAAGAAAATTCCACACAAGTGATGCAACAAAACTTGTGACGCCACCACGCAGATGGTTTTCGACTTGCTTTATTGAGTTCACAAGATTCAAACAAGAGTGAATGCTTTTAATTATTTAAGCCTCACATGATATGAGAATTTGTAAAATATGTTAAGGTGACAGATAGTGTGGAGGACAGAGGAAAGAGATGGGCAGAGGTAGGTGGATGCATCTGGAAGGATAAATGCCTCATCTTCCTCATTTTCCTTCTGCCTTATGATATTCTTGGACTCAACAATGCACCCTGTACATAATTAAAAAAACAGGTCAAGTTGAAGAATGCAACACAAACTAAAACAGCACAAATTGGGCATGTCTTACCCAAGGTTGCATAAATCAGTGTCAGTTCAGTCGTCGTCGTCATCATCCTCTGGAACGAAGATGTCATGCTCCTCCAAGAGAGCGGCAAAGTTCTTGCTGATTAGAGTTCCCACATAGAGAAATGGCACCACCACTGCAGTCATGCGGATGAGACCGAAGGGCGTCTAACGGGAATAATGGCAAAATATGAATGTCAGACTTTAAAAAGTGGATTACCCAAGATTAATATTTGTTGATGCATATGAATTCGTGTTTGTGCACTAATCAGATTACTCAGATTACAAATTATCATAATGGAGTAATTAAAACCCAACAGGGAAGGTTAATATGAACTAACAAAAAAATATTGCACTTTCTTTCGGTCGTATGGGAGCACAAGGGGGAAAATATTTGAATTATAAATATTGACAATCACTCAACGCTGACAGTGTACTCTACTGCATTAGTCATCGTTTGCGCTGGACATTTTTGCGCATACGGCAAAAAAAAAAAAGCAGGATTTGGTAGAAGGGTTTTCCTTGAAGAGAAGAAAAAAATATTAGTTAAACTTACGATAATTGGAATGCTATTTTTTCCGAAGAGAGTAATTTCAATCATCCGCTATTATTTTTATTATACAGCCAAAAAGTACTTCCTGACATTTCCTGTAACTTGTGTAAACACGCGTTCATTGGCTCATTTGACAAATACAGACCCGTATCAGCATAGCGATTGGCTAAAAGGGATGTCATAAAAGGTAAAATTCCGCCCACATGGTTAGTCATTTTCCTCGCATTGATAAAACGACCTCCAAAACACTTACTTTATCTGGTTTCGGTAGGATTGCCCCCGATGACGACGAAACTGCATTCCGAGTTTGCGTTGTCCTGTTTAGATTTGATGTTTTTGAAGCATTGTTACGAGCAAGTAGTCCAGCATTTCTGATGTTAGGTCGCAGGGAGGACCGTAAAATACTCGTCGCCATTTTTCCCAGTGTAAAATTGTGGGCGGTGGCAAAAAATGACGTTCTGGGTGTTTCCTTTTGATGACGTCACTTTCATTAGCAGCCTTTATCATACACGGGGTCGAAGTTGAATTACTTTTTAAATGCTATTAAAACAAGATCGTCGAATTAAGTAATACACAGAGTCGTCACCAAACACAATTTAATCATATATTTAAGGTTCTTCCTGTGTTTTAGATTAGCTGTTTACCGCGTTGCCTGATTGAACTCTGGTCGTAATTAAATATTGTATAAAATGTATATGTTTATTTATTTTAACTAATTTATCATTTATGTAGATAAACACGAAGACCTTCACTAAAAATATGAAAAAACAATTGATGTTGCTAAACTAGTAGTAGCGGTGCAAGGGAGGCGGAAGCAGAGGTGTGCGCGCTCTCCGCGAGAACGCGCGCGGACGGGAAGTCGACTCGAAGACGGAAGAAAAGAACGCCGAAATCAAAATTGTCAACTTTTAGCCACCGGGTGACAATTATACACAATGTTACAAAGGAAGTTGTGACTTTTTTTCCTCCATCGATTCAGTGCGCTGAACCAAAGCCACCCCTAGCCAGCGTTGACTTGCACTGCCACACGACCTGGTGACTCCGCCAGTTTTCAAACAGGCGCTTCGCTTTTTTTTTCAGCCCGACCACAAAGTCACTTTTTCTTTTTGACTGAGGTGTTTTTCCAAAAACCCCCAAGTATACTAAAACGCTCACGCTCAGCTTCCTGGCTAAAAGTTTCGCCTTGTGGAGGGGAAAGTTAGTGACCGAGGCCTAGGCGACAGGGGACGTTTACATGTGTGAAGACCGCGGCGGAGAAGGAACTTACTCGCCACCAACATGTCGGCCCAGGCTCAGATGCGAGCGATGCTGGACCAGCTTATGGGGACGGGGAGAGACGGTAAGCACGGTTTTGTCGTCAACTCGAAACTCATCTTAAAACGGCAGAAATTCACCTCGTCTGCTAACATTAGCATGCGTGCCTTGGAGTTCGTGTTGGTGCTAGCTTAGTTGCTAACTAGGGCTCGCATGCTTTACCAGTCATGAGGCGAGTTAGCTATCTGTTCATATGTCAACAGTAGTATTAAATTTCGCACTAAAATGTTGTTGAAACATTGTGTGTTTTATTTTTACGGTTCCCCTCGGGGTTTTCATTCATTTTTAAACGGGCTCCTTCGCGTTAATCACGCCGGTGTGGCTCAACGATCTGCACCTAACTCCAACCCATCCTGTGAGAGAAAGTAAATTGCTCAAAAATCTTTAATTTATACACAAACAGTGATAATGTAGGACCAATAATAACAAAGCATCGAGGTGTTAACATAATTTTAAGATATATAAAGAAAAACTTGCTTTTGATGTCATAAGTGACAAGTATATAGTAGTTTAAAAATGCTACAAATATATTTTCACAATTAATGCAAAGTGAGATTAAACTACAGTCATCGATAATGACACCTGTTGATGAAAGGTAAGTGATTAAGTGGTGACCTCCCTAAGAAAACTATATTGAGTATGACAGTGATGTCATAGAGTGATAGTGAGTTTTTATTCCAATTGCTATTTTTTATTTTCTTTATAGGAGACTCCATGAGGCAGAGGATTAAATTCTCAGATGACCGGGTGTGCAAAAGTCACCTTTTGGATTCCTGCCCTCATGACATTCTCTCAGGCACTGTGAGTGTCCCACACATACATGCACCAAAATATCCATGTTCTTGTCATTAATTATCATTCTGACAATGTTTTAGGTAGCTGTTTTGATTAGTTTGATCTTTGCTGCAGCCCTTTGGAACTCTACTGATGATGCCAAAGATGGAGAATAGGACTTCTCTACTTAGTTTGATGCGCCGATGTTTGTATTTCAAGTTCAGTTTGGCAAGCCTGCATATTCCACTGAATAGACCCAGTTTAGGTTGAAGATAAACACCAAGCTCTTGCATTCCATATAGACCTTTTATTTTTTGACAATAAATTCTAGCAGAGTAGCATAGCAAACACGTTTTAGAAATCATATTGGCCTTAAGTCAACAAATGTTCACCATTGCACCTGTCCATGATCTAATAAGCTTGTGTAAATGTTGATTTTAATGCACTTGTTTTTTTCACCCTATAGAGAATGGACCTCGGCGAGTGTGTCAAAGTCCATGACCTGGCCCTGAGAGCAGATTTTGAGATTGCCTCCAAGGAGCATGAATACTTTTTTGAGCTTGATGTGAGTCAGCAATGGGAATATTACGAATCCAAACAAAAATGTGACCTGCTATTATCAGGCAGTATAGTGACACCTGTTCAAAGCATAGAATGCCACCATCAGCTATAGTGAACTTATTTGTGATGTTCACTATTAACTATTAATTGTACTTTCCAGTACGATCCAGTATATAATACAGTTTTGTCAAGGTGACGAAACCATCATGGCACGTGATTACCTACCAATAGTTCTCGTGTGTTGGTTTTCAGGCTGCTGAGCACCTTCAGTCATTCATCGCTGACTGCGACCGCAGGACCGAGCTGGCCAAGAAGCGGTTAGCAGAGACTCAAGATGAGATCAGTGCTGAAGTAACAGCAAAGGTGATAATTGTGGCACCGATCAAATCAAAAGCAACCAATTAGCTGCAATCATTGCATCATTAAATCTCAGCGGCTTCGCTTAGGCTGAACGTGTCCACGAGTTGAACGAAGAGATCGGGAAGCTGCTTGCCAGCGCCGAGCAGCTGGGAGGCGAGGGCAACGTCGAAGAGGCCCAGCAGTTGCTTGAGAAGGTGGAGAAGACCCGCGCCTTGAAGAAAGAAGCAGAGGTTAGAAGACCGCTTTAACTCTTATTGGCCGGGAATGTCAAGGTGCTTCTCCATTCAGAAACAATGGCCGCTTATCTCTGATTTCTTTCAGGATGTTTACAGAAACTCAATGCCAGCCTCCAGTTTCCAGCAGCAAAAACTGCGTGTGTGTGAAGTATGCTCTGCATACTTGGGGCTCCATGACAACGATCGGCGTCTTGCTGACCACTTTGGGGGCAAACTTCACCTGGGCTTCATTGAAATTCGCGAGAAATTGGAAAAGCTCAGGGTAAGGCGCCTCACTCATTTGCGGCCGATACAGTTTGGAATGTTCTAGAGTGTTTGCTGACCAAGTCACATATTAAAGACAGGTAGCTCTTTGGCACATCTGAATTTTTTGTCTGGTCCCATTCCAAATTCAGAAAGCAGTTGTGGAGAAACAAGAAAAAATGCGATCCAGACGTAGAGAGGAGCGAGAACGAGATGACGAACGGGACAGACAGTGGGAGGTGGAACGGGAACGGGAAAGGGAGCGAGAGAAGGAGCGGGAGAGAGAGCGAGAATGGGAGCGAGAGCGGGAGCGCAGGAGGTAAGAGGTTCCCCGGCTGCCATTACGCGGTACAATACAGTTTTACGTGATGATGTTTTCCCATCCAGGTCGCGATCCAGAAGCGGAGAGCGATACAGGTATAATGTGTTTTACATATAATAAGTCAAGTGTGAGTCAAATCCAAAGTCCACCGCTTGATGTTTGATCCGTTTTCTCATGTTCATATGTAGAGACGGAGGCAGTTCGTCCTCCCACCGGTCAAGGCGCCACCGCTCTTCTCGTTCTAGAGAAGAGGGCGGCGACCGGGATCGGGAGCGAGAGAGGAGGCATCGGCACAAGGACAGACACCGCTCGCATTCACACTCTCACAGGCACAAGAGAAAGAGGTGGGACAACCATTGAAACGTTCAAAACCTTTGCTTTGTGGCCTTAGTCATCTGTTTAGAGAATAGTCGACTATTTTTGGAATCTCAAAAGAGCTGATGTAAAAAAAAATAATAAATACAAGTACACAAACCAGTTTAGATGGCAAATAAGCGCAAGATGAGTCATTTAATTTCAAAAGTTTTTCTCCATTAAATGTGTCCACTAAGCTGTGCAATTCCACCGGAAAAGAAAATCTGCTCATATCCAAAATTAATTTGAGTAATTTCTTGAAGATTCAACAGAACCATTAAGGTTGAAGGTGATGGATGGTCCAATTTTTAATGATTCGGTTCCGTGGCCAGTTTAGTAAATACAAGACAAAACTGTGCAGATGAGATGAGCAATGTTGAATTGTGGGTCACAAAATATGAACGTGTCCCTAAAAGCGCTCATCTTCTAAACAGGTCCTCCGGAGAAAGATCATCACACACTCGTGACTTTGAGCCTTCGCTGCCCAAAGAACGGAGTGAGGAGCGCGTCTTGGATGAGTGGCGTGACAACCGGGCAGAGTTCAAAGACTGGGAGGACCGGGAGAGGTCCACCTCCCCAGATATGGCGAGGGAGCAGGCGCGGGAGAGATCTCTGTCCTTGGAGCGGGACCGACATTCCAGCTCTGAGGAACGGGAGTCGGGAGAGATTTAAAGATGACAGAGAGGATCAGGACGGAGCACGTCTCGACGTCAATCCATCGTTCATTGTTCAAGGATTAGAGAGACATAAAGGCACGTTCAAAATGGGCATGTGTTCATTAGCAGGGTGGAAAGATAACGCGGGACTCAAGGGATGTTGTCAGTCTAAAAAAAAAAAAACAAAGCGACGTTAATGACTTTGATTTGGTTTATGCCGAGATATTTTGAGTGAGGAGAGGTCTGTTCAACCTTGCTCGCATCATGCTGGTTTCCTTTTAGTCATTAGTTCAACTTTCAACGTTTGTCTTTTTCCCCATTGGGACTATTAAGTCTCAGTAGGTGTGCCTCATTGTACAGGGTTTGGAAATATTAACGTTACATAACCACTACAGTGCGTTTCGATTCCAAAAATCTGGTATTGACATTGAAAATTGGCTTTTGATTCAAGATTAAGATGCTTGAAAATAAACTTGCAGAGTCATCAAAATACTACTGTTCAGTGTCTGATGTGACATGATGTGCATGGTTACATCTTATCATGAGGCGGAGGGGCGTGCTGTCTGCTAGGGGTGGTGAAGGGGTTTGGGGGGGGGCTTCTATTTTGCTGTGCTGCCATAAAGTGTAATAAACTTTCTGCTTGATATGCAATGTGTCGCACAAATGTACGCTTGTTAGTTTTTTGTTTTTTTTTACACTCACTATTAAAAGGTATCAACTAAAGCTTTATTGAAAGACTTTGAAGCTGGGTTATTTTTAGCTGTCAGGTTGTGATATCTACCAAGATATGGAAATAAAGTGCGCTTTGTCCCAAATTACGTCACAAGACTGCACTTTACGACGGTAGTACAATGTAGTGCTCATTTCGGCCTTGAGGTGGCAGTAAGTTAAAACACAGGGCAAACGATGACGTCACGCATGATTTGAAAAAAAGCGCGCAAGAAGAAAAATGGCGCAGGGGGACGCTACTGCAAAATAATAACATTGCACATTTAAAACCTCTGTTAAAGTCCAATGTTGCATTTAGCTCACGATGTCGTTGCTGAAACCTTTTAGTCGGCAGCTTGCTTTAAACACCGCAAGTATATTGGTAAGTTTAGCTTTTTTACAGTTTGGTTTTTACGGCATGAATGAAAACTTAAACCGTAATTAAAAGAACTGCAACGCTACAAATCTTTTAGAAGTAACCTTGTCACATTTATGAGTGTCATTTGCGTGTTTTAGGTTGAAAATTGCTAATTTAAAAAAGTGTTTAGCGTTAGTATTTGTAGATTGCGGCCAATTATAGAGTGCAAGGACATAGAGCGCATAAAAGTAGTTTTGGTAATGCATTTTTTGCAACATGCACGAATTTTCAATTTACTGCACAAAATATAATTAGAAAAAGGTTTTAATATCGAAAAAACATGATGTGGTTAGCAAAAATTAACACCAGATTCTAATTCAGCGCCCCAAAATTACTTAAAATCCATGCAATAAATATTGACCAATATTATCTTTGTGTTGTATCAAAATACTTTGTCAAAACAACTTTGGAGAAGAGATTTCATTCTTTTTTCTATCTTCTCAATTCAGCTGGTGGAGCGAGAAGAGGAGTTTCAGCAGAGATTAGCAGAAGCTCTTGTGGAGGAGACAGCAGTCACGTTGAATGTGTGAGTTGTGCTTCATCCCCCAAACTGCTGATATTACCAGAAAAATGTATTTTAATAGCCATTTTGGAGTCTCCGGCTTACTGAGCTGTGACAGTGTTCTGATTCAATAAAATGAACCATCATCGCTCTCAAAAAGGAACTAATTGTTTTATGCTGCATTAGGTCTATCCTGCCCAATGGACTGTATTTAAATGGCTCCTTAGTAGCAGTGGGGACACGTTAGCCAATCCTGGCTGATGGCAGCTCGCAAAGTGCCCCATTGTGCCTAATTAGTTCTCAATGTCTTATTCAAGGACATGTTAAGACACTCTCCTCATCCACCTCGTGAGCTGTTGCCCTACTAACACCCAATTAATTGTCAAGTGAGTCTGCGTTGGTCAATCTTGGAGAGAGAGGGGCATTGTAAATCATTTTCATTTGCTACAAGTGGACATTTTTAATATTGATATTACGCAGTCTGATTTGTCAATGTTGTTTTTAAAACAGGAGACTAGCAAAGAGTCTGCCTTTACCCTCCGAGAACCAACATAGCCGCCCCAGGATAGACTTAGTGGTTTTTATCATCAATCTTGCTTCTGAGCTCAGGTACTGTATTTCTTTCAAACCATAATACCATAATTGTGTGCTAATGACCTACGCAATATAGGATTTGCAAAACTAATCAATTATCAAATTTAAATTAATAATCGAGTCATCGCTCAGAGCCATTACTTAATTTAAAAGTACAAATGTTGTGCAATTTTTGTAGTCATTCACGAAAGCAGACTTTTGTGCTTAAGTAATAAAAAAATTTAAAAAAAGATTTTTATTGTTTTCTTCTATTTGCATTTGCAAAGATGTACTTTGAGTCCGGAAAACAATGATCAAACCAGCAAGAGAATCAGTTTCAAAAAGGTCGATGATTCAGGTCCGTGAAGACAACATTGTTTATTGGCGTGAATGGTCGTTTGTTTACCTGCCGCCCAAATGAGGACAAAGTGCTTTGCAAAATGGATGGATGGAGTGTCTGACACTTTGAACTCCATCTGGATCTTTATTTTGATTTATTTCCATCACAGTCTTCATTCTGCCCAAGCCTCCCTCAAGTATTTGGACCCTGGATATTTCCTTGGAAAGGTTTGCTTCATGGCCACCAACGGTACGTCAAAGGGAGGATAAAATTCATCTCACTCTTTACAGTACCTCCTTTTTCTATACATTTGTTTTTGAGGACAAAATTAAGCCGTTTGCTGCGTGTCTCTCGTAGCACGGAGCGTCATTGCCTCCCCAGAGCGCCTAGACGCCCTCAGAGAGCTGGCTGCGTCATTGCACTGCACGCTACTTTTTGCTGAGGATCAGGTTGGTGACAACTTTCCTCATCCCATACATAGGCACTGTAAAAATCCAGAATGTGTCAGAGTCCTTTTTTTTTATCATGTTTGCTCAATCCTGGAAAAATATTCAAATGCAAGCCGAACACAGTTGATCCTGTGATGCTATTCGACTCGCAAGTTTGAAAATTATTAAAACAATAATGTACATTAATTAAATTAATTAATTAAATTATCGGTTTGAAGTAATGCTTATATACCAAGCTTAAATGACTAATTGTTATATAAGTTAAATAAAAATAAGATAAGTCACCATGGTGTGTCAAAGGTGTGTTGAACTCCAAGTGGTTCCACGTTCGAGGTTCTCCCAAATTGAATTCTCCCTTATTTTGAACATCTACTAGCAGACATTAGTATTCCTAACATTTAGCCACCTTGTATCTTGACACTCGGGTAACGTTGACAGGAAGCCTTTCAAAGGCTCCAGTTGCCTGACTACCTTTTTTCCACATAGGCTTTTAGGTACAGCCTCTGAGTTGTCAAGAAAAAAGAGGGGAAAAAATATTCCCAAAAGGAAGAGATCTTTAAAAGAAAAAGTGAGCAACTACGTGTTGTTGCTCAGTGGATTTCAGTTTCTCTGCTGTGGCAGCAATCTCAATATTTGTTCCCTGCAGACAGCAGATGGTGTGACCAATGCCTCGGAGAGACTGCTGACCATCTTGAAGGTGGCGGCCGGTCTCGTTCCCATGACGACGGCCCTCTATCTCTCCAACCTGACCATGTGCACCGTGCCCTCTGAGACCAATGAGGTGGATTATGATTAATTTGTGCCACCAAACTGGCATGCGTTCAGACTTTTATACGAGTGTGTGTTCTTTGTAATCTTCCACTAGCGCTCATATTTTCTTTTTATTTAAGTGCTTGCTCAAATTGTAGGTACACAGTCAAATAACCTCGTTTAATCTGTACGTATTTTCGTCCAATCTTTATCCAGCAGTTAAATAGAACGTGTAATATTTCCTGTTTCCGCATAAACTGATTCCTTTCCGTGAAAGAGGCTTGAAATGTGGTCAAATATTTAATCGCAGTGCAGTGGTTGAGGACCCCAAGGGGGCTTGCTGATAGCAGTCTTTGTGCCCCCGTGTCACGTCTTCATCCTGCACCGATGCACGCGCACGCTTGCTATTAATAGGTTGTCATCATGGCAATTATATGGCATTCGTGTTCACTTGTGTTTTTTGCAACATGGCGGCAAGATACGAGGAAGCACATGAGGGGGCTGAGGAATGTAACTGGTAATTTCGGAATCTTTGCCTCGGCGGTTTTTTAAATTATATGGTGAAAATGTGACCGGTTAAAAGAAGTAACTGATAAAATGGCCTTTTTAGAATTATAATTTCAAAGATCCCTGCCAGGCTTCATCTGATTTCAAACTGAAGCTGTACCGTTCTTTTCAATTTAATACTAACCCAAAAATGCAGTACTTTGTGAATCGGCATGAAGATAGAATAGTAAAACTGAAATGTCACGAAAGTTGAAGAACATAAATTCTAATATTAGAAGGAAGATGAACTTCTTCCCAAATCATTAAAAAATAACTGACTCAATGAAATTACCGCCATGGTTGCTCAAGCTCTTGTTATAAATGTCAACATAAAATATTAAATGCCCTTTTGCTCAAATTAGCCTTGTCCTTTACTTTGCTTGATATGAATGTGTTTATGTGAAGCTGCGCTCACTATTTAGCTGCCCAAACTTCTACGCTATGCTTCTTCTCACTCCTTTCCGAATGTCTTTTTTTCTCTCTCCGTGTTTATTTTGCTTCCTCAATTTTATGTGGTTTTATGCAGGGATTTTGTCTGATAGCAAACGGGAAGCTCGGTATTGTTTGTGTATTTGAATGTTCGGAATAAAAGTTGTCAAACAAAGAAACTTCTCTAGAGGAATTTTCAAAGAAAGAGTTGGAGTTTGATAGATTGTTAATCTGCTTTTTGTCCATATATTTAATGCAAGTCTTGTCACCCCTTTAAAATATGCTGTTTCTTACATGCAATTTAATTATGGGATGGATTGACTCCCAAAATGTCACTATTCAGAAAAACATAGTATGCAAGCATTATAGTAGCACCATTACCAAAAGAGGAGGGCTAACATGCTAACAATTAGTATGCTAATGTAAAACCAGATGCCGTGGGACTATTTCTTGTGAATGGAAAATTTGAAGAATATCCTGAATGTGGTGAATTGATGTCAGAATTCAATTATTCAATTGGGAATGTCGTTGCGTAAACCATCAGAAAATTGCCACTATACTGAAGGAATTTGTTCTTCAGATATTTCAATGGCATGACATATTGAAGGACAAGACCCACGAGCAGGGTGGTTGTGCCTCATGTCACGTCTTCTTCCTGGATTTGTAGGCACATTGACTATTAATAGCTTATCATCATGGCAATTATCCATAATTCAAGTTCACGTACATGGAGTCAGACATGGTGGGGGTGACAAAAGGGTCTGTGGAATGTTGCTAGTGTCAGCATAGCTTTGGTGCTGTTTAGAAATGATCCAAAATATGCCAAGAATTTTAACAAGTGACCTTAACGGTTGTTTATATGCCAAAATATGCAAAATTGTGGCTTTTCATAAGACTATACCAAGAATTTATGTTCCAGAACTCTTTTATATGCCCAAAATAAAAATATTTTACCTAAATTTCTTATACGATAATTCAAGTTAAGCACATATTGATGAAACTTGGTAAAAGTGGCTTAAAAAACTAACTGGTGTAAAGTGCATCATCTTAATCAATAGTCAGTAGTGATTTTCATACACATTTTTATTTAGTAGTTACAAACGTGAACAAACACAAAAAAAATCATTCCATATATCCCACAATTGTGCAATAGCTGTTCAAGAACACTTTATTAATAATAATTCTGCTATTTTACTACATATTTATAATTTTAAAATAGCAGTCCTAAATTTTAACAAAATTCCACACAGCCATATTTCTTCTTTCAGCCGGCGAATCCCAGCTGTTTGTAGTCGGCGTCAATGTCAGCAATGACGACGTCCATTGCGTTATTCAGAGCCTGCTTCCCGGCGCTGTCCAGTCCTGCCTTCTCTTCCAAGACCTTCACGATGACCTCTGTGATCAGCTGTAAGAGTCAAACAGCAGACCGCAAATTACCGACACACCGATCAAAAAGATTATGAGGGGGTCAGAAAAGTTCCAGAACTAGTGTCACGAAAGGCAGCTTGCTTTATTCAAGATGGGAGATGAGAAATGTAGCTGTGCATCTTGAGCATCTGACAGTTCCTGGCAAAGCTGGGAACATGCATTAAATTCCAGCAGGATAGAAATTTGAAATTGAATTGTAGCTTTTGTGACAACAGTCCTGGAACATGTTTCAGTTTGACCTTGAAATTGATGAGGGCTATCTTGTGTTTGGTGGCGTGGGTCTTGGACAGAGGCTTGAGGATGTCAGCGTGGTTGCCTTTAGCTTTCAGCAGCTCCCCCAGTTTCTTAAGCACTGTGACACCATGGGCAGTAATGGCCGCGTTTCCGGCCATGTCGGCTTGGGCGATTCCTGCAAACTTGGGGAACAGCTTTTGGGTGTCTGGGTGCTCAGTGAATAAACTGTGAAGAGAAAGTACCCCGGTTGTTTTTATCAATTGACCTTTTCGTCTTGGACTGCATAGTCTACCAAAAGCAACTGACCGAGTTAGAACTAGACCTCCGTATGTGTTCAAGTCCGCCTCCACTGGAGCCCAGAACTTCAGAATTATGTCAAAGTCAGCCATGACTTAAGGATATGTTTGGAGAAACTGTGTGTGGGAGGAAGATTAGAGAACACTGGAGAATACCAAGCTAATTGGAGAGAAATTCAAAGAGAAAAGAAAAAGAAAACCAAGACTATTATCCTTTTGTTCCAGCATTATATTTAATGGCCAGCAGCCATTAGGCGTTACATAAAAGTTATTATGAATACGTTACCTCAGCTTTGACCTCAATGCAGTTCCATTGTGTGCCATGTTCTTATAACACATGCATGGTTAATTTTTAATTCTCAAAGTTAAATTTACATGCAATGTTAAATTAATTCCTTAACTTCAGCCAATAAAATTCCACTCTCTAATATTAAATGAAGCCAGTAAAATTGAGAAACCTACCTCTAATGATATAAATGATACTGCAGTTATCCAGTTCCTGTGACCTCTCATACACCCTCAGCCTGTCCTTATATATTCCCTCCCTCTGTTCCATCACGCACGTCCCTCCAAACTTCTTCAACACTTCCACGCTCCGCATTAGTGCCACTCAAGAAGCGAGATAAACAAGATCAATAACAGAATGACAAACAAAGCATAACTGTTGTCATAATATATGCAGCGTGTGTGCCTGTTTTATAGCAGTGTAATGCTGACCTGGGTTGAACCATAGAATAGCAGCACTTTAAACTAAAAGAGTAGGATGCAGCATTGATTTTTACAAGCTCTAATACTGCTGTTAATTGGATCCCAAACTTGCAGCCTTTAAATTTTATTTCCAGCGCCAGATACTCCTTGGATGACCTTAAGAAAAAGCAGTCCAACAGCAAAACGCAGTCACCTTTTATGATCTTCAATTTTGATTAAATAAAGTATTTAATAATTTCAATCAAACAATATTAGTGCTTAAAAACCTTTTGAAAAAAAATCAGAAAAAAACATAGTATTTAAAACTTTTCTTGTTCACTGTAGTAAAACTTGAAGAGCATTTTTGAGGTGTTACTTGATGTAAAAAAGTTTGTAAAGTAATACTTGACATTGAAATACGGTGAAAGGTAAACCCCTCCGCTGATTGGTCACGTGGTCGTTTTTGTCCAATCGCTTCTTTTGTTTTAAACACGTGGCGTAACAAACCCGGAAATCCATAGGACCGGTCCGCTTAAGTAAAATTGTTCCTCGACGTTGAAGAGTTTATCACTCCTGTTTTGTTTTTGATACGGTCTGAAGTAATTCACACTTTTAAATTACATTGCGTGCTTATTAGAACTCTACGCGTCATTTAAATGATACGTGTTTATAAAACCTTCAGAACTCTCTGCACTGGTCCAATGAAACAAACAGGTAACATCTGTACGATTTTTTTTCCTCCTGAATGACTTTCATTTCAGGCAATGATATCAAGATAAGACTAATAAGTATTTTATGTGTAATGTACCTCATAGTTTGATATACTACATTTATGGGCATTGCTATGTGTGTTTTGTAGAATATTCACTGCAGGTGTATGTAAATTATTAAAATGCTTTTTTCCTTCCAGAACTTTCTGTACCTGTCCCCTGGGGAGAAATCAGAGGGAAAATTTGGGGTCCTGAGAATGGCCGTCCTGTGCTGTGCCTGCACGGTTGGGCTGACAACTGTGGTTCCTTCAATACTCTTATTCCTCTTCTACCTAAAGGTAAATAAAAATATCATATTTGCATTAATAGAAATGTTTATTGTTGTTTTCATAGTATTTAGGGGCAAAATGTGTGAAAAAAATCTAATGTACAATAAAGATAAAAAAACAATATAAAAACAGTGAGACAAATATGTAGAATAAGCTTACAAAAAACCTGCCACATGGATAAATATGAAATTGACAAACAAAACTTGGAAATAAAACAAAATTTAAAATAACTGAGTCAAACAAAAATACACTTTAAAGAATAATAGTATCTTTGATTGACTGACAATCAGTCCAGAATTCAACAAAGCGAACCCGTAAACAAACAAAAATGAATGGATAAAGTAAGTTTTTTTTCTTCAGAATAAAACAATTTGTTTCTGTGCCATATCAATAACTGTTGGCTTGTGCGTCATCTATTTTGTTTCTTCCTGTCAGAGTGTCGATATGTAGCGGTGGACCTGGCAGGTCACGGCCTGTCCTCGCATCGTCCCCCTGGCGTCTTTTACACTTTTCCTTCATATGTGATCGATATTCAGAGAGTTGTTGACAGTAAGTGCATTTTATTTCCACACAGCTTTTGTTAGCATATATTTGTATTCATCTGATTTGCACACATGTTTTGATACAAGATGATTATAGGGGGGAGGCTCTTATTGATTTCAATCAAGTTGTCCATCTGTGCTCACAAGCCCCGATGTTCTATGTCAAGTAAAACCAATGTGATGTGTTCTATTGTGATGAGATGCAGTAGCTGCCTGATGATCTGTGAAATTAACTCCCACAGCCCTCCGCTGGCGCAGATTCTCCATCTTGGGCCACAGTATGGGTGAGCACAACCTTGTAGTAGTCACATCCATTTAAACATTGCTCCTTGATAAACGTCCCAATCTTCATCGTGTTTCTTTTCAGGAGGTAATATTGCTGGAATGGTAAGTTAGGCGAGTGTACTGTTTGACCTCTGTCATTATTTTTAGCCGCCATTTGACACGTTGTAATCAGTGCTGACTTGGATCCACTTTGTGTTTGTTGCAGTTCAGTGCTCTATTCCCTGAGATGGTGGAAGCTTGTGTGATGCTGGATTCTTATGGATTCTTACCCACTGATGCGGTAAATTTAAAAGAATGATTTATCTTCCCCAAGAACCCCATTGTTTTAGAATTAAAGGTCCCGTCATCTTTCGAGTGGTCGAAATGGTTGAATGTCGTCTTGTTACAGAAAGAGATGGCCAAAATAATGCGACAAGGCATAGATGACATGCTTCAGTTTGAAAAGAAGCCTGAAAAGACCAAGCGAGTTTACACCTATGAGAAAGCTGTGGAGAGGTGAAGCACACTTTTGTTTTTGTCTTTAAGACGACCGTGTTTAGAGTCTGCCTATTGATGTTCTTTCTTTTTGTCTCAGGTTGTTGGCAGCAAACCCGACTCTGACTGAGACGTCTGCGCACAATCTTTTAGAACGTGGTCTCGTTCAAGTTGAAGGAGGTTTGTTTTCAAAGTCTTCTCTACTTTCATGCCTCACACTTGGAATAATTTTAAACGGATTTGATTTTTTTCTGTAAATTCACTGCAATCTTTTCATGTAGGAGTTGTCTTCTCACGTGACTTCCGTATCAATTTGGTACGTTCCTGTTGGATGTGTTCATCTCTAAAATGTCACAGGCATTAATAATGTTGCCTTTTTTTTGCATGAAGAAAAACATTGCTCGTATCAGTTTGGAACAGAGTCTAGAGATGCTGTCCACGATACAAGCTTCCGTTCTGGTGCTTCTGTGAGTTATTGATTGACCTGACATATACAAGAATGGTTGCTGTACTTCAGCATTGGAGTTCTACAACTCATCTTTTTTTTTTTTTTGCAGTGCAAATGAAGGCTTTGAGAAAATGTTTGCCGAACCAGACCAAAAGAAATTTTCATCTGAGCTTCTGCAGGCCTATAGGCACAAAAACGTAAGTGTGTTCATGCAGAGGAGGTGTGCTTTTGGCTTACGTTGTATTTATGGAGTAAAACTGACTGATGAAACAGGCTGAATAGCCAAAATGAGCGACGGACAGACATTAAGACGAGATACGGGCATATAAATAAAAAGCAGCTGCAGAGATGCGAAAGCGGGAGTCTGAATGTTTCATTAAGTGACCCCATAACGGAATGCGGTCAAGTTGTGCTAATGAGGAGACTGAGCGAAACATTTTTGAGGGTTGAGTACCATCAGTCAAGGAAAGGGGAGGATCTTCATGTTACCTTCACTCGTCTCTTCTTTTTTTTTCCCGCTCAGCACTCGGTGGTGAGGGTACCCGGCGACCATCACGTCCATCTGAACAACCCAGACGTGGTTGCACCGTTAGTTTGTGAATTCCTCCAAAGCAAAGTCTTATCCTCGACAGTCAGAGATGACGGACTTACTGCGAATCTGTAGGAAAAACACAACACACATTAATCACACTGCTAATTTCAACATCCTTACTTCTCATCTGTGAACCGTACTACATATTTGTAATAAATTTCAATATGTTGTTGCCTTATGTGGCAGGCTTTTTCTGCCTTCAGACTTCTAACTCAACCGCCCTATGCCGCCCTCAGGGTAAAATTCCATAGACTCTTCCTGATACTGCAAAAAAAAAAAAAACAGTTTAACATTTCAGGCCCTTCGGCTACAGTCAATATGGGAAGCAGCCTCTTCATTTCCCCGGTGATTTTTGTTTTGTTTTTCTGTCTAGCTGTTTATTTGATTAATTTTTTTGTCCGGCCAGTCGACTCATGCAACATCAGACAGCGGTTGCTATATCACCAGCTACCCGCTGCCTTTGAGCAACCCCTTAAATCAGTGACTTTGAACTCCCTCGGCCATTAATATTTCAGAGGTTGCATGAATAAATCAAAAGGCAACTAGCAGAGGATAGCAGCAGCACCACAGCGGCTCTGGGGCTGCATATTAGTCAGGTGGTCCGGCTGCTCTGGTCTGTAGAGGATTCCTCATTTGCATCGCAAGTATGTTGCATCCTTGGAATTCCACCTCTTTCACTTTACAAAGCTTCTAGAGCTGCTCTAAAATGTCCCAGTGCATTTGAGAAGTTTGATTTGTTTTTTTTACTTGCTATTTAACGGAAATTTCATCACATGTAAGCAATACAAAGATGCTTGGAAACACTAATGTATGTGTGCGTGCGTGGTTGTGTGTAAGGCCAGTCGTCGATAATGCTAAAGCACATTGAATCTTAAAATGTTTGTTGGATGGAGAGGATGCATTTTCAATTCAATTTAATAGTGGAATGTGCTGTGAGATGGTGCTGTGATCAGAATAAAGCTGCTACAATTTTGCAGTTAATGCGCTCAAATGAAATTCTATGATTGTGGTTTTTTAGGAGGTCAGTAATTACCTTTATTTTTTTTGCCTGAATTAGCAAAATTACTAAACCCATTCCGCCACTCCATCGCAGGAGTTATATTCCAAAACACCGCTGTAGTAAGAGAAATCCAAATATAGACACACCCTATTTAAATACTCCCGAGGTATTTGCTGAACTTCTTTAAAGGTCTTTAAACACTCTTAAAATAATATGAACACATTTCAACGCAATACATGGAGAGCACGAGTAATAGATAGCAAAAATATGAGCAATGCAATAATGCACCAATTCTTCTGTGTTTATAGTAAATATTGTTTTTTTCAAACAAACTTATCTCTCAGTATACATCAATAATCATGCCCAAAGATGTACATTATATATTAAATTATTATAACAAATATTGTTGCTTTCTGTGGCTGTGCTGAAATGCTTCCTGTTTTTCTTCTTTTAAATGTATACAATTTTCATATAACGTGCCGCCATCTATTGGTCAATAGTGGAATTGCATCCAATATAAAGCATTCAACTAAAATAGAGTTTCCAGCTGCACAGTTTTCTTTTTTTTGTTCTTTTTTTTTTAAAATTGCAATAGCTGCAGTACGACATAATGGTTTTTAAAGGTTACTTGCCACTCTGTAACAACCAGTGTGTTTTGAGATGATCTCCCATAATAGGTCTCGGTGGGCACAAGTGTGGATCACAGCCTGGGTGAGTCACGCACACACTGTGCACTGATAGCATATAAATAGTCCGTTCGATTCATGCTGACACTGCTTTTTCACACACTCCCCAGGTGTTAAGGGAACCACTTCTCTTCTGTTGCGTTCGTCTCCTAATTGCCTCATTTCTCTCGTTGATTACAAAAACGCTCAAATAATTTTAATGCGATTCTTAGCCGTATGCACGCTTCTTTGTTTCAGGTGGAACAGACTCATCTTAAATGTCAGAGTTGGAATGCTCAAGCAGTCTTTAAACTTCCCCTTGTGTTCTATTTCGTTTGAATTATTTGACACCTTCAGGTAAAGTCGTAGAGTTTTGCTGTCTGAGCTCAGGTGGTTCTCGTGAACCTGCAGTTTTGCATTTATTGTGATGAAGTAGGGAATTTAATTGACGAATCTGCAATACAAGTGTTCGCATTTGGCCCCTTCTGCTGTGAGTAGTGAATTAAAAACAAATTCTTTGGCAGCAGCAATCATCATCCAATTGCGCGGGACACTTTGGGCTAAATTGAAGAGTGCTGAAACAGTGAAAATGAAATCAAATCTGACACACTGATGTGTCATCATTTTGGTCGAAGGCATCTTTTCGTTTGCGGCCATGGCTCTGACTTGAACACTGCTCTAGATGGAGGGGCTCGTAAAATGGGAAATGGGTGAATTTGTTTTTATCTCCTCTCGCAGGAAATAATCTCACTTCCTTTGCCCTGGTGTGCTGGCTGTGCATCTCTTTTGGCAGGATTTGTCTTCCCCCTCAGAGACCAGCGGCTTCATTCTGTGAGTTGCTCTTCATCCCTTTTAAAAAAAATGAGGCGTAACATTTGGGCCCCAACGGGCCAAGTGTCTTTTTGTCGTCAGCTACAACACTTTGGAGGCTTGGGACTCCCATCAAACATACCAGCTTTCTTTATCGTGTACTTGTTTTGTTAGACTCCACTGGGCACTTCATTAGTTACACAACCTCATGACATCCAAGAATGGATGTGGGTTGCATTCTGTATGAAATTGAAACCAATCGTCTTGAAGCAGTTAAAATGCCTGCACTACTGGATGGCAACCAGCAGAGGTGCTGTTGAGACAATATGCTATCAACGAAACTTGGCTACATCCAGTTTTCTGCCCAATACAATAGTGAAATGGATAAGAGGTCTTTAGAGCATTCAGATAAATGGAAATTTGAAAAACATCATGTATAGTCAGGACATCTGCCTCACGAGTTTTTGGAAGACTAAATCATCCTTAAGTCTAAATGTGGCTATGAATGTTTTTTGGACCATAACGGATTATAGCTCTGAATTAAATATTCATTTTTTTTCCTCAATGCTGCTGCTGAGCCTGCTGCCTCCAGCGTGACATTGAAAGCCTCATCATCTTCATTCACAGTGTCAGGTCAGCTTTGTAATTTCCTAAGTATCCATGAGTTGACGCATTCCTGGAAAACACCACCATCCCTGTTGAGAGCTTAGTTTGAATTTTGAGTATATTTTTGAGTGAACAAACTGTGCACATTTTTGTATTCCCTGCCAATGCCGATGATATCATTCGTCACAGCCCAGTAAAAATTGATTATTGACATCTATAGCCCCCGATGGCGGTGATTGACTTAACGACTAAGTGGTGCCTTGATTCAATTAAACTAGATTTGTTTTTTAAATTATTTCACACACAAAAATAATTGAATGGATCAACTGGTGGTGATATCCTGCTTTCAATCGAGCAGCTTGTTGATGCTGCATTAAATAATGAATCATTTATCGGCTATGTGATTGCAAAAAGGCCAGGCGGGTAAATTCAGACTACCGTGTAAACATACCCATGAAATGCCACTTATTATAATCATTTTTTAAACACGAGCAAATGTTATAAAAGTCATGTTTACTAAAACACACACCACCTGTGGAGCAGAGCGTGCATCTGTAAAGCTGCTATTTCACCATGGCCTATAAAAAGTGCTTGGCATTTTCTAACATTACGATGCTTAAGAAACGCACCTTTCTTCTCACCTTAAAAGTGTCACATCATCATTTTTAACTTGTAAATGTCATCATTATGACCTTGTCATCATCCGGCTGCTTTTTATAAATCCCCTCCTCAGTCTAAAAATAGCAAGCAAACTTTGTTTGTGCTGAGCTTTTGTCTTCTGTCCTCGTGAGCGATAATTAATCAGCTTTTAGTCTTTTAACATCTTTGCGGCCGCTTTCAATCACAGTCGATATGACAACCCCCCCGTCACCACCACCAACACCACCATCCTCCTTTTTATGTCAGAGAAACAGCGTTTTGGCCCTGGGTGTTAAATTGAGTGGAATTGATTTTACGCGGCAAGCTGAAGACATCTGAAGGGCTTGGACCCGCTGTCTCCTCCCACACACACACACTCGCACACACACACACAAAGATGATAGTTATATAAGTTTCCCTCCCACTCCCTCCTTCCTCTCTGCCATGAGCAGGGGTGTTGTCATAGCAACCGCACCCCTCCTTTGAACGTCAGAGGCATGAGCTTGGAGGATGAAGCTGTATGCAGCATCTGTCTTGCGTGCTTCTCAGAGAGCAAGTGTCATCTTTTTGGACTTCTCTTTGCGTGACACTTTGAGAACTGCGACGGAACATCTCCCCCAGTGTGGACGGATTTAATAGCGGACCCGAGTCGCACACCTTCAGGCGCCGGTCCAGCTCCGTGCACAGGTGAGCGCTTATGTCTTCCGTGGCTTTTGTTTTAGGAACATCTGGGAAATGTGTGGTGCTGATTGTGGGCTTCAGATGTTAGTACCGTCTTGCCTTCTTCTGTATGTTGAATTCCACATGGAGAAGATTTGTGGAAACATATTTCCCGACGCATGCATTACTCACTCAATATAGTGGAACCTCAGTGTTTTCCATGCCTAATTTCTCAAAGTACCCCCCCCAGAAAATAATGTGGAACGAATCCATTCCATCCATCTATTTTGTATAGTATCATCATCATTAGGGTGATGGGCGAGCTGGAGCCTCTTATCTGACTTTGGGTGAGAGGCTAGCACACCCTCGATTGGACGCCACCCAGTCGCTGGGAACAGACAAACAAGACATTCTTCACAGTCTACTGTGAACCCAACACGATTGAAGTACTTGCAGAAAACCCACATAGAAGACATGCCAAGTCCACACAGGATTCATACCCTGAACCTCAGTACTGTGAGGCAGACATGCTAACCACTTTGTCACTGTGCTGTATTGATTCCTTCTATGATTAAACCATACATAAATTCACAAATATGTACATAAAACATATTTTGTTTTATGAAAATAAGATTCATTGATACTGCCCCAAAAAGTTTTTTTTTAACTGTCTATAAATGCCACATGTGCCAAAACACTACTTTTGTTTAAATGAAATTTTAAAAATCGGAATTTACACGGGCATATATTCTTTATCCTCTGCAAAAAAACAGCTAATGTTAGTTAAGTTTATGAAGTCACTGAAAATCGTGGTGGCCCTATTATACCGCCCCCTAGTGGCCCAGGTAGGCACACTAGAGTTTGTGTATAATGTAAAAACCATAGTGCGATTTTCCTCTTTGAAAACATGACAGTTTGTTTTTTGTTCTGTTTTTAATTAACTCTTGTCTTCCTCTCCTCTCTCCCAACATCAAGCCCGCTTTCTCTCTTCTCATCCATTTCGGACCCGCCCCACACCTCTTAAGCTCCCAGTGATGTCGTGGTTGTTCTTGGACTGGTTTGTGCCGCTCTACCTGCTGGTTTCAGTCCTGGTACTGGCGGGCTTTGGCGCGTGTCTGTACTTCTTGGAGCCCGGGTTGCACGACACACATATATGGAGCAACAAAAACGTCAGGCATCGCCCGCTGGTGGCCAGCGTGAACTGTAGAGATGGTGACACAGATGCTCTCATATGATCGGGGGGGGCGGCGGGGGGACTTCCACAATGGAAAGAGGAGGGATGATCTGATAAGCCTTATCCCATCACATCAACTTTTCTCTGATCCCAAGCATATTGTATTTTTTTTTCAGGGGTGAATCAGACTAAAGTGAAGCAGATGGGTTCTTCTGTAAAATATGCCGGAACGAGATTGTGGAGGGGCATGATGGCTTTTGGAAAGGTTTGATGTCAACATTTGTGCCATTGTCCACCTGTGCCAATTTTTAACATGCATTGGTGTTGTTTTTGTAGTTTGGCGACCATTTCAAGTGTACTGTATAATGGTGTTGACTTATGTATTCCTATTGTTAAAGTGACATATAATACCAGACACGTCAGGTCACCCTGCATAATTTTCCAGGACTTTATTTTTAATTTCTACCCCCCGCTGCCATGGCTTTTGATATTTGGTTTGCATATAGAAAATGGCTTGTTGTTTTGTTTGGACAATGCAGTGCAATTGTCCAACCAATGCAAATCCACAACCAATCAAAACTGTGCATGATTATTACTATAAAGGCCAATTTTTGTATTGGATCACATTGCTGGGTGTACCTACTGTTGTGGCCATTGATGCTGTCAATTAGGGGATGGGCAAAGTATTTTTATCATTTTTCAAAATTTTTGATGTATTTTTTCATCATTTGTATTAATGGAATATTTGGCTATTTACTGTCAATGGTAGACTGATACATTAAAATTAACAAATTTACATTCCAAAAGTATTTACTTATTTACATTAGATTTAAAAAAAAAAAAAAAAAAATACGTTTTAACTTTTTTCTCCCTGCAACCTCATCTACAAATAAATGTAAATGGTCCCTTTGAGTTTGCCCACCCCTGATGTAATTACATTGAATTTTTCTCTCCTCTTCCTGGCAGTGTCCACATACCAAGAGATGCTGAGAAGCATGTAGACGGTTTGTGCCACTGTGTTGTAGTGTCTATAGTACAATATGTAACTAATAAAAACAGCAAATGTGTGTTCATAGTCGACAGAGATCTTTTTGTTATTGTGCTAACTGTGCGTTTACTTCTCTGTTGGTACCAAAAATAAAAATATAGTATGTAATGGTGATTATGTGTGATGTCAAGACCAGGACAGAGCTCCGAGCGAGGATGCAATGTGGGTGTGAAACAACAGTGCAGGCTCAGTGTGCAGGAATCACGAGAATGCCACTTGTCCACCCACGACGCCCACTATGTCTTTCCTTGTCATGGTGTTTGTCTCCTATACTCACTCAAGTGTGATAGGAACCAGACAACAGCCTACATATGCAGGTTAGTGATATTTTAATTGCTTAAAAAAAAAAAATCTTTATTGTTGCAGATGTGCATTTTTAAAGTGAACCCGAGAATCTCATGTGTGCTATTAAATGAGATTTTGGGATGTTATTGCACAATGAATCCATGACCAAAAGGGCTGCAACGAACGATTGTTTCAATAATCAATTCATCTGTTGATTAAAAAAAACTTTTAGTTTCTATCACATTTCAAATTGATAGCAGTATGTTTCGTAAAGCTTGGTTACATATCAGAAATAAAAGCTCATTCATATTGTAAAAACAAGACACTCATTCATTCCATCATACCCTCAAGATCTGAGTCGTACCAAATCGGATGTAAACAATCGATTAGTCATTCTGCTACATAACAGCTAATTTTTATTCTCATTGAAGCACACAGCCAAATGAAATGTCGCATTTTGAGATCCTGCTAGCACTTTTTTTTTTTTAGCTGTGATTATTCTCACAGCGCTTTATAAATAAAGTTGAGTTGTGAGGTAAGTTTCCATTTATGATATAAAATAACATTTTGTTGTCATAGTGTAACACTTGCTCGACTACACTTCAAACTGTGTATTTTCACAGTGAGTAAATCCTGGTCTGTCTCTAAAAATAAATGTCTGGCTGGGTCTCCATTTGTACACCTACATCGTGTTTAGTCGATTGCCTTTTCCCCCAGAAGAAATTAAAAGCCTCAGACAAATGTTTCTTTTTTTTCATTCTTCTCCAGGTTGCTCTCTAATCTCATTTCCCCAAGGTAAGAAGCAGCAGGAAAGAAGAATGAGCGTATTTGACCGACTGTCACCTTTAATCCCTCGGCTGTCGGCGTCCTCCAAACAAGCAAAAGAGCATCCTCATCTTCCTCATCCTCCTCATTCTTCATCTGCTCTTTTGTTTGCTCCTGTCAAAAGAAAAAGGATTGACATCCCTCCGTTTAAGCCAAAGGGTGTCAGGTATGCAGTATTCAAGCTCATTCCATAATTTGTCCCTCTTCAACTTTAATTTCCTGTTAATTTTCATTTATTTTCAGTTTTGGGTCTGCTTCTTCATCTACGTGTCCTTCTCTGAATGACAGACAAATAACTGTAAAACCTCCTGCAAAGCCCTTCGATAGGTTTTCTCCAAAGACGAGCGCCTCCGCTTTTGATCATCCCCGCCCCTCGCATCTTGGTCTTCCCACCACATTACTAGACCAGACTGAGCCCCAAGCCAGGCTTAATCAGAAAGCGTCCTTGGATTTTTCCAGTAGAGGTAAACACTGATTTTCTTGGCGTAATAGTAACACAATATAATTACTTTTTGTCTTGTTTCTTTAAGATCATCTTGTTTATCAGCCTGGATATGAGAAAATGCACTGTGAAAACCAAACAGATGCATGGATGACTCCTGAGGCCTCCAGAACGTGCTGGAGAGAAGATCCCTTTGACCCTCAAATCAGGTGGCGTTCGAAAGAAGATACTAAAAGTCCATCATCCAACACTTCAGTCAATGTTGAATCCATAGACAAAGAGAGATTCTGGTCCACGCCTTGGACTGATGTTGATCTGGAACACAGTTGTCAATCAAGAGAGAAGCCTCCAACAACGCAGGTTCCCTGGTGGACATACAGAGGAACATCATATAAGACATGTCTGGTGCATCCTGTGCAAACATCTTCTGGACGGCACATGGGAATCTCATTAGGAAACGGTAGTGAAGAAAGTGACTTTCAAAAAGGAGCTCATGAAGGTTGCACTAAAGTGCAACAAGATGCTTTCAACCTTGACAGGCGTTCATCACCTGAATGCTCAAAAAAAATTCGTCTTCCAGGGGAGGAACCAGAGGATCCCTATTACGTCAGCATTTTCTACCCAGACTCAGTGTATGAAGGTGAGTACTGACCGAGAGAGCACCAAAGCCCGTCTCAGGGTCTTCGAGGGGGGCTGGGCGTGATCAGACTCAGATGTCGCTGCTTATCAGTAGAGTAGCAGACATGTTGATTAAAAAAAAAACATTGGTTTTGCGAAGTCTTTCAATGTGGCGCACATAAATATTATGTGAAGAAGAGTTGAGGAAGAATGGAAGGAGATTGAGAGAGAATGTGCAAACAGGTGATATAATTCTTTCTCATTTGTTTATTCTTCATTAATTTATTACAAATAACAAATGTAATTTAAAAGTACAGTCTGTCAAATTATTGATTTTTTGTCAATATTTACGTTTTATTATTCACAATAACTAATTATTTCATGTCAATAATGAACCAAAAATATTTGAAATTATTTTTTTTTTTTAAGAAAACAGCTAAATTAATGCAATGAGTAGCACAGCAGGCTTAAGTAATGGAGCGGGCTTCGTGTGGAGAGACGTCTAATAAACAGTTTGTTTGTCTTATACTGCCTCCTGGTGGCCAAGACAGGGATCCCATAAAGAATGTGATTTAATTCTGATTAGTGCTATTTTCCTAATGAAAATACACATTACACGATTTTTTGGAGGGGGGGGGGGGCTACTCTATTTCAGAATATTTTTATTTCATTCTAAACATGTTCAGGGCTTAAATTTTGGCTTTTGTCCATAAATCCACGGTGTACCCCACCTCGACTAGGGATAAGCGATATAGAAAATGGATGGCTGAAATGCATCCCCTAAGGTGTGGTCGTATTGCGCATGCGCACCGCATCTCTCCACGCCCTCTTTCCTCTCGTGTCGCCTTGGTAACGGAGGAAAAGAAAAGGAGGGAGGGGAGGGAGGGAGCTCCAAAGCCAACGGGAAGGAGAGGAGGAGGAGAGATACCCAGAACAATCTGCTCATCTCGCCACCGCTCTGGCAGAAGCTACTTTATTAAAATTAGGCAACTTTAGCGGCCTCTCGAAGAGACCTCGTCGCGTCTAACAGGTTAGTGACGCAGCAGCTGTTAGCATTGCTGCGCGTGGTACATATTAGCCGCTAGCCGTCTTGTTCTTCATCCGTGGGAGACAATAGGGCCGACACAGGCTGCTAGGATGATTATAATGTAGACAACCGAAACAGATGCTAAACGTGGGCTTTTCTTCTCTAATTAACCTCACACACGTAAAAGCATGTGTTTTATTGCGAGAACCAGGTTGCAATGACGTAAGTCCATCACCATCATGTGGCGACTCGCCCTTATTCATCTCTGCATGCGCCGCTGTGACAGTGTGCATGTATGTGTGTCAAATGGCTTGTGCATGTCGTAAAATGTGCAGTGACAGCCAGGGTGGCCTGTTTCATGCGGACTGGGCTCCACTGAAAGGAAGCCCGACAGAAGAGTCGGCAGTTCCATGTGCATAAGCCTGCAGGCTGGATCCTCACTTGGCTTTTATCTATTATTATTACTTACCATCTGTCAGCCTGGTACTTTTTTTTTTCACCTCAAATGTTGTCACAGTCACGCTTGTAACTGAGAATGGTGTCTAGGTGTAGTACAGTGATGAGAATCCTAAATTCTGATTGTGACCCAGGCGCCATTCCATTAAGCACAGCCTAAATTGGATCCTTAACTTTCACTTACATTTCAAGTTCAATTGATTTAAATAATTATTCCTAATCTCTGGAGGTAGCAGGTTGTCTCCATATCCATTCATCCGTTTTCTGTACTGCTTGTCCTCATTAGAGTCGCAAGTGGGCTGAAGCCTATCCCAGCTTACTTTTGAGACACCATCAAATCCCACACAAGAAAGATGGGGATTCAAATCCAGAACCTCTCAAGTGTGGTTCTAACCAGTACTTTGTAGTGTGACTAATACTTTTCAAATGGAATACCCCTACAGATTATCTGTTCTGTTTAGTTTTAGATGTGGAAATCAAATGATAATTTTCTTAACAATAATATGGTAAATCCCACTCCCACTATTCTAAAACTGGATTCAGATTATAGTTGCATCTATTTGAATTTTGCAACTTGCTGTCAACTGAAAATGACACCACAGTTGCTCAGGGCTCAGATAATGACTTAACTTTTCCTTTGATAAGAAATGTAAATACAAATGACAAAAAATGAATTAATGAATTTTAAATAACCAGTCCTATAAGACAACATGGCTAAATTAATGGAACAAATAAATGATTAATTTGAATTTTTTTAAATTTATGATCATTTTTACATGTCTAATGAATTTAAATGTCCTAAAATATTTTTAATTGTACTAATATTTTAGTACTTCCACAAAGTCAATTAGCAAAGTATTCATAAAGTATTCCAGATTAATAAAAAAATAAATAAACCAAATTTCCTTGGAAATAAAAAAAACAGAGCAGGCCAATTCTGGCTCATGAGCCATACTTTGCCCATCCCTAGTGTTGACTGCAGAGAGGAAGGAGGAGGTGACCCAGCTTCTCTACTGACCTATTTACGCATGCAGCAGACTTTCTGGATGAAGATTGATATTGTTGTCCCTCTCCTCTACAGACATGTCGGACATAGTTCCTCCAGAAGTGAGACCCAAACCGGCCGTCCCTGCCAAACCCCCCAATGTGGGTGCTCCCTCCCCATCCAACCCCTTCCCGCCTCAAGGGCCGGGAATAGGAGGAGTAGGTGGCGTATCGGCGGCGCCTCCCAGTGCCATCCCAGTGCCCATCGGGAATCACGGCCCGAGCCACGGGGGCTCTCATGCCAGTGTCGCCGCTCACGTTGCAAGCCACAATGTGAGCCACGGTGCGGGTCACTCTGCAGCCCACGTCGGTGGCCATGGTCACGGCACCTCCAACAGCACCAGCGGCGGGTCCACTCTGCTCGGTTACATCGGAATCGACACCATCATCGAGCAGATGAGGAAGAAGACGATGAAGACGGGCTTTGACTTTAACATCATGGTCGTCGGTGAGTTTCACTGTCAGGTGCCCAATGACTCTTGAGAGGTCATGTAAACGCTAAGTTGATATAAATTTTCACATTTATTTATTTAAGTCTTCAAATTATTTGAAAAGAAATACTTATAAATATATTAGCTGTTTTTATGTTTTGTGTGAAGAGACACCTCTGACCCCTTTTCACCGTCAGGTCACAGCGGTCTGGGCAAGTCGACCCTGTTGAACACCTTGTTTAAGACGCAGGTGAGCAGGAGGAGTGCAGGATGGTCCCGTGATGACAAGATCCCTAAAACTGTGGAGATCAAATCTGTTTCTCACGGTGAGTACACGCAGCGACTCAGCAAGTTGTATTTTTAGAAAGGATATCATTCACTTTCCAACTCATCCTCGTGCAAGTTGTTTATATGCCAGGCTTTCACTTTCTACCTCTCGGGAGAACTCGGAGGATCTGGATTCTGACACAGAGCTGATATGTTGAGCCATATTTAAACAATTCAGGGAAGAGAGTAATTGTCCAATTCATACAATGTAAAACAACATTTTCTGGTAAAGCCACTAGATTGGCACGAGGATAAACATTGTACTGGATTCTCCATGATTTAGAGCACCAGGGAGTTAGAGGTGATAAATCAGTGATAAGCTGCTTGGGTGGTCCATTTTTATGGCCACGTCTGCAGCGACCAATGACACTTTGATATTTTGCAATAAATTAAAATGTTCTATAACACTTGGCCTAATTAGGAGCCTTTTCTCCCCGCTGACTTTGGGCAGGAGGCTGGGTACACCCGGGACTGGTTGCTAGGCAACACTTTTTTAAAATAAAATAATTACTATCGTTCCTATTTGATTTGCATGCAGCTGAATAGTGAAAATGTTCTATATTCATTGTTTTTATTGCTTCTTTGTACGCAGTTATCGAGGAGGGCGGCGTGAAAATGAAGCTCACTGTTGTCGACACGCCTGGATTTGGCGACCTAATCAATAATGACAACTGGTGGGTTGAGTTCCACTTCTAATTCTCTTAAATGTGGTGACAATTTATTTTGGGAATCTGCTCAATTTAGCCTTTTGTTCATTCGTGTCCTCAGCTGGGAGCCCATTTGCAAGTACATCAATGAGCAGTATGAGAAGTTCCTCAAAGAAGAAGTGAATATCACCAGAAAGAAGCGCATTCCCGATACCAGAGTGCACTGCTGTCTCTATTTCATCTCCCCAACTGGACACTCGTAAGTGGCTGAAACGATCCCAACCGCGTTAAGCCTTTAGTCCACATCGTCTAACTGCCAAGGAGAGAACCTCCTACTCACAGAGCAGTGAAGGTTAATGAGACAGACGAGACATGACAAGTTAATTTCCCGCGCAGCCGTCTGCCGTTCCAATTATTAACACTTGAGCGTTCACGGAGAGTGACAGCAGCCTACTTCCTCCACCCCAACCTACCTACTCATCTTTCATTTATCGACTGTACGAGGCAGACTGCGGCAGCTCGACGTGGAGTTCATGAAGCGCTTGAGTCACTCCGTCAACATAATTCCCGTGATAGCCAAGGCCGACACCATGACCCCCGAAGAGAGACAGGAATTCAAACAGCGGGTGAGTGGGGTGCCATTGAAAGCGCAACCTTTTCATGGTGTGCTTATTGAGAATATTCTATATTCCCCGGATACCAGTAGAAGCTGTCGTTTTCATTCGGGCATAAAAAAAAAAAAGCATGATGGGCCAAAAGGGTTTAATAAATGTGTGGCGATGCAGGTGAAAAAGGAACTGGAGATGAACGGCATCGAGTTTTACCCGCAGAAAGAGTTTGACGAGGACATGGAGGACAAGAGCGACAACGACAAGATCAGAGTAAGCCATCCCGGGGGGTGTTCCCACACGACGCTCGCCAAAACGGCTTAAAATATTATCGAAATGTCTCGCGCCCACAGGAGGCGATGCCCTTTGCTGTGGTGGGTAGCGACAAAGAATATCAAGTGAATGGCAAGCGTGTTTTGGGGAGGAAGACCGCATGGGGAGTTGTGGAAGGTGAGAGCTGTTTTCTTTTCATTTTCCAGCCTTCGCCACAGAGAATTATTGACGAGTGAAGACCTTTCATTCTGTTTTGTTGCAGTTGAAAATATGAATCACTGTGAGTTTGCCCAGCTGAGAGACTTCATCATCAGGTAAATTTGGATTCTTAGAACATAGAACCAATATAAATGGGACTATTCTTGTTCAGTTAGGGTTAGTTCATGCAGAGGTCAAATCGACTGCATTTAAACATAAACTCATTATTTGCTTGCACAGGTCTCACTTGCAAGATCTGAAGGAGGTGACTCACAACATTCACTACGAAACATACCGAGCCAAGAGACTCCATGAGAACGGAGGCCTGCACCCCGTCGACACCCAGGAAAGCAACCTGTAATCACTCAATGTCGTCGATAGTTATGCTCGACATTATATGATCATGACCGGCATCGCCGCATGCTTGAAACACACGTAAATGTGTACATATCAGTGTCATTTATTGGTATTTTTTTATAAACCCTCCTTGCTTGTCAAAGTAAGTTAATATTTGGGTGTGCCACCCAGCGTCTTGGTGCCATGATATGAAAGACTGACAATGACTGGGAAGTCTTTGTAGGTTAGTCGAAGTTTAGGATGTGTGTCGGTGAGAATGCCATTATATTTAGTCTGTAGGTTTTGTGACTGATGGACGTATAGGATCTTTTCATTACTTTCATTTGGCATATACATTCGATCATGTTCAAAATTATTATTTTTTCTAAAGAATTTACAATTGCAGTTAAATAAAAATTAAGTCAACTCAACAGGAAGAGCTCAAACCTGTCAAGGTTGGGTAAATCTTTAATTAACTCCGACTAATTGTGACGTCATTAAAGTGCCATACTACTTTCTACCGCTTAGTGGCAGCACTCTTCCACAGTATCGCTCTGAACCGTCGCAAGAAAATTCCGGTAGAATATTTTAGTGTTTTTTTGCCTACGGTCATTATTTAAAATTATTTCCATAATTAGCTATTATTATGTGATTTCAAACCACAGGTGTTATACAGGATTCCAACAACATGCTAAATCTTTAAATGTTTATGTTCTGTAATGGAATTTCTGCTGTTGTGTACAAATATGACAAAACTTCAGGCACTTTTATCAATCAGGTTCGTTTTTTAAAAGTCATGGTTTTATACAAACGTGCACATTAGTGTGGTTTTTATTTGAGATATGAGGTGTTTGATGCAATTTGAACGTGCTTGTGATTTTGTTGCAGTCGGGTGAGATGTAAAGAGCGCGTCACCACTTTTTTTCTGATCTATTCACTTTTTTGCATGCTTGAATCCAAATTGTCTGTGTGCCTAACCAATCACTGCTTTGTTACATTGGCTATTTCCAAAGGTTAAGTTAAATACAGTCATTGGAATGAAACACTGCCGTGTGCAAACTAAATGGGCAGCCCATGATTGAACAAATCGCTCATCCTTTCCATTTGTAATCGCTCACAACGTTTCGAATTTGCTGTTAATCGTTGAACGCAATATAATTTGAAACAATACTGAGTCTGCATTTTTATTTCTCTTATTTATTGGGATTTTATTTAATAAATGTACATTCCCATGGAAATCCTTTTATCCGAATGTGTTTTTATTGAAATATTTCACCTCAAGTGAAGGACATCAGTCCTAATTTAAAGAATAGATTTGATCTCTAAGCATAGTTTTATGAGCCAAGCTTTAAATCCTGGCTAAAGCCCTCTGTGTAGTCTGGTTTCCTTAAACATTCTAAAAACCGTTTAAGTGATTAATCTCAATTGAATCGTTGTTTGAACTTTTAATAAGTTACAAAACATTTAATCAGTGGTATTAAGTCATCAATTTACCAATTCATTAGAGCAGCGGTGTCAAACATATTTTTTTCGTGGGCCGCATTGTAGTCATAGCTTCTTTCGGAGGGCCATTATGAGTGTCAACCCAAATAAACGTATAAATATATACAGTAAAAGCTACAAAGCAAACTGACAAATAACTCGTTTTTAAATCAGACGAGTAAAAACTGGTCAAATATTTAAAAGATATTAAAAGTGGAGACAATTTGCAATTCTAGTAATGACACGAATTTGATGCACAATTTGTCTTCGCGGGCCACATAAAATGATGTGGCGGGCCCTATCTGGCCCCCGGGCCTTGAGTTTGACACCTGTGCATTAGAGGCTTAACATGAAATGTGTGTACTTCCAACAAATACAACTAGGGATGGCACTACACTGGGCCTATGGCGAGCCCCGTCAAAAACTAGTCGAGCCCCCCCCCCCCGCCAAATTGTACGTGGACGCAGTTTGGTGCCGCTACAAGCGAGTATATGTTGGGCCACTAGAGGTCAGGCTTGCACGAGAGACAGGCAACCGAACTGACCAGTATAAAAAAATTGTTCTGGCACTTCGGAATTGGATCACTTTGGGTGTATGACCCCCCCCCCCCCCCACCACCATGTTTCATGAGGCTGCGACACATTGGGGTTTGTAGTCTTCAATGGACCTGATGTGCAAGCACTGTGAGAACGTCCAAATTTTGTCCATTTTTCGAATGTTCATTTGTCTTCTGTACTGAAGTTCCGGCACCGACCTGGCTGATGGCATACCCTTTGTGGTCCTACAATCTTGATCATATTGGTCTTGATAATGTAGGATCATCAGGTCTTAACATCTTGTTGATGCCAAAGATTTTTATGAGATTTTGTCGACGAAACGAAGACTGTCTTCATGTAAAATTCTCCTGGTTAAGTCGTTCTCATCCTACCCCAAATGTCACTTGGCGACCGTGATAAGTGGATTACATATTTGGGGCAGAGCAAGGTATGACTCCCACCGACAGACGGATGGACAAAGAGAAGGAAGAACGAAAATTTCAGAATCGCTGACAAAATGCTTAGGTCAAACCAGCATTGATTCAATTGATCCCATAGCCTAGCCTAATCTACAAGGTGATTGTCCAGATCACTGACTCATAAATTAGTTCTTATAACTGGAATGGCAGTCAAAAGACAGCGGTTACCGATATTGAACAAATGGAGTTCTGCATTTGGGTTTGGGTGTTTGTTAGCAAGCTACTTCCTGGTTCACAGAGGATCATGACGGTGCCATCGTCATGCCACGGCAGTGGCATGCTGTAGATAAATTCCTGTACCTTTAATCCAGATCCTCATCAAATTCAACAGTTTCTTATTCGTTCCAGACAGATTTAACGTGACTTATTATCCTTTTTGCAGAAAAGGAAGTCTGAAGAAACGTGAGGGCATTTCCCTCCCAAAACCAGTAGATGGCGCTCAACCAAGGCCATCTGTTTTCTTGTGATTGACCAACAGACCGATACTTGAACGTTTGTCACTTAGCAACAGTCCTGAAAACAATGTTTAAGAGAACAGAAAGTATTTGAAAGTAAGTCGGTCTAATACCGTGGCTATTTCAGAAATGAAGTTACTTCTGAAATATGTTCACTATTTCAAACTTCAAATTGATTTAGCCTCAGAATCACCCTCCCCAAAAGAAAACAAATAAAAGGCTCAACATGCATCATTGACCATGTCATTGATCGGTGTAATCATCAGAATTCTGACAAAATGCAGATATCAATGTTATGTCAATTATGGATTTACAAACCCGTTTCACGGACGGTGCACCTGTTAGCATGTCCGCCTTACACTTCAGAGGTGTAGGATTTGATTCTGGCTCGGGCCTTCCTGTGTGCAGTTGGCATGTTGTGTGAGTATAGGTTCACCTATCACCTGCTAACTATTAACCGAAAGGTCAGGTTTGTTGTGCAATTCTGTGAGGAACGGAAATAACATCTAAACTTCAGCTCTCAATTCTTGCTCCTCACCATATGGCTTTTGGAGCTGAACCAGGTTTTTACCACAAAAGGATTTAGGCAGTTTATTACAGGAAACGTCTTGCTGCTTTGCTATATTAGCATGACTTCCCCCCTTGTGGCAGCCAGGGGAACTGCACGTTTCCAACACATCAACAAAATGGCTGACTGCTGCATGAGGTAAGCAGAATGAGGAAATTGACATGTGACTCTATTGTTGGGATTGTAACACGTTTAAAGCGAAGAAGGGGGTTGATTTTTGTTGTTGCTTGTGGATATAACACGATTTAATTAGAATTAAAAGTCACCTTAACTCCTGTGATGAATAAGTAACAAAATTAACCAAGTGGAAACAAGTGATGTTTTTGCGCTTGAGTAATTGTTTGATTACATTTTAACAACTTGTGGCTTGCTTCATGTGTTCAATTATCGGATCGGCATCATTTCAAACATCCACGAGAATAGGGTATTGCAGTTTAACTCTATCTTCGACCAAACATTTTAGGGGCAAAAGAATGGCCCACGAGTTCTTTAGCCCAACCTACTGAGCATATACAATACTATATCCGGAATCTTGTAATTTTACTTATTTGTCTATGGTACCATTTACACCAGCAATGGTGAATTGTCAGTAGCTAGCAGGCGTGAAAGCTAACAGTGGCAGGTTCCAGTGGTTTCCAGTGTTGCCCAAACCAAATTGTCTCTTAGCCATTGGGGTTGGGGGAGGGGGTGTTAACATTACATTAAAATGATATTAAAGTGTTGTGGGATTATTGATTGGTGCATAGCGTCGATCTTTGCTGCACTGGGTCCAGTAGTGTTGAGATTTTTGTTTGATTTGTCAATTCATATTACAGTTTCTGTGCTGCCATGTCATTCTGCCCATGCCTTTGAGAATCACTCGTGCAGGCTGATGTATATGTCAGCACTGTATTTGCCCCGATTGGTTGGTCTGAGCAAACCAATTAATATTGGTTTATACTAGCAAAACACGTCTGTAGTGATTTTCACACATTAATTTAATAATCTGTAGATTTATTTTTTTAGATGACTTCATTCTGACCTAATGATATGCATGGCACAATTGGGTATTGTTGTATTGCGCTATTGTATTGTGGCCAATATTCCAAAATGACAAGCCAGTGTGAAATATAATCCCCGAATTTTAAGAACTGTGTGGCACATGTACAAGCCCCTGGTGCTCCCCTGCGCTGGTCCAGTGAAGTTTCATCAAAGCAGTGCGGCTTGGAATTGTTTTTCCAACTGACTCCTCCCCCCCACCATTTAACCCCTCCCCTCAGGTCAACCAATCCCAGCCCCCACCAATCCGCCATGATCGCGTTCTGTCTCAGTCTGGTCCCCATTTTTTTTTCTGTTAGTTCAGCTTCTGTCTAGTGTGGACTTTCATGACTACCTTGTGGCTGTGCTTTTGTTGTGGATGATCTCGCACACACGTGCCGTTAGAGACGCGAACTAACTAAGACTCGAGGATTGGTAGAGTCCACCATCTCCCCTCCCACTCCTCCTCCTTTTTCTAAGTGGTTCTCCTCGAGCACTTCACTCGTCCCGCCTCCGCGCCACAGTCGGTTTTTGTGTGCGTCGGAAAAGAGGAGGAGCGATTGCAGGCGGTCGGACGGACGACTGAGGTAGGACTGGAGTCGGTTCGCGAGCGCAAAGGCGAACCAAGCACCACACCGCTGCCTCTGCCGTTGTGGTACAGTTTTTTGGCTCCAGTTTTCCGGCTCACATCTTCCCTGTGCTAGCGGACTTTAAAGAAAAGTAGCGTTGGCACCACATCAAGGCGTGGAAGAGGAGCGGACTTGTTTCTTTTGCTGTTCGGGACACGTGAAAAATCGCGGCAACATCGCTTGACGACGCCACTATTGGTGAGTGATGGTACTGCGGCTATAGCTAGCATGCACCAAATACTATTTTTGCAATTTGTCACAACATATAAACACTTTTTTTATGCAGTTACTCTTTGTGTTGACATAATTTACCTGCTACACTTTTTGTAAACATTTCTTTTAATCTTAGAGGCTTTTATTTTAGACTTTTAACCAGACGTGTTCGGTTAGCGCTTGCTTTTCGAAAGCGTGTCACAATTTATTTTACTTTCCAAATATATTTGACAGAAAATGTTTAACTTTTCACATGTCTTAACCAAATAACACATAGATTAACTGCATATTTTCCAGTTTTAAGAGCTGCTCACTAACGATTATTTTATCGATTAATTATTCTGACAGTTCTTTTTTTTCGATAAATATCAGATTTGATAAAAAAAAACAGTCTATCCAATTTAACATCCCAATTTTATTCAAAAACATTATTTTAAATTGACATATAATGATTCAGTTACTGGTTTGGTAATGTGCAGTACTGAAGAAAAGAGGAGGGGGCGCTATACTTCACACAGGCTGTTTCTGTTTAGCTGCAGGATGCAAAGTACAGTTGTCGGTCATATTTCGTCATCCTCAATGGAAGCCTTAAGCCGATCACGTACTTTCCACAGAGATCATCGGTGGCCATTCAATCGGAGCACCATATATGTTACCATGCTAACTGTTAGCATGTTAGCAGTTTGATCATTTGCTTTCAAAACAGGATACAGATGGGGGTTTAAAACCGTTTTCAATTGGCCTCAACATTTTACCTATTGTGTTTGTGATCTTATATACAAAGCCAGTAATCCCAGTCAGTCGACCTTCGATCTTTTTGCACTGGCGTTATACATTGTTACCATACTAACTGCTAATTTATCGCTTGTATAAGCAAGAAATTACTTTTAAGGTCAATGCTGAGAAATGCTATCAGGCGGCCTTGAAGCCTAACAGAAATAGACGGAAGACGGGGTGCTGTTTTGTGTCAGAAATACGTTCCCTACTGGTTCAAAGAAGAACAGGGGATTACATCACGTTACTGTCTGTAGTCTGACTAGCTGTTTGGATGTTTTTAATTGCTCTGCACTGCTATTTGGTCTGTCATCTTACCTTCTACCAGGACGCCCAAGGTATGTTACGAATTGAACAGATCAATTTTGAATCCATGTCTTCGGGTTGTCTCGATCGATACTTAAAGCATTCGATTGAACTGAATGTGTTAGCGCTAGCGAGCACCTCGCCCAGCAGACTGCAGAGATGAGAGTTTGAGGGGAACAGGTTTGTTTAGAAGTTGACAATCTTGTGAGTGTAACAAAGGGAAAATAAATAAATGAACTCACTTTGACACTGTATGCATCACAACTTGATTTATATATATATAAAAAAGTAAGACATTTTAATACTTTTAGATTCCATTAGATTTAAGTTAATCATCTTCCTGTGGCCTCTGGCAGTAGAATTCTATTACAGGTGAGTGCCAATCTACTGCATTCCTTGTGATTATTCTACATTAAACCCCCCCTCTTGGTGTGAAATGGTACAGGCCAGTAGTTTTCCATGCGCCACACTGGTCTTGGATGTGGGTGTGGCTTAATTTCAGCAGCTGGGCAGACAAACAGTCCAGAACATCCCTTTAAAAATATATCCCGTAGACTTGAAGTAGATGTAGGAATTAAAAGTAATAGATAAGTAACCAGTGGTGTTTTTTCCGTGTTTAGACCACAGAGCACGTCAGGCATACTTTTGAAGACCGATTTAATTTGGCACAAATCAGAGTATCTGTCTTACCCGCAGTCATAATAACCAATACATTTGCACTGAACACTATAAGTGTTGAGTTTTTCATAGGAGCAGATTTTCAGAACCCACCTGTGTGGATAAAAAGGCAGTTTTTATAATTTCTCAGCCCATTTTTAAAGGTGGCACCTAATTGCATAATTAGGATAGGTGGATAAAATGTAACGTCTGATTAGTTTGAGATTCAATGGCTTCACAAGAATAAGAAATAGATGTGAAATGTGCCAAAATCAGAGATGATAAATCAATTTAATCTTATACAATCAAATACTTGTGACCTTGTCTTGACATGTTAGTTCCATGTTATTCCATCTGGGAAGAATGTATTTGGCCTGTATAAAATGGGACAGATGGGACAAAAGTAGCTCTCGTGGCTGCAGATCATGGCCACTCCAGCAATTTCACGTTACCACACGTCTGAATGAGTGAAGAATGTCTGTCATGGGAACAGCATAGAATTAGGCTGATATGACTCGGTACGGGATGTACCTTACACTCTGTACCGGAGATGGTGTCATGGCGTTCATTAATCATGGTTCGGCACATACCTTGGTTTTAAGGTCATGGAATTAAGTCGAATGAAAACCAAGTGCGTCGTAAGTGTGTATTTTCTTGCTCACATGTTCTGAAATCAAACTGTAGGATATTACATAACATGTTATTACAATTAGGCTTATTTATAGGTTTGCGTTATTCTGCAACCTATCAACATATTAATGGCCATCAACAATCACAGTTGGTGGAAATTGAGTGATTTAAAATTCACAAGCCGCAAAACTCAACCCAGGTAAGAACACATTGCCCCTAACCTTTCCCCAAAAGGTCATCATGCCACCTCATCCTAGAAACACCAGATACAACGGTGTATACAGTGGAAGCTCAGCTTACAATTTAAATTCGTTATTTGACTAGGTTCATGAATTTGAATGGAACAAGAATTAATCTATTTCAGCCAGCAAACAAAGTTGTATTTTGTTTGAATTAAAAAAATGGTTGAATATAGACATAAGTGATAACACTTTATTATGAAGAAATAACACGTGTTTGCCCGCAAATCATTGTGTAGTGTAGTAATAAATACTCTGTGTAGAGAACTGCATTGCATTATGGGTTGTGGCAGCCATTTTGGGCTAGCAGTATCCACGGTGAATATAAACAAGGTAGGAGTTTTCAGAATATAGATGAAAAGAAAATGTGTTTTTCAAATAAACAATAACAGGACTGGATACCACGTCACACGTTTTGATGAGATATTAGGTCACATCTATATATTGTAGGAAAAAAAAATGATAAAATATGTTAATAATTAAGGCTATGCTTTGAGGGACAAAGAAATTGAAACATTTCTGGGATTAAGAAACGAAGCTCAAAGCAAGACCGCAAGTGCATTCGCACACAGATGAAAAATGATGCGGTAATCTCCTTATCTCATTCAACTGTGTAAAATTCATAAAATTAATCACCGAAAAACAATGCAAAACGAATCACGACTCAATCGTGCACAGCACTAGTAAAAACAATCCCAACTGCAGTGCCCTATAAATGGCCGACTGAACTCCAACCTTGATATGTTTGCGTTGAAAATAATGTAGCGGTGTGTGTAAAAGTCGTCTTGGAATTGATCACAGTAGACCAGATATTTTCAATCAAAGTCATTTCAGTTGGAATGCCAAAAAGGTCTCCATGACCTGGACACCTGGCAGCTATGTTCTTTCAATGCCAGTGTAACAAAGCTGCATTTCTGTCCATGATCTTGCTTTGGTGGTTTTGCCAAAAACAAAATCTCCATTTAAATCAATTTCATGGAACTAACTATGTTAGGCCATTGGTGAGAATATAGGTATCAAGCAGTTCTCCATGCTCCTTGGAGACAGCAGCTATCACCATGGACTAGATGTTTTGAAAAGACAGGCACATTGACCAAGGAAGCACACAGTAAAATAAAATGTTGTGTTTTCGTTTCGGTTTCAGAAGATAGTGCTCTGGAGTTCATGCTTTGGAGCTCTTTTGAGTCCAAGCCCATTGCCTGTTGATTGGCTTTCCAGGGTAGATATCGGACAAAGATAATCCAAATCCATGTAAAATAGTCTTTAAATTGTGATTTTTACCATTAAGGAAAGAAAAAATATTGAAAGCTACCTGGACCTGTGTGGAAAAAATTACAAGCCCCCCTTGTTAAATCATGAATCAATTGTGGCTGATCACATTTTTCGGAAAGCCGAGATAATTTTCACTCACCACAACAGTCCTGATTACCTCCAGACCTGTTCAGTCAAAATATCTTTTAATTAGAATCGGTCTGGCAAATGGAAGTCAGCCCAAAGATCTCAAGAAGCCGCAACAAAATGCCATCATCCAAAGAAATTCAAGAACCGATGAGAAACTGACTTCCATAAGTCTTGAAATGGGTACATAGCCATTAGTAAAACCTAAGGACTCAAGCGAACCACGGTGAAAGCCAGAAATGGCGAAAACATAAAACTGTGGTGAACCTTCCCAGGATTGACCGGCCAACTGTAAGTACCACAAAACCACTGTAACAACTCAGCCAGGAAGTCACAAAGGAACTTCGGACATCTAATCAGAAGCAGAATAATCTTTAAAAACACCCACTTGTCAATTTGAGGAACTCCTGTCTATCAAAAGAACTTTGGGGATTCTTTTGCCTCAGTTTAGGTCCGTGTTGGGCATGACTCAATGAGGAAAACAATTGCAAGGCATTCCTGCTGACAAATACGAACCTAAAGGCTTGTCTTAATACTCAAATGACTTTTGGAAGAATAATTTCGACTGGCAAGATTAAAGCTGAACTCATTGAAGTGTGTCTTGTTACATCCGTTCTAAAAGTAACACAACACTTTAGAAAAACATTGTATCAGTGATGGCCCAGGGCTGCCTGCTCCTGGACAACTTGCTGTGATTAATGGAACCATGAATTCTGCTCTTTACCTGAAAATCCTGAAGGAGAATATTCAGCCATTACTTCATGAGCTGAAGTGGAAGCGCACTTTGTTTCTGCATCAAGACAATGATCCAAAACAAACTGACAAGTCAACTTCTGAAAAAGTTTTGGAGTGACCTAGTGAAAGTCTGGAATTGAATCTGAGTGAAATGCTATGGATTGTCCTTAAAGAAGAACAAAATAATAATAAATATATCGAACCGTGGCTGCCAGTGTGCACCTACGGCCCCTCCGACTGCTGTCAACCGCCGGCGGCAGGAAGGGTGAAGTGTCTTGCGCAAGAAAACGATGAGACATGACTAAGACGGATTGGAATTCAAACGACCGATCCTTTGGTTATTAGACGACCCACCCTACCGCCTGATCCATGCCTGTCCCATATAACCCAAGATGTCCAGATTTCCTGGAGATAAACAAACAGCAAGCTACACACTGTTCGGATCCACTACCGTAGCCATCTCATGGCGGACGCACTGACTTGCAATGGCTAATATCATTAGTCATAGTCGTTAGCAGATAGTGCCTAACAGCTAGCCACCTTGACCTTTCACCCTTGGCAATCAGCTGGGAAGCGCGGCCACTTGGATGTCGTCAGCTAGTCGTAAGTGTCTGGTTGGGTCTCGACATCAGGCGGACTACTTTTCAAAGGCATTTACCTTTTAATTCTGAAACAGTTTCAGTTCTTACGGTTCATTTCTAACAAGCAACGCTTACTCAAAGTTGAGTGTTAACACATTTTATTGAACACTTACTAAAATGGAAGGCAGAAAGCTTCGGCAAACGTGATCATTGTTTCTCTTTTGAGAAATCGTTAATGCCCAAAAACCCTGCTGACTTAAAGTAGTAGTGCAAAGAAGAGTGGGCCAAAATATCGTCACAAAGGTGAAAAAAACTCAGTCTGTTATAGAAAATGCTTGATTTCAGTTGTTGCTCCTGAGGGTGCCCCAACCAATCATTAGCTTTAGGAAGAAAGTATTTTTTCACACAGGACCGGGTAACTTTGTGTATTTTTTTTCTCCCCATTAATTTATAGTCACCATTTTGCTTGAATTAGTTACCTTTATGTGATATATACATTTGTTTGATATTGAAAACATTCAATATTGTAAACATTCAAATAGGGAAAGGGGGGGGGGCCTCATTTGAGATATGACATTTTAAAGGCACTGTAGGTGTTGCAGTACTTATTTTTTTTGGAACACTTGTGTATTTCAAATATTATTTATATTTTGAAAACTTAGCTTAATGTAATTGAATGTATACATCCCATTTTCAAGTGTCGGAATTATTTAGCCTGCTTTTTAATTAGTAACTAAATTGAAATGTTACTTTTAGAAAATCTGTACATAAAGTATATCTGCCAAATAACAGTTCAGATTTAACCTTACAAACAAATTTTAAAAAAAAAGAACAAGAATGGTTCTCAATGAAACATGAATAAATCTGCAGAGCTAGGTGCAGGAGCTTTTCTGCAGTAACTCCATAGAGCAGTAGGAGCCATTTTGAAACATGGTGTTGACTGCAATCGATTAAAGGGAAAGTGGGGGCGTGGGGGAGGGGAAGTGTCATGCCGCTAAGAGTACCGGTGGTTGATCTGGTCTCAGGCCTAAAGATCGTGGAATGTTTGTATTTTGTTGTCCCTCTCTGGACTATGCGCCCTCCTCATGAACCAAAAAAAAACTCGGCATTGGTGGATTGTAATCATTTGCCCAAAAAATGAAGAGCTGGGCCACATTTATATCTGAACAGACGTGAGCGCTAGCAGCTATCTTAAGAACACGCTCTCCCTCTCGTTGGCTAACTTGGGGAAATAGAAACAATATTGTGAACTAACCTAAACTGAACGTGTCCTTGCTTTAAGGCTGTGTGTTGAAACCCCATTTCTACTGTAATGGTTTAGTCCGTGCCGGGCTGTAAAAACCTCCAACTGGAGCAGGCAGACTGCTGGTGTGGGGGAGGGGTGTTGCCGCTCTGCCTGCCTCTTACTTTCAGACCCGACTGTTTGGTGCTAGCTATAGCTCAACTGTAAAAAATATTAAACATAGCCATTTTAAAGCTGCTCATTACATTATGAAACTTTAAGCAACAACACCGCAACACGTATTTACGAGAACTTTTTTTTGTTTTGTTTTTAAACCTCTCGGAGGTTACTCATTTGGCACAATGTTGGTTTTGTTGTGTCTCACCCTGCCCTTTTTTTGGATTTTTTTAAATTGCACTTATATAATCTCATACAGTCGCATATCGCTAAAGAATACTCAACATGCGCTGTGTGAAAACTGGCGCTTTTCCCCTCCCCCACCTTTTCTTCCCTTTTTTTCCTTCTACTCAGCCTGTGCTAGCCGGTGAGAAAAGAAGACCAAATTATGCGTACTCTCGTTTGGCAGGCTAGGAGGAGGCGGTGCTTTTGGATTGCAAACTTTCACGTTATTTGTGCTGAATTTTTATTATCTTTTTTTTTTGCTTTCAATAGATACTTCAGTTTTTTGTGCACTTGGGTACGCTTAACTACCGTGATTTAATCTTTGTGCGATTCAGCAACAGGATTCGGAATAAGCATCCGAATTCACGTTCATAGTTGTGTGTCTACAACTTTCATGTTGTCATGTGATCAAGAATGAGAGAGAGGGACAAATCGTAGACATACGTGACAGTTCTACCAATTAAGAATTTATCAGCTGATGCCGGGTAGACTACTCTAGTTTTATGTTTAGTGGATAACATTTCAAAACCATGCCCACCCAGTGGAGAAAGAGCACATGATAATCTTTACTAATACTACTGTCAACATTGTGCGAGATTTCCTTCTGATGCATCATCTTTTTCTATTTAGATATTAATTGGAAATAATTGCAAAAGGTATGAAAACAAAGAAATTGCTGCAACACAAGACGTGCTCGAGGTATCAGGATCAACGCACCAGAAGACCTGGTGGCCATTTTGAGTTTCACTGAATCCAGATGAGCACAGTGAGGGTAGGGGGAGGGGAACCATATGCACCGTGCGCAGTATTATTGGAATGCAGACTCGGAGCTCTCACTGATTTGTCTTTGATTTTATTGGACGTATAATTATAGTTTATACAGTATTCCAAAGAAAGATTAGAACTTGATATTTTAGTTTTTCACTGATTAATTCAAATGAAATAGAACACACCACATGGTCTGGGAAATACAGATTTATTAAATGTTTAAAAGAGCTCATTTTGTTTTTCATTGCAGTTCGGTGCATGAGAATACAATTGTCAGTTGATAGATTTTTCTTGTTGTTTATCCGTCCTGGGCGGTAGGCGGAGTCTGTTCAAGGATTCGCTCATGTCTCAGCAGAGCATGCTGCTCACAGGAGAACTGGTGGCCATTTTGTGTTTCTGCAGTCTGCACTATTACAGGGTGGGGGGTGGGCAAAAAACCGACACACAGCTTGTTTAGTTCCTAGAACTGGATTTTGAAGGAGGACTGACAGGGGTTGCAAATGAAAGTTTATTTATATCACATTTCACTCGTCTTTATCTTGCACTTCATATACCCCAAAGTATCCCTCAGGTTATAGCTTAGAAAAAAAAACATATCACCAATTAAACCTCTTTTGTGAACAACAAAGCAAAGTTTAAAATACAAGTAATTATTTTGTATGTTTCAGATGAAAAAAAATCTCTTTGCCACCTTCTTGTTTTTTGAGGACCACCCCTGTATTTGAATGGTTCAGCCCAACAACTGCTCTGTCTGCTCTGGTAGAGAGAGGGCAGATGAGAGAGACTTTGTAGTTTCCGACTGTGCGCCGCGTTCACGCGCAGCAAGGCTACCATGCTAACTCCAGTTTTTTTATCCATCTCATTTCATATACCAACCTTTTTCTGTTTTGTTTTTCCATTAAGTGCTTGTTCGGCTTCTTTTCATACATGTGTCGTAAGCAAAAAAAAAATTTCAAAACCATAAGATACAATTTGTCTTTGTCTACTAGTTTGGGTGTCTTTAATGGTAATAGGATTGTTAAATGGTGTGAATATTTATCTCTTGCCTTTTTGAACAAGATAGAATTTCCTCACTGCCATTTCAGTGGTTCAGTCCAAATGACAAAAGGAAAGTGGAGGGGGGCTTGTTAAGGGGGGCGCAACAGGGTATGGCGGGGGAGCAGGGTTGCTGCTGCACATGGATTGAGTGCGAATTGGAGCAGTCTGTGCTGTGTCTCTGTATGCAATTTGTTTAGGATTATAGTTTTTAAGTATTTTTTTCTTCATCAATTTATTTTGTGCATGTGTAGAATGCAGATCTAAAGGCTTTGAAAATACAGTTTTGAAATTAATGGTATGGTCTGACATAGGCTCCTCCCATTTTATCTTCACTTGGGTCACAGACTCCGCTGCAACTAGTTTTCTCTAGGACAAATAGAAACCACTAAAACACAAGTGTTGGAGCTCCCACATAATATGAGAGAGCAGTTAATCAGTTTTTTGGGGATATACAAAACTTAACCCATATATAAACTTGATGTGTAATCTGATAGTCTTTGTCCTTGATTTGTTTCCTTCAACAAAAGCTATTTATCTCCCCCCTGCCCTCATTCAAAATGGTTTAGTCCGTACCGGCTGTAGTTTTCCATACAGTGTACTAGTCCGTGCTAGAGTTGGGGGAGGGGTGTTGCTTGGCAACTACTTGTGCAGTGTACGCATATTCTGTCTGTCTGCGCTGCTAGCTAGACTTGCACTAGATGTTGACAATCATTATTGCTGTACATAATTATTCCCAAAGAAGATTTACTGGTATATAAAAATAGGTATATCTTTTGTATTTCTTAGATTCAGGAATCAGATTTTTATCTTAGATTCAGGAATCAGATTTTTACATGAAGGTTCATGAATTTAAATCAGGCCACACACCCTAACACAGGATGCACCCAGATTTAGAACAAGGTGGTCTAGTCCTGAAGAGCTCCTCCTCCTTCCGCCTGTTTTCCTGCAGGTCTGTGCATGACAAAGCCTCTCCCTTCCCCCAGTCATCAAAGCCCTTTATTTAGTTTTCAAAGCACATTTAACACCAATGTCCAACTTTAAATTTTTACAGACATATTACCTTTGATTTTAGTCCATTGTCTTTTTTTAATCTTAAATTCCCTTTTAGTTTAGGTTCTACATCGTTTGCTATGCTTTTTCTTTTGCTATGCTATGCTAACCAAATAAATGTATTTAAACCCAAATAGTATGACTTCAGTATAGCATATTAAATATTTGTAGAAATATCACCAGCACCATGTCCCTAGTTACACATTACACATTCTTGTATGTAGCGCTGTGTGTCCATCCATGCAGTAGGTTCAAGTTGATCTTGAGAACCACAAGAAAAATTATAGGGACAGCAAATAAGTATGCAGCTCTGTCTGCTCAGTAGCATTCACTTTATATATGCGAGTAGACTATTTGTTAGATGTCATGTCTTCTTTTGCACCGCGGTTAATACAAATAAATCAATTTGCATACAAAGCCAACATGGTGCGCATACGCACCCTTTCACATGATTCACCCCTACCTCTAAAACCAACATGGTCTAGTCTGAAAAGAGCTCCTCCTCTTCCTTCCTTTTATGTTCTGTTGCAGGCCTCCTTGGCCTTTCCCTTCCCCCATACACGTACGTAACAAACAGCCTTCTAATGGTTGACAATTCTTAGATTTTTAAAGGGTATGTAAAGGCACTTTTAACATGTTTTAAAAACCACTCAGAATGTTCGATTATAGTCACCTATATCCAAATAATATTATAGAATTTGAAACAACATTGCATTCGTGAGCCAAACGCAGTCAATTGGTGTAGTTCTCGATCTTTCCTGCCCCTGTAATGAACCGTGCCATTCTGGATCACATGGTACCGTGACGTACATGATAGGACTCCCCGGGATAAACGTTTGTTCCACGATGGTGAAGGTTTGTGTTGTCCAATTTTGTAGCAATTCGCACAAAACCCACAGTTTACATCGTTTCCCAACAACGGAATCTATACGACGACAATGGGTTCGTTTTGTCCAAACAAAACGAGCCGATTTTAAGACCCCGTCGCCAGACTCTCAAGCTGTCATTTGTGGAGCTCATTTCACTCCGGAATGTTATCAGGGGTCAATGATGGAGCGTCTTGGCTTCAAAACTAAGAAACTCCTCAAGCCAGACGCAGTCCCTACAGTCCAACCTGTGCCCACAAAAGAACAATTGGTTGCCATGGGGAAGAAGAGACAACGGAGCCCCCCCAAGTTCACCCACCCCACCTCAAAAGTGCCAAGAGAGAGCTGTGGAATTGTCAAAAGGGAGATTCTTGGGGTATGAAAATGTTACCTTTATGTTATTTGAAAAATAAAAAAGTTTAGGCTTATAACCAAAATTCAGCATTTAGGTGAAGTAAGCGATTTTGATTAGGTGTCAGATGGAGATGCCCATCGTTCTTATTAGTTGACCTCCAATCTCAGGTATACAAATCTGATTTAACCCAAAACAGGAATAATAATAGTCTGTCATAGCGACCTACCCTTCAGTCTTGTCGAAATCCTATGAACGTGTAATTTTTGAACGCCAAAATCGGAGAATGCTTTGATCTTTGCCAAATAGAACATTTTAAGCGGTTACGGGACGGTGGGACAAGGATTTCCTTTTCTTCTACTGGTTGATGAGAAGTGAAGCTAAATTAATTTTTAGGAAATCTAGCACAGCGAGAAGGAAAGAAAATTGTGGCCAGTGATCTGGATTTTGTAACATTCCTACATTAGGGTAATAGCTACTATTTTACTTGGAATAAAATATACTTACGGTTTCCTGCTCAATTGACGTGAGCAAGTTTGTTTACTAAAGTTCCCACCATTTTTTACTGAACGTAGTTGCTGCAACCTGGAACCTGTCTTCGACAGGGGACCTCTTTCAGCTAGCTAGTGAGAGCTGCGCCTGGCAGCTAACAGCAGAGCAAACGGCCATTTTGAGTTACTGCATTGAGTCCTGGCGCAGAAAATGAAGCCGCTGGGTGGGGGAGGGGGATATTGAGCTCAGCCCAGCTTGCGCCGATGTTGGAATGTTGCGGTAATCATGTTTGTAGTTCACTCCACCCCTTACTTGTTCATGCTATATTTAATACATTGCTGGGGTTCACCTTGATGATTTTTAGTTTTAAGAGTGTTTGTGTCATGAATAAACATTGTGCGTATCTGCACAAGTCTCATCTGACAAAGTCATCAATCAATAATGTTGGGTGAGAATTTCACTTTTCCCACATCTAAATACAAACAAGGACTTTTCAGCGTGAGTCTTGCGGGTCAGGGCTGCTGCTTAACCTACATAAATAGACTCGGGTAAATTACCGTGTGCTTGGAAATCAGTTTTAATGGGTTTTGTCAGTATGTTGTGACGTTTTGCCATTACCCTAACCCATGTCTTCTGAATTTATATGGCCTTAAAATCAAATGTATATAATGTTTTATAACTGCTTTTTCAGTGTATATAGTGCCCATATAAAAAGATAAATTACTATAAAATGTCAGATGGAGCCCTTGTGTGCAAAATAAAGGTGCATATAATTGAATGCTATGATAAATTCAGGTGGCCAAAATATAAAAATGCGCACAACCTTCTTAAATACGGAAACTCTTGCATGTTTTGCATAACCTCTGTACTGCTGCGGGAGAGCGGCCTCAATCCATACACTCTCATTGGCTGAGGATTGAACCAATAGCAAAAATGGGGGATGGGAGGAAGGTTAGGTTGCTGCTGCTTGTTGTAAGCTTCAATGTCATATGGGTTTGTCAGATGGCGGGCCAAAGGTTAACAAACTTTGAAAATTTAGCCGAATTTATGATTTTGATGCAGAATGACTTGATGAGAGAGAGTTTCTGGCTCACTGAACTCTGCCTTACTCCGGTGCAGCTATGTCCCTCTTGAAGATACATAATTGTATATGTGTTGATTATTTTAGAATCTTTGGGAGAATTGAAGGGAAGGGGAAAAAAAAGATTTGGGGTGTCGTGCATATCCCGAAAGAACTTTCTGGAAAAATACAGCCTGGCATCCATAGGGCTCTAGAGGGCCCTCTAGTGTTGCTTTTTAGAAGCCACAACCATTGTGTTCCTGTGCAGAATGTAATGATAACCACAGACTCTGATTATGCCACTATCCTCACATTGACCACATGGTCTTCATAAACCCTGTAAGGTTCATCGTGGCCTCTAATATCTCTTTGTCACTCCACAGGCAGCAATGGAAGTTGTCGTGACGGAAGAGAAGAAGAAGATATTCCGCGCCAGGAAAACTATGAAGATCAGTGATCGGCAGCAATTGGAAACCCTTCACAGCACTCTATTCACTGCAGCTTCGAGTTCGTCGGAACCTTCTCCTCCACCCCCTCTAATGAACGGCTCGCACAGAGAAGATGGACAAAAGGACATGGAGCAAAACAGCCACCAGGACTCAAACTCCCCCATCGCTACTTCCCCCGCCTCTATGACCTCTCTGAGTTCTCCTGCGCCATTTCTTTCACTCAATCTGTCCCCCTCACCAGTACCTTCCCAAAGTCCAAAAGAAAAGGACGAGCCTTTTTCAGGGCCTTCGTCACCATTCCAAACTATAGACTTTGAACAGAAAAAGGAGGAGGAAAGTTCACCCTCATTGCAAGGGACCGCTGAAGCAGCAGCAGAATCCAAAGAGCCGCAGGACTCCACCAAGGTATTGGAAAAGCCCGAGGTAATGACCTGGGTCACCGTTGAGCTGGTTGAAGTGATTGATGTTCACCTAGGAATAACTTCATTTCTTTCTTTTAGGAGGACCAAACCCCAGCAGAGAAAACTGCTAATGAATCCATTAAGGACTCTGCTAAAGGATCCGCTTCTTTGCCTCCGGAATCTGATGGCACAGTCCCAATGGAAACGAACGCTACCATGGCTGATGACACAGGCCGAATCAAGTCTCCAAGTACCAATTCCTCCATTCCTCCGGCCTCTCCATCCGTGGATATAAAACAGGACAAGGACATAAAGCAAGAGACGAGCAAAGATCAGCAAAAAAGAAATATGCTAAAGCAAGACAAGACGGAGGTTACCGTTGTCAAAGTGGAGGCCAAAAAAATCAAAACGGAGAGTGAGCAGTCTTTGAAGCCCCCGCGCCCATCCTCCACTCCGCCATCGGGTACTGGTAAGAGCCACTGGCAATCATTTCATATCGTTAAGATTTGAATTTCTTTCTTCTGACGATAATAGTCCTGTCAATTGTGACAGCAGGACTATGACTGTGAATATTTGCATTTTGTCTGAAATGGAACAATGAGGTGGAATTTTCTTTGGCCCATTATGAACGACCATAGTTATGAAAATCCACTTGGTTCTCTCTCATGGTAGTTAAGTTGATGTGTGTGAGCGCGTGCCAGAGGGTGGTTCTGAAAAAACTTCGGCGCTCACGTACAATGCAGTGGAAGTGACAAGCATCATGGAAGCTAGCCCCAGAGATGCGTGCTGTTTTTGTTGTATTACGAAATGGTATTACGTCACCATCGTCACTATACGGCATGAGGATCAAACTAGTGATTGGCTAGTGAGGAGTCAAGGGTTTGTTTTGCCTAGCCGAATGTCAGCTGGAATAGGATAAGCCCAAACCTGCCAACCACTATGCATTTCATATGGCAAGGATCTATTTTTGTCCCCTCAAATTACACTGGTATGATTGACGTCATCTCGTTTCTTTCTTTGCAGATACTCGTTTCTCTGTTTACATTGCATAATCAAGTCCCTTGTGAATATGCATGTAATGTTTGATATGCTGCTTGGGGGTTATGTGGGATGCAAAGATTACATCCGATGCTGAAAATTTCTATGATGCTGCATTTTTTTTATGACTTTAGCATTATATCGTATCAAATGTCCTCAACTGGCTAGCTTTATTAACAACGCCAATAATGTCAACCTCCCGGTGCAGAATTGGAATGAACAAATGATGAGAAATTTCATGAAATTGTTCTTAAATAAATAGATTTGTATTTGAATCTTTTTTATGTAACACCTCAAAATGAAACAGAACATTTTTAATGAGCAAAGTATGATTTGTTTAGTATATTTGTGTTTTTGTTTATTCATAAATATGTAAAACACACTCCATTGTTTAACTGGGTCGCCTCTGCTGTCATTCGTGGATTTGACCTCAGGTCATTTTGTCGGTTAGTTAGACGGTTCCTTAAAAACGGGTAGTGTTATCTATGTTGGTACAGTTTCAACTGAAGTTGCCTTGAATAGATCTTGTGTAGGAAAATATGATGTGACGAATTAAAATCGCAACTCTATCTTCATCATGTCTTTCTTTCTCAAACAGCGTCAGAGAAGAATTGTTCTTCTGGAATCAAGCGTACTTTGTCGGAGGGCTTTGACAAAGAGGGTCAGACGATCAAACGGGACGGGAAGAGACCAAAGGTGGATCAAGGCGAGTTGGAGGCTCAGCTGGAACTCAAAATCACAGCAAAAGCTGGCAGTCATCACAAGCTTGAGAAGGTAAATATTTATAAATGATTATAAATTGTTTTGACAATTGTGGCAATGCCGTGCATTTTATAGCATCACAATGTTAAAAGCTACTTTTCTCAACTAAATATTCATTGTTTTGTACTCTTTTAGATCGTGCAACAGTTAGTGGGTGAAAGGTTGAAGGCGCTTGAGATGGCAATTCTTGAGGAAAGTTTCCAGGATTTGAAAGGCAGAGTTGACAAAATTGAATGTGCCACAAAGCACCAAATGGCCATCCACACTCTCCAAGTAAGTTCAAGAAAACAGGGATAACTAAAAAAATCATGGCGCTTTATCAAACAATCACTGCACAAATATTTTATCGTGATTTTATCACGAATACTTGAATTTTTATGCCAATTTTAATTTTCTATTCCTACTCAGGCCAAGATAGCTCGACTGTCCAAGAAATTTGGGGAAGCCAATCAGGCATCAGAAAATAAAAGAAAACACGAGGTGAGCGACGTCTTTGATACTTTCTAGAATGTTTGCTTGCATCTGTTTAGCGAGTGATGAAATGTGGAAGTATTCCTAGTGAATGCCCGTCTGAATCTCCGCAGGCACTTGTTGCTTCTTCTGCTATCGCTGCTGCCGCCGCCGCCGTTGCCTCCGCTGCTGCTACTACCACCAAAACATCGGTTATAAACACTCCGCAAGTTCAACGGTAAAGTGTCCATACAAACAATAAATTCTCATCCCTGATTGACATTTTTAATTTTTTTATTTAGGTTGTCAGTTTAACAATTTGAAAGACCCTTTCCCATCAACTTTGCATCAAATGACAAATACTAGTTTTATTTACTCACATGTAAAATAGGACAGCAAAGTGCAGTGCTTGCTCGTATGGGAAAAAAATAATTGACCGTTGTATGAACGTGACAATACCGGACTGAGCCGTACTTGACATTGTCCCGGGTTGCTATCTGTAAATTTCTGAATTACACAAAAACGGACAGACAGACAAAATCTTCTCATCCTCCAAATCCATACCATTCCATGTCCCACGTCTTCACTTTACCAGGATCTGCTTTAACCGTAAAACTTCTTCAGACTGGTTTGGACACACATGTCCAGGTCTTTTTTACACACATGCTCGGGTCCCGGTCCTGAGTCTTGTGACGTTCTACAATATCACATCGGGCCGTGCAGAGTGTAGTTAAAACTGCACCTCTCCTTCCAACAGCGTGCTCCGTCGGCAGGCGGTAGAACCGCAGCCCGAGACTCCCAGACAGCAAGTGGCTCTCAGTGACGGGAAGACTCCTGGCAAGAAGGAGAAGGGAAAAGAAGACAAGGGGCAGGCAAAGGAAAAAGAAATGCCACGGAAAACTACCATGGCAAAAGATCTGGCCGAATACAATGAAGGGAAATGCAAAGCGGACATTAAACTCCGTCCACTACCTGCCCACATGGAGAAAGTTTTGTACCACAACTCCAAAAGGAACACGGACGGTCACCGGCCTGACCGTTACGCCTCTTACATTTTTCGATACCTAGTCCCGTACGAAATTTACTGCAACTGGGTGAACAAGGTCGACTACGTGGGCTTAATGGGAAAGCAGGCACTGCCCAGGAACTTACGGAGAACTATGAGGAGATATATTGAGCATAGATTCCCAGGCCTGCCCAACGGCTGCTGGAGAGAGATTCGTGATCTTATCAATGAAATACTGCAAGTCAAGAGGAGACCGGAATTCTTCCAAAAAGTTGATGAAAAAAATGGCTTTTTATTTTAACCGCCCCGAGTTGAAAGGCACAGAAGCATACTGGGACAATTGTCATTGTGGCATCTAAAACAGTGTTATTCAATTAGCGGCCCGCGGGCCACATGCGGCCCAGATCCAACCCTCAGGTGGCCGAGCTTGTGGTTCCGCCTGCCTGAATTGAATTGCATCCAAGAGATGCAGAGGATATCTCGGTTTGCAAGATTTTAAAAATTCCTACAGTGTTTTATTATGTGAATGCAACACTCTCCACACTACATTTCTTGATTTGAATATTTGGCCAATTGAATAGCCCTGCACCAGAATCTTAATATTGTACGTAAAAACATCATTTCATTTTTCAAGGATTCTGAATCCTTGGTGATTTCATATATACTGTCTGTGGAACTGTCAGCACATTTTAAAAGACACACCAACTAATAGTGACAACAATAAATGGTATTTGCTTTAGTTTTAAAAATGAAACTGTAGAATCAAGTTATGCAAAGATGGCTTAATAAAGAGCAATCAAATGAACCATAGTGTGCTCAGTTGTTCCTGATGTGGGCAGCTTGATCTCCTTTAGACCTACCTATCAACTCTAAGCATCAAATCTTTCCAAACAGGCCAGTCCGGACACCCATGGAGTTGAAGCAGATCCCAACAACAGCTGTTACTTTACCCCATACTGCTGGTGAGTTGTACTTTTTGACAACCCTTTGGTAGTTCCTAGCTACTGGTAAACATCTAACCAACGTGAACATTTTCATTTCTTATTAAGGCCTTTGTATATCACGTTATTGATGGGAATTCACTGTAACCAATGAAATATGTCGCTGTTATGGTTTTGATGATCTTCTTGTCTTTCGCAGCAAAATCCGGCTCACTTGTTCCAACCTCAGTCTCCTCCACTACGGCCATGGTTTCCCAGGCCCCCATCTTAAAGCTGATCACTTCTTCCTCCAATGCCGTCTCCACCTTGGCAACCGGCATCACCACTCAGAGTCCTACAGGCACCTTATTGCTGAAGACGGCACCCGGGAGTAGCATGATGACCGGCCAGCCGCTCATCATACAGCTGCCTGTCTCCATGACAAACGGCCAGACGGGAACACTGGTCAACTTCCCCGTGTCCTCTCTGCCTACGGCGAGCGCGCTCAATAAGAACAAAACCACTGCTTCCACTACCACGTACATCATCAAGCCGGCTCCTGTCACGACCACTGCTGCGGGTTCTATCCCAACCCCAATCACGGTGCCAGCGCTCCAGGCTCCCCCTAGCCAGATGTCCTCCGGCCAGCTCTCACTTACCCGAGCCGTGTACCAGGGAGGCGCTGGGTCCATAACTACCCCCAACGCCGGAGTTTCTGTGACCCCAGCCAGGAGCCTGATTTCCACTGTGTCTGTCGCCGGAGCCATGTCTACGGCATCTTCGTCCTCAACATCGGTTCCAGCGGCAACAGGTTCTGCAGCTCCAGGGCCTCCGCAAGGGACATCTTTGACTTCCAAAACAGGTGCAATACTTCTTTCTTTGTATTATTTCTATCTCTTTTTTTCTTTTTTATTTGCTTTATTTTGCAAACCACAGATGCCCACATACAGATTAACCCAATCAAATAAAACAACTCGTAATTTAATTTAATTTCTATTTACCTAGGGCCCGATACCAATATTTGAGAAAAAATAAAATTACAGATTAATCTGCTGTTTAATTTAAAGACTACACACATGCATATATTAACATATTTTTAATCTCCTCCAACAATTATATGAATGAAAGCTAATTAACATTTGACTGTTTTACAAAACTTTGCCCTACAGTATTTGCTCAATGTTTAATTAAAGATAAATTTAGTAACAAAACATGCAAAAAAAGGCAATTAAAAATATTTCACTAATATAGAAATAAATCAATGTATAAATGAGTTTGAAAATAGCTCTGTTCTTGTACTTGTTGCTGCAAATTAGATGATTGTACTGTATTGTAATTGTACTGATGGAGCCTGCCCGGTTTTAAGGCAAACGTCTTCCAAGACAACTATAACAGTCCACTTGCAATGAATTCAATGCTCCGATAAGTCACTGTATTACCCCTTTTTTAGTTTGTGACACTTTTCCTTCGATTTTTTTTGGTGTTCTCGATCTGTAGAGAACCAAGCCGCGGGAACCACTCCATCCAAAGCAGTTGTTCCAGTAGCCCGCACCAAAGGTGCTGTCATTGATCTCACTGAGGATGATGATGATGTGCAGGGTAAGAGTGAAAGGAAATGTAAAGAATAGTTCATTGAGTCATTTTCTATGCAAGAACTTTGTATCTAAAGATGTGTTTTCTGCTTCTCAGTGACAGGAGTGAAGGTGGCTACGATTCAAACTCCCTCGCTGAACCAGCGTCCAAATCCAATCAACATTCTAAACAGTAAGCGTTGTTTTATACTCCTTACCACTTTTATTCATAATTCCTTGTGCCTGATATTTTGATAATCAATTTACTAAAGATGTCCTGATTCGAGTAAATATTTGTGTCCAAATACTTGTGAGCTATAAGTATCAATCAAGTCAGGAGGGCGGTAACTCGGCGTGCCTTCGTGCGGCCATGTTGGTAACCTAGAAACTTGGCGTGTAGATTGTAAACCGATGACCCACTGAATGGACCCAAATTGTTACAATTTGTAACGTTCGACCATTTGTTTGGTTTGTGTTTTTGGTGTTTATCATCCGGAAATTGTTTTCTTCGAGAATTCGAGAATTCCCCATTGCTTGATGTGTTATAGCACCACCTGGTGCTTTGTGCGCCTAACTGCATGCAAGTCTATCAGCGTGGATGTTTTTTTTTTTATTTTAAATCTCAATTGTCACTGTTCTTTCTCCTCAGGCGCAGGGGCTAGGTCATCCCCACAAAGCAGCCAGAATGCATCCAGCAGTAATTCATTGGTGCACAACCGCCCCCAACTGGTGAGAATTGAGAACTACATTCTATTTTCGTGTTTTGTAATTTGTTGCATTTTTTTTTTTTTTAAACCCATTATAAGGCGCACTTAAATTTGACTTAAAAAATGACAGTGCTCTAATTCAGAGCTCCTCATATATGGATCAATTGGGGAATTGATCCATATTGGTTTTACACAGCGCTCTACCAAAAATGTTTCAGTACGACTGGTAAATTACAAGGTCGCATCGCTTGCAGCATTATGGCTAAGGTGGTCAGGGGTGTCACCGAAGTAATAGTGGTAAAAACCCATACTGTGCTTACTCCTAGTCCAACACCACTTGCGTGTACAAAGACCCTGAAATGGCACCTCCCAAGAGACACGCATACGACGCCGAGTTCAAACTCAAGGCTCTCAGCTACGCAGCCATACATGGGAACAGAGCAGCTGCGAGAGAATTCAAGGTTAATGAATCAATGATACGGAAGTGGAAGAAGCAAGAAAATAATCTGTCCCAAGTAAAGAAGACACAAAAGAGTTTCCGTGGGAATAAAGCAAAATGGCCACAGCTGGAGGACAAACTGGAACAGTGGGTTGTTGAACAGAGATCTGCAAATAGAAAGGTCTCTACAGTCAGTATTCGGATGAAGGCAACAGCGCTAGCACAGGAAATGGACATCGATGAATTTCATGGCGGTCCTTCATGGTGTTTTCGGTTCATGAAAAGACGTAATCTCTTAAACCGCAAACGAAGTGCCATCTCGCAGCAGCTGCCAAAAGATGGCCAAGAAAAGGTGTCCACGTTTCACGCATACTGCCAAACAATTATCACTGAAAAAAAAATCCAGCCAGAGCACATCACCAATATGGACGAGGTAACACTCAGCTTTGATATTCCTCTGAACGACGCTGTGGAGAAAACTGGCACCAGTACAGGGGATGAGAAGACATCCTTCACTGTAGTTCTCGCCTGCCAGGCCAATGGGAACAAACTTCCACCAATGGTTATTTTTAAGAAGAAGACCTTACCAAAAAAAGACTTTCCAGCCGGCATCGTCATCGAAGCGAACTCGAATGGATGCATGGACGAGGACACCATGTGTGCGTGGCTTAGAGAAATTTATGTCAAGAGACCAGGTGGCTTCTTCCACATTTCTCCGTCCTTATTGATTTACAACTCCACGTGTGCTCATATTACCGATGCTATCAAAAAACAAGTGAAGAAAACTAATTCGGAGCTCGCCGTCAATCCGGATGGATCAAGTAAAGAACTCCAGCCGCTATCTATTGGTGTCAACGGTGCATTCAAAGCGAGAATGCAAGCTGCGTGGATTCAGTGGATGGCAGAAGGCGAACACACGTTCACCAAGACAGGGAAACAGCGCCAGGTCACTTGTGTCACTATCTGCCAGTGGATCGTGGATGCCTGGGCTGATATATCAATCTTAACTGTGGTCCGAGCTTTCACCAAGGCAGGAATAATCAGTGAACTGCCAGGAAATAGCAGCGACACCGACTTGGATAATGACGAAAGGGAGCCGGACACATTGGTTGCCACACTCACCGAACTGTTAAATTGGGACATGGAAGAAGAAGAATTCGAGGGATAAATGGACAGGGTATATGAGCTGAAAAAATGAGCACTACATCTTATGTAACTGTACAATGTTGAGTTATGCACAACAGTATCAAGACTGTTTCTTTGACGTGTTTACAACTGCACAAAGAACTAACTTTTATACCGAAGTTGACAAATTACGAGAGTTACTATATTCTAAATGCATTAACGTTTGATTTGGTGGTGAGGGAAAAGTTCTCCTCTACGTTTGAGTTAGCGTATTGTGAATGCGCTAACGTTTGATTTTAAACGTCAACTTGAATTCAAATTATTGTGTGGTACTAATAAAGTTTGACGGAATTACCTATTTGACTGTTTTGTTGACATTCCCCTTTAGCACAGTTCCATCTAGTGGATGCAAAACGCAAGCCCAGTCAAACGATTGACTGCAGTAGGTGCTATTCTAAAACAGGCCAGTCAAGTTCATTTATAGAGCCCTAAATCACAGACGAGTCTCAACATGTGCAAAAATGACAATTATTCTCAACATCCCCTGATCTTAACTCTCACAGATGGGAGGATCCCCCTTCCAGGATAATGTAAAACAATCCAAAGCAAAAGTAATACCCATATTCAAATTGAAGAGCTGCAGGAAGGTGCCCTCAATTGTCAAGGCAGTGTCTTCGAGGGTGGTCATCTCGATTGCTCGACAAGAAATCCAGACAGCCAGTTTCAGTGTCAGGGCCCCCAACTCAAACTCCAGTCGAATCGACCAACACAGGTTTGTAGCAGTTCTGATATCTATCGGTAGGACATTCCGAAGCTCTGGAGCCTGAATAGAGAATGCTCTAGGCCCTTCGGACTACTTTTTGGCCCTCGGGGTCACTATCAATGAAGGTGCGCCTTATAATCCAGTGCGCCTTATAGTGCAGAAAATACGGTAAAACCTATGTACATTTTGACGTATGACAAGCATCACAATTTTTTTTTTCGACTACAGCTGGATTTATCTGGACTTGTCAGACGTTCTTACAAAGGACTTTTCTTTCCGTCTCATAGGATTCCTCCATGAAATCCCGTACCCCTTCATCGACGACGCCAGCCCGGAGCACCGTCATGACACTACCCGCGCTGCCCCTGGCACCTATGCCCCCAAGCCTCCCGGCAGAAGCTCAGCGGACCTCGCTTCCCCAGCGACCACAGCTCAAGCTGGTGCCAAGTGAGAGCGGCATAGTGCTGTCCTGGTGCGTGGCTGAAACAGATCAGTCATGCGCGACTGTCGAAAGCTACCACCTCTATGCCTACCACCAGGACAACTCAAACAGCAATTCAGGTCAGCAGCACTGGAAGAAGATTGGGGAGGTGAAAGCCCTTCCATTACCCATGGCCTGCACCCTGACCCAATTCCAGTCTGGGTCCACATACCATTTTGCGGTTCGAGCCAAAGACATCTATGGGCGCTTTGGCCCCTTCTGCGAGCCCCAGTGCACAAATGTCATCAATCCTAGCTCAAACTGAACACCTACAAAAATAATTTGCATTTGATTGTTACTTATTTTAGGCAATGTTATGTCATAGGAGCTCCAATATTGTTCATTGTTGACATAGAGTATCTGTAAATTGTTCTCAGCCGACATTTGACTGACTTGGAAAGTTGCAGCAGCAGATGGTGTAGTTCAGTGCTTGATGTATTTTTCATGGTTAATACTGTTGTATATAAGTGAAACGCTTCTCCACCTCCTCATGGTCTAGTTCAAATCATTTATGTTATTGGATCATGTGCGTTTGCCCAGGTGTTGTTTTGCTTTACTGGAGACATGGCGCCAGAACTCTCTTGTCAACAGAATTGCACAAAAATGTATACATGTGTGGTAGGAACTGAATGAGAATTTTTGTAAGTTTTGTCTGGTAACCAGACTTGTGACAAACACAAATAAAATGTTTTATTAAAGCTGCTCCTTATTTCCTTTACGGACATTTTTGGTGAAGTGAATGTGAAGTAAATATAAATAATTTCTTTTTTTTTCCTTTTTCCTCTATTTATCTAATTATTTATTTCTCTTTGTTCTTCTATGTCATTTTTTTTCCCCCCAATTTTTCGTTTGCTTTTAAAGGGCCACGCCGCGGGCCTCCAAATATTTCCCTGGGCTAGAGCGAAACCGTTTGAATTTCTGGAATGTACCAACAGAGGGAGCCATTGCTCCCAGAATGCAAGGCTCGCTTCCCTCCCAATTGTTGCAGCATCCCTTTTTGGAGCGTCTCATTGAGCATCCTACAAGGGACCCCACCTCTACAGAGCTCTCCCTCTCCCCTTCACCGTCTCTCTCTTTGGAGGGGAGCAAGTGAGCACACTTTGAGTTGAGCGTTGCGCCTCACACCAACCAATGGTGCTCTCGCCTCCACACTTTATTGCGAGTGCCATGTCCAACATCTGCGCAGGCGGAGGCTTAACGCTCATCCACAGGGAAGCTTGCATCTTTCTTTGAGGAGGAACGCAAGAGGGGGAGACGCTCAGAGAGAGTGGGGGGGAAAGGGTCGAACCGAAAGCCCCCCACTCTTTGCCTCACAAAAAAGAGCAAACACGGAAGGCTTTGGAGTATTCCATTTTTTCTTTCGTTTTATATTTTTCCTCTTCCTCATCGCAGTGCTGGGAGGTGCTTCTTCTTTTCACATAGTCTCTCTGTCCATTATCTGCCTCCTCATCTATTTCTCCATCTACCTGGTGTACAATTTTCTCTGTTTCTGACTGACCAAAGTGGACTTTTGCTTGCCATCATTTCTTTTCCTCTTTGACACTCTCCTGTCATTCTATCTATCTCATCTCTTATCGATTTGGATCAATTTTACTTCTATAAAAAAAAAAAAAAATGAAATCAACTCCATGAATGACTTTACCTCCCCTTTTTTTCTTCTCTTTTGGTCCCTCTCCACACCCATTTACTTTGCACCATACTTGCGGGATTCTTAGATGTTACTCTAGGTAGGTTAACTATCGTTTAGTGTCTGTCTATCTGTCTGTCTGTGTGTATTTGTGTGTGCTTTACGTATGCATAAAACACACATCAATAATATCACGCACATGCACTCAACCATAGTTGCCCAAAGTCAAGCTCGGGGCCCAAAATTGGTCGCAATTTTATTACAATTTTTTTTTAATCCGGTAGACGATTGACAGCTATGTTTCTTGGTTGATTCATATTTGTTGTAATAAATTCGGTTTGTTGTGTATTATTAATGTTGTGGCATAAGTTTGGATGGTGGGATTGGACAACATTTGTAATTCTGTTTTGAGGTGAAAAGTTTGGGAAACAAAAAGCTTTGCTTTGGAATATGAGGTGAAACTCTTTTAACATAATTTTAACTACTAAGCAATTACACGTTGCTCTTTAAATCGAGTTGTTTATTTAGATTTTTGCCATGAATTGCAGATGTCATATTTATTCTTCCTGCACCTTTCGGTACATTTTTACAAGCTCACCCTTTCTAACTATCCAAATATATGAATCAGTAAATTAAACAATGATGTGAATGTTCCAAAAGCCTCATGATTTTCCATTTACTTCCCCTTAACAGAGTGAGACAGACTGATAGACAGATTATAATAGACATGTCGCAATAACAGACATGACTAAACGATCCCAACACTGCCACTCTCTCTCCCTCATTTTTATTTTTATTGCTCTTACACCTTTTATGATTGGTTCCCCTTTTCAACTTGGGGTGAAACATCGTCACTTTTTTGTGTGTGTATACATACGATGCATTTATGAAGGCAAAACGGGCTGCTTGTTTTTTGCTCTGCCTTTGCGTCTCAAACAAACAAACATCTCCACTGTGCTCTTTACATTATGTGTGGCAGAAAAGATTTAATTGGGTGAGTAGAGCCTATAGCACAAGTGAGCATGAGCCAGTAGGACTGATCTGCATGGAACTGTATTGTGCATGAACTTTCCAAAGTCAGCAGCTCCTCTCTTTCACCCCGCTGTGACTAATTGGTTGTTTCCAGGGCCGGGCTTTTGATCTTTATCCGTCTCTTATCTATACGTATGTATGCCGCTTCATTGACGTGAATTAGATGCAGCAGTAGCAGTACATCACCTGATGAGGATTTAAGCCAAAGAGGAAATCCTCACTCCTTGACCTTTTCTAATTGATGGCAGAAAGCAGCTCAAAGTACTTAAATGCCGTCCAAGTGGCTTCGTTGGCTTATATAAGTTGACTCAGTCGTTTTAAGTGCGGCCCATTGTGCAAGCGCGTGTAATCGTGATTATGCAATTGAGTTTGTTAGCGTTTGCTCGTCACGGTGAATTTTGGTGGAAATTTGGAAAATTGCTACATTTGTTTGAAACAGTAGACTTCTATGTTTTCATTTAGAATCCGCAGAAGTTCAAGTAGCTTGGATGATATCTGAGTTCCGACGTGTACACTATTAATTTTAGGACTCAAGAATTTCAAATGACATTTGTGTATGGAATTGATGTTTAATGGATTGTGTTGCTCACACTAAACTAAACAATGGGACACTTTCTGAAGCCATACAACTTCCATTTTTGGTTCTATGGTTATCATCACTCTTTCCCGCCTTGTTAACTATCGCAACCTTTCGTAGGACGTCACACACAAAAAAAAAAACTATAAATCTCTCTGAGCTGAAATGTCACAAGATGTTGGTTTTGACTTTGAGTTAAACTCAACGTTGAAATAAATCTTTTTAAATACAATCAAAGCTCTCTAAGTACTACCCCCGCCCGATCCATGGAAACGACCGGATCCTCACTGTATGACGTCATAATGTGAGCAGACTAAAAAAGTTCCCAAAAAAGCTGTCCCTGCAACTTGAGTTGAGATGCCACTGTCAGATTTTGGCGCATCAAATAAATAATAAAATGTCTCTAGTTCTTTCTGCAATGTGCTCGAGTATTAGTCATTGCTGTTTTGCATCTTTATTTAAATGTAATTTTGAGATGTCCTACTTTGTGAGCGGGCATTAAACGCACCTCCAGTTGACCGGCGAGTGAAATCCAGTGGTGGTTTAAGTGATCAAGGCGTCTTACTTCCGTAACTCGCGATCAAAATTACTCATATTTCGTGAAAAATTAGATTCATAGTTAATATACATGCCTGTAACCGTGCAAAACTTTATATAGCATGAGATATGTGCATTGTAAATACCTGGCCTGACTGCTGCAAGTGTACCTGGACTCTCAACAGCTGGGAATCAAACTTTGCTTTCTCGAGACTCAAAACAAGATACGCGATAAAAGTGAAAAAGTCATGCAATCGTAAAAGGTAATTAATCATTGATTTGGGGAAAAGAAAAATCTGTACTTCCATGTACCTGGTGGAAACCTGCACCTTTTCAGGTTTGGGCTTTAAATCTTGGGTCTTGTCTTTCTGTGTGGCTTTTGCATGTGCTTTGTGAGATAACATTTCATGCAAACTCTGGTTCAACTTTTGAGGTCCCACTGTTTTTCATGAATTTTAAAATTTAATTTTAGTTGTTTCATTTTAAAAGTGGAACTCATATGAGTTGACCCACTACGCACGATAAAATTTCACATTCTTCTTTCTGTCAACCTCAAATTAAATTATTCCAATAAAGTTTGTTAAATCTTCATCTTAAAAATACATACTATCTATTTATATAATTTTCATCAAAAATACAAATTAGCGTTCACCTTTTATAAAATATTTTCTAATGTGTTTAATGAAATGTGTTTAAATTTTTAAATTAATCAGAGAAATAAACTTTTTTATGCTAATTTGATTGATATCAATGGTGGTTTGTAAGCATATAAAACTAAATCACTGTTAGTCTCCTCAAATAGATCCACAAAACAGCAAAACCAACCTCCAGCTTTTTGACATTGAGTATTGAACAATTCATTTTGTAACTCTCCTTCTCCTTCTTCTCTCATTCAGACTGAAGACGAGTGTGAGTCTTGAGCCGATAAAGCGCTAAAACACGGCTGGCTACAAACCGAAGTCAACCGAGGCATAGAAAGTCCATGAGGAAAAAGAACAGAAGAAAAGAAGAGGAGTATATATAAATACATAGGGTACATTGCTTCTCATCGCCTTCTCATCTCCACGGCAACCGTGTTTCGCACAGACTTCTGGGAGGAGACCTGGCAGAGCTGTCACCAGCGCCGGAGCAGGCGAGAGAAGAAAAAAAAAAATGCCAATGAAGCAACATCTCGCCATGATGTTCCATCACCCTCGGCCCACATCTTTTACCTCCTTGTAATTCACGTTTAGCAGCAAGTTAAAATTCCCACCAACTTGAAGTTGACTATTTTAGTTACCATTCCAAAAGTTGACATCACTCAAGTGAATCTACAAACTCACTGGCAGCTCACACTTGACAAAAAAAGCTTTCACCCCATCAGTCTTCCCGTGTGTGACTTCCTGTGCCCACCCACCCACCTTTCATCCGAGGCTATGAGAGGAGGAATCGAATCCCAGCTCACTCCATCATGCCAGTTGTGAAGAGCAGTGAGGAGATCCGGGCTGGCAATGTTCAAGGTAGGCCAAAGATTATTGAGTCATTTGAGTCAAAATGGTGAAGCTGGTTTCGGCAAATTAGTTGGCCTTCTGAGGCAAATAAAACAGTCCCATCACTCCCAGTTTGAATCATACCATCCAGCACTACTGAGCTGATTAGATTGACATGAGAGTAGCTGCTTCCTTCAAATAAAAATAAATTTTGCTACTCTTTATCAATTGATACACAACACAAAGCATCTTATTGACGTATTGTATTTCAGTTCATGTGAACAGTGGCAGCCTCCCTTGACATGTTATTGGAATTTAGTCTTTCTGTTTCTAGTCTTTTCCGCTATTGAGCTAAGCGATAACAAGGTTCTGACTTCAATAAGCACGCGGCTTCACACTGGGAAAACGGGTCTAGACAATAGCGACTGTACAAAGGCAGCAAGCGTGATGCTATGAGATGCTAGTTTTTTTTTTTTCTTTTCATAGTGACTCAGATGGATGAAAGGAACATTTTAAAAATGGTGGGAATTGTATGTAAGAATATGCATGAAGATGTAAAACACTACAGGCAAAAAAAAGGAATATTGCATCACCAAGAAACTCCCAAAAAATAAGCAAACACTATGAAGACAACTGACCCAAGTTTTTGTTATTTTTTTAGCGAGAATAACTTCGGAATTATTACATCATTAGAAATCACATCCCTTCTTCTCAACTGCTTAGAATTTAGAAAAAATAATCAAGAAAAAAATTTTTACTGATGATATTCTGCCAATTTAATACTATTTTGCTAGCAGTCAAGACACTCGATGGACATAAAGGAGCGATTCGTCGGAAAGCTCAAAAGCGTGTAACCTTCGCAGCTTCTTCTCCTTGTGTATAAAACGGAGAACATGTCAAATCCCGTCTAGAGATTTCTCTTTGGCCTCCTGCCTTGTGCGGATTCTATTCTTTGCCCATCTTTTTTGTCTTCTTGGAGCAAAAACTGGAAGAGCGGATCCAAATGGGGAATCTTCTTTAATTTTTTTTTTCTCTAATCTGATCATATGTTGGGACGAGTACATAGGCCACATATCGTTATTGATATTTTGTCTGACTCCCTGGACTGACAGTGCAGCGTACTGACTTTGAACTCTGTTTGGAGGACAAGCTCCCTACTCAAGGATGTGTGAACTGGATGCCAACAGCTCTGTGCACAGGCGTCGCTCTCACTTTGAGAGCGTTAGCGACAAGGAGGCCCTGACATTGCCGAGCTGTGATGTTGCATCTTTTCACTTTGCGTATTGAAGATTGAAGGGATTACGGGAGCCGGGCAATGAACCCCCCCCCAAACTTGGGTGTCCTGCAGAGTGGCAACAGTTGAGGGCAACAAGATGTTGGCCCGATGAGTCACAAAGTACGGCTTTACAAATGTTGATTAAGTCGTGGAAGGATTACAGGTGATGATGAAAAACCTGGGTGACCCCCCCAGAGCTTTAAAGCACCACCATTTTAAATTCTATTCAATTGCATTAGCAACATAAATAACCAACCTGAAAACGGATAGGCGAGTACGAATTCTATTCTATATAATGTTTTTTATTCTACCTCCCTACACCTCGTCATGTGTGACTGTGATAGGAGGAGGAAGAGCTAAGAATAGAGAGGAGGGGGCCCGATGCTGCGATGCCGCCTCTACCCACGCTGCTGCGCTCCTTGGCGTGCTGCTCAAACGCCGCTCGCCTCCCCAGATCTGCACCACAGATCTGCAATGTGTGCAACACAAGTGATTTTTTTTTTTCTCGTTCAGTTGCTTTCTCTCTCTCTTTCTCCCTGACGCTGCAGCCTTTTTTGCGTCCTGGTTGTGAGTGACAACGAATAACACGATCACAAATTCCATCAAGAACTGCCACTTTGCATGTCGCGTCCAAAGAGGGTCTTTCAACGCTCCTTTAACGCTTTTCCACACAGATGGAACAAAAAAGAAAGATGAGAAGCGTGAGCTGAGCAAAGGGTTGAAATGCGAAGATGAAAGGGAGCTGTTGGGTGAGAGCGGAACAAGACCAAGCAATATTGGATGGCACGGTCCTCCAAACGCTGAACAGAAAATAGATATGAGGATTCACAAGAAACCGTCAAACCCCCGGCATAGACCTCTGCGTCTCCCTCGTGGGAATCGAAGATGGAGGAACATGATCTGATTGCAAGCTTCTGAAAGTAATTGGCTGAATTGCAATCAATAGCTGACCTTTAATGGGGAGCCAGCGAAGAATGCCAGTCAACAATTGTTTGACTTGTTGGACGCTGCTGGAGCTCACTTCAACTCACTTCACTCACAACAAGTGGAAGTTTGTCAGATGTTATTAGTATTTTTTTAAAGAGGCTTCAAACTGTTTATTGCTAGCCTCAGTTGTGAGGAGTGTCAAAACTACAGGAATTACTCGTTATGTACCGTATTTTCCGCACTATAAGGCGCACCTAAAAACCTCCAATTTTCTCAAAAGTGCGCCTTATAATCCGGTGCGCCTTATATATGGACCAATATTGAGCCACTACAGCAGGCGTGTCCAAATACATGGATTTATATATGGACAAAGTTTTAAAATGGGCCATTCATTGAAGGTGCGCCTTCTAATCCGGTGCGCCTTATAGTGCGGAAAATACGGTATTCAAATCAGTCTCCGCTAACTGAATATAAACAATTGGAAATTCCGCAGGCACGCAAGCTAACAGTTAGCATCCACGTGCCGATATTTTCTTTAGCTAATCTAATGCAAATGAACAGCTGTATCTGTGCCACCACCTGTTCCTGTTAATACGTCCTTCGTAGACACACACTGGCGACTGCAGGTTGTCGCCAAATTAGTGGCAGAAGATCAGGGATTTTTGAAAAGCAGAAAGCTGCAGACTGGCACAGCTCTTTCCCTGCAGGGGTGACACAGCTGTAAGAGGAAAGAGCGGCGGTTGTTAGCGAGTTCCCGGGCGTCTTGAAGATGCAGGGCACAGGGGATCACTGGTCAGGAGGAAGGCTAAAAGTGAGCAGTACTCCCTTCAAGGGGGCAAGTAGCAAGCCTGGAAGGTGGGGCTATGTGATGTCAAGTCAAACAGATCAAAAATAAGCACACAAAAAAAAATGTCTTATGGCATCACATATTCTTTTCCTTTTGTGAGGCGAGAACATGGTTCATGGAATTTATCTCACCACTCTCAAGACTGCTTTTGAGTGAGCATCCTTTGACGAGATGGAGGCAAGCAAGCGTTTTTAATGGAACCAGGTCCCATTACTGTGAACTAATGAGTACAATAACGGAAAAATGACAATTTGATAGAGAACCCCGTCCGTACTTGTTCTGCTCCTCTTTCCATCCTAATGGGCACTCAGTCGATACCATGCCATCAAAAATGTGAGATTTGGTTCATCAACAGTCGATGGTGGCTTGGATGAGTCTTGGTGCTCGGTTTATTTTGTGTTAGTGTAACTATTATTATAAGCCTGAAAAAAACTTAACACCAATCCAACATGACTAATCAACAATTACATACAAAATAATTAAAAAATTGCTCAATGCTAGTGTGAAGACTTTGTCCTGAGGGACAGCTCTGAAATAATTAGCATCAGCACATTTTGAATATATCTAAGTGTTACGCACCAGTTCCTGGGCGTTCTCCCCAACGACACGTCTCAAAGAACAAGATGTGTCCCACAGTACGTGTGACGTCTCTTTGAATAAAAATGTATCCATCTCTTCAGCCAAACATCGTTCAGAACGCAGCTGCTCCACTCTGAGCCGGGCACCAAATTTTAATGGGCACACAAAAAGATGTCACACATCAGCCCAAGACAGCGTTTCTGCTTCTGAAGGAAACATTTTTTATATCTCATGCAGAATAACTGAAAAGCTGACTAGAAACCAACAAGGGCTCTCTTGACATATTAAACATACAGCAGAAGTGGGCAGCATATTGTTTAGCTTTGAAACCATGATGGCCGAGACCCTCCGAGGGTTAAGCGGCCCTCGCTTCCGTCGAGGGAAACGTCTCTCGACTGCTAACTTAATTCCAGAGCAGCAGATATACTATAAGCTTGGTGGAATAAATGACTTCAATGAGGTAATGAAGACCCCAGGGAATAGATGGGCCCTCAACCTTTCCCCCCATCCCTTAACGTGTGTGTGTTTGGTTATCACGCCGCTAGCGCTATCTATGTGAGCGAGCGTGTGTATCCGCACTGCCTCGTCTCGTCTATTTGCTTGAGCCGAAGAGAGCAGATTGTGTTATTTAAAGAGCCGAGGCAGCCTCAGCGCGACGTTGGAGATGTGGAGTGTGTCTCATTAGCCAAGAGAGGATTCTTGACCTGGCAAAAGTGCATGTAATCATAAGAACTTTGTCAGTGAAGTAATGTTCCCGCTTATTTTTCTGGATTGTAGACAAGATGCTAACTGTTACTAACGCCATGATGGCTAATTTTGAACACCACCTGTATGTTAATCATCGGTTGAACATAGTGTGATGGGGACTCATTTTTAGCCCTTAAGTTTCACGACTCAGACCAGTTTAGTTCACAACATTTGAGTGTTTGATTATTTTTTTTGTAGCTGTGTATTAAATCACTGCAGTCATTGTTATACTTAATAGCCTCGTACCAATTAATGTGTTAGTAGTCCATTTGTAAGAGCAGGTGATCAAATATTTAAATATTGCAAACACAATTTCTTTGCTGATTTCAAAACAAAGCCGCCGGCCGGCCGGAGGAAATAAAAGAGCAGCAGCTACCGTCACAAAACAGTCACAGTTAAAGAAAATCAAAGAGGGTTGTGAACTGAATGTGTTTTGTGTGATATATGAGGTCCATTTTCAGCGAATCAAAAAGCCTGTTCGCTAATTGTGTTTGAAGGCGTTACAATTGTAAGCTCTGACTGCATTCATCAATTTTTTTTCCCACAAACTTTTGATTCCTTCAGTTGACAACTCGATTAGAAAGTGTTTTTTTTTAATACTTGTGACAACCTGTCTTTCCACTCTGTGATTTAGTTGTCATGGTCTATTGCATAAGTGGCCAACGTTGGACAAGGTTTTGGCATACGTTCCGTCACTTTGACTTTTTGAATTGATTAATTACAGAGGCTGCAAATAGAAAATGTCTTGGCTTTCATTCCTCATGCAGGGATCGAGTCATTACAGCCGCATGACATCGCATTACCTGACTGAGCGCTGCCGAGTCGTGCACGACGTAGTTGCCACCCAGTGTCATTCACAAACCAGGGCCCTGGGATTTTGTTGTCGTTTGGATACTACAGATTAAATCTTTTCTTTGATCGTTATTTTTTTTTTTTAGCTGGCACACTTGTGGAAAACAAAAAGGTTTTCCCTCCAAATCATTAAGATGTAATTAAATACAAATAGAAAGATTTGAGGATTTATTTGGTGGCTAAATATTCTCTCAACTGTGTGTGAATGAGAGTCAAATAATAACAATAATAAAACAATGCATCAACAAATTAATTTTTTATGCCCTTTATTAATTCCTGTTATTTCCGTGTTTCTGCACTTCAACATAATGAGGACCTCTTGGGCGATATAATAAACAAACCGATGTGTCTTGTTAGTGGAATGATAATAGGCATGATCAACAGCTGACGATTGACCTATTAAGAATGTTAAACAGCATTGCTGAACATTTCTGAATTATTGGGGGCCACGCTGTGACACAATGTGAAAATGCCAAATGCTGTCGATTCCTTCTAATCTCCTGTGAGATGTTTAGATTTTCATTGAAAGGTTTTTCAGAGATGTGACAAAATGCTTTGTATGATCCTTGAAATCATTTATTATCTATAAATGATGTGGCCTGTTGTCAGTAAGCTGAGATGACACACGTGCCGCCTTTACCTGCAATTGACTGCCCACTTAATGTAAATAGATACGCCCGTCAGCTTGCGTTATCCGCAATGCCTTTCACGCGCCGTACTGTAAAGCGCAGCCCACCACCTCAAATCTCCAGGGACATTATCGAGGCCGATTACGAGCGCCTACGTGCGTTAGAATCTGGAGGTGCGTTCCGTCTGAAAATCTTCTTCTGGAGTTTGTGTACTATCAGTCAATATTCATGAAAACAGACTCAGGATCTTTTTTGTTGAATTAAAATACATGGAAAGCAAAGTTTAGTTATATTTGTCAGTAAACAATACAAAATTAGCAACAATTGGTTAATGAACACTAAAAGGGGGGTGTAATGCAAAACAAAATGTTATCCAATTTCTCAACTAATTGATTAAATAATTGATATCGATTCTAAAAATATTTGGTCGTGGCTATCCTAACTGTATACCAGCAACCTATAGTGAGAATGAGGAGCTATTTCACATAATTGAGCTTTATAGAATTTTTTAGATGTTTTTGTATAACATTCTAATCTATAAAATATGTGCCTTTGCTCAATAAATGCTGGCAAACACTAGAGTAATATGTTGAACGTCCAATATTTGACTCAGACGAACAGTCCATAGCACGATGGATCACGCAGAATATTTATCGGCAGGTCGACGGAGAGAGCTGCCATCCCCATTCCGTTGGCGGTTTGATAAGCTTCCTCGATCTGTGCTTTTTTGCAAACCTTAGATGTGAGATAACTCATGGCTGTACCATGGCACGTAGCATTTCTTCATATTGTGCAAACTGAGGGTTCAGATGTCAAATGACAAGAATGCAAAAGGCGTTTGACCTTCGTCTTGTGTGCTCATGCATCAGTGTACCCATGAGAAGCTTTGAGTTGACCGCATTTTCCTCCGAGTTGTACGTCCACGCACACCCGAGTGTGCTATTGTGCAGCTGCCGCTCACTTTTGAATGCTGCTGCTCCATATGTGGCTCTAATTGCCGCGTAAATGCTGTCAGCGTTCATCAAGCGAGAGGTCTCGACTCGCCGCAGGGTTGGATGTCTCCGAGTTAAATGATCCACTTGTGACACCCGCCATTTAAAAGGTATTAATTAGGGAGGCCTTTATGACAGTGGAGATGTTGGATGGTACTGATTAGTCCAAATGGGCCAACAGCACCTAAGTCAGCCTCCATCGTGCCTGTAGCTCTTTCTAGAGATTCATTTTTAATGTGAGGTACACTAAGAGGCGGAGCGCTGGCTCATCTCCATCTGCAATGTAGTACAGCGTGTGTACAATTCTTTATAGACAGCTTTGTATTTGCCAAAATAAGAACTAAAATAGCGCCTTATCGGGCGAGGACATGCGAGGCGTTGCGGCTCACAAGTTGAATCTTCCTGTCCATCACCGTGTTGCGCGAGCACATTTGAATTGTTACTATGGCAACAGAGCACGACTGTTACACATACGAATTCAAATGGGCGACTGTCGCTCTGTGTTCTTGTCATACTTATAGTCTTGATATTTTTTTTTTTGGGAATAGCTTCTTTCATTTGACCTGGCTCTGTGGATTCAATTGCGCTTTTGTATCTTTCACATCCTTTTCCCACTTTTTTGTTGAAGTAATCCGAGCATCCTCCTTTAACCCTGTGTTCTTCTTTTTCGTCATCATGCTTTTCATGTCCTCTTTTCCACAAATTTCCGCGTGCTTTGTGTCGCCCCTCAGCAGCTCTTTCCCGATACATCTTCAGGGTTTCTTCTTGCCGTTTCTTCCTCCACCTCCATCTCTCTTTGTGGATGTCTCTATTTATTCTCTCCTCTGCTCTCTGCTGCCTTCCTCCCACTCGCTTCCTCCTCCTCCTTTTCTTTCTCTCGCTTGGCTTGGGTCCTCGTGGAGAATTTAGCTAGTTTACAATTACAATTATGCATCTGTCATTGAGACTGACTAATCTGTCGTTATCAGACCTCCTATATTCTCTATATAAGAGTCAAACTTCCAAGTTGGGTCCAAAGCCAGTAATCAGGGGGTATAAGGTCATCCCAAATAGTCCAAAATCCCCAAATCCAAATCCAATTTCCAATGTCAGCTAAGCAAGGCGGTAGGGACTTAGAAAGCAGGTCAAGCAGACGGCAGAAATCGGGAGAACAGGCAAAGTCGGAGATCAGGTTGGTCCAAAAACAGGTTCAGAAAAACAGTTGCAGTGGGAAATGCTGCTAAAAAGCTGGCAACAAGTGAGAACAATGAGGCTGCTCATAAGCTATGTCAAGCTAAACTCGCCCATAGCCAATAAAGACAATCTAGCCTAATACCCGTCCATATTGTAATCATATTCATGCATGCAAACACACTTGCAGCTGTAAGAAAAAATCTCAGCATTATGTTCCCAACAAGCTATGACTAATAGTGTTTCTCTCTGCCTGTCACCTCCCTCTCCACTTACGTTTAGTCTCTCGAACCCCCCCCCACTTCACGCTTGTCTTCTTTTATGCTCCACTGTGCTGCTTTTTGCGTGGCGGCTAATAAGGAGCTGTAAATAATAGTAATAATAGGAAATAATAGGTCTGCGCTCCACTTCAGACAGGCTTGGAGGAGGAAACAACTGAGAGGAGGAAACGTGTGTGGAGGAGGATAATCAAAACATTAAATAGGTGGAGTTGGTAAAAGAGATGCCTCCTTGTGTCCCCCTTGTGTCTTATTAGTAACCCAACTGACTTTGGGCAAGAGCATACTGAACTAGTAGTCACCAGTCATTACTTTCTGGAAACAAATCACAATGTAGTTTCAGTCAGTTCTGATTCAGATCATTTTTATTTAGTTTGACGAGCTAAATGTTTTTTCCCGAAGCCCGCTGTGTGTTTGGATACGGTCTTAATAACAGCTATCCTTTTTTTGTCTCCTTCCTGCAGGGACGGCATTTACACTCCTCCACAATGCTCGTCAGCCTCCCCCCGTCTCCCGCCTGTCCTCAGGAAGCGCACCTTCTCTCCGCCTCCTGCCCCCATCGTCCTCCTGCTGTAACCCTAAAACAGAGATCGCGTCACCCAAATGCTCAGCCGCAGCTGCTCCTGCTCTTTCTTATTCTTTTAGCGCTCCTGCAGCCCGTCTGCGGGGCTCGGGGCAGAGGGGGAGGTCCAGGTTCAGGACCAGGAGGCGCCCCTGGAGGGCAGGGTGGCCCGAGGGGAGGCAGCACCCAGCGTGGTGTTGTCATCCCTCCTCATTACTCCCCCGGGCCGCAGGTTCTTCCCCCAATCAACCCCAAACTCATCAGCTCCCTCAGCATCGCTGTCATCTTGGTCGGGAACTCTAGTGAAGTGGCCCTGGGGGCGGGACTTGAGAAAGAGGACTTCCTGCACATCCCCTACCCACCAAAGGTGGAGGTGGTCACCATGAACGAGACCGATCCAAAGAGCATCATCAATCGGATCTGTACCCAAATGTCCCGGAACTCTTTGCAAGGCGTGGTTTTTGGCGACGACACGGACCAGGAGGCCATCGCGCAGATCCTGGACTTCATCTCGGCCCAGACTCACATACCCATTTTGGGCATCCGGGGAGGCTCTTCCATGGTCATGGCTGCCAAGGTAGGACGGCTCATCACTTCCATCTCACTCTGCACCAAACACATTATCGGTCAAATCTGTTTCAAAATGTCGAGTTGTGATATGTAGGACCGATTTTATTTTAATTAATCCCCGCTGCGTGCTTAATTTCACATTGACGATCCTGGCAGCATTTGAAATGAACACACACACCAAACAAAAAGAGAACACATGCTGTAGTTCAAATACCCTCGGCCACAGGAGAAATGAACACTTTGAAATACAGTGTCAAAAAATAATAACTGAGGCTGTGTTTTCATTCCCACTGTTCTTTCAGTGTTGTAATATTGAACAAGTGTTTATGCAGCCTCCTGTGATTACCATTGACTTGCCTTGTTAAATCTTTTTTCAGCCTTTGTACGCTCGCTTACACATATGCACACCGACACAACACCGGATCAATGTCGTGAACACGGTTGGCATGGTAACTACTTTCTTATAGATATTTTTTGCGACTTACTGTATAAAAGTAGTTACGGGTAAAAGAGGAAGGAAACATTATTTCTTGGTCTGACAAAAGGAGTCCCCGGAGGAGAAAAGGGAAAATAAGGAAAAGAAAAAACAGCTTGGTCGCTGGAGGGTAATGACGCGACAAGACTTTGATCAGATGAATGAATACATTGAAATGTATCATAAAAGAGAGGTAGAAATATGATTGAAAATAGATGAGCTATTCTAGGCACAATAACTATGAGAACAGATGCGTTTTGCAACATCCCCACTAGATTCCCAACCACGGGTCGTGGACTATTTGCTACCAGGTAGCACAGACACCATTTAAAAAAAAAAAAAAAAAGTTTGTCATCAGTTTGAAAGAAAAAAAAAAAAGTCTTATTTCGAAAATCGGGCTGTCAAAACACACGATTGATGCCTTCTGTCACTTATTTGTTGTTTTCCCTGAAGCACTGTGCTTTCTCATAAATTGAATTAGAGGCACAAAACGAGGTCAGAGTCCAGATCATTATGGCGTACTGTCAAGTTATAATGACTATATCAACCAATGTGATGAATAGATTTTTTTCCATCTTGTAAATTCGCTCTTAAAGACTGCAATACAGTCAACACCGAAGGCCGTGTCAAATGTTTTTTTTATTTATTTAACCGTAGTATTATTTTAGTCTGAACGTTAGGCTACAGGTGCTAAAATTGACTGGCGACCAATCCGGGGCGTAAAGAGATAGGCGCCAGGTCTCACCCTGATCCTAATGAGGATGAATGCTGTCGAAAATAAACGGATTTGTCTGTTTTTCCTCTTGTACAGCAGTTAATAATGCATGTACTTTTCATTCCTCATCAAGCCACCAATATTCTGTCTGTCATGATTTGACTCCACATTACTCTCCAATCATTTTTCAGCCAGCTTCTATGGAGAGCTAGTTGGTGCATGCATCAATATCTCAGCAATTTGATTTCTATTTAAAAACATTGATTGCGCACAGGCTCGCCTAATCGGCAAGATAGGCCGATGCAAACAGTGCCGTGGACTCAAGGGGGCGCCAACAATTAATTCCGTAAAATTAAATTCACTGAAAATATGAGTTTGTTGGATTTGCAATAATCAAAAAAGCATGGACATTGAGGCATTCAAATTATTTTGGTTTACCCAATAAAATGAGTTGTCGCAACAGCAAGTCACCGACATGGTTTGTTTGTATAAAACTTTTTCCCTCGGGCCGACCCCGACGGCACGTGTTCTTTTGCAATGTTTAAATAGCCAGTTCCCATTCTCTGTAGAGATGGCAAGGCCACGCAAACAATACCATGGCAAGCTTGATTTTTCTCTCCAGCAGCCTATTTATAATGAGCAAGTGCGTCATTGACAGATGCAGGTAGGCCCAATCTGCTCTAAACAAGTTGCACATTTCCATTTAGCCATTAGCTTCTTTGCGTCGCTATTGGCAGAAGAGGACGACGGCGTCGGCCTGGGCTCGCACTCGACTTTGGCTCTGGAGACTAATGAGGTCTTCCAGATCTATTGTGGGGACGTAAGCTGTGTTCCTCGCCTCTGTTTTGTGTGTATGCTCATTGCTGCTGCCGAATGATAATAGCCTTGTGTCTGTGTTTGGGGAGATTATAGTCAGGGTTTTCAGTCTACATAAGATATAGTATAAGAATGCAGGGCATCGGGCAAAATCTTTCACCACATTTCATTTCGTTTGCATCGTTTCGCTTCTCCGTGCGGCCTGCCGTTACTTTTAATTATGCAGGAGGGCTTACAGTTGCTGCATGTTAAATACTAATCTCTCACGGGGTGAAAAAGTGTCTGTCAGGTGGTCGATAGGGAACGTGGGGTGAATCAGCATCGTACAACTGAACGAAAGGCCGGGACAAAGTGGTATTAAAAATCCGCTTTCTGGCACACACGTATAATCCTAATTGTCACAGAACGTTAAGTCGATGGTTGTTATAGGAAAACAAAAAAGGTGAGCCTTCATCTGCTTCAATCATCTGCATAAAAGTAACAATGAAATACTTTGGCTTGTTTTTCTTTCATTCCGAATTCTATTTAAAATACAGTAAAATTCGATGTGATCATTATGCATCAATTCCACATATCGTAACAACTGAAATAACATTTGAACCATTTGACCGATACAACAAACTAGATCGTTAATTTCCTGTCACAATATAATGTAAAAAATGGCAACCACGCCCACAAAGATTTTTGAATGATGAGCGAGGTCTTTGTCAGCACTGTCTTCCTGGACACGTAGCAGACAAGACCAGAAAATGATGTAGTGGGCCACAACTGGCCCTCGGGCCTTGAGTTGGACACCAACGGCATGGAATAACACCAGCAGGGTCCAATAACGAGTAATAGTCATGTGCATATTGCACGAAAAGAAAATGAGTCGTCCTATGAAGCATTCAGACAAGAAAATGAATCATCATTGTGAGTCGAGGGCATCTGTAATGCACGAGATGTTTGTCATCCATTTCACACGTCACCGAGATGGGTCTGTCTCGTCGATTTGCGCGCTGTCATTGTGACAAAGATGCTCCATACATCAAAACAAGACGATTGATGCTGTTGCTTGTGAGCGTTAACGTAGGAGTAGCACTCCTGCATCTCTTTTAATTGGAAGGAACAACTCTGCCACTCTTCATCCAAGCGTTCTATTAATCACCTTAATTGGTCATTTTGTATTGTCTGTATCGCTTCATTCGCCGTCACTCGAAAATAACATGAAGCAAATCATTCAGTGTTTCTGCTTAATAAACGTTTGTTAAGGCCGTTGTTCTGGCAGAGAGAGAGAGAGAGAGAAAAAAGTGCTCTCAGTAATTTTGACATGTTTCATCAACAAAAGCCCGAGGTGCTTCTGAGGAGGAAAATATGTCAGCTGGGCATCACAGCATTTTTTTTTTCCTCCCTTTGTCACGCGTCGTGTTTTATTTCAAGGATCCATTTTAACTGCACTCTGTCAGATCCTACTTTTACACTCCGCTTAAAATTAAGTGCTACGTTGAAAATGAAACACAGTGAGGCCTTCAAGGGGTGATGCAATCTGTTGCCGGTTAGAATTAGATTTTTTTTTTTCCCTCAACTTCCAAGTATCCCGACTTAGAGATTTTTTGAGATACGACGTCTCTCTCTCTCTCTTTCTCTCTCTCCCCCTCATCATCAGGTTTCACAATCTTGACACTTCCACATACGCAGCGACTTGCACCTCCTTAAGTACACAATAAAATGTGAGCCCCTCCCTTGCCTTGCTCTTACCCCATTATGAATCCACTTCATCAGCGCTTGTGCGGCGGGAGCGTGGTCTGCCTGACTGATTTTGGAGATCACAGGCGACGTGACGCCGTTGCACCCGGTTACAGCACGTACGACTGTTTTTTTTTTTTTCCCTCTTCTCCCGTCATGCGGCCATTTAACATTACAGCATATAAAACCTAACTATTTCACTAATCTTATTTCCTCACGTGGGAATAATGTCAAGCTTTTCAGACAGCAAAATAATAGCGGTCAGCTTGATCACTTTTGATTCCCAATTAGTTGGAGACAAAACCGGCGTGGATCGATTACTGACCCTTGTCGCACCCGATAAATATCATTTATAGTCTGAGGAAGGACCTTTAGTGGCCGGCTGACTTATGAGGCTTGTCAGTCAAGCTCCTTCCCGTCGGCTGAGCGAAATCTCTTTTAAATAACTGGGACAGACAATCCGGCTTCCAAGAAAGGAAACGCCACAGTGACCTTCCTTGGATTTCATTTCAAAACATCCAAACTGCATTTTGATATTGAGCTTCTCCCAACAGGCCTTTCCCTTAGATGAACAATAATCGAACGTTCTTGTTTTGATTAGCTTTTTTTTTTTTTCCCCACAGCAGTCCTTTAGTTGTGATTTTTTTTTTTCCATTTAGTTTCATGTCGATTTATCACTAGTCTCAAGAGTCCACGTGACTGCAAGTTAAAGTATTGCATGACAATTTAACCGAAACTGTATACTGGTCATGAAGTCATCTTATGGTGCTCTTTGGGAATGCGGAAGATGAAAGCAAAGTGTCAGATAAAAGATTTGAAGATAAAAGATGCTTGCGGGTGTAAAGAAAAAAAAAATTCAATGGGATGATTTTCATGCTTTTGCATCAGGCTGAGAGGGCCGGTAAATGGGGGAGACAGCCGGCTCTGAGTATTTAATTCCGAAAGGTCATGTTAGCTCTAAATGCAATGGGGGAAAGGGTGGGGGGGATGCTTTTATTCATCGCTCCGACTTGTGGAACTTGTTGAGCAGAGAGAAAGGTGCATAAAAGGGGATTTTAAAAAAAACAACAAAGAGAAACAACAATTCGCGCACACAAGAAATTTTTTTCCATAACGAGGCTCTTTGACTGGTAGCAGAATGTTATTAGTTATGTGGATGCACATTTGGGTAACCATTTATTTCAGTTGTTTATTTTACATTCCCACTCAAAGATAAAAAGAGAAATTCTGAAAATAATAATGAGTTGTATCAGTCACACTAATGCAGTGAAAGTTTTTTAATTATTCATCTTTTACACCCCAAACACTAAAAAAAATTGAACAGATATTAGTAGACATTTTATATACATATACAATATGTCAAATTTGCTGTTTCACATATATCCCTGCATTCCAAAGATGTATTTGTATTAACAATGACGCACAGCATGTGAAATGTGTTTGTGACAGCTGCTGAGCATGACTGACATATGGAACTGGCTGGCCATTATATATGCTGACAGTGGCACCCATTGAGTGGCACTTTTCACTCACTCTTTCTTTCTGGAAGCACTGACCTCGTTCCATATATAATATATGTATGGATATATATCTATATAGTTTGTATGAGTTTGATAACAGGCTCTGAGATGTGCCGTGACACTGCAGCTGTTCTCCCCTGCAGACTGTCACACGCAGTCACATTGAGTCAACACTCCTTTTCCGACTTGCTCGCCTTAATTTTCCGTTCTGTTTCTGCGAATTCCACCCTGTTCACTCTCATTCAGTCCTCCAGTATCTTTACGCCACATCTTTGTCTGCAGCCGCTCTTCTCTCTAATCTCCCTTTTTTTCCCCCAGCCTCCTGCTTGGCATCAAAGTAAGCCCTGCTCCTCGACAGGCGCCAGCTCACACGGCTTATATTCTTTGCCATTTCAACGGGAAAAAAGTTTATAGTAAGAAATGTTTAGGATTTTTTTTTTATTGCCATAGCAGAATCAATCAGTGACAGAGGGCACCGAAACCTAAAAGCTATTTATTTAATTTTGGGAATTACTTTAGGTGATATATACCAATATGATACTCAGAGTGACGGAAATCGAGATGATCGCATACAGATTTCAGTGATCGACAAAGCTTTACAATTTTTTTTATTAACAGACATGCTAATAAGTTTTAGAGATTAATTATTTGCACTGACTCAGAATCTGTCCTTTTTCATCAAAGTAATAAAAATAACCGTCATCAATCATAATCATAGTCAAATTGGGCTAGAAACAGTTTTTTTCTGAGCTATGAATTACAATGCGTTTTAAAATCCGTATTGTGCAAGGTTTAGAGCTCAAAAATTAGTAACAAAATAATGAGAATGTCTGCCTGCTATTTTTGCAACTCTCGTGACGTTCAGGAACATTTCTTTGCAATAACAACTGAAACTTTTGAGTCATTCCTGCAGCTCTGTCTCACTCCTCCCTGCCATAATAAACACAGCGAGGACTTTATGTACGGTCCACTTCTGTCAACCACGGTTAGTTTGTGCTAGTTATATTCAGCGTAAGCCTGATCATCGGCATCTTGACATCGGTGGTCTCAGGCTGAAGAATGTCATCATCCATGAGCAAATACGTGGAGAAATTTGCCCCCTGCGGCCAAATTTTGAGTCGGTCAAATCAGAGCTACAAATGCAGCTCGTGTGGTTAGCAGCACGATCGTCACTTGTTTTCCCAAGAGGGATCAACCAACAGTCTCGTAATTGGCCTATCATGGTCGACCTCAGGTGTTTTATTGACTGTAATTGCGCTCATATGTGTCGGCCCGCCGCCGCCGCTGTGCGCAAATGCCAGCTCGATGATATTTTTACACATATACAGTGCAACAGAGTATATATATATTTTTTCCCACACACTAATGGCATCTTTAGCACGGCCGTTTCCATGGGAACCGAGTTGCCACGGAAACACTGCATGTCTCTTTGAATTAGAAACGTCTCCTCCTATCCCCTCACGCCGTCCTGTCTGTCCCTCTTTCACTTTTCGCCATCTTGACTCGTACCTAGTTGACAGGCCAGCTGCTGTCAGTCACAACCACTTGAGGAAGACGTGAACCCCCCCCCCCCCCCCCCCCCCCCCCTCAACCCCCAAAAAGGCAAAATAGAGGAAAAGTATCCAACTTGTGTTGCATTTGTATTTTCCAGGAACATAAAATACTCTTGAGAGAGGCCAGGAGTGTTTTTTGTTCAAGTTGGAACAGGAAGAATGACAAAAGATAACAATGACAAAAGACGTTCTAAGAATTGAAGAGCAGGAAGATTGAAAAACAGATGGAGGAGAGAGGAGGGGGGCGACATATATGACAAGGTAGGATGGAGACGGCTGATGAAAAGGATGATTGATTCTCCCGTATCAGTAACCACACGACCACTCTTATCCTGATTTCATCCAATTCATTTATTTCCATGTTGCTTGTGTGCAGCCAAGAGGAGATAAGCACGTGAAGGAAAGAAAATGAGCAGGAGCCACCAGTGAATGGAGTTATGTAGGGTGAGCTTCCAAATGAGAGCTGGGAGGGAATCACATTCATCCCCCAGGTGGTGATGAATTTCTGGAAACACATGAGGGATGCGCCGCGAGGGGAGAGGACGAGGTGAAAAGATGCAGGAAAGGAGCAAAAATCACGTCATGACAAGGTTTTGAACCTTGTGGCTCAAATTGCACTGTGCACTTGACTCCAGCGTGCACCTCTTGCCTCAGGTGTTCAGAGAGACGGATGACATGGATGGCAGACAGGAACAGGAAGGAGGGATGATAAGTACTTGCCTTCCTTTCTTTATTAAAGAGGGTTAGGGTTAGTGTTAGGGTTAGGGGTTTTTTGACAATAAGATTTAACATTGGGATATGAATTAAGCAGCAAAATGTTGCCAGCCAATCACAACAATCAAATTGAGTGCAGTTGAATTTTAAATAATCGATTTGCTTCGAAGGGGTGAAAGGCAGAAATATCTTGAGGGTGCTATTGGTTTTCCAGCCCCCCCCCCCCCCCCTCCTATCTAGATAAAGAGGAGTTTATTTTCTCTTTTCACCGTTTTAACTTGCAGGGGAACCTTTGCCCTCTGGCCAGATTGCCAATGCCAGGGTCCTGCTCGTCAAGCTTAAGCTGTTTTCTTTGAACCGGAAAGTAGCCAGCGAAGAAAATGATTTGAACAGAGAAAAATGAAAATACAGCTCTCCCACTTTTATTTGAGAAATGTTCTCTGTCTGTCGTAAATCATGGATTGACGCCTTGCCGCCACCCTAGAATTTAACAACAAATGCTTTGTCTTACTTGTGAAGCAGAAGTTATGATTTGTGTCATGGAGTAAGTTTATTGTTATTGCTGATTTTTTCTGTTAAAAAAAAAACCCTCATGCACTTGGGATATCTTTAGGCTCTTTGACTTGAACTGCTACGAGACTGCAGTATGCTGATGAGAGGCGGCATTTTTACACAACTACTTTGTTTTTGCATATTTAGTCGAATCAAAGTGCCTGAAGCATCTGTGTGAAAGTGGCTTATTTGGAGATCACACAATCCGCCTAATTTAAGATGATTACATGCTTGGAAACTACCATCTTTTTCATGTAAATTTTGAAGCTTAAATGTAAAATATTTCCAAGTGCCTTGAGGTGCATTTACAGAGACTGAAACCTTCATTTATGTTAGAAACGGTTTTATCGACTAATTATCATCACATTATCAATGATCGACTGTCATATTCATGTCCGCAGATTAGTATACTAACCAGCTTTTTATCTTTACACCTCCTTCCAAGCTTTCTTTCCAGTGTGGGAAGTGTTGAAACCCTGAAACCCTTAAAAAATGAAATGATTATGACAATTTTGCTTTCTAGAAGTCCAAACACTGAGTCATGCTCATGACTAATAGTTTATTTCAATAACGAAAGAAAGTGAAGTACATTGACAATAATACAATATAACATAACATAACATAACATAACATAACATAACATAACATAACATAACATAACATAACATAACATAACATAACATAACATAACATAACATAATATAATATAATATCCATCCATAATAATATAATATAACATAACATAACATAACATAACATAACATAACATAACATAACAATATAATTTATTCATTGGTTTGAATTTATTCTGGAGTGGGGAAAACAGACATTACAACAAAAAAAAATGTCAGAATGCGTGTATGATAGAACACACTCAATTCCAAGAAGTGCAGTTGCACTATAGTGCTGAGAGTGTTGGTTTTCATTTCATGTGTGACTAACTGTTATCCAAACTGTTGACGGGGGTGATTTGGATGCGCTTGAATAGAAGCGGGCCGAGTAAAGCCTTGCCATCATCTCTGACTGTGTGACAAGCTCACCTTCACTACTCGGAGCAAAGTAGAGAATGAGTTCCATGTGGGTGATATCTTCGTCGCTGCACAAATTTGGACTCTTGGAGAATACGATGACATGCAAGTCAATATAGTATCTATACCTCTTTTTCTTTCTTCCATTTATGTTTTTCTGAAACAGACATCCGGTTGCAACTGGGTCGCACGGGTCATAGCTAATTGGTTGTGCGGCTAGTTTCGATTGGCGCTATCTTTCCCAATCAGTATACACGGCTCCCACGTGTCAGTGATTAATTACCTGCATTGCCGCCAGTGCAAACGAGCATAATCAACTCTTCACGAAGGCGCTTTCCATTAACTGGCGAGGCCAAGGGTAACGCTGAATTGACTCCCCCGCTTGTCTTAGCAGGATTTGCTCTTTTTGAAGGGATTGTTAGTTTAATTCACCTTTTATTGCCATGAGGGAGGGAGGGGCTATCTTTATTGAGTTTGAAGACAGCAGAGGGAATATTTAAGTGCGCTTCCTGTCAATGTACGTTACTGGCATAAATAGAAACACAAAGATACTTTTTTCAATTTATAAAAAATAAAAACATTTTATCTAGTTCTTTTCAAAGATACTTTTTACTTTAAGATACTTTGTTCTAGATAAAACAACAAGATTGTTGCCACTGAAATGAGTTTCCTCCGCATGGTTTGGATTGCCTCTCATGCAATACGGAATATGTTCTTTTCCATGTTCCATTTCCCTGAAGGGCTCCTGAGAGATGTTTAACTTCTTCAGCTGCCTCTTTCAGTGTAGTAGGAACATATCCGAAATCATGAGAGAAGATCAGCACACGTTTAAAATGTAACCCTTGAAAAAGATTGTGTAGAAAGTTGAAAATGTCCTGCGTCAACCAATACAAAAAAAACGTTCTTCTCATTTCAAGTGTTCCTCTTAACAAGCTTTACTTCCCTGTGCAACATTTTGGGCTTGAATGACACCATGTCAGGAGTGTAACAATGGGCGATTGAATAGGGCATTTAATTGCTTCCTTCTCGTGGTGTGCACAGTCACAATGGAGGTGACTGTTCACTGGTCATTGCACGTTTGTAAATGAGGTTGACACGGTTTCAAGACAAAGAGATTAATTAGCGCTCATTAGGCAGTCAGTTGATTACAAGCCAGTAGTTGGTGGCACACAATAGAGGATGTCATGGCTTCTTTTGGAGAGGTAAATAGGAAGCCTTGGCTGTGGCTTGGACTGGCAGAGACAGTGGCAGATAAATGCATAAATCCATCATGCTTTTTTTTACTTACCCTAAAAAAAAGGAATAAAATTGCTTAAAGCGTATTTGAATAATTATACGACTGCAATCCAGATGGCCTAGGTCTTGTGAATTTCTGATTTTTAGAAAAATTACAAACCCCTCCCTTTTGATTGTGAATTATTGATCAGAATAGTTTTGAATGACTCATTTCTGGCCCAATTATGTATTTGCTTGTGAATTTGACCAAATATTATTGCTATTTTTAACCAAAGAATTAATTATTGAAATCCAATTGGATGTGTACGTATTGAAAAAATTCAGGGCCTGCACCTCACAATTGACCAAATTTCTCGCAATCAAGTCGTCTATAATCTCTGTATTTAATTTCATAAAGTATCAGGATTATTCAGGCTTTACTAATGAACAGCCAAACAAAGAACCTCAACTCCAATTGGGTGCTGGACCATGAAATATCTTTACCTAAATTAAAATAATTTGTAATGATGTTAATTCACACACAAACAGATGCACACACCAAGTCCTAATTTTTATTACACACACACACGCGCGCAGACGCTGGAGAAACAGTCCCACTGCGGGAGTGAATCATATTTCACCGCTTCACCAATCATTTCCTGGACAGAAATAGCAACATGTCATTCAATCAGGACGTTATAGGATGTTTAAAATGGGAAGCTGAGAGTCTTTTGAAACGGGGTCAATGATAATTAAACAGATGAATATGAGATTAAATAACAGTGGGCTACTGTGTGTGTGTGTGTGTTTTATTTGAAATATGGTGGCGGGTTCACGCTGGGAACGATTGACAGCAATGGCTGCGCGCTGACTGTGAGGAGGGGAAGACAGAGGGAAGAAGATGAAAGGAGGCGAAAGACGAGTGTGATGAAGTGGAAAAGCTGATTGTTGCCCGGGCGCTATGCGCACACTGCCGTTTTGTGTGTCACGATGTGAGCGTGTCTGTGAGTTCTTAGCATTTGCCTGTGTTGTCAAGCACTCTCTCTCTTTCTCTCTCTCCCCAATCCGCTCCCACCAGAGCTTGTTGAGCATCGGGCTGATACGTTGCTGTTCCCCTTGCAAATCTAATTGGAGACAGGCTTTCATAGGCATGACATGGAGATGAGTTGCCAAATCCTTTCAGGCCCTCAGCACTGTACAGTGACGCAGCAGGACGATCCCTGACAGTCTTAATGGCTCTATGCCGCCTTCAAAAGAATTGGGGAAGTAGAACTTGAAAAACCCGACCTTAAAGTCTTTCTAGCGGATGGTAACGTTTACAATGATGGCGAATATTAGTTTGGTTTGTGGTAAAACTTTTTTGAACATTATGGGCAAGTCTCACGCAAAGCACGGTCTAACTGTATGCAAACGGGCGTTTGCGCCGTTGTGGATGTGAACACAGCCTATGGTTGCGGTGGTTGCTCGCACAAAAGTTGAAACATGCCTCCCTGAGTGATGATTTGTGTATGGTGTAACGTTGGCATATTCAGCACAGCCATTCTGAGCGTATTGAAATTTAAAAGGCACGTTTGATCTCGCTGACGTGAGAATGAAGAGGTGGCAAGATGTAAGAGAATTTTTATCTGCAAGAACCACCAAAGTGACAGAACATTAATTGGTCACAACTTGCTCCATGCTAGCGTCGACTTGAAAGTAAATCAGTGGCAATGCCCTCCTTCTGACCTGTTTGTGTATATCAGATTGTCTCTACGTACGTAGTTAATTATGTCAGTATTGTATCTGTTTTGTTGTGTAGAATACATTTTTTATTGGTTTTCAAGAACATTCCACACAAGCTGGTTGAGGTAGTCCCAGTTTTGACACCTAAACTGACTTTTGAGCATAGAAGCATCGTTGTTCGGATCATTCTTACTTGTCCAGACTATTAAAAAAAAAAAAAAAACAACAGCAAAACTTTTGGACATTAATCCGTCACACTGAGACATCGGTAGACTTTAAAGCACGGCAGACTTAAAACCACGACACCGCAATAATCCGGTCAGGATGAGACGAAACAGTGCATTAAAAGGCGTGCGTGGAACAGATCGCTATCGCAGTCCTTCGTCTTAGATGTGCTGATGAAAAGGATGCACAGGATCAAGTGTACTTGCGACTCGGAGACGAGCTACACACTGCATGACAAGAACCATGGCTTTTCTTTCTTTCTTTCCATGTCCCATTCATCAGCAGCTTGCAAAGACATTTTCCCCCCGAGCAAAATAGCAAATAAACACTGTTGGGGAAATGGATATGGTAAATGGGGGGAAAAAAAAATCTGAAAAAAACAAATCAATTGTCTGGCCTGGGGGGGTCCAAGAATTTAATCAGGAGCCAGTGCCCCCACGGCCCCCCCTCTAGCTCCGCCAGTGCAGCACAACTCGTACATTATTTTAATCTTGATCCTCCAACACATCTGACTAATTAACTAATTTTTGGAGGAGTGATGCCAGGGCCAAAGAAGAGGTTTGTATCCATCACTGGGAGAGAATGTATTTAAAATTTGTCTCTTATCCAAATCTGGATTGTTTTGCCCTGGTGAGATTCATCACTCTGTTGAGTACCATCCTCGTTACGTAAATAAGTTTGTTTCACAAAAATCCATGGCTCGTTTTTCTAATAAATTGAATCCAACCCACTCGTTAGAAGTTTAGTCAAAATGAGGGAGCCGGAAAATGAAGTGACAAACCTCTTAGCTGGCCTCCTCGTATAATTACTCTGCATGTATGCGTCTGAGAGATGCAAGGAAAAAGTAGATGGGCTCTAACTGTGCCCTATAGGATTCACACATTCGTGACATGAACTAATGAGCTGTAGAACATGAGGCAAAAAAAGGAGCATACAGAGGAATTGGATAATAGGAATAGGGGCGCGGGTCAGAGGTACCAAAGGAAAAAATGTATCACTGACGCCATTTGAGTAGCGTGTAAGAATTAAACAGCAATAATGATCTTTGAAAGTATAATAAAAAAAATTGTAATCTGAGAAGGAGCAGGTTAAGTGGTGACCTTATGATCCCACTGAATGGCAGGTTTTGATCTGAAGAGTTATTACACCTCTCAGCTCCTTCTTTTTTTTTTTTTTACACAATCAGGAAAAAAAAAAGTGACAGTCAGGAAACGATGACAACTTAAGCAGCTTGAGCTGGTAATGGAGAGAGTGAGTAAGTGGGAGGAAATGAAAAGGCAGCCCAGTAACCCAAGGAGGAATGCGTGTGTGTGTGCGCGACGTCACTGGCTCAACATGTCACCAAGAGGAAATACAGAAAGGTCAGCTGTGACAAAACGATTGATCCCGCAGGACAATTAAAATGGCTAAATCACAGTGTAGAAAGTGCTGCGGCGTATGCTGGATAGACAAATGGAGATGCCGTCATGCACTCGTTTAAAATATGTGCCAAAATGTAATCGTGAAGGGGTTTTCTCATTCATCCATTCATCGTTTTTTTCTCAATGGACTGCAACTGGACTGTTGTGGTTGTCTTGAAAGATGTTTCACCATTCATCTGAGCAGGCTTCATCTGTTCATGCAGCAAGAACCGGTCCTAAATAAACCTGACTGTCATAGGTTGATCAAATGATTTATGAAATAAATCATCCCGCTAGTTGTATTGTGTATATATAATTTGATTTTTAAGACAGCCTGCAGGTTTGATCAGAATCAACGATATTGGCCAAGCGTGTCACTGGATAATAAAAAAGCAGGGTGGTGTCCAAGAGAAAATTTGAGTTGTCCAACACCCAAGGCAAAAGTTGATCTCACAACAGATGCAAATCACGTGTTAACTCTCCCTCAATTTGCTTGTACAACCCCCAGCACCTTTTTTTTTTTCCACACTGCCAATCCTTTCACCCTCTCTTGACACTGCGGTGTTGGCGCCTCATTACTGTGAAAAGTAGGTAGCAGATCATTTCTGTCCCTGTGGCAGAAAAAGTACGGGGGGGTACGGAAGTTGGGGGTCCAATGTGATGTATTGTGCCTGATGAGCGCTCACTCTCTTGTACGATTCACACATTTGACCGATGGTCCACGTCGATACATGCATGCATGCTATGCACATACATGCAAGCGCAAACATTTCATTGCGCATAAATGTTTACATTATGTTTAGACCAATTAAGAACATTTAAGATTTTCCCTTGACACCCGTATGATCCATCCATCCATCCATCCATCCGTCCGTCCGTCCGTCCGTCCGTCCGTCCGTCCGTCCGTCCATCCATCCATCCATCCATCCATCCATCCAACCTAAATAATTAAAAACTTCAGTTTTGACTGAAACTCAAAAATGTAGTCATTTACCTCATTTAACTAGCCGAGAAAAAAAATACTGGAAATACTGGATGACATTAAAGTGTGCACTTCTACCTAATGAAGTGTGCAGCAAAGTGCTGCATATAAGCTCCGGGCAAATAAGCATAGTAATTCTCCCCATTTTCAATTTTCCAGGAAGCCTGCAGTGGTTGAATCACTTAAATCAAAGCATTCATCTGAACAATTCATTTTATTTGTAGCGTGCTTCTCAAAGTCCTTAAAGGTGCTTTGTCTTCCGCGTATATGTACGCATCAGTGTGTCGACACTCCTCCGCTGCGCATCTTCAGAAGCAGAGTGCATCCTCGGTGTGCCGGACAGCAAAAACAGCAGTCAGTCTTGTCGCTCCGGTCGTCAGCCGCTGTCACACCGAAGACCCCTGACATGATGCCGCTCTCATTACAGCCCCTCTGCCATGTCGCCTCCAGTCACTTACACCTCATGAATAATCCATCTCGACTCTCGCGTCTTGATGAGTCGCTTGGCGCTTTTGACATGGATGGCTGACCCTGCCCTGATTCAAAGCACCAGACGACACTTCCTTCGCTTCCTTTTTCTCGCACTCCTCTGTTGTAATACTTGTGAAGGCTGTGTTGACAATATGGAGTAATTTGACCCTAAAATAGAAACTTCAGAATCCTTTTGAGGGGACACTGACAGCAAATAGTGCCTCTAGTAATTCATGGAATAGTTCCCTTTGGAGTCAGGTCACGTTCAAGAAGATTGGGTCAAAAAGGAATGTTGGTTTTAGCAATATGAAGACTGTTTGAAATCTGTTTTTTGTTTTGCTAAAAATCCATATTTGTCTTTACATAACTGACAGTCAGGCAATTGGGCATTATTTAAATTGCTGTCGCCGTGGAAATGTTACAAGTAATAAAGTCACTTCAAGTCTGCTGGCAATGGCATTAGAATTCAGTCTACACCGTTTTTTTTGTTACCAACACCCCGATGAAAGCCGCTGGCCTAATACAGGTTGATCTTTTTAACGTTTGAAGAAGCTTTATAAATTAAGCTTGATACATTTACAAGATCTGAGTGTGACGCACTTTGCCATATTGGAAACACAGAGGTATAGCATCCATTTTAATATGAATAAAATTATCTATTATGTTATCTACATTTATTCCAGAGGAGCACAGTCACTGTGCATGTGTCATAATTATCTGTCTTCTACTTCCCCTTTCTTGCTGGTGGACTTTGTTAGCTAATTGGCTCTCCGTCTCTCGTTTCCAGGACGACAACTCCATGTTTTTCCAATTCGGCCCGTCGATCGAGCAGCAGGCCTCGGTCATGTTGAATATCATGGAGGAGTATGACTGGTACATCTTCTCCATAGTGACCACATACTACCCAGGATACCAGGACTTTGTCAATAAGGTGAGCAAAGAGTTGTAGCATGCTCACTCTAAGTGGTTACGCTAAGCCTGAGAAGCAAACGCAGTAGGTGGCTATGCCACCTGTCTGCTACATTTTCATCACAGTGAAGAAGCTGCCTTTGGAAATGAACATCAGTTCCGAACAAGTCGGGGGTCAGTGAGGAATATCATTTCATGGAAAGAACATTTATTTCTATTTGAACGAAGCAGTTATTATCTGTCGCTTTGGAGCGCATTACAGGAGTGCTTTCATTTAATGTGTTTCTCCCCCCCCCAGCTGTAGAATCTGCTGATGTGTGTAAATGTGCATGCTTTTTACCCGCACCCTATTTTGTAATATTTCTCAGTTGATATGATGAAGTGGTTCCTTACAAAAGGCTGCCAAAGCGGAGGGACCTGATCGTTTGGGTTCAAAGAATAATTTCCAGCTTTTAAAAAAGATAAGGTTGGCAGACTTTGATGTAAATGGACCCGCACGTACCGTTCCCTCATTGCTTTAATGGAAAACGCAGAGCAGCTGAACATTTAGTTTTTTTCTAAATAGAGCTGCTCACTGAGGCTGGAGGCTGCTTATCTCCCGGGCCGAGCAGAGACTTTTTCAAGGCGATGCTATGAGACTCTGAGTAATGCACAACATCAGCCATACACTTGATAGTTGCGTAACAAAACAAAAAAAAAAGTTCGACTTACAACTGGGTTGGTTGCTGAAGTCAGCAACTATCCAGCAGATTTCTCTGTCAAAACTTTCAATGTTAAAAAAAAAAAAAATAGCTGCCTTTTGTTACTCTGCTACTGCAAACCATTAAATCTTCATCTCTTTTCCATCAAGGTCCGCAGTACCATCGACAATAGCTTTGTAGGCTGGGAGCTGGAGGAAGTCCTCCTGCTGGACATGTCAGTGGATGACGGTGACTCCAAAATCCAGAACCAATTGAAGAAACTGCAGAGTCCCGTCATCCTTCTGTACTGCACAAAAGAGGAGGCCAGCACCATCTTCGAGGTGGCTCATTCTGTGGGTCTCACCGGTTATGGCTTCACTTGGATCGTTCCCTCACTGGTGGCTGGAGATGCAGACCACGTACCCTCTGTTTTCCCAATAGGTAAGCTTACAACTCATCGATGTCATTTTTTAACTCCAATAGGGCAGAGATCACACTACCTTTACATTTTATGACCCATATAAATTTTTTCCCAATAAATGTAACACCAGTAATATGAGTAATATTAATCGCAAAGTCGCTACATGCCTCAAATGCTTTCGCTGACAAAATCAGGGAGGTCAGCCGGGATTTAACCAAACCGACTTAGCTTCGACCATTCTGCGTTCTGTTTAGCACAGTGTTATGGTCCTAGAGGGAATTTTTGGGGCGGGTCGTTTGAGAAATTCACACAGACACATTTTATAATTTCATAGATAAGTAAAACACAGATTGGACAAGCAGCAGCCGTTGACAGCAGTGAAGTCAAGCTGGCTCCATTCCACTGAATTTGGAAATAAAATGCAAACCAGCCAAAGCACCATAACCCCTAAAATGTTCCAGTTTATGGGTGAGAGAAATGCATGCAGACATCAGTGCTTCCTCACGCTTGGATAGCCAAGCATAACAAAATGAGCTGAGGGCTGAACCACACTCTCACAAAGTATTTCATTCATGTGCTCCTCTTGAGGAAAGAAAAAAACATATCCATACATATTAGCATATGAATACATCCTATTAAAGCTTTGAGAGTGCTGTACACAGTTTTTCATTAATTTCCTGTCATTACACCTCTTCTGAGACTGGCACTCAAATTTCCAGGGGCTGGCTAAATTATTTGGATGTCTACTCCTCTTAAAAATCGACCTGCTGCATTTTTCCAATCATGTGTACACTCTCACTTTCTGTGCTTTTTTTTTTTTTACATCAAACTGAAATTTTAAGGTTATTATCCTTATACATCAAGAGTGTCAAACTCATTTTTGTCGCAGGCCGCATCATAGTTTCCTTCGGAGGGCCATTATAACTGTCAACCCAAATAAATGTATGAACGTCTCATATTATATACAGTATAGGCTACACAACAGTTTTGAAATCAGACTAGTAAGAACTGTTCAAATAAAAAAAAAAGAATGGTAATAAAACTTGCTAGCACCATCTCTATTTTTTAAAAGTGAAGATAATTAGCAATTTCATATTGACACATAAAGTTGATGCACAATTTCTCTTCGCCGGCCAAATATAATTACACAATGGGCCAAATTAGGCCCGCAGGCCAGAGTTTGACACCCATGGATCCATTCCTACCACTGCCTCTTCCATCATATCATGTCCTCCACGCAGGGTTGATATCGGTGTCATACGACGAGTGGGATTACAACATCGAAGCCCGGGTGCGTGATGCAGTCGCCGTCATTGCCACGGCGACGTCCACCATGATACTGGATCGGGGGCCTCACACCCTCATAAAATCCAGCTGCTTCGGGACCCTTGACAAGAAGAACATCAACACTGGCCACTCCAAGGAAATACTCAGGTGGGCAAGATTTTTCTTTGATTGTCATAAGGTGACAATCTAGTGATTTGTGGGACCAACAAGTTTCTAAAGAGATCAAATCATGTTGTCATGCATAGAGCAGGCTGATCAATAACAGGTAAAATCATACGAATTGGAATCCAAGTACAGCAGAAATAAATCATAGTCGGACTTTCATTGCCTGGAGCAGAGTTAACAATCGATGCGGTGCAGCAACAACACGCGTGTGCTTCACCAAGTCCTCAGACGCACACACACGGCACCACACCCAAAGAAACCGTGTTAAGCAGGATAATAAAACCTTTTCACCGCACATACGAGAAACAAAAAGCATTCTTTGTTCTCCTCACGTGAACATCCTTGTTTTGCCTTTTGGCTCGTTACAGAAAAGCAGGAGCGCTGCTGTTTAATAATTCATTCCAGTTTAAATTCATGGGCAATGTTAACACTGTTCTCACCTTTCCACTGCGGGACAAGCACATTTGCCAGAAAGATTCATACAAACACATTTGGAGAATTACGTGTGAGCCTTTTAAAACCGCCATCTTTCATCCTACATTTCCTCATTTCCCATCCTGCCACTGTAGTTTGGTAACTGATTATGGAAAATTGAAAAGATCGGGGGGCTAGGGGCATACACGTTGAGCTTGATGTATTATTGTAAAATGTAGTCATATTTTTTTTCCTTAATAAGACGAGCATTGGTACACGCTGTCACAGCATCCTCTTGCAGCACTACTGAGATAACAAGAACAGCATAAACATGAATATTTCAATCCCCAAAGGGCATTGAGCGACTCGGGATGAGCGCTCAATCATCCATCCGTGCGTTAGTATGTATGTGTGTGTAAGAAAACGAAAGATGTGATTTTTCAGGCAAGCATTCAGTCAACTCGACTGAGTGGAGGTATAGAATTTTGATCCCGGTGTTGACCTCAGGGCGGACGTAGCAGCACCAAAACTTCCCCCACACACAGATTAAAGATTTTCTAATCAGTCTTCATCACATCAAGCCACCAGTGTGGCTTGTGTGGACGTGAAGCTTCGTGAGTCGAGTTTTGAATCTTGGTTGATAAGTTGCAGGACGAGGTGGCCGAGTGGTTAAGGCGATGGACTGCTAATCCATTGTGCTCTGCACGCGTGGGTTCGAATCCCATCCTCGTCGGTTGGTTTTGACCAGCTCAGTGGCCTAGTGGTAGAGTGTCCGCCCTGAGACTGGAAGGTTGTGGATTCAAACCTTGGCCGGGTCATACCGAAGACTATAAAAACGGGACCCATTGCCTCCCTGCTTGGCACTCAGCATTAAGGGTTGGAATTGGGGGCTTAGCATTCTTTTTGTGTGTACCAGCCCAATTGCGCATGCAATAAAAGTGGTCTGTCAAGGGTTGTGCTACACAAAATGCTCACACACACAAACACACAGACACGCATTCTCCCTGAGAGACAAAAGCAATAATAAGGCCATATGTCCGTGCACGGTGCGGAGGATAGCCACAGGCCACAGTGGGCTGGCTGCATGCAGAGCGTATTAACATGCCATCCTGTCAGCGGTGATGGACGGAGACGGGAGGCCCCTGTGAGTCATGCACTCAAATCAGTTTAGGGGGCTTGCTTGACCTTATGGGGTCACACATAGTGTAATAATAAGATTGAAATAAAAGAAGAGAGATTTGCGGCGGCCACTTGTTGTTTCAGGCCCGAGATGATGAAGTTGTGTTTGGATGAGATGTGAAGACGTGTTATTATAATTAGTTGATGCCGTGCGTGTCCATGTGGACGTGGCTGCTGACACGTTCGTATTCAGATGTGATGTGTAAGTGGTGATTAATATTCTGTCACAAATTTGAGCGTTTGGTCATTGCTGCCTCATTTCTTACTCAAATTTCATTTCTCACAAATATGTTGTGTAACCTTGGTCCATATCTGCTCTCTGGTAAGTTTTATTCGACTTCAGTTAGCTTGATTGGTGAGTCATATTGAAAGAAATAAAATAATAAAATAAAAACAATGAAATAAATCGAATAAAATATTACGGATTTGAAAAAACAGCCAAATTCCCAGACAACTTCATTCTCCATATAACACAGCCCTGCACAATTTCTATCAGTTTGTCTATTCAAATGCTTTTGTAATAAATGATTTAAACTGCAGCATTTTTATTGCATATTTAGAATACTAGACAGCTTGGCCGCTTTTTGCCCCACTGTCTGCGTTTGCAAACTGGCTGTGAGCTTAAAGCTAAGAAGACCATCTTCACTGCAGGCCATGAGAGGCGTGCGCTGCCTCGCTCATGCTAGTCTCCGCTTATGTCACCTCTTAAAGTATTTCCTCCCGCGGCGACTGCAGCACGTCAGCGTTATTGCATTCCTCAACGGTCACAATCAAAGTGGCTTTTTCTCTTTATTAGTGAGTCAGCAAGCATTGCGCTTTTGGGCATCTAGAACCCCAGTGATTTATTCCGAGTCTTTTCTTACATGCAAGTAGGTCAAAGGATCAATCTGATCAACGGCTGCGCACTGTCAAGCTCGCTTTTTCCATTTTCGCTTCTCTAGTTGTGTTTTCCCATTTTGCATGTCTCTTTATGATGCTCTTTGATACTGAAAAGTTGAATCAATGAGCCCTCACAGGTCACTTTGAGCAGCCTTTCTTGCTATAAATGCATATCTACAAATTGTGAAGTGACAGCATTAGTGTGCTTTTCAGTGGTGCTCATTGAGCTCTGGATAAATCCTCACGAGATGCTTTTTAATGCCACAAAAGTAACAGATCAATTGTTCATGTGGCCTTTACTGGTATTTGTTCACTTATTGCATGAGTGATGGATTCACGTGCTTGTTATTGCACCTTTCATTGGTTTTATTGATTTGGCCCACAATTGGTTGAAAGTGGATTATTATTTTGGGAGTAGAGCAAGAGCCACACTGGTTTATAAAGGCGAAAGAAACATTTTCTGTATTTGCTTATTAAAAAAAAAAGTCAACCACAGACATTACTGAAAAACCCGTCGTTAATATTAGCTATTTTTAAGTATGTATGTTTTTCTGGCGTACAAGTGAAGATGTGTCAATGAATGCCTATAAAAACTTTAACTTAATTCAATAATTTTTTAAATTTAATTTAATAAAAACTTAAATTTAAAAGCTGCATCAGATCAATTCATCTTAATGCAGAATTTACAATATCTCTTGAATTGTATATGCTTTGAAAAATTATTTTTTTAATCAATACATTGTCCTGTATGGCAATCTTTGGTATACATTTTAAGATCAACCAATCTGGCTAATAAACATCACTGAACCAACCAAAGAATGGGAAAAATACAGATATTACCTTTTTGGGTGAATCTGAAATGTGTGCATTGGACGGATGCCAGTACTCGGGATTCTGAAGGGGCCGGGCAAATATTTGCACGGCAATGCATCAAAGCTGAAATCTGATTGGATGAAAAAAAGACAAACAAATGACTGAAAGCTGCAGTTGCTATCAAAAATAAATATTCATGTATTGAGGTAATTTTTAATTTAATTTTATTTTTTTTTATTAAGTATTTTACACGGTGTTACTTTAAAGTAGCTTAAACGCCGTGCCGTTGGTGAAAATTAGACATTTTCTTTGCAATTTCGAGTTATCAATGAACCTTGTATGCACGATTTGACATGTGGGAGTACCCGGAGGAAATCTTTTAGTCACCCACAAAAAGTTCACCCGTAATATGATTTACCATTTTACCAGGGATATTGGAAAAGCACATTCAGTAGAAAATTAGATTAGTTGGTTTTTTTCCCCCCCATACCCTTCTGCATTTAATGTTTACCAAGATTTCACTTTGCACAAGTCGTCCGTAGGAGGAAGAATATGTAATTGGGGTCAAAACGTTTAATTTGCCATAAATATCCTCAAGCTGTTTTTGAAATCAAGTAGTTGGGCCGGACTATTCTAATGACGCCTTGGGCAGAAAGTGTGCTGTAAGATGCGGCCAAGTTGGTGCGTCATGATGTATTTATCACTTGAAACTGCTTTCAGTCATCTTTCCTAATTTTCACACATTTCCGACTTCTCAGTTGGTACAATTCACACCACGCATTACTTTTGCAAATGTTAAATCTCTCAAAGCATGTTTAAGTATTCTTTGGGTGCAAAAATGGTGCTGCCAGTAGCAGCAATTAGTGGAGCCTTTTTAGGGATTTAGTAGAAGGTTTTTGTACTTTAAAAGAAACGCGGAATAATTTGAATTTCATGTGATGACTGAAAATAGACGATATGAATATTTGATCTTGGCATGCTGGGGAAGGTGTGTGTTGGCATCTTCAAGCCTGGTGAAGAGAAGTGTTACATCACCCCTCCTGTTCACAGCACAGGTTGCCGTTTGATGTCTGCAACTCACCTGGGCGCCTCCCACTGCCCCACAACCGACACACTGCACCAGCGGACACTTATCAAAGTCGTGCCTTCCATCGCTAAGCAACTTAGACAGCACATCATTAAATGTTTGCGTTCTTTTCATTTGATTTTTTCAATTTTAGCCTTGGCTGATTTGATGTTCTTTGGTTTAAAGTATTACAACCTGCAGGTTTTTACACTTTCAACTCAAGTGTCGGCTGCAGCTTTAAGCAAAGTTTTTTTTTTTTATGGATTCTTTTGACAATTTATTATATCAAGGAACCTTCAGTGTCAAACAAATCCATAACATTGGTTCTCTTCCAGTTTGATAAAGTTTATTGCGAAATAAATATTGGATAAGAATGTGAAAACTGGGATATACTATATATATATTTTTTTTCTATTATTATTTATTTTTATTTATGTATAAACACACACAGTATGACATACTAACGTCCCTGCATTGCAGCAACAGACTGTTGCTTTTTTTTTTTTTAGAAGCAGTCTGCAATAAAAAGGCAGGAATCCACATGAGTCACCATGCTGAAGATATTTAAGCTGTAAGGTAGCTTCTATTCCCCTCACAGCCATGCAGTGAACAGTTAGTGGGTGAAACGCGCGCAAACATAGAGCGTGACTGCGATTGAGCTGCGTGAGATTCTCTTAGTAGCTCATCCCACGTGCCTTTTTTCCCCCCTTTTCTTCTATTTCCAGTGAAGTCAGAGGGGAACACCGACATGAGAAGGGATCAAACAGCTCATAAAAGCCTCGTCGATAGTATGGGCTCCAAACATGAGAAATACGGCAAGCCGGCCCGTGCCGCTCTCAAAGTCCCAGCATGCATGAGTAAAAGCGCGGGTTTAACAATGGCCTTGAATCTTATTGATGAGTGATTTGTGGCGTCTCTCAGAGGTGGATTGCAGGCATTGATCTGACGGCGAGAGAAGTCACGAGATAGCAAGTATACGCTTGGGTTTATATACGGTTTCAAAAAAACAAAACAAATACGCCCCTCATCCGCTGAGATAACTGTTCCCATGGCAACACAGCTGATGGTTGTGGCTGCCATGGCAACGCATTACGTGACATTATGCCGAGGTATACGAGCCCTCCCCTCCCTTCCCCATGCGTTGCGGTTGTACGCATACCAGGAGCCTCATTTAGCAAGTTTGCGTAAAGCCTGCGTGCAAAGAATCTCCCACGCAAAGTATGGTATTTAGACATTAATTCTCCCACATCTTTTTATTTCTGTTTTTGCTATCACTTGCAATAATTGTTCCAATTATTACTAATTGGTTCCACTTCTCAATGAAGCACCTGAATGTCAGTCTCGGGCATTCTCAGCACCTTTACCAATCTGGATTTCATTTATTTTTATTTTTATTTTTATTTTTATTTTTATTTTTATTTTTATTTTTATTTTTATTTTTATTTTTATTTTATTTTTATTTTTATTTTTATTTTTATTTTTATTTTTATTAATTTTATGCAGCATCTGTAATTTCCCTCATGTACAGCGTGAATGCTTTTGCCACCTCTGCCATGCACATGTTGCACATTGTTCACTTGAAGATGGTGGCAATAAGTCCTTGAAGGAGACTCATGCCATCATGTGTGCACAAGAGTAAGCTGCAACCAGTAAATGTGTTGGCACAACAAAGTGTGAAACCTCCACTCGGCCATGTGTGCACGTGTGAGAGAGAGAGAGGTGTGTTATTAATACAGCCAAAGACGTCTTAGTCAGAGCCACTCAGTGTTCCAGTGGGAGGTACTTGTGATTAAATCTTTGGCCCTTTGCTCATCTCTCCTTAATAGATTTATTGTCTTGTGTTTGTCTTTTCACACTTGAAGATGATGGCCTCATACATTTAGTACTCCTTCTATGCAGACAAGATCTTTATTTCTCCGGCGGATTGTGTTCCGAGGCAGAACGTCTCCATGGTGACGGCGGCCCACAGTTTGCGACGAGGAAGAATAAGGGTGGGGAAGAGAGCAAAAGAACGAGACGCGCACTTGTTGAGACACGTTTGCAGATATGTTTTCTCGCAGGAGGTTTATGCGCTTGCCCTCTTTTTCAGTTTTGACCTTTTGCCCTTGGCTCCGTCTGCCTCGTCAGCCTTGTCAGCATGAGAGCAATCAGAAGTTGGGACGGTCGCTTTACAGACTGTGTTTTTTTTCTTTCGATGAAATCATAAAATGGAATCATGTCCTTGAGCTATTTCTCTTTTCTCCCTCCATCACTGTTGTTAACCAGCATTGTAACTAACCTTCACTGAGCTCTCACCGCTTTATGTGGTCAAGAGTCAACATGGAAGAAACACAAAAATTGGATTGTTTTGTCCAGAACATATTCTAATTTATTTTTTTATTATTATTATTTTTTTTTATTATTTAATTTTTCTCACAGTTTATCAGTCACCATCATGTCCACATCTCAAACTGAATGACATCACTGGCTTGCAGGTGAACATGGTGTCGAATTTAAATGACGATATTTCCCCGCTACCTCGCCCTCGTGTGTATTCTGTATAACGACGCAGCCGATGATTACGCCTTGTTCGAAATAAACGCCATCCTTTGTTTTGAATCCCACGCACACGTTCTGACATTTGGGTTCGCAATCTAATTGTCAGGTACATCATGAATGTGACGTTTGAAGGGCGTAACCTGTCATTCAGCGAGGAGGGCCACCAGATTTTCCCCAAACTAGTCATCATTCTTCTCGACAAGGACAGAACGTGGGACAGGGTAAATACGGTGTTTGTCATGAAGCTCTCGCTTCTAAAAATCCCGCCCGTCACCAGGCCTTGTTGTCACACGCAGGTGGGCAAGTGGGAGAAGGGCTCTCTGGCCATGAAGTACCACGTGTGGCCACGTTTCGAGCTCTACTCGGCGGCGGAGGAGCACGAGGACCACCTGTCCATCGTCACGTTGGAGGAGGCGCCTTTTGTCATCGTGGAGGACGTGGACCCGCTAAGCGGCACCTGCATGAGGAACACCGTGCCTTGTCGTAAACAGCTCAAACTCATGTGAGAGGAATTCGCATTTGGTTGTAATGTGTGATTCAGGGAGGTTCCGTAGAACGACAAATTTTCAAGTGATCAATAACGAAAGCCCATTGTAATACTTTTTTTTTGTTGCTTTCTGTCACACTTCAAGATTGCTCTTAAAAATGTGATTGAATATAAGAATTTCATAAATCGGCACTTAGAGACTCAAGCATATTCCAGCTACAAAAATGATACTTAAATACATGTTGGAAAAGAGTATTGATTTAAAAGTTAAATACAACTGAACTATAAGAATGAACACTCCTGGATTTCTAATCAAAACACATGTCAATAAAAATAATATGCTAAGCTACTTTATCAACAATTAAAGCCTATCGTCAAAACATGTCTAGATCTCCCCAAAATAAATGATGGAATTAATATGCAGTCTTTTTTGAAGAGACATTTTTGTAGTGTGCTTTTCTCAAACTGATATGAAAGTGGAAAAGCAAACAAAACCGTGTGATGTAATTTTCTGAACTAAGTTGTATTTTCCCTGACCTACATATACTACAATGTGTATATTGAGGATTTAAACATTCACTCACCCACATACACAGGCTTGGTGAGACAGACCTCCCCCCTCTCAGTTTCTCATTATTGCATAATTTATGGAATATATTACAGTACCTCAGTCATCATGCATGATATGAAATCACAACCTCGTGCTCTTCTACTTATGGAGCTGCACTTGTTTAACTTTGAAGAAGATAACCAAACATACTGTGCCCTTTGTTTGACATTTGCTTCGAACAACAAACATAACTAACCATAACTATTCATAAGACGCTTTGCATCGCTCTCATGCTTGTGATTTTTGTCTGTACTGTAATTTAAATGAATATAACTCTTGCTATTTGGACTTGTTTTGATATTTAAATTTCCCCCTCCTTCTTCCTTTCACCTGTCAGCAACCAAACAGGCGATTCGGGAATCTACATCAAGCGTTGCTGCAAAGGTTTTTGCATCGACATCCTGAAGAAGATCGCCAAAGCGGTCAAGTTCAGCTACGACCTCTACCTGGTCACTAACGGTAAACACGGCAAGAAGGTGAACGGGACGTGGAACGGAATGGTTGGAGAGGTGAGGACTTTTTTTATAATGTGTTATCGTATGACAACAAATTGGCTTTCTTCAGTCAACACATTTTTCTGTTTTTTTTTTCTAATTAAAAGCCACATCAATACAGGTATCTTAATTAAAGCTACCTTTTTCGGAATGTCTTGTTTTTATCGTTCTGTCTCGTCATTCACTCCCATTTTGTTTGTTATTGATACCGAAGCGGGAAGAAATTGACATTGTCCCCGCACAAATTTGCAATTTCAATAGGCTTAATTAAATAACCTGAAAGGCTTCTGCCTATTTCAAATCATCAAGCACATGTTCCCCGTCCACCTGACCTGAGGGGTCGCGAGTCGTCAGCTCCGCGCAACCTCGGGCGGAGCATACGGGGGCTGCTAATTGGAGATGGAGATGGGAAACTTTGCTTGTGTGTTAAGTTACATACAACTTGAGGCGCTATTTAGAATCAATCTGATGTGCCATTTCATTTATCAAGGTACAGGTGACATTTATATGATACAATATTATATACTTTTGCTTACCTTACATGGTGTTATTTCTATAAGGTTCTATATGCCCATGGGAAGACCCAAGTAGTTCAATTTAGGGAACACAGAAAAGCTAATAATATCTGAGAAAGAAAAATAAATCAGGGTATATAATTCCTGTTTATTTTACATTTTTATTCATAGCCTGATGCTGTCGAACTTCAGGCTGAATATAAACACACTCACTGAACACACACAGTAATATTTTTTTGTCCTGTGTTTTTTTTTTCTACATTCACTGACCATCTCTTCATCCATTTTTGTGTGTGTGTGTGCCAGGTGGTGCTTAAGAACGCTCACATGGCGGTGGGCTCACTCACCATCAACGAAGAGCGGTCCGAGGTCATCGACTTCTCCGTGCCCTTCATCGAGACGGGAATTAGCGTCATGGTTTCGCGAAGTAACGGGACCGTGTCACCCTCTGCCTTTTTAGGTGAGAGACACAAAAGATTTTGGGGGGACCTACTCTTTGTTATTAAGAGAAAAATCTCACCTGCTCACTTTTCTGTGCTCAGGCCAAAGCCATGTCTAATAAAAAAATATTGTTACAGCCGATAACAAAATGTGCACAAAATTAAAAGTATTGACGTTCAGATCATGTCTACTTTTTGTGACAGTTTTGTTTGGTGGTGTACTGTGAGATTTTTCTCATTTTCTCAAAGATTGCAAAACACATACACCCTAATGTCGGATAGCATTGGACTGTGCAGCTGTTGCGATGCGGGTCCCCATGAGTTGAATAAACATGAAGTCAACGGCTAACCTAACACGGCCCTTTTGTGTTGCAGAGCCCTTCAGTGCTGACGTGTGGGTGATGATGTTTGTGATGCTGCTGATTGTGTCCGCCGTCGCCGTGTTTGTGTTTGAGTACTTCAGCCCGGTGGGTTACAATCGCTGCCTGGCAGACGGCAGAGGTGAGAGTGGTTTGCACACACACGTACGCACACACACATCCGCGCTGAGTCATTTGGCGCTCCATTGAGTTACCTTGAATTTTCAATTTCTCTATTATCACTCATAAGGAGAATTGTGAGTTTCTACTTGTGGAGCATTTACTTCCATCGCCACTCAATTGAGGTAATAAAAACACAATCAGACAAGTGTCAAAGCCTGAGCAAAAGGATCCTCAGTTCCCACTCCAGCAACACTCTTAATGGTGCCGCTCTCAAGTATTACACCAGCGTTACGCCACCTTCTCCTCCCAGTTTGTAAAAAGGCGGAATGCTCTCAAGCGCTTCTATTATCGTTGGAAATATTTATCGGTTTGAACAATGCGTGGCAGAACGGAGCGCCGCTGGTTGCTGGGTGTCAAACGGGAGCGGGCCAGTTTCAATCAATTTTCCCATCAAAGTCAGCAAATTCGATTTCGGAGCTTTTCCTGTAGGTTTTATAGAGCCGGACTGTCAGGAGTGAATTGGCCTGGTGCAACAACAGCCACTCAAGATCAAATCTGTCATTTGTAAAAGTGTTTTATTGCTGCTCACATCCTTTTTTTTTTTTTTTTTTTTGCTCTCGGGGGCGAAATGAGTATTTAAGTTGGACTAACGTTTCCTCATGCAATCTTTCCTTAATATCTCCTGTCTGGGTGAAATACTTTTTTTGTGCATCCTGGGTAAAACCACGAGGTTATGTAAGGCTGTCTTCCCGGGCACATGTGGAATAATTGTAGCATGTCTAGCCCCGCCCCCTTTTTCTTTCACACTCCTCTAGCTTGTCATATCTACTGTACCTTCCGACCTACACACACACACACACACACGGGCAGAACAGTCTAAATAATTAAGGTTGTCTCTTGACCGTACAGCCAGATTTTTTTTTTTTACAAGTACCTTCGAAATCTGAATGTACAGATCTGTTGGCACTGTCAGAGATGTTTATTTTTGTGGATGGAGTTTGCTTCTGCGTTGTGGCTCCCTCTGCTTTTGTCTCCTCTTCCTCCATCATATTTTATGTCCTTCTCCTGCTTGCACAGAACCCGGCGGTCCCTCCTTCACCATCGGAAAGGCCATCTGGCTGCTTTGGGGTCTGGTGTTCAACAACTCTGTGCCGGTGCAAAATCCCAAAGGTACCACCAGTAAGATCATGGTATCAGTGTGGGCCTTTTTCGCTGTCATCTTCCTGGCTTCCTACACTGCCAACCTGGCAGCCTTCATGATCCAGGAGGAGTATGTGGACCAGGTGTCGGGCCTGTCAGACAAAAAGGTGGGAATACACATTAGCCAGGGGTGCTGGAACAGAATATAAATATGCTTCAAGTACTATTTAGGACCTCCTTGGAGGTGGAGGTTATGTTTGTTATTTTTGTCATTGCTTTAGTATTTCACTGGAAGATTTCTCTTAAGAGCTGAACTGCTATCTGTTTAAGAATGTTGGGCATAGAAGTCGAAAAAATATAATTTCTTCAGTCAAACTCTTATACAACTTAATTAACTGTACAGACTATGATTTAACTAAAATGTTATTTTTTACAGTCACACAAACGTACGAAAAATTCAACAAGCGCCATTTAGACAAAACTAGGGAAACATTCATATTTTATTTCATATTTTTGTAACACTTTACATATAATGAATATTTTAATATATTAGTTTAAGCATAAAATCCTAAGCTTTACCTTGATAGTCCTCTTCTTTTTTTTTTTTTTTATGTTTTTCTCCTTTACATCCCCTTCCCATGTCGGTTCTTTGTCTCTTTGCACATTCTTTTCCTGCCAATTAAGAAGTTTGAACTTTTGTTCCAACAACACAGAGAATCAAGCGGTATTCTCTCTTCTAAAATTAGATGTTCAAATTGATCTTTTCCAAGGCTTTTTAGGAATTTGTATATTCGGTTTAATGAGCTGCGGAATACTTTAGAGCACGGCGTGTTGGTCCTTGAGATTTTCCCATGTACGTCAGACTTCTTATCACGACTCCAAACATTTAGCTAATTTAGGCTTCCCCAAGCATCGTTCTGTCCTCTGCTCAACAGTGCATTAAAGGCTATTTGATGCGTCTCGGTGCCTTTTCTATGCTAACGAGCACTCCTCTGTCATTTTCTCTTTGTGGTTTCTTTTCCGGAAACCGCCACCCCCTCCCTGCACCCTCCCCGACTTCATCAACAACAGTTCCAGAAGCCTAACGAGTTCTCGCCGCCGTTCCGCTTTGGCACCGTGCCCAACGGGAGCACAGAGCGCAACATCCGCAACAACTACCGAGACATGCACACCTACATGACCAGCTTCCACCAGAAAAATGTGGACGAGGCCCTGTACAGTCTCAAGACCGGGTGAGGAGGGGTTCTGGAGGGGGGGGCTGCTTCAGAGGAGAGGATGAATGGAGGGACGAACATGGAGATGAAAGGGAGGAGAAAAAAAAGAGTTTCTCTAATGATGCAATCAGAGGAAAATATGATGAAGGACATAGCGATAAAGAAAGTTGTGGCCAGTGTGGGTGGGTGGGCACTGACACACAGCACACTCCCAAATTGAAGTTACAATGATCATCAATGAGCTGTCAGGAAGGCTCACTGATGTCTCCATCTTGTGATCTTCACGTGCAATTACCAATTAAGTTCCAAAGCCACGATTCCATACAAAAAATGTAATGTCATAACATCAGTTGGTTCCAATAAATTATGCAAGATTTTTGTGACTAGATTTGAAAGTTGCCATATTTGGTTACTAAAACCAATAAAAAAGAAAACACAATCAATGAAATTCATTCTTGTGCTCTTCTGTTGTGCTCGACAGCAAATTGGACGCCTTCATCTATGACGCCGCAGTGCTTAACTACATGGCGGGAAGGGACGAGGGCTGCAAGCTGGTCACTATCGGCAGTGGCAAAGTATTTGCCTCCACTGGTTACGGCATTGCCATCCAGAAAGACTCGGGTTGGAAACGAGCGGTGGACCTGGCCATCCTCATGCTGTTTGGAGACGGTGAGGCCTTGAAGGGCGATATGTTCTCACTCACTTCAATATGTAAATGTTTAGTAGCGACGGAAACTTGGGAAGCAGCTGAAAGATTCCAGAAGAAGCCAGCAAGGCTATCAAAGCTGAGTCATTGCGAGCCAAGTTGGCAAAGTTCGTTACTTTGCGGCATCATGCACACGGCAGTAAAAGCTGCAGATGGAGAAGAACCAGATATAAAAACACACATGGAAAAATAATTGTCAGGGAATTAATTTAGTCAAAATCCCCAAATTCTAATAAATAATAAGAAATGTATCCCATGAGGAGAACCTGCGGGATATTTTGTATTCACTGTGATCTACCTGCTTCCGACCCATATTAAACAAACTCAGATTAAACAAATTAACACCTTTAAAATGGACTCATTCATGCTCATTTGCACAAACAATATCATTATATTAAACAAACATCGAGGAACAATATTCCCCACTTGATCTCTTGTCGTCCCTCGCTTCACTCTCTCTCTCATTCTCTCACACATACAAAAGAAAAACAAACCATCGGGGCAAATCCGGCAAATCTCTCTGGACGTGTCCTCCCGCTTTAGCAATCCCCAGGGATATGGAAATAAGATGGACACATTTTAGGGTGGAAATACTTCTCACATGACCATGCAAACTTTCTCCCTGAGGACTTTTCAAGTCCCGGCAGGCACCCCCCCCCTCCCTACAACAAAGAATGATCAGCCTAGCATAAGCAATCCTTAATGAGGACGATCTTCTGCAGGGCGTTCAGATAAAATAATGCAACATGACATTTGTTCCCCCCACATACATGAGACCTTAGCTGTTTGTGGCAACAACTAAAAAATATGTCCTTTTTCCCTCCACTCACACTTGCAAGTGGCGTCCCCTGAGGCAAACTCCCTCAAGATCAGACATATCACGATCATATCTGCAAACATCATGTTTCTTTGCTTCCTTCAGGTGAGATGGAGGAGTTCGAGGCTTTATGGCTGACAGGTATCTGCCACAATGAGAAGAATGAGGTTATGAGCAGTCAGCTGGATGTGGACAACATGGCGGGGGTCTTCTACATGCTCGGGGCCGCCATGGTTCTGTCACTTATCACCTTCATCTGTGAACATTTGTTCTACTGGCAGCTGCGCTTCTGCTTCATGGGCGTGTGTTCCGGAAAGCCCGGGGTTACCTTCTCCATTAGCAGGGTGAGTGTACATGGGTGTTATTTTGGTTTTGACCTCGACCTGACAGATCCCAGCAATAGTTTTGTAGACATTACCGACTGTGGTCGAGATGGAAAAAGCATTGGCGTAGTCAGAGTAAGGCTGTGGGGGCACTGCCCCCCCCCCCCGCCCCCCCTTAAAATATGCTTGGATGACCCCCCCCAGGTGCCAGGCTAATACTGTTCTGTTCAGATATCCCAAAATAGCCTGACAGAATTAAACTGTTAATTAAGTAATCATTGTAATGAAATTTACGCGCTATGTGGCGTGTTTGCAGCGAGTGATCTAAAAGTCTGTCGAAAGATTTTAGACTACTTTACCGTGTTTCTTTGACGGGTCATTTAACAAGATGTCTTAGTGTTATTGCAGGCTGTTTCGTTTCCCAGAAATAGCCATTGGAGGGGTAATTCATTTGCATAATGTTACCTTTTCGCCAAGAGGGTTGTCGCGTGTAAATGGTCTCAGCTACTGTTTGTCAAACAAAAAGACACCAGTGTTTATGAGTTAGTGTCCAAGCTGAAGTATCTTCTAATTGTCATTTTGTTTAACGCCCACTCACACTGCCCTGATAATGACTTTACAAGTCAGAACTGGCATTGAGCACTTGAACAATTTTTTTGTGTATGCAGTGTGAAGTCACAAATCTGCCTTGATTGCTTTTCAAAGTGTGATATTTTTCAAAATGTAAGCGGCACGATTAGGACTTTTATCTGCAAACATTTGACTTTTAGTGGTTCAGTGTGTCAATATCCATTTGAACAATTTTGTATGTATTTACTATAGTCTTCATGTTTCTTATCACAAAAATGATAAAGGATGAAAAATACTGTTTGCAGCAGAACAAAGAGTAGGCAGGAAAAGACGGTGATGTGCCGGTAACCTCTATTCGGTAACATTTCAGAGCAGCTACAGTAGCTCTAGATGTTCTACTGTAAAGAGATCAGATCAAACATTCCCACTAGAGCAGCTGTCATTCACCCAAGCACCCAGAAACAGATAAAACAGACTCACGGAGAATAAAGAAAACCATGCTGATGTCAGCTATTACTGATGGATATATAATATAGTGTACATCCTTTAGCCTACAATAGCGTACTCACAAATGATTAAAAGTTTTTGAGCAAATACGTCTGAGTCTAGCTTATGGTTTGCCAGCCTTTGACCGTTCAGATTTGACAACTATGAATAGTTTACCAGATGTATTTCTGATGCAAACAACAAATTGTCCCAGCGAAATGGTGTAATTTGCATGCCAGGCCAGTAGTTGGCGACGTGTAAAGACACATGCACCTGCACAACAGCTGCAAATAACCATCTGTGGTTACGCATCAACATCGTATATGAGACAGAATAATAGGACTTGTAAAAGTACACTTTTCTGGAGAAGTAATACTGTAATACTGCTGCAGTCCAATACCTAATTAAACACTAAACACAGAAGAAATCATTTGAAACAAAAACCAGTGGATACAGAAATGGCGTCGACAGAGCTACAAATTCTCTCATACGCTTTCTTGACTTCACGCTCAACTGCTTGCACTTCTTAGGAATTAAGATTTAACCAAGCAGTCATGACAGGCACTTTCACAAATCCCTCTCTAAATTATGAAGTCTTTGGTACTAGCCTCCATTTTTACTGCTCATACCTTTATTGTTCTTACTACTTCTTCCTTCTCCTCCCATTTCATCTTTCATACCCTCGCTGTTTCCCTTCACCTGCCCGCTCATCTCCAATTTCCATACTCCAGGGTATCTACAGCTGCATACACGGAGTACAAATTGAGGAAAACAAATCAACCATAGACTCGCCTTCATCATCCATAAAGAAGAACATGAACAATACCCACTCGAACATCTTGAGGTTGCTCCGCACTGCCAAAGACATGACTGCAGTGCCGGGCATAAACGGCTCGCCGCACGCGGCCCTGGAGTACAACCACGGTGGTCGTGAATCGGGCATTTATGACATTCAGGAGCACCGACGCAGCCTCGTAGGGCACCCGGCAGACTGCAAGTCGGCACCGCCCTACATCCAAGAGGACAGCATGTTCACTGACTACATCAGCGAGGTGGAGAGGACTTTTGGGAACTTGCCCCTGAAGGACAACAACTTGTACCAGGACCATTACCGGCACCACCACCCGGTCTCGGCTTTGGGTATGTCCGGCCCCCCGCCTAATAGGCCGCGTAGCTTAGGCAGCGCTAGCTCATTGGAAGGGGGCATATTTGATTGCGAAAGTTTAGGGGGAGGAGTAGCACCCATCTTCACCACCCAGCCTCGCCCCTCCATGACTCACAGGAATACCAATAAGTTTGACCTGATTGCAGGTCACCCCCCCGCGGATTCCAACCAAGTTGGGTTCAAGGGAAGCAATGTGTACGGGAGGTTTTCATTCAAAGGAGGCGCATCCAGCACGGGGTTCATCGGGGGTCATGAAAGGTACTGCGGGGGAGGTGGGGGCGGGGGAGGCTCAGGGGGTGACGACGGAAACATCCGCTCTGACGTGTCGGATATCTCCACTCACACCGTCACCTACGGCAACCTGGAGGGCAACGCCAAGCGCCATAAGCAGTACAGGGACAGCCTGAAAAAGAGGCCGGCCTCTGCCAAGTGCAGACGGGAACAGGACGAGCTGGAGCTGAGCGGCTTCAGGAGGAGACCCCACCACCACACCGTCCACCACCACTTCCCTCACGGTCCCTTGGCACACCGCACCATCTCACCTCCCTTGGAGCGCAAGCGAGGAGGGGGTAACGCTTCACCTTACTTATTCCGCAAAGACAAAGAGAACTTGAGGGAATTCTATGCCGACCAATTCCGCTCAAAGGAGGGCAAGTGGGAGCAAGAGGGTGGAAGTGGAGGAAGTGGTGTGGGCGTTGGTAGCGGTGGCGGTATCTGTAAAAGCTTAGTTCCTGTGGAAGACTTTCTCAAAGGTAAATGCAAGAAGCAGGATTCCAAAGGTGGGATCGGTTCAGTGTCGGCAGGTCAGCAGGCCCACACCTGCTGGGAGAAGGGCGTTTCCGGACTGGGTGCAGGTGGCATCGCCGGAGGTGACTGGGAGTGTCGTAACTGCCACAGTGTGTGTCACCACAGCGGAGGGGCGGGGGGCTCCTGCCCTGCTAGCGGGATTGGGGCGAGCAATGTTCGCCCCAGCTCTGCTAGCTGCAAGCGCTGCGACTCGTGTAAGATTCAGCCCAGCAACCTCTACAACATCAGCGAGGATAACAACATAGTGTTTTCTGCAGGGAAGAGCAACATAGGAGCAGGCCAAACGCCGACTCAGAGCAGGAAGCTTGGGCCGGGTGGGCGGGTCTTACGGAGGCAGCATTCTTATGACACTTTCGTAGACCTGCAGAGGGAGGGGTCAGGTCGCAAGGGAGGGGTTGGTGGCGGCGTTGGCGGCCAATTTGCCCAGCCCCGAAGTGTGAGCCTTAAAGACAAAGACCGCTACATGGAGGGCCCCAGTCCTTATGCTCAGATGTTTGAGAGGTACGCAGGGGAAAGAGAGTCTCCCATGTTTGGAGGGATCGGCGGAGACAGGGCTAAAGGTGGCTCCTCCTTTAGTTTGTTTCGCGGAGGCGAAGGTGGGTTGCATCGGCGGTCCGTGGGCGAGCGAGATCTAAGAGACAGGGACAGGGCTAAGATGGGAGGTGGGAGCGGCGGTGGCGGTGGTGGTGGTGGCAGAGGCGCCGGGACTTACTCCTTGTCTAAATCTCTCTACCCAGATAAGGTGAACCAGAACCCCTTCATCCCAACCTTCGGCGATGACCAGTGTCTTTTACACGGTGCCAAACCGTACTACATGAAAAAGCCACAGACGCAGCAACAGCAGCAGCAGCTACTCAACAACACCCGAGGAGGAGGGGACTTCCGGGGCCCCATGGGGGCCACTTCTTATTTGCCTGCATCGGCCACGGCCGGGGTGATGTCCAATGTAGCCCCCAGGTTCCCCAAAGATCTGTGTCTGGGCGGGGTGGGCGGTCCCATGGGCAACCACCACGGGGTCAACAAGCTCATGCCTGGCAGTCGGGACACGTTAGGTTTGAGCCAAAGACCTTTCAATGGTGCAAGCAATGGACACGTCTATGAAAAGCTCTCCAGCATAGAGTCGGACGTCTGAGGGGAGGATAAAGTGGGGGAAGACAAACGAGGGAAAACGGAGAACAAAGAAACGGCGCAGTACGAAGAGAAGGCGACACGAGTGGGTGTCGTTCTCACGCCGCTAAACGCCACAATCTGGACGATGCATTCAAAGCCAGACAGTGGACGGCGAGTTTTAAGCAACGAGGGAGGATTGTGGTGCTGGGAAGGAGGTAGGGAAAGACAGACGGACGGAGGAGCTTGCTCTCTCGATAAGCTCATTGTTCCACAACAAATTTTTGAGTTCACAACGGTATTACAATCATGAATGAGAAATCAACACTGCTGAAGTAACAGGGTAAATTAACAATAATTGTACCAATAGTGTTAATATTATTACTGAATATTACTCAAGTGTTTCAAGATGATTGGTTTGTTTTCCGATTTTATTTATTCAAGTAGTGTTTGTACGATGTTGATTGTTTCTTAGCTTACCAACGTCACAGGAGACTTGTGGACCATTTTGAATATTTCGGGGGCTCCTGTCATTTTGGATTCTTCTTTGTAATGAATTATTTCTTCATGTTTGATTTATTCATTTATTTATTTATTTATTTATTTATTTACTTTTCACAATTTTGGAGAGTATTGTGATGTGTATGTGAGAAAAAGGCATGACTAAGTACAATGTACTTATTGGCTTCCTTTTTTTTTTTTAAATGGTCTTATTTCACCTACGGAAGCCTACATCATCATACTGATTTGCCTTCCATTTAGTTTTTTTTTTTGCTTTCTGCTCAGCAGCACCGAAAGGGTCTCTCATTTCAAGCTGGATGTGCCTTAAAGGATTATTGTTTCACCTCCAGACAATTGGTTCCTTAATTTCAGGGCTAAAAACTTTCATCACAGGAGTCACATGTTAAAGAAAGTTGTGACAATGGCAAACTTTCAGGCAGTTGAGCTTCAACGAAGGTGTCAAATGTTATTTCTAAAGACAAGTAGAGAAGTGTTGCGGTTCAGAGGAGTTTTACACAGACCCTACAAAACGGTAAAATAGTAGTTAGAATTTATGAGCCACTGTGCCAGAATGAGAAATAAACATTCCTTTTTGCTGCAAAAAAAAATAAATCTTTTTTTGACATTATCCTCACCAAATTAATTTAGCATAAGTGATCACCTACTTGTTGCTTCTGTGTTTACTCACCAGGGCAATTGTGGTGTTAGGACCAGATATGCTCTGCGTAAGACGCTCTGCATGCTACTTTTGTTTTATTTTATTTATATTTAAGGTATTAACAATGCCTACTTTAGTACATAGTCACCAATTACCAAAATGAGTGCAACACTCTTTCTGGAACAACATTTGCACTTCCACAAAATATTATGTTTAAAACATCATGAATAAAATAAATAAACATTGAAATTCAAATTTGTTCCCCAAAAGGATTCGAATCTGCTACTTTACGGTATAGGTTGGCATTTTGGTAAACTATGTTTTTAGGGAGTTGCAGGAAAAGAACAAGCCACAAAATATGAAGCTAATTTAGATTTAAAACAATCAGTCCGATAAATGGCAAATGACATATTTTGTCGATGTTATTAGTTATATTTCTGCAAATCCCCCCCCCCCCCCCTAAAAATGTGACCAGGTTCCACAGCTAATTCAAATTCCAACACAGTGGAACTTCCAATATCAAACAATCTACTCTGTGATGCTAGTCCCCAACCATGACCACTCCCATAATGGCGCAGCCCTCCCTCTCCCAGATCCATCAGCATGTTATCAAGTTGTCCTTATTTTATGCCAATTGAAATGTTACTAGTAATATTGTTAAATATCCAAAAATGCATTTGGACAAAATTATACCCAATACCGATGGAGAAATTTTTCTTCCGTGGCAAATTCAAATATGGAGCACACAATAGAGTGAATGCTTTCTTGTCCCCCCCATTTCGAAATTAAAAGCAACTTCAGTAAACTTGGTTGACAAGTCAGTATGTATGATAATAAGTGTTTGCATGCATACACTATTCTTTCTTTCTGCTTTTACAATTTTAACTTTTAGGCCAGCAACTGGGTGTTTTTTGAAAACTTACTTTTTAGAAATATCATTGGTACACGATCAGTGTTAGTGTACGTGTTTTTGTGTGTGTGTGATTGTCTTAACAAGAGAAAACACCAATCTAACACACCAAAATCAAAAATGAATACTCCCAAGTTAACAAGACATTCTACAAAATTGATAAATGGTTGTGTTGGCTAAATGTTCTTGAACACGGTGGAGGTTTTGCTGTCAGTCACTGATAAAGCCTTTTTCATACTTTTCCTCTTTTTCTCTTTTTTTTTAAAAAAACAAAATATCTCCGTACATAATTTCTGTTGTCGTACGTGCCTGAATTTGTAAGCTTGATTACCTCTGTGTGTGCGAGACACAGCGTGAGTGAGGAATACACACTTCTTTTATATGTACTATACAACTCCATGTAAATAGAGGCACTCATGGATTTTTGATATATTAAACAAATGTACAAAATGGCAGAGAAAAAGGTCTATTTGCGATCAATCTTTGATTCGTAGGTGCCCCTCGCAAAATTGTTTTGTAACTACTTCAGGACGTGTTAATGTGCAGTTCTTTATAATGACGGAAAATGCACGTTTGATCGTTTTATTTTGACCTGAAGGAGAAGATCTGCACCAACTAGTCCATGGGAAGCACAATGTCGTTCCGCTTTTGTTCCTTCTGTTTGGGTCTCAGACGATCAAACGCCATCCCGGAGCTGTACAGATTGTGAAAAATTGTACATACAACTCCAAATCTTGTTCACCCTCACTTTTTTGTATGCAAATTAATTACTTGTGTGAAGAAAGCATTTCAGATTTGATGGAATATTTAGTAATATTTGAACAATGAGATTAAAACACACAGTCAATGTGCAAATAAGTGCTGAGAAATATTATTCTTCTGTCTCTTTGGAATAAAAGTGTTGAGTATTAATAATAAAAAAAGTGAAATCTCACACATGCTTGTCAGTTCATTTCTACGAAGGGCAAAACACAGTTGGTGAATCTTTTGTTTCGTTGATTTAAATGGACTCTATTTTCGTAGACAGTGCAGGTGTGCTCAAGCATAAAAACTGGCTTATCTTGGTTTCTGTTCAGGTGTGAGCCTTTTTTGGCGTATTTGGGAATTTAGCAGACCGCCCAGAGAGAGTGTTTTATTTCAAACACCCCCGGCTCGTCTGACAATGTAGTGGCGGAAAGTTGATGACATTTTTAGACCAAATAAGAACAGGTCTAAGTTGTGGCGCTGGTGCTGTATCGCTACTTTGGTGAGTTTGAGCAAAGTGCAGCCAGACACATTTGGAGCTCCAGCTCCTTAGAAATATAAGAGGTTTAGTTATGTTGCTATTGGCTTGTGGGACATTGCTTATTTTCCAAAACCAAAACACTGTTATCTATTTCCCTTCTTTTTTTTTTTGCTGTATTTAAATGTACCTCACCGTTTAGTATGTTGTTATGGAGTGAGCTGGGAATGTTTCAGGTGATCAGGAACAGGAACGTGTCCTCTGTTTGCACCTCATATAGGTTTCTGAATTTTTACATGCTGTTGTAAAAATACATAAGCATAATGAGGGAACTGATGCTAACATCAAAGCGCTCCAAAAACACCCCCTTGTTCCTCAGCTGTGCTTTCTTGTAAAAGGGGATATATAGAAAGGTTTTAGCAATGGCTCCCTTATGTGGGCAGATCTTTACATCTACTGGCGCACAACACGCTGACTAAACTAATCCCTTATCAGTTTGCATCTTTTTTTTTTTTAGAAACAATCCCTCCATCAGCATCTTATTCCGCTCACTTGTTCTCCTCTCCCGACATCATCAGGGCGACGAGCTCGGCGTGCATTGCAACACATGTAACTACTTCTTGACAATTAACTGTTACCTAGCAACTGGCTCTTTTTCCAGAGATGGCAGTGGAAGAGTGGTAGAGAGAAAGAGAGATTTAAACAGTATTCCCACAGCATCTTAACCGGATCGGATGCAACAATGCGTCGACAATAGCGAAAACCAAAATGGAAAGCAGCGCCTGATCTGAACGCCCACATGTGTCAGTTGTGCACAGGAGAGGAGGAAGAGGAGAGGGTGCTATGTGATGCTGCACATGTATCATGTGTGGGGTTAATACATGAGGAGGTGTAGAGTAGAAAGGGTAGATTTGAAAACAAATAAAGCAGAATAGGGGCCTCAAGTGGGAATGTGGAGGTCGAGGGGAAAAGGTTGCTGTGACAAGTTTTATATATTGCATGTTCCATAATATTCACAATATTAACAGAAAATAGACACCTGCTGAATATAGGTCATGAGTAGCAATGTTTCCAGTGTTTATTGAGACAAGGCATATATTTTCCGACAGAAAAAAAATCTCATAGTACACAACTATTCACAAAAAGTGGTTAAATGGCTATTAGGTATTTACTGCATGTACCTTCTGTCATTTCAAACTTAGAGCATTTGATTAGTTAGTTAGTTAGTTAGTTAGTTAGTTAGTTAGTTAGTTAGTTAGTTAGTTAGTTAGTTAGTTAGTTAGTTAGTTAGTTAGTTAGTTAGTTAGTTAGTTAGTTAGTTAGTTAGTTAGTTAGTTAGTTAGTTAGTTAGTTAGTTAGAGCTGAGCCCAATTCTTGTCACGATATTATCAAGCATGATCTTATCAACCATCTTAGTCAGAAGCAGTTTAAAGAACGCTCATAAAGTGTAATCTGTCCTGGTTTCAAAACTTGGTTGCCACTGCATGTCTTCTGGCCAAGTGATGGCTGCCACCTTGTGGCAGAATCTGGCATTGCAAAGGCTGCGGACTAATTTGTTGATTCGTGTCTAAATTATGGTTTTTGATTCAGTAGAATGCTAGAGGAGTTCCTGCGATTTTTTTTTAATCTAAAACATTACATATTGGCTAAATTAAATGGTTGAGAATGACTTATTAAATTTGTGTTTCTTTTAACATAAGTGATAAAAAAAATGATATTGGCGCCTAAAGAAGGCATCACAAAGTTTGTTTGTTTGTTTGTTTGTTTGTTTGTTTGTTTGTTTGTTTTGTTTGTTTGTTTGTTTGTTTGGCATAATTTTTAATTTAAAATGTAGCATTTAACAACACTCAAACTTTGTTGTTTAACTTTGTTATGGACATGAGGTCACCTCCATGATGTTTGACACCTTCACCTGCCTTCTCCTCACCAGCCCTCTGGCCCTCTTTGGGCTGACCCTCGTCCATGCACTGGTTTTGTAGCGGGTCATGCTCTTCTCCTCACCTGTCAGGCTCTGACGTACCAAAGACAGGTCATCCCCGAGCCTCTCCTCGTGGTAGCCATGGCGACGGAAGAACCGTTCCATGGTTGCTAGGAGATGGAAGAGCTCTGTGATACTCTGATGCAGCATGGAGACTTCTTTGAACAGGTCGTTGATGCTTTCCGATAGAGGACGCATCCTGCAGGATGAAGGGCCAAGAATCACTTTGTACTTTGTTTCTAATTACTGTTATTGTTACACTCGAAAATGTTGAGAAGTCACCGATGGTGCCGTAAAATAGCTTGACGTTTATCCAGGCAGCGTGGATTCAGTTCCCGCAGCTGACGTCAGCTACAGATCGGGTTGTTTTGGTAACGTTCTACCTCCTTCGCTGGAGTCCATATAGTTTGTTCTCGTTATTTCAGTGGGCCTCTGTTACCATAGCAACCAGCATCTGCACCATCAACAGCAAGTGAGAATTCATGACCAGCAGACAGTGCACTTAATGAGATGATAGAAAAAAAACGCAGAACAGATTTTCTAAGAATTAAATCAACCTAATGAGTATGAATTGGACTCTATCCCCGATGACTTTGAGGGAAAAAAATACAGAAAGCCAGGACTGGTCGCCAGTCAGTCACAGATCACATGGTGACAGTCATTCACATTCACCGTGAAACTGCGTGGCTCTGCGGCCTGCATGGAGGGGGAAAAAAAGAAACCCCGAGTGACTGTTTATGATGATAATCGGTTCATATCTAGAATGTCCATTTCATATCTCAATACTGTACAAAGTATCATTATCCCCTCTTGTTTTACAGCATCTTTGCTCCCATTCAATTTGTTCAAGTGGATGACTCACCTGGCAAGATACTGGAGCATGGCATCTATTCGAGTGGGTCAATTTGAGGAAATATGGTAATTTCTTGAGGTCCAATCGTTCCAAATTGAGGTTTTTAATTTGCAGTCATTTGCCGTTATATTAGGAACAGAGACATTATCGGATGTGATCTAATGCTGGAGCGTGTATTATCATTCACAGAGATGATAATGCTCGGTTTTGATTGAGGGAGGGGTAAATAGTTTTTCATTTGGTTTGTCATACTGAAAACTGTTTCTAATATTTTGCCCATTTCACGGAGCTGAATTCGGCAACCCTAAAAAATAAATCAGTGCACATCTGCATAGAAGGTAATGCATGCATCCTCATAACTGAGGGTGTTAATCACACTGGATCAAAGTAAGCCGCTGGCTGGCTTATTGTTTGGGTATTATAACAGATTTGTAGACATGAAGGTGGAGAGAAAATAGAGCCCAAACAGGAGGTGCAGCATCTGGCAAAAGCATGTTACGTCACCATGTGCCTTCTTGAAGTGTTTGCCTTGTAGATGAATAAATATATTTTTAAAAAGCTGCATCTGCACTGCAAGTTGCACATTTGTTGGCAACATATTCACAATTTTGAAGGAATTATCACTCCTCTACTCAATAACTTACTGCACCTCCTTGTATGGAAGAGGAGAACCACTAAAGACGATCTGCACCATCAAAAAAATTCAGAAAAATCCTACAACATAGACAAAAGCAAGGATTGTGTCAGGCTGACATTGAATTATATTTTATTGCCATAATTGGATTAAAACGACTTAACCTGGACTATGTCATTTTCACCAAATACAGATACAGTGCTCACTAAGCCTCTATTTCTCCTCCAACATCTTGCTGTACCTTTCATTATTTGCTCTTTCTTTCTGTCTTTTTTAAAATTTATATCTATTCACTACACGCACAAGCTAATTTTCCGCAATGAGCGCAACTGCCATAGTGATATAGTTATCGTAATTACAACTCAGCTACAAATTAGCTGGCCCATTGCCTCCCGTTTTTTAAAAGCAAATTAAACACATTTTTATGCCTTTCTGTTCCCAAAAATAATCATACAATTATGACCTCTTCAGAGGGATCCATCCTCTCCTCCCTAGCTGTCCTTCAGAACAGAATACTAAACAGAGCGTGGAGGGTCCATCATTTCTCGTCAGTGCTACCGGGGGACCACATAGGGACCACTCAGAGGGCCGCCAGATGTCCATGTGTGGTTCTCTTGTTGTAATGCAGTGCTCCACCATAGAGGGCGACAAAACTTACTCCTATGTGCAGCTGTAGGAACGAACTCTAAATATATATTGAGCATGTCATCCTTTATAGGCCACTCAATGAATAGTATATAATTGATTAAGAGCTAAATAAATAATCCTGAGTTGATTTTAGTTCAAATAAAAAAAGTGCATTTTGAATACTACATTGAAACTATATTTATAGTAAAGGAGTGCATATTCAAGATCAATCAGGTTGATTGCAGTTGATTATATAAGTATCTGTCCTGGTCAAGAGATGACATCATTGATAAAGGAAGAATGAACGTACGCCACAAAATCAGCTTTGTTTATGCTAATATGACAAGAATAAAGCAAGAAAAATAAGATTTAGCCAGATATCAACTTGTGACGTTTCTGTTCGACCCTTTTCGACAAGTTCATATTTTCGGTATTACACAGTTGACATGCAGTATAAGATTGCATGACTAATTCGCATCTAACTGACATCCAGATGTTATTCCAGTGTTTGATGTGTGTGTTTGTGTGTTTCATGGCGTGCAGGCTGAGCTGAGATCACAGTTGGCCACTGAGAAATTTGGTGGAAAGAGTCAAGTGGAAGATCAGCCTCTAAAGAGGAGCAAAGTGTCATTGGAGGAAAGAAAGAAAAATGAAGGAACAAACTTCCACGCCTCAAAGAAAAAAAATAACTGCGGTGACGGAATCTTGCCTTGGTTCACAGCTGGTCTGCATTAGTGACAGGGCATTTGTCACCCTGTGTGTGGAATTCCTCACACACACACACGTAATGAGCTTCAGAGCTGGGCGGTAACAAGCTGCATTTTCTCCATTACATGTACTTAAATACTTTTCGAATGCGTATTTGATACAGATTGTAGCAAAGAACATGACGGAGACGCCCATGATTTGCTACATAGAGTTGACAAACTCAAATGCACAATTGGGGGTGGAAGTCAATCTCTTTTTCCTGTCCCCTGTGACTTCCCATTGAGCGACTAATATTTTGAGGAAGTGCATGCCCCAGAAACAGGAAGTCCCAGTAGTTAGTTAAGTAACATAAGATAACTGAGAGCCACCAGCGAAGTGTGAATATCTTTTATAAACATGGCATCACGACTTCTTTTTCCTATGCTGATTTGGATTCTCAAAATGCGCTTTACTTTATGCGATGGGGTTGAATTCCTGAGTAAGCCGACCACCAATAGACATCCTCAATAATATTATACATGCCTGATATAGTTTGCTTTGTTCCCACAGGATTGTTTTTTCCCGACACCGTCTTTGTGGCAATCACGGGTGAAGATCTCAATGTTCATTATCAGCTGAACATCCTGGTCAACCAAAGCAGAGACTTTTTGACGTGCTTTGACCCCTACAACCAGGTGATTCATAAAGAACAAGTTGTTAAAACTCGAGGCCATGCTGTGTTCATCCGCGCCGTGCTGCATCTGAAAATGCTCATGACATCAGGAGAATATCATTGCCAGTATAAGGTGGCCAAAGCGTACTTTTTTCTTCGATTGAGAGGTGAGTACAGAAGCGGGAATGTGCAAACAAAGTGGCCAGTACCAATCTGGCTCATTCAATCTAGTCATAGCGAAGATCTCTTCAAATAAATCAAAACAGAATTGATCCACTTAATCTAATAGCAACTGCTAAAGAATTTGTGACCTGTTTTATTTTCACTTTTATGTTAACAGTATAATTAATAATAGATTAGTTTACCGACCTACACAATTTTGTGGCATTTTTTTTTCTAAGTGATACTGACAAGCAAGCTTTGATTATTTGGAGTTTTTGTCGTCTTTTATCCTTCTGTCTCCTTTTCATGGCTCCACTGATCGTAAATCATTGAACGCTTTTAACTGAACAAATGGGGTGGCACTTGCCCCCAAACTACTTAACATCTACAAGGTCAAACACAACAAAACACACAACAGAAGTCTTTTTTTTTGGGGGGGGGGGGGGATGTTCTGCTGTGAATCAGAGTTGTGGCAACAATAAGTATTTCTGGCCAGTTTCGAACATCCCCGTGACTTTTTTTGTTACTTTAACTGACGAAAATAACTTGTTGTCGTAATTTCTGACTTGCCTTAGAGAGATTATGAATGTAACACTTACATCTGCTCTAGAGAAAAGTCACGAAAGTTGTATTCTTCCAGATCACGGCTACACGGATCTCGCTATGGCGGACTACACAAACTTCATAGTGTTGGCCTCCATCAGCGGTGTGTTGCTGGTTTTTAGTGTGTTCAGCTCTGTGTATGTCTTCAGAGGATCTTGGGTAAGATGGGCATCACATGCCATCAGCATGTTGCGATATCAGAGCTGAGCAATGTTTAGCTTACATTTTTATCGACAAAATCAAATAATAGTGTCTGATTCAAGGCCATCACCTGAACGCAATAATAGTCAACATGCCACTATTTAAAACATTTGTAATTATTTATTTATTTGGTCACCAAGGGCATGTGGGGGTTTTTCTGACAAATTTTAGAAAAAACAAATTCCTGAATGTGGCAATCCAAGCAACAATCGAAAGCAGAACAATGAGCAAACGCAAGCAGAAGAGCCCAAGGATGACAGCATGGGTGCAGAAGCTTCTTCCACAACTTTCTATGCCGTAAGTATGGCCATGGGCGTTTGCACATTCATGTCATTATTGTGGTCACTTTTCTCTTTTCAACTTATAAATAAAATGTTGTAGAGTCTTGAGCCGCGACCTCGTTCCATTTATGATGTGCTTGACCGCTCAGCTGTCAACACACAGTCACAGCAGAGGAAGCCTCCTCCCAACCCAAAAACCAGCCAGAAAGCGGTCAGTGTGGATTCTTACTGATTTGTCACATATTCACAAATGTATGACAAGATCAATTCTGTCCTCAGGGGGAACAAAGCGCACAAGAGCAAGAGGAAGGAGTATTTGAGTGTGTCTACGAGAATTTCTGAATCCTAAACAATCCTGAGTCAACCCTGGCTGACATTGGAACCCATAAAGAAATAAATTATATACTGTATATACTGCAAAGACACATAATGTATATATATTTTTAAATGACGATTAAAAGTATCTAAATCATCATGTAAAAATACACTGATATGCCAGAGCCTTTATATGAAGGCAAAATTGCAATATAAATCTGTGCCTAAGCAATGTCTATCATTATAATCTGGTGTTAAAAATCCATAAATGTTTTCCACGAACTCTAGAGAGCTAGAAAGCACTTAAACATATCCAGCAACATTATTCAGCATTTTTTCTGTAAATTAATAGTTTCTGTCTATTAACTTAACTAATTAAGCTCGCCATGTTGGGGATCTAAGTGTAGTTTCGTTTGAATGTCTGTCTGAATAAACAGATTTAATAACCAACAACAAATACAGTAAATTATTGTGCTGTGTTTGGCTGCAACATAGGAGGGACGAGTGATATCAAAATCTATACTCCGTACCAGTTGGTGGCGGTAAAGCGCCATTAAATTGTTTCCCAACCTCCAATAATCGAACAATAGAAGAAGAATACCATCACAACACCGCTGTCAGTGTCAGTCGCACTTTCGGGTCGTTTTTGTGTTTACCTGCGCTAACCATGGCTGCGGAAGGTGACTTTTTGGCGAGATACCGTGCTGTATCGAATAAACTTAAAAAGTAAGTGTCGGATAAATGGAAAGCAAGAAGAAATACAGATTGAAAGGGTTTCAGAAGTAATTATGATGCCGTTACAAGCTAGCTAGAGTTTGCCAGCTTCAATCTCTCGACAGTCAGAGAGACGTAATAATTATGAGCGATATTTCTTCATCTCACAAATAGATGTTTTGCGAAATGATCTAAGGTTTGGTACGATACATCAGTCTTAAAGCAGTCAAATGTCTGACACTTTTTTACACAATGGCACAGATAGTAACATTTTGCATGTTGAGGACGATGGTAACATTTTTGTCCTCGTTGCAGACGTTTTCTTCGAAAGCCAAATGTCGCCGAGGCAAGTGAGCAATTTGGTAAGTTTTGACATTTTAGTAATAATCAAATGTGCTCAATTGATCAGCTTATTTGCAACAATGTTTGTTGTTTCAGGCCAGCTAGCTAAAGAGTTAAAGCAGCAGGATTGTCTGCAGTATGCTGCTTTCTGCAACCTTGCCATGGCCCGGTAAGACAAGTCATGCACAAATAATTTCTGCAAAGTTTTTCTTGTGTGTAGTTTGGCAATGACTGTTTCAAGTACATACAATTGTAAAGCAGTTATTATTCAAATAAAGTAGTGCTTCCACTGTCTCCTGCAGGTGTGAGCAGACTCTTTTCAACGCTCCTGGAGAAGCTCTGGCGCTAACTGATGCTGCACGCCTTTTTCTTTCCTCTGAGAAAGAGAATCACTCTCTGCAGGCACCAGGCTTTGATGAACACTTACAGGCAGCACTCAACTGCTACACTTTTGCCATTAAGGTTTACTATAATGCCCCTTTCCTCTTGCAAAGTAAATGTATATAATGTCACTGTCGGATAATGCTGTTATTCTTACAGGTGTACATTGAAATGAACCAGCCTGTGATGGCAGCCAGTCTTTGTTTAGAACTTGGCAATGCACTCAAAGTAAGCTCCCCTGTTTATGTGATGCATTATATGGGTGGCATATTATATTTCATTTAACGTGATGCCTCAACAGGAGATGAACCGACCAGGAGAAGCTATTGTTCATTACCAGAGGGCAGCAGAGCTGCAAACACAGATGCCAGTGGAAGCTCTTCTGTCATTGGGAGAAATGGCTTCGTGTAAAATTCTCACACGTGAGTTTGATGTCTCGTATGCTCCTCTTAGCTTCTTTGTTTGGTTCCAAAATGTGTGAGGTCAGATCAGGCTGATTACTAATAAATAAAGAGGTGCCTTACTAGATCTATGACATTTTTGCAACTTAGCTGATGTGTGATTTGTGTTTTGTCTTTTTAAATAGGTGACTACGATGGTGCCCTTTCAGTTTTTACAGAAATGCAGCTCATGTGCCAGGAGAGAGGACTGCAACTACCAGGCACCAGCACCCCCGTAGGTGCTTTTCTGGACATTGTGGCAAGATGCGAGATCTCTCGAGTACTCCTCCTGATGCTGCTTGAGGTACAACCCATGTTTTCATACATATACTGTATTGGAGAGAGTAGCAGAAAATCTATGAGGTTGGGAAACAGATCAAATTCAAACTGCAGCCCTGGGAGCTATTTTGAATTCCCGGAAAGAAATTCCACTGTCCAAAAACGCAATTCAAGAATTGCAAAGTTGATATCCAATAAGAAGTCCCAAGTTAATCTGTAACTTGACATATTGAGTTACCATTCGATTTGACTGTGTGCATTTGAATAAAAACGACATTATTATTTTTGGGACAAATACTGTTCAAATGGGGGAGGAACGTGGACTTTATTGGCTACTTGTTGGAATATAGTTGTCATTATTCCACTCCAGCCGCAACGATTATCAGACTTTACATGGCGGTTAAGAACAATATCTAGTTTTGTGGAAATTAAATTAAGTGAAAATGCAGTAAGGTTGACGTAATGGCACAGGAGCATTATTCCAATGAGCTGCATGAAAACCTTCCAAACTTTCAGTGGCACGCAGCCAGCAAATTTCAAATCGGAGCGATACTATCAAAGTTTAGTGGGAAAGGAAGGAAATACCTATGCAATGGAAATTCAACACCGGTTTGTGTTGTGACCATCTACATTCCATAATCTAAAGGTTATTTTGTGGTTCTGTCCACTTTTCTGTGCAGCCTCCTCCTCAGAAGCTTCTGCCAGAACATGCGCAAACGCTGGAGAGATACGCATGGGAGTCCTTTGACCCACATAGCCAAGGTGGAGATTCTTTTAATTTCCTAATAGAACTATTCTTTTCCCTTTGTGTTACGGAGAAGTCGCACTGCAATTGACAATCATTACAAGTCCAATGAGTCAGTCCTCTTGTTCTCTTGCAGTGACCTTCCTACCCGAGAATGTTTTCCTGCTGCTGCAGTCAGTGGTGGTGAGTTTCATCAGCTGCATACTTTTGCACTTGACAGGATTTCCTGGTCTTCTCCTCGGGGCCTTTTGCAAAGCTGCGATAAATGTGCTGGGATTGGCACCGCTTTTCAAATGGATTTCAGTTTTCCCGTATTAATCTGCGGCATTTGAACACGAGTCCTCAGAGGACAGATAATACTGCGCTAGTGTTGCTCGATGAAGCCGGAACAAAAAGAGGAGTCTATAATGAAACATCAGCTGAGTTTATGAATAAGCGCAGAGTCACATCCCATGTCAGGGCCATCTGAATTTATTCGTGCCGCATATAAAAACCAATGTGTTTCACAGATGGCATGCCAGGAGAAAGACACTGAGTCCCTGAAGTCTCTTCAAACTGAACTATGGTAAGCGTTTCATAATGCTCATCTCTATCATGACCACTTTGTTCCCTCTCTTAGTGGATTTGACATTTTTCATTGACAGTGTTATTTAGATTTGCATTTTCCACTTCAGGCCACTGCTGACCGCTGAGCAGAATCATCTCCTCCACCTAGTGGTTCTGGAGCGCATCACACCGTCTGGCCAAGGCATTTAGTAGCGTCCTGTTCTCATCCGCTTCCTCTGGGAACGATAGCTAACATCATGGAAACATTCCTGCTTGTGACTGGGTCTGTTGTAAGACCTCAAGAAACGCTTGCACTGAGAGAAATTCCAATTGTAAAAACTTACAAAAAAAACACTTTTGCGGTATAATGTTAATGTCATTATTTTGTGTTTTTACACATCTAATTGTTTACTATAGCGCTTGTTGAGAACGTGGAATGAAGCCAGAGTAAACTGTACCCCAAATTTTGTCGTTAGCCTGCTAAAATAGTACTTCATACATATTTATAGTGCCACTTGATAATGTTGCTCTTGAGTTGATGAATGAAGCGTGAAGAAGTTTGTTACTAGTTGTTTTATTGATTATAGTATATGGCTTCACTCCAATGTAATTACAAACCTTCTAATGCATAGTTTAGAAATATGATCAAATGAAACATCGTCCTCCATACCTGGTTCACATGTACAAATTGATGTACTTTTCTCTTAAGATAGCAGCCTACTACAAACAAAAAATGCAAAACATAGTTTGACAAGGAAAGGAAAATTACAAAATGTTACAAAAATATAATGGTTACAATGTACATGGATAAAACAAGGATACACTATACTTCAATCATAAAATAAAGATACATGACTTAAAACTACTTGTATTTTCAATTAAGGCTTGTTTAATTGTTCAAGTACTGCAACAGGGAAGTTGTAGTGTTGCTAAGATGCTGTAACTTCACATGTAATGTTTACTTCTTTCTTGCGATTGTTGCTGGAAGCCTGTTTGATTCAGGGGGGGGTGTCCGCACTTGAACTTCTTATCACATCTTATCTTCTTAACACCCCAGCTTCTAAAATAATCTTAACTGATGGCTTTATTTCTAAAGAGCCAACAGTGTGAGACTTAAGGCACAGAGATGCGACACTCCTGTTTGCACAGTAAATGTATGAAGCCACATTTGGCTGCAGTTTGGGTTAGTTTAGCATAGAGGCTACATCATTCAAAGGTAACAAAATCCACATGTAAAACTTTCTAAAATTCCATTTGTGTAAACTACAAAAAAAAAAAAAAAAAGACAAATGTCTATCTCCCACTTCTCCCAAATTTTACCCTAAGCTAGTCACAGTTGACATGTTCCCAAATTGCCACTAGATGTCAAAAGTAGTGTTATTTTACATCATTGTAACTTGCTACTGTAACTAATTTGACTTTATGGTAATGATGTAAATTAGCATGTTATACAAATTTAAACTCCCGCATACTACAAATTAATTGGGGGAATAGAAAACTGACTAATTAAATGAGTTAGGCTTATCATAAGATTTTTTTTTAATGTATGGCTTTTTTTTTTAAATGCTTCCCATTTTTTAAACTCCCAAAAACAAATATTTGTCACTGATTTGGAGGATACTTCTTGAACGTCCCAATTAAGAAGGAATGTGATCCCACATCCAGGCTGCCTCTCTTTCCACTCACTCACTCTTTTTCCGCAGGACGAGATAGGTGATGGCTAAGAGCAGTGTGAGGACAAATGAAATCCAGGCCAGGATGTAGGAGTGTCCGTATGCTCCGTCTTCTTCTGCATGGAACTCGGAGGTGTAGATTGAGGCAGCTATCATTATACACAGACCTGCGGGCGAGAAGTGAATACTCAAGACAATTTGTACTAACAACAGGTAACTCCTTATACCAGTAATAATAATCAAGTCATGAACAATTTCCTCATCTACTGGCTGCAGTGTTTACTTACTTGACCACAGAGGGTGAGGAGGATTTATGACATCTGAATCATAACTATAATATATAGCATTCTTTAAATTTTTCTGGACAATATTTTTTCAGCCTTGTCATATCAGAAGATATGAGATTTTTTTTGTTTCTAGCAATTTATACGTAGATGTTAAAGAATTTCGCAAGCTTTTCTTTGAATTCTCCACACTGCATACATCAGCAATTTTGTGATTGTCAGTTTTTCAGATGCCATTTCTGCTCTATACTTGGTGTGACAAAGCATGCCACTATTAGTAAAGGAAAATATAGCCACCTCGTAACGCTAAATGTTATTTTAAAGTTTCCCCACAGGGTGCCGTTATTATTCATATGGCAGACCCACCCCATGATTCATTGGTGTGTGGAAACAAAGGCCACGATTAGAGGAAATATGGTATTTTCATCAAAATAAGTAATCCTATCATGAGCGCTTGTCAAATGAGATGAAAGCATTTGCTGTAACTGTCTCAGTCTATCACCCACTGAAAATCCAATATGAATCAGACTAATCGCTATGACAATGAGTGTTACAAATATTTTGAGTTGAAGATCATGACCCATCAAGAGGATTCGCATGACTCATTTTTCTGCTCAATTCTGAGTGTCCATTATGTGAAAGTGAGTGAAACGCCTAAAGGCAATTGAAGCAACAGAAAGACTTTGTTCCAAAACAATTCAATTTCTCTCAAACTAATGTTCTAATACTCCCATAAAAATGAGAGCCACTTATTAAAAATGTAACTTTAACATGACTATAGCTATTTAGTTGACCCCTCCCTCTTCACTGTTAAAACTAAACATTAACTCAATTTGCATTTAGAATGCAGATGAAGTTAGCTTATCGGAAATATGTTTCTTCTTCATTTTTGCCAAGCTACTGCATTTGCCCTGAGATCCTCTGGCGCCTCCACAGGGGAGGGGTGGGACTTCCATTTCATTATCAGTACTTCTTTTTTTTTTACATTTAATGTTTTCATTCATTTTTCAAGCAGAATATAATTTCTCTCCTGCTATTTACCCCACATACATATCCAATTTGATACTTATCCGGCTTGAGTTTATTTTCAGTTAGTGGTTTTTGTGCATGACATTCCATTAGTCTTGTGGCGTTTAACCCTGTAGACTCTTGAGACTAGAGAACACATAACCTTTGTCTTAATTGTATCATGCAGAACAAATAAAAGTGCTTGAACTCTGCCTCTGGCTCTGAGCAGACACTCGTAGCATTAATCGATCCCACCCCATTATTATGGATTTTCAATGATCCTCCCTTCTTCCTCCATAAGGATGTAGAGTAATATGCGCTTAATCATGCAATTAGTTGATGCATTCTAAAAATATTTTAGCACGTCATCTAACAGGGGAGTGAGAGGTCGCCTTTGGTTATAGAAGGGCGTTATTACTCACAGGAGAGCAACTGCAAAACGCCAGTGAAGGTGAAGCGCTGTCCTTTCGGCAGAGTGAAGAGCTGGGCAACAAAGACAAACAGGGCCAGGATGGCAAAGATGCACGCCAGCACTGAAGTCGCCTGTACTGCCTGAAGGTACTCTGCAGCAACAACACAGACAGTGAAGGAATGACAAAAATGTCGACAATTGCAATTTGCACGGCGCTTATTAAACATCACTGCTATTGCAAACTAATAATTTAATTCAATAACAGGATGGCACTCGCTGTTATGTGCACATGAATCTGCCTGCTGGTTATACACTTAACACCTGCTACCGTATATTCATTGCAGTGGGATGCACATCTGGTAGGTGAGAAGATTTCTTATCGTGTTTACCTTCTGGGTAGTCTTTCAGGTTAGTGTAATGCCAGGCTGAGTTGATCAGCTCCCATCTTCCCCACAAGTCAGTTGACAAGACATCGGTGGTCCACCAGGCCTACAGAAACACAAGTATGTGTCATGTTATTATGTTGTGAATTGTGTGTTTAGGATCCAAAAACTTTTGTTTTTAAATCATTGTGTATCTATTTCTATTGCCCAAATTTCTCTCTTGGTCACAAAAGCGCTACAAATGTTGTAAGGGTATCTCGTGAACAAAGCCCCCTTTAGGTGACCTTGCAGATTTTACAATGAGACCCACCCATAAGCCCCGCCCCATTACTTTCCTTACATAGATCACAAAATAATAATAAAATATTATTATTATTACATTTTGGTCTATCTCAGGATGAAACCAACTTTTAAGCTCTATATCCATCCAAGCAGTTGTACTTTATGGATTGTTTGGTCAGTGTATAATAATGTGGGTGGTAAAATAGGAACCCACCCAAGAACTTTCACAAAATTGGTTAAATAACACTCGCTTAACTCAACTTCTGCCCCATATTTTCATTTGCGTAAAATAAACAATTGGAGTGTGAGTCTTTGGAGGGTATATGGGAAAAAAAATACTTACATTATCAATAGTAGCAACGAGAAGCAGGATAATGGCGGTGAGATGGACAACAACGATTCCAGCCAGCATCAACATTGTGACCCTCTGGGAAAAGAAATACCGTAACAGTGATTTGGAGGGACTGCGGGGCGTGTGCCCTTACGCGCATGCGCGCGTGTGTAGGAGGATGCAGAGCATTTACTGTATTTAAGTTAACCTCCCCCTCGCAGAAAGCCCCTTACAGCTGTCCCAGATAAAACACCGCGAATGGGAGCTGACAGACAGAGGGCCCCCCAAAAAAACGCCCCCAAAAGCCCCGCAGACAGATGTGCCCCCTCCCCCCAATCTCCCCGCGCCGAAGTATTAACTTTTCACACATTTCTTGTCCCACCTCGCTGGATAAATCAACAGGAACTATTTGTAGTATCCGATCCTCGAATTCAGGGCTTGAAGCTATTTCCGTCGACGAGAAAGGCGCATTTGTTGCGACGGTGTGCGGACATTCGCAAATTACACGCGCAGGCCCTCTACTGTACAATACCATCAACGACTTTGAAAAGAGCGCGAGAACGCAACACTCGCCCATAATAATAAATATAATTACGATTATCATTCACTTTCCGCGCACGGATATCGTCATTTATGACGATTACCGTCCGACATGAAATGTTTTCCAATGCGCGCCTTTTACCCTCTCAACTTTTCGACCCTTCCAAGTTACTTTGAAAGTTTGGGCTACGCCGTAAATCTCACTTTCCTGCACTTAAAGTGACCACAAACTCACCAAAAACACGCGTTAAATAAGAGGAATGATTAGTAGTATGAATGCAATCGAGGAGAATAAAGTATTACCTGAAAGCGCTCAAACGCACAGCCCGGGAGTTATTTGGAAAATGTGAACGGCAGTAGAAGACCCACCCAGCTCTGACTTGGACGCACACACATCGGCCTGTTTTCCCTCTCTTCCCCTTTTGCAAGCCCCACCCAGAAAGTTTCACATTTTTTTCCTCCTCAATGAAATGTCCACACACTAAAAGCTATGCAGAGTAGTTCGCCCATAAAACAACAGCCAGTTTGAAAACGTTGATTCCTTCAACCTTGTTTGGGGGCCACAGAGTTTCTCAAAATATTTCTTTTAATAAACATTTTTTTATTTCCTGACCATGAGATAATACTGTCCCGTACATGAATATATACATTCCTTTATTTGCATGCATCACACTCTGTCTACATACTAATAATTGAAGTTACCTTGGAAGTTGGAATGAATGAATGAATGAATGGAATCCGAAAAGGCAAAGAGAAAAAGAATAAATGAATCACTGTAATCCTTGTAACATTACCGTGTATTGTAGTGATCCCCAGATAACCACGCAAATGTGTGCCTTAGGGCAATGGAATGTTATACTGTAGTAGTGCAGTTGCCAAACTAACCGCAAAACTTGTCGAACTGCTATCACACATCGAACAAATTAAAATGCGGATGTTGAATGCTGTAATGTGTGAGTGGATCGAATTTCACCAATATTATCATGGAAAATATGCTTTAAAACTCACTGCTTGGCTACTTACCTGTATTTGTTTGTTTGTTTGTTTGTTTGTTTGTTTGTTTTGTTTGTTTGTTTGTTTGTTTGTTTTTACCACGATGAACTTTTGTCTCATCTTGACTCATGAAGTATGAATGTACTCTTGGCATGTACATTAAGTGCTCGTAGTGTGGAGCACGGGGCTGAACGTCTGGCGTCTGGTACAAATTCAAATCAATAATAAAAAGCTTAGAATTGATTATCCAGAGTCTGCCAGGCAATGCACTCTCTCTGATTTACCATCAGCCACGGCTGCAACATCTCATTCGGCCATAAGAAATAATAATAATAATAATTCACTACAATTGATTGACACTGCTGGAGAGATTACGTAATGTTGTACCTCAAATATGTATCCCGCATGCAGTGTAGTAATTATTCCCAGTCCAGGTGTTGACCAAACGGTATGTAAATGTCAGCAATTACCAACGAAAAGTGGTTACGTCCCACGTGAAGCAATATGGGCTGACGCTTTTTGCAGTATCAGTAAATCTCTGCACTCTGCTGCCATTACCGTCCATCTGCTTTCAATTACTGCATTCTCTGTCACATTTGCATCTTTTTAAGTCACAGTTTGCAGAAAACGGCCTGTTAGTCAAACATTGAATTCCGCAGTCAGGCTATGTATGACATCACACTGGGTGTGTTTCACGCCTAACTCTCTTCACTTGAAACACTCACAAACTTGAGTGTTGTTTCTTCGGACTTCAAGTAACTTTCAGGGTATGCTATTCTCTTAACACCCTTCATTTATGCTGTTCAGAATAATTGCTGTTAAATATCTGCAAAAAGCCACAGAAAACAATATGCAGTAGTGATTTTCTCAACTTTTGTTGAAAAATAGAGATTTTGGTATCTTTGACAGCTGGATTTTAGAGGTCCTATTGAATGTGTTCCCAAGCTGGATCGGTAAATTTTAAGGGTACAAAAGCTACCGCTCTTCTGGCAAAACTCTTTCTAAAGTTCCAATCGTATATATTATTTCGAAGAACACGGTGTAGCATGAAGTCTAGATTTGCAAACAGGGGAACCTCTGTGAGTGACACCAGCACAGAAAAATCCAGTTGACAGCAAATTACAGCGTGGGTGAAAGCAGCGAGCATCACCGTGGCAACCTCCAACTGCAGTGAAGGCCCGTATAGACGCTGGTGTTTTTAAAATAACAGCCTGGCACGACTGACTTCTATTTAACTTACGTTATTGTTCAAATGTTGAAGTGAACGCGTGCGTGTGGGGCCGTAGGTGCTTGTTTCGGTTGTGACATAATACAGATGTAGTGGATTTTTCAAATAATGCCATGTTATGAAAGGCTCACCACCAGTCAGCCAGTGGACATCCGTTAAAGCTTTTTACTACCTGTGCTGGATGAGAGAAAAGCTCAAGTGAATATGGGTCTTCTTATGACAAAAGCATGTTTTGAAAGCAGGCTTAGCTCATTTCTGCCCTCAGGCTTGAGATCTTTAGGGGTGGTGGGTGTGGGGGGGCCAAACGGATGGCAGTAGTCTTCATCCCAGGCCAACAATGGTGGCTTTGTGCTGCTGGAGGTGGGATGAAGACAGATAACATAATAATGACTTCCTCTGCTTTTACGCTTGTCACGCCTTCATTTGGAAAAATCTTACTGACATTGGCTCTCCTTGATTGCTAAAGGTTTTATTATTGCAGCAGATTGAAATCAAGAAAAGATTTCCTCATTATTTTGATATCAGAACAAATCATCATCACTGAATGGGTTGTAAAATTGTGGCCTGTATATCTTGTGAGAGCAGGAGGGTACATCGGTACCTCTTTAACACCAATTCTGAGTCAGTGGAATTTTCTTTTCGTGTCCTAACATGTGGGCCTCCACATAAAAGCCATTGTGCAGAGAGTGCTTATTGGGAAGATATTACAGAGCAGCAGCTGCCACGGATGAAAAGTCTTCTTTTAAAGAGAGAACATCCCACCAATCTGCTCCTAGTGTAGCAAGAGTGGGAATTCACATTTATTTTAAATGCCGCCATTGATATATTCCATAGCTTCCTAATGTGATGGGAAAATGCTTTATTTGGTTTAAGCAGAGGCCCCTTCACAACAACCAAATCTAGTTCTCATCAATTTTATTTCTCGGTTCTAGCTTTCTTTTGAAATTCCTCTTCGCATTCCCCCTTACTTTCTAACCGATTTCCACACCCTTCACTACAAAATTTAAGCAGTGTAGCGTGCCATACATTTGAACATTCCAAATGAGTTCCAGAGGTTTATTTTTTTATTTTTTTTCTCATACTGTAGCACATTGCGGTCCCATCTGGAGCAGTAACGCAAGAAAGTGGGTCCTCATCCAACATATGATTTAATCAAGCAGATGTCCTCACCTTTTATCGCTCTAAATGGCTGTAAAATCCTGCTGGGACTGCAACATTATTTTCATCGGAACTAGCTTAAGTATCTTAAATCAGGGACAAACCCATGTATCAGAGAATAGCCAGTGTCCAGATGCTTGTGCAATAACATAATGTTGGATGTCTATGAGGAAGGGCGGTTCACAGATTGTGACTCCGATGACATATGCTATGAATCTTCCTTTTATTTCTTTTTTATTTACCATCCATCTATCAGGTGGTGTACAATTTTTATCACAAGGAGTACAAATAATGCAAATAATTATTGTATATAGAAATATAGTAGTACCAATTAAAACCAAATTTACGAGTTTGAACAATCATTATTATTATTATTTAACATCCTATATTTAAGAAAAACTACACAGAAAGTGACATTTTTAAATAATGCATGATGGATTTTAATGTACACATTCACACACATGCGCATACAGACACCTTTCCAACTTTTCTTTAATTTTTAGGCTCATTTTATATGGCCATTCTTGAGACATTCTTTAGTGAAAACTGTCGATTAATTATGACGTCACCCGTGCCCACCTTTATTGCGCTTCCCTTCCCTGATTGGCCCAAGCTTAATGTCACTTAATTAGCCTCACCTGCACGTACCTCGGTGGACACACGAGAAGGAGCGTCAACAAACTAAAGATGTATTGCGACGAAAAACGCAAAAAGTACATCTTGTTTTTAGTTTTAGTAACTATTTACTTGTTCCACCTTTGTGATTCTGCACCACCAGTCCCGTGGGGAAGCCGCATTTTCGCCCACGAAGACCAAGAGTCATCTTCAACCGAACGGAAACAAGATGTCGTGAAAGGGAACCTTAACGATCTTCTTGTTCAGCGAAGAAAACGACACGATTCTAGCAACAGTGGTCATCATAAGTTTTGGTCTCAAACTGAACCATCGTATGCCGATCGTATTCTAGACTCTAGTAAATTCAAACTCGGTGAATCTGTTCTTCGGGAGAGCTTGTCATGGACTTGGACTAAAGGCAAAGTCATCAGATTACAAAGTTTGTCCGATTCAGAAGCTGCATATCAGAGTGATTTCACAGGTAACCTTTTCCTCATTATGGATTCATATACTATTCCATTTTACAGATGTATTTTTTGTTTTTAGATTTTTCTGGTGTTCCTGGAAAAGTCTTTGTATCATCATCTGACTCTGTTCCACATGCATCTGAGTGGCTGGGGATGAAGCCTGTGCTGCTGTGTGACCATAATTCCATGATCTTCACAGCATCAGGAGAGGGATTTTCTCAACTCTTGGTGGACAAAGGTGAAATATATTAAATGTATTTTCCTGTGATTATCAAAGCTTGGAATGGACTGATGAAGTTTGAGCAGAAATAGAATGAACAATTTACAAAAAATTGTGCATAAAGACGAGCTCACGGGTGCTTTTCCACTGTTTGTATGTTTTTGTGTGTGAAAGTGTGTCTCATAAAATCCCCGTAGTATTCGGGGAAACACAGAATCCGCTGATGTAAAAGATCTTATCATTTGGAGAGCTCCAACACAACCAGCTTTGCAGAAACATTGGCCACCAGACTGCCTGACACCGTAAACAAGAGCACTATTGTTTAATACTAAGGCATATAAAATGGTGCATCCCAAATGCTAATAGATAAGGATATTAACTAGAAGGGGATTTTTGCAATCATCACTCGAAACTGCAGTGTGCATATACAGCAGGCTATCGAATCTCTGCCAAGATGTTCGTCACTTGAAATTCTTGAACTGCTCTAAACGCACGAGATTCATTCCTTTTTCAAAACAGACATTGTTTTTTACGCAAATTGATTAGTCATTCACAATATGCTGTCAAATTACCTTGGCCTCACACCAAAGCATGTTAACTCTCCTCCAGGTTAACTTGTCCCTCTTCTGTACATTTCTCTGAAACAGGGGGAGCCTCTCCCGTCCCTTTGTTCCATCTATCTCTATATTGCGGTTACACAGTGAGGACATCATGGAGTGACCTTCACATGGTGGTGCCATATGATGCATGCTACATTACCCAGGAGGTATTCTTCTCACAGTCATTCTTCACCTCGCTCACTGCGTCCTTGACCAAAAAACTGCTCCTCTGCTCCCCTCCAGAACGGCAGTTACGTGCTACCTATGCTTTGGTGGGGCAGCCCGCTGAAGCTGGCTTGCCCGGTGCAGATGCCTACGTCAGTCCCGGCCGTCTTCTGCTCCCCTTACGGCATGGCGGTGTATCTACCACAGCAAAAGAACCGTCTACCAGTCCTGGGAGTTCTTGGTACTCTAATGTTATTGTGTTCCGCTTGGTTACATTTTGCTGCAAATATTTTCTTTTTGGAGGAAAATCAAAGTTTTACAAGTCAGCATTGTGTCACTCACTAGAAGCCCATTTTGTTATTGTAATCCACCCCTTTCATTTCCACAGTTATTTGTATTTATTTGTATAACTCACAAGAAGTAATTTAGAATGTGGAAATGTTTTCGTACCATGAAATGGAAATGTCACTACGTATCCATGACTCAGCATTAAATGCAGAAACACGAGAAAAAAAATCTAACTAAATGCTGTGGGGGCAAAAAAGTACATCATTTTTTCTTGAGTGGCTTAACCTCAATGTATTTTGCAGTAAACGGAGGTTGGTTTCCATTTGTTTCTGACGAGTGTGCATACCGTGTTGACTCTGAACCGGAGGAGTTTATCTTTTTCATCCCATTCATTGCTCCTTGTCTCAGAGTAAGTTGGTCTCGATTGAACCGACTCTTGTAACAAAGGCTTGAGACTAAATATGTTCTGTGCATGTCTTTTTAGGATTCACAAGAACTCCATCTTGTTTTTGATAAGCAGAAAATGATCCTCTCCTGCTCCGTTCAATCATCCTCCATACCTCAGTCGCCCGCTGATAATTACCATCTGCATGTACCATACAATAAACATCCTTCAACACCGTCTTTGCATTCAGCTCAAGAGCCCATTGCTCAACTTCCCGATTACAGCTCGCCATACCCTCAAAATCCACATCTCTCCCCTGCTGGTCGACCCAATGCACCTGGATCTCCGGCTCATGATCAGGTTTCCCGGTTTCCTGCTTATCCACACTTTGCTTACCCAGGATCCCCATCTCCTTCATTTCCCCACGTTTACCATCCTGCCTCAAAGCCTGCTATTCCATGGTTCTCCTCAGGCAATGCCCCTTCAAGTACTTTCCCTGTTGGACCTGGATTTTCAACCCAGGATGAGATTGACCAGTTTCCCAATTATCCCCAACTTGCCCACCCTGGTTTTCTGTCACCCACATTTCCCCAGGTCTACCCTCCTGGCTCAAAACCTGGCAATCTCCCTTATCTCTCTCCAGGCAGTCACCCTGGACCCCTGCCTCATCCGTTCCATCACCCCAAAAATCCTTTACAACCTCCAGCACGGGATCAGTCTCCAGGTAAATCCCAAGTCTATCCTCCTGCCGGTCCCCCTCAACTCGTTCCTCCACAAGCTCCCCGCCCACCCACGATTCGGGATTATCTTCAGATGCCTTCCCATCCTTTACCTACGCCAGCAACTTTGATACCAGAACCACTTCCTCGCCCTTCAAGGCCACCCCATTACCAGCTTCCATCCAATGTGTATGACTTTCACAATCCATACAAACACCCCAAAAAAGGTCACAATCCACTGGCCCCTCCCACTGCTCATTTTCCCCAAGACCCTAGTTACTTCCTTTCACCTCCATCTGAGGAACATCAGCAAGCCTACTGCCCCCCTTACTCCAACACCCCTTGTGGATCCAAGCAGTACACTTATCCTCATAGCTATTCACCAGTACACCCCCCTGTGCACCAGTATCCGACTCAGTCACCTACACAAAAACCTGCGCTTGTCAAGCCTTCCATTCGCCCCACTGGTGTCCGGAAGCCCAAAGTCTTCTGTTCCTCCTATCAGATGCTTGTTCATCTCCCGCCTGGTCCGATCTCTGGAATTGTTGTTAAAGGTGAGCATGTGCTTTGACCTCGGTATATATGTACAGTAAAGTATAGTATAAAATGCATATGGTTACAATCAGCTCTGCGTGAGTTTATGCTTCAGGGGAGGTGCTCTGCTATATATCTCAATGGGGGAAGGGATCCAGTACGAGAAGATATACTGCATACGTGCATGTGCCAGTTTGAGCAGGCATAAAAAAAACACACTTGCTGGTTTCTGTGTCCAATTTTTCAGACGCTGAAGGGAATGAGATAAGTATCCCGGATGCTCCAAAGCACTGTGGCTATTCTGCCAGCATTGGAAAAGATGGCAAAATTCATTTTAGCCTCCAGTTACACACACTCTGTCACATGAGTATGAAGGCAAGTATTGACTCGGATTTCACACTGAGCACACAACCTTTCGTATAATTAATCCTCTTAACCATTTTCTTTCAAAGGATAACACGTATTTCATTAGTGTCACCTATATGACACAAAGTGGCAGGATGGAGGCTCAGTTTTATTGTCCAGCTGCCACCCCTTCATCTGGACAAGGTTCATTTGTCTGTGTGCTCCTCCAAGATGGCATTTGCAGTTGATCTCAACTGTGAAAATGACCTTTTATCATGCTTTCAAATTTGTAAGATTGCAACCTTCCCAGAGACCAATGGCTCCCCTGCGAAAAAGGTCCCTTCTCCCGGGCATCGTGTCTCTCCATGGGCTGCTGCTTCAACAAGCATCCCCCGGCCTGCTACTACCGCATGGACGGTGAGTTTGTGTGTGTGCGCCCACCAGGATTTTCACACCACTTAGCTATGAACACTTGAGTTCTTTTGTAGAAGCACAATCAGGGCAGTAAACGGAACGTGAAAGGGTGTCAAGACCTTGTGTCTGTCTTCTCAATGGCTTCCTCAGCGATATGACCTTTTATTTACCTGACCTTTCTGCTCCAGTGTATGCCTAAATATGTGTATGTGTTCTCCTCTTCCAGAGTGCACAGCTGACCGCCACTTTGTCTTCTCGGTGCCTGGATCCCTCACGAACCCCCCTCTCTCCCCTGGCCTCTTGGGGGTTGCCAACAACTCCACCTGTAAACCAGTGAAAGTGACTTATGAGTATGCCTTGTTCAAGCTCCCCATGGATGGTTGCGGGGCTCGCAGAATGGTGACTTTTATTGAGTGAAACATCCTCTGAATTTTAAAATGCTGAATAAGAGCAGGCTGTTTGCATTCTTTGTCGCCGGAGTGGTTGTGCGAAAATGTGTCGTTTCGCTCCCCTTGCAGGAGGTCGGGAAGACGTTGGTCTATATGGTGGAAGTGGTCAACATAGTTCAGACGATCAGCCTCAATTACGGCACTATCACGAGAGATTCTCCTGTCAGGTAAGACAAAGTTTATCGTCATTCATGTGGACTGAGCAATACAACATGGCTGTTATTCTGAATGTTTGGGAAAGTAAAGCAGAATTGTGAAGCTGTGTCATCAATTAGAGCAAAAAGGGTAGATAAATATAAAAACCTCAAATTTTTGCGGCAGCCAATTTTCCCTCATGCTTGCTTACAGTTAAGCCTTCAATGTCGAGAGTGCACATCTGTGCAACTCCACTCTGTCCTTCATTTTATTGACGTTGAGTCTTCATTTGTTACATCCACCTGCGTCTTTCCTTCCCCTCAGGTTGCTTGTGGAGTGCAGGTATGTACCAGGTGGGGCTTTAAAAGTGAGCTACTTGGTCAAAACCCCCACCCTGGGGCCAGCCGTCCAGACCCAGGGGGTGTTTGGCGTTCAGCTCCGCCTGGCCAAAGGTAGGCAGACTGATTCGTTTCATCCTCCAACACAGGAATCCGCTGTCAAAAAAATTGCAGCATTTATATTGTGGACAACATGTGGACGAGTGCCTCAGACCATGTTGCTTTTTAATCAGCTTGAGCAGAACTGAGATTTGTGAGGGTAACAAATCATTTGAATCTCCTTCTTGCAGATGCTGAGTACACAAGCTACTACCCACAGTATCACCAGCCTCTGCAGATGCTGCTGGGGAAACCCCTCTACTTGGAAGTGAGGATGCTCAATGCCCCGGATCCAAATTTGAGGCTGCTGGTACACTACTGTGTGGCCTACTCACGTTCCGGAAGTTCCGTGTGGGTGCTGCTTTACAACGGGTAGGCTCTGCTTGGGTCCGATGACTTAACAGTCAGAACCAAAATGAAATGCATCTGCTGATGAATGGAATGGTTTCCCATAAAACTGTCCCAAAGGTTCACCCGTAATGTCTTCTGCTTGTACCAAGATGCCCCAACCCCTTGGATCCAACCTCTCAGGTTGTGCTGTCTGATCCCCAATCTTCCTCCCCTCATGCTCAAACGCGTCGCTTCACCATGAGTACCTTCCAGTTCCTTCCTGATGGGGAGATCAAAGACCTGGATGAGGAGGTAAGATAAACATTGAAGCTTGGGCGTCATTAAATGCTCTTGTTGATTCAGCGTTAAAGCATGCTCACACAAAAGAGAATGAAGTTTTGATTCCTGCAGATGTGTATATACTAATATATTGGATGTCACTGCTACAACACAATCTAAGATATATATAATGGGAAGTAGTGTAAACAGTTTGTTTTCTTATTCTGTCATTTGACAGTTTTTACAGTTGCTAGTTCCCAGGCTGAATTTGTGGAGCACAGTCGTTTGTGCTGCCCCATAGGCCAATGAAAAAAGCAAAGATAAATGCCAAACGCCCACTTGGCTATTTAATGGCAACCGAGAGGGGTTGTCCTCTCTCTGCAACAGCAAAAAAGCCAGATGCCTACAAGGAAATGATTCCAAAAACAGCACTATGGATGAATCTTTATGTGCAAAGATAAACACCATCCTCTGTGAGATCTGGCTGCTACAAATATAGTGTCGCCACTTACCAAGTGATGGATGGATGAGTGGAAACATATGTGAAGCATCTTTCTAAGAAATGTGTGCGTGAGTTTTAATTCAGCCTTAATTTTCATCCCGTATTCTACTTTTTTTCAAATACTACCTTGTATGTAAAAAAATATATATATCGCATGTACAGTATTTTGTACATTGAGAATAAGCGAACATGTTAAATTATCATGGATTACAAGCTAAAATGTTAGCATGCATAACAGTTGACTGAGATATCATTGTGAACTTTATTTCAGATTTACTTCATGTGTTCGACGGAAGTCTGCTCGCCGCGTGATGGCCCGTGCGTCGAGGGCTGTTTTGGTCATTGATGGTGAGTAAAATGGCCGCACCCCGTCGACCCTGAACAAATCCGGGCTGAAAACGACAAGAGGGGCCATCCGCGGCTACTCTTATGTAGGACAGATGGACAATGATTTAGTAATGAGAGCTGTAAATTATTTATCAAGACTGATCCATTTCCTGTTCTTACAGTTAAGGCATGGAAGACACTTGAAGTTAACAACTTGGCAAGGTGCCCCAACAGCATTTGTTAAAAAGCCATTTGTATTTCTTCATTTTGGTCACGTATGTTGTTTCTTGCAGTCGATGCTAGTCACTTAACCACCAATAAAAGATCTCCAAGGACATGAGGGTCTATGTGTCTAAGATGGTCGCCACTCCATTTCAAAACTGGGAGTGGTACTTTAAACTTTTTTTTAACTAGCGTAAGTCGAAGTGAGAAGAAGAGGCATATTTCTGCCAGACCTCGCCGGTCTGTCAAGCATACTATAATTCATTGCTGGATTTTTGCCAAGTTTAAGATGTCTGTGGTCCATAACTATGCCTAGATATCTACTCTTCATCTTCAAGATGATTTGGACAGGGCTTGTTGGCCTTAGGAGCACCCGCCCCCATGCTAGTGCCAAGTAAACAATGGAGAATTTGAAGCCGTCCCTCCACTCGTAAATAATTTCCTGTACATTCCAAAGGATTCTGTAGAGAGTTGCTGTGCTAAACCTCTGTTCTGATTAGCTCTAACAACCTTTTGTTTTCAAATTTATGAATGGGAGGGTCGTGGGCAACAGTCCTCGGGTGTGTTCGTACATATGAGTAAGACAATCAGGAGTTGGGTGAGGTTCAGGAAAGGATTTCGAGCAACACATGAATGTCTCCAGGGTGAAATAAAAGTATTGGAGACATCTTGTGTTCAAAACTTGTGCCTGGGAGAACTTTGGTGCTGAACCTGTAGCTTTAAAATTTGTTTAGTTGCATCATGTATTTTAGAATTGCCCTCTTAGGTATATCACTATCACTGAGTGGGAAATGAACTTCATGCTGCAGAAGATATTAGTAGCATCTGAAAGGAATGCAAGCTTTGTGATTCCATTTAAAATACATTTGCATAATGTCCAAAAAAAGGGAAAAAAAGCAGGAGCTTAGGTGGGTTATTTTGGAACGAAACCTTTGCCCTGTATTGGGATTTTTTTTTTTTTCTGCACTCATTAGCCTCTCATGGTAGCCTTTGACCACTGGGTGTCATCCAAGCAATAAAAATACCAGACAAGCCCAAGGCAATGCTTCATACTGCATTACTCAACACTGGGCCTAGGTCCTCGGTTGTGTAAGAACTTGGGGAATTGTGTTTTCAAGAGCAAATCCACGGAGCGTAAAATAAAACACGCTGTCAAATGAGGAAAACGGAGGCGTGGAAATGGAGAAGATCTAGTGAGAAAGGGGCTTAGAGTATGAACATCTTTAGACCAGTAAGTTTGACGCCCTCCGCCCCTCGCACAAATGTATGGAGGCACTGCGGCACATTGCGCACACTTGCGGGCTCGGCGTTCAAAAGGAGAGCGGAAGACGGGAGGAGGGGAAAGACTTGCCAAGAGGGAGGGGAGCTCGATTTCCTTTCCCCGGAGCACACGCCGCTAGAACACACCGGGAGAAAAAGAGAGAGGGGGAATACTCTTAGCGGAGATAGGAACCGCGAAACGGGGGGAAAAAACAACCCCGTCTGTCGTCAACCTTTCTAGCTACTTGCGGACTATTATGGGGGCAAGGGAGCGCTCCTGACCGGGCTCGACTTGCTGTGAACCTCCGCGCTTGTGGTCCCAGTCTACGAGGAGAACACAGGCGACATGTTGAGGGGCTTTTTCGTCTTGAGCTTGCGGTAGGATGTTCTGTCTCTTAATCGAGAGGCCCTCACTGTAAAAAGAAGGGGGGAAGAGGCTGATTCCTAATGGACATTTTGGCGGTAGGCAGCCATTTGTTGTGATCGCTGCTGATTTATTTGGTTTGTTCGAATCAGACATAGCACAGGCCTCTGCAATCTGGCGCCGTCACTGTAAATAGTAGGCGCTATATTTAAACATCTTTATCGTGCAGACTCACGTTTATTTTGTGTTTGACAAGGGCTTACTCTAAGGCCTATGCATTTTAACTAGTTAATTTACCCTTCAGTTGCACGCACAAAGTGTGAAAACAATCGTCCTCCTTTAACCCCAGTAGGGGAGAATAAGAACCCCTTTCTCTCTATATATATAAATGTTAATGTCGACCGACGTTGCATCGATCATGCTGCCCGTGTCCCGTGGACTTCTGGAGCGGGATCGAGATCTTGACACCCTGGCCGGAGTGCATCCCAACGTGGGCGGCGCTCCTGCTGCTGTCCGGGGAATGAAGCGTGGAGACCCGGAGCCCGATGGCCAGACAGCGGCCTCCCTGGTCGACTCGACAGGGGCTGAGTGCAAGCGCCCTCGAATGGATTGCTCGGGAGGGATTGGCGACATTGGACAGGTAAGGGAGACGTTCTGAACTGGTTCATTATTGCTTCTTTTGTTCTTGTTTGTGTCGCATGTAAAGGGGTCACAATTGTAAAAACTTAATTGAGTTGTGCTCAGTGATCACAAATTTCATGCTGAATTAACATTCTAATTAAATTGTGCATGTTACAATGGGGCTTTTCTTAATGTAATTTAAAAACAGCTTGACATGGAAGTGTGGACATTACTTTGTAGAGAGCAAAACACACGCCACTGTTTGCTTGTGATCTTTAACGGGGTTGCTGAGCAGGAGGGGATATTTGAGGTAAACAAAGACCCTCCACTTTAAAAGGCAGGTTAGGGACTTCATTGTACTCTTGATCCTCCGAAACGTTACTTTCCACCACCCTCCTGAACTACTTTGATCATCTTTGACCTATTTTCCTTTGGTGTCATCGAATTGTCAATTTATACCGTGAATGGTCAAATAAGTCTCCAATGGAGGTTTGTTGTTGAACGAGAGGATGCTTTGCTCATCATTATGCTATATTATGCATGTTGGAGTGCTCTGTGAGGATGGAGAAAGCTATTTGCCTGCCATTGGAAACAGCTGTAATTGAAGTGAAGTGGTCTGTTTGCTCCTGCTTGGAAAACTAAATGGCTGGTGTTCCATGCAGACCAGCCGCCAGTGAGTGCTGTCAGTAACATAAACACACTTTAAAGTAGATGTTTGCGGATGGGAGAGCATGTTTGTGTGTGGGAGAGCAGAGAAGCACAGATCAATAGTTTTAGTCTCTAAAATGTATTGAACGTGAGCTTGTTGGATAATGCGGAAATGAAAGCGAGGGAAGTGGAGAGAGAGAGAAAGAGAGAGCGAGGGCAAGAGAAGGCCACCCTCTATAGTTGTTGCTCTCTGAACAGATTTTCCCTATCATTGGCAGTAAAGAGGCTTTGTTTCCAGCTAATGGGATCACATCTCATACTAGAGGGGGCTTTATAACCACACTGATCCCTGAAATCCTTATCTAAGGCAGAGCATTCACACAACACTCGTACTGTTGTACACAAAAAAAATAAGTGAATTGTGCATCAAAGTCATACTTGGTATTAGACAGATCTTCCACTGCAGTCTTGGTCCTTAACCAGAATATGCATACTGGACAATGGTGCACTTGTAGTGTGCAGACTTCAACTAAATCATACATTTAAAGTGGCACATTTAAAGTGCAAGTTCATTAAAAAAAATACTTTGCAATACGCGTGTTCTACAAAATGTGCCCAAACTAGTTTTAAAAAAAAAACACAAGGTTGTTTTAGTTGGGAAAGAAACCGAAAGAAATATTTTTATTAATAAAACAAAAATGCTTTTAACTAAAACAGAAACTAACAAAGCTAAACATCCTAGGAATTTAAAGAGTGGAAAATATCCTGAAGCTTCATACTTGCCTTCTTTTGAGACCCTCCCACACTCACACCTCCCCATTTTTAACCATTTATTGCTGACACAAGTCAGCTTTGACCTCTAAGTGAAGCCTACACAATTGGATGTGGTTGCGGCCAAGAGCAATCTATTTGGCCTTCTGCAGTAATGGGACTGTTCCCGGCACTGGTTGATGTCATTTTGGTGTGTGGGTGGCAATGCTACATCAAGTCGACGCTAAATCAACGCTGCATGCAGTTTATGACTTCTCAGCATACCCAAGCAACTTTAAATCAATATATTTGAAAAGCCAGACTATTCCAGACTATTTTGTTTTTTGCACTGCAACAATTGGGAAATCGTTTACATCTCCTTCAGGGTATTCATAACACCACCCTGCATCCGCACTTCGGGTCCGCTACTGGCCAATGTTGAGATGAGGTTGTCACTTTCAATATCCATCAGGCATGTTGCTGAATGTCCCATGTTTGTTGTCACTCTGCATCGGAATGGGGCTGTACGCGCTCTCTCTTTTGCTTTTCTTTCTAACATAATCAGGTCTTGCCAGGGTTGACAGCTTTGAGGACAAATGATTTGACTAGAACATTAATGCACACCCCTCTGTATTCTTATCCCGGTAAACTCGACAAAAGAAATATAGTCTTGCTATGCATTCAGGGTGTATTATCTTTCATTTTGTTTTCATGCTAGTTGACATAGATCTGGTGGCAGTTGAATAGCCGAATGTTATTTATTATGTCTCTGAATGTTCTGAGCTCATGTTTCTAAACCAGTGTCACGTTGAGTGCTGACTCAGGCAGAATTATCAGCCATTTAATCATTCGGGCCCGAGCACTGTATAGATTAAGACAGAATAAAGTAGAGCTCCATTTTCCCATTCGCTTGTCTACTTTGAATACAAAAGTCAAGTATGACCCTTTTTTAATTTTGCACAGTGCTATCCACTAAACATCATGTATTGGGAATTGTTTGGTTCTAAACAATTTGTGTAGCCACTGCCAAAATCTACTTAAGAGTCCTCCAACATTTTCTCACAACTGTGCGTGAACGTGTGTTTGTTGTGAAAACTTCACGTGGCGTAAACTTCACTGAAATAAAATAAACTTGAGGTTGCTGTTTGTAAGCTTAGCACATAAGTGCTGTGTGGATAAAACACATGTGCGTTCTCTCTGTGTGTATGAGTGTGTGTGTGTGTGTGTTGCGTGGCCCGCTTTAGCAGTGATGCGGGATGACTGTCAGAACAGTCAAATATAGTTCTTAAAAGAGCAGCATTCCCAAGACACGATAGGAATAGATTCGAGTTCTGCGACCAAATTAGATGCTTTACAGGCATTTGCACAGCAACCACCTGAGAAGAACAGGGGTCATGTGTTCAAGGCGTTAGTGAAGCTAGGAGAAAAGATGGTGGGAAGGGCAAGTTGGAGGTAAACAAGCTTCTCATCACATAACTTCCCCCTCACCATCTGGTGACCCCCCACCATCACCACCCACGCCCCGATCCGTTCAACAACTTTGGTTTTTAAATATACATATATATACACAGAGAAAAATGGATACATAGTTCTTGTTTTGACCCAGCACTGGAGTTGAATTTCACCAAGCTAGGCCTAAAACATTCTCGACCCATTAATTCTCAAGACAAAGTTCTTGGTGCTAAGATTATTATAGCCATTGATTAATTATCCCAAGTGCTTATTCATCACAGTTGCTAATGTTAGCTGAAGCATTTTTTTGAAGAGAGGCGTAATCTTTTGACCACAGCCCTCAATTTTGAAAAACAGATGGATGCAGAAAGACATCCTGCCAATAAATTAATTCCATGTCACGCCATGTTGGTAGCCAAACCAATGAATAACAAAATGGCACTTGAGCATTATTGGGAAGTGAAGTTCTGTGTTTGTTACCTTGCCAACTAATAATGTAACACGTAGATACGTGTTATCTCTCAATTGTGTCAGTGTAAAAAGAAAATCATCGACATAATGTTTGACATTTCAGAGAGTGAATGAAAACAATCTTTTTGTTCTTGTGCAATTTGCACGCAACTGTTATTAAGACTGACGCTGATGCACATTCCTTCTGGAAATGAACCACATGACTCCACTCATGTATGAGTCATTGTTTTTGTTCCCTCCGTTTCCTCTTGTATTTTGAGCTCAGGTTGTCTCATTTCAACTCCAAATGATTAGCATTTTGACAAAAAGTCAGAAATCTCAATTGGTTCTTTCATTATTTTTAATGTGTATTCTTATTTCGATCTTCTGGCCTTGCTTCAAAATAAGGTTATATTTTATTCATGTTATTCAAGCCCCTAAAAACACGTTTCATTATTTAGGGCTTCAAGATCCTAAAGCTAGTTCACTAAGTGCATTTTTGGCTCTTGGATTGTCTCACTTTTTTTTTTTTTTCTTTCAATCACTGAGCCACTTCCTGTTTCAGCAGCTTTAGCTCCTGCATTGGCAAAGTGATGTTCAGTTTTAGTGAAATGATCCCTTGGGGGTTCGGTGTGAGATGGCTACAGAACTAATCAGCCCAACTCAAACTGTGATACGCACAGAGCAAAGTGTTTCCCCGGGGGCCAGAGAAGGCAAAGGGACATTACTTCCACAAAGAAAAATGACAGAGGCAAGGAAAGGTTGTCTTTTAATTTCACAAGATGAAAAAAATCCCTCCAAAGTGTTGTTGTAATGGCTGCCTTTCTATTTCTAATAGACATTAGTTGATTGAAATATTCTGCTTCAAGCAAAATGTTTTAGATTTAAATGGTATTAATAACAATGGCCCCCGCAATCCATTGGGTATGCCTTTTTCTCCATAATTTCAAAAGTCTAAAGTTTACATACATTTCCTTAGTATTTCTTTGAACTGCAGGATTCAAACATAAACGTTGGTCAGATGTTTCTTCCAAAAGCTTCGGACAGATGAAATGAAAAATGAAAACCACTTTTGTCACTCTCAATATTGTAGCATTTAGCAAAATTAAAAAAATATGTTATGTACCCTTCAGGTTTCAACTGTATCTCATCTTGTTTCTTTCAGAATAACGATCCACTGACCCTCGGTTACCATGGATACCCCCCTCACAGCCAGGTAAGAATATTGTTATATCAATCATAAGAACAAATAAAGCCATGAATATTCTTAGAATTATTACATCTTGTATAAAATTCAAAACCACCCGCTAGGAGTTATGACAATAAGGGAAGATATATTTTAAGTACAACCCGCATTGCTTTCTTTTCAGCACCTCCAATATACAACATTTTATGTGTAAAGCAGCAGTCTGTTTCCTTGTGTTCCCATTAGCCTCCTAACCGTTATTAGACTGCTCAGTTGATATGGTTAATCCTTCGATCATCCGCTCATCCTCTGATGCTCTACCCATAATCCTCTCCTCCCTCCCTTCCTCCGCCATCCTCCCAAACCTCTGGTTGCTGCTCTTCTTCATCCCCATCTTAAGCCTTTACTCGAAACCATCTTGTTTGTATGAGGCTGCTTAGATTATTCACATGGCTGCCAGCCAATTAGCCACTTTTCATTTTTGCTGCACAGTGATGAGATGACACTACTTTGAACCATTCCCCCCCTCCCTCTAATGATGATGTTCGAATGAAAATAGTCGCAAAGGCAAAAAGAGTTGCCTGCTGCGAACTACATACGTGTGATAAATTATAGAAAATCATGAATAAGTAAGTGGAGAAACGGTGGCATGCACACAGCACAGACTAGCAACTGGATGTGTTGCAAAACACCAATGGGAGACCGATATTAAAATTCAAATAAGCTTCAAACTCCATGACACCATTTTAAAATGAAACATTTGTTTAGCTTTTCAATTGGAAAATAAAAGCCCCCCCCGATGCACTTTGTGTATTTTCATGTGTGTTGGGTGTAGCTAATCACACACTATCTATTGATTAGTCAACCGAGAAATGTCACATCTAAGTGGAATGGGAAGAAAGCACGGATAATGTCATCACGCAGCAGTGTATTGTCAGTTATTTCTTTTTAACTGTTTAATTCATTGTTTGCCAACCTTTTATTGAGAAAAGTCACATATTTCCCGTTGGAAAAATAAATAAGCTGAATGAATGTCACAAAAAATAGCTTCTTTAGTGTATTCATAAATTCACTAGATTTGTGTGGAATATTAAATTAAACCAATAATTTGATACAAGCCAAAATTCCAAGGGGGTCTCCTAGATGGCGTGTCGAAATTTCTAAGGCATTTAAAATGACTTGACTCCCCCCCCCCCCAAAAAAAAATCATTAGAAAAAAACACCACGTGCCATGTTGCTATCTTTTAAAAAATTCCCAGCAAGTTAAATTAAATTAAATCTAAGTAAATTAGAATTTGTAAAAACATAAAAAAAAATTCCCAGCAAGTTTAATTAAATTTAAGTCAATTAGAATTTGTAATGGAATTTTTTAGTTTGCTGTAGTGATGTGTGATGGTTCGGTCTTTCCTTAAATTCACCTAAAGCCAATCAGACCAATTTAGTTTTGGTAAGTACCGTTGATGAGGGACAAAAGGCTATGCAAAAGACAAGGATGGCGTGCAGAAGATGTTCCCACATTGCAGAGGTGCTAAACTGTCAAGAGTGGTGTGAAGGTGATGTGATCAAAGGCTCCTAGAGGAAGAGCCTGGGGATCTGCACAAGCTCAATGTGTGAAGAAAGACGTGCTCTGCCTGCTTGATGACATGAACAACACGTATCTCATCCATGTGCTCTTAATAACTGTATTTACTCCTGTTTTGCATCTTTTGTTGCTTCGCTACTCTGGTGGATTTGAATCAATTCCTGACCCACTTTTTTATGTGTCTATTATTAATTATTATCTGAAAGATGTCTGAGTCAGAACCCTTAAATAATGAAAAAGAGGAATCATACAGCTTTGATTTATTGTCTATTGGCGTAAATGCTTGGCAGGGCCTTTAGACTGGAAGCTGTAAATGACAGCTGGGTCACATGTCACTTCAGATTTATAGCCTTTTTTTATATATATATATATTTAACACATTTGAGACAGGATGCATTGCAGTCACCTACGACTGTGATAATAACCATTATTAAATAGTTACCTCCCTGGCTGTCAAGAATAGTTCATCTTGGTAAAGCGAGCTTTTTATTAAATCTATTACGGATTCTACCCTAATGTTGAAGGTTAATCAAATCCTGAGTAGGACCCAAATTGTATTGACAAGTAAAAGACGTTTTAAAAATTGATGCACTTAGACTTTAAAGATGAAGCGAAGGCATGTTTTTGTGTGTGTTTTTTTTAGGGGGGGTTCTGTCCTTTTCAGTCGAAATATGCTTTTATGCCACAAAGTAGAACGAGCACAGACTTGCTCAACAGCGCCATGTGTGGTTGCAACTGAGTAGTGCACTCAATCTTGCCTTAATTTCTTTGAATTGTGATTAATTGACTATCAAGTCCATTAACACATTAATGTCAACATATTAAAAATCTTAATCTTTGGTAAAGAATGTTTGACTATGTACAGTATGCAAGCTTATTAGCAGTAGCTTGACATCACTAACGTTAAATACATTGCTTTTTTGTTTTACTTTAGCCGATGGATTCCGTCGTTCCAGATCTGTATTTGTGTCTGGTTTGTAGATAAAGAGCGAGGAATGGGATCTCTCTCCCACTGGTGCCATCAGTCCCAGTTAACTCACCTATATGGTGAAGGAGAGTGGTGGGAGTGCACGGAAAAAAGAGAGAGAGCTTAGTGGAACTACGATGGAAAGCAAAGGGGAGGGGCAAGTTTGCAGGTGTGACCAAGTCAGGGGGTGGAGTTGTTTTAGAGGTGGCTAGCTTGTCTCTGGCTGAGAGGGGAGATCGAAAAGATGAGCAGGCAAGGGCACAGCAGCAAAACAGAAGCTTGCGTGTAGGGAAAGAAAAGAGGGCGCGAGTGGGAGAGAAAGACGTGAGTGAACGAGGGAGAGAAAGTGACAGGGACAGAGGCTGGAGGAGGAGGAGGCAGCGAAGGCGGAGGGGGGGGGCTGTCAGGGCAGACCCAGCGAGCGGGGGCAGAGAGAGGGAGATTTTGAATCTGTGAGACAGACAAGAAGAGACGGAGCTGCTGAGGTGACACGGGCTCGGTAGAGGGAGAGCCAGCCAGCGAAGCGAGGCGAGGCAGCGTGACAAGAGGAACGGAGTGAGAGAGGAGAAGGAGAGACGACAGTGTGGTGTTGCTCACAATACGATGATGGGACTCTACTATCCTTCCGTGTTGTCGGTGAGTGTTTCCGCTGACCGTGCCTGTGCGCGAATGCTCGGTGACTCTCGGCTACACGACCGTCCGCGGAACTGTCATCAAGCATGAAGCGCTGATTAATGACTGAGGGATGAGAACTCCACTTGACCCTTTCGCTCGGGCGCTCCGCTCATTTTATTCCCGGCCACAAAGTTGCCGTTTTTGATGAAATGCTCCAGTGGCGATGGATGGCAACGCTGTTGTTGTGGCATCTGTTCTGCCGCCCAGAGCGAGAAGCGCACGCAATGTGAACATCGGAGCAGCTCCTGCCAGAAATTATTCTGCCATGTATTATGTATGCTCAGAGGAATCTATGCGATCGCTACGGTGCAGTTGGTTGGATGCTGCGGATCTCCGCGCTGATAAACTCCGCACATGGCTGCTGGGCTGAAAGCAATAAAGGGGTGGGGGGGAGTAAAAGTGGTCTTTATTACCCCTGCAGCTGTCTGTGTACATCATTCTTGCCTATGAGCAAAAAGAACAGGTGTCCACAGAACAGTTGGTCCCCCCCCCTTTTTTTTTTTAATGCTCCTCTACTGGCTCAGTAACGTACGCCGAGCGCACTTTGTGTTAAAAAAAAGTCTTCATATTTAATTTGATACGAGTTAAAAGTGAGCGCTGTGTGTGTGTACGTGTGTGTGATTCCTAATTCACTTTCTCATCGCGTGTGTGCTCCTCTTTCAGCTCTACCTTGCTCTCTTTACTGTTTGACCTCTTTTCTCCCTCCTCCTGCTCTCCCCGGGGCCCTGGCAGCTGTTATCTCAATGTTTTCCTTCAAGAGACCCTGGAAGAGGGGGGATGGGGAACACAGAGAAGAGAATAAGAGGGAGAATAGAAATTGATTATTTGGGAAAAGGTGACGGGACACCCCCGGCAAGGGAAGCCTGACGGATGATGGGGCTGCCGTTATGCGGGGATGACTTGCTCAGGATACTGTAAGCCAGAAGCTAGCTTGCTCCTTCAGAGAGTTTTTATCCAGCTGACTTTGCAGTTTTGTTTGTAATTTAGTTAATCCTACAAAATTTGCTTATTTTTGCCTTTTTGAGCCTGGCAAAGTTAAAGTACTGGCTGCACTGCTGAAATATTTTCTCAAACCCCACCTATGCCCTCAAGCAGGGGAGAGACTCTAACCTGCTGCAAAGACTCACACACACAAGCACACACACACAGGCACGCAAACACCCCCTCCACACATACATGCACACGCACATTTACACACGCTTCCTCCACCTCCAAATCTTCTTATCGATTCTTTGCAGGGTTAACAATAATGGTCTTTAAATGATCCCAATGAGCCGTGTTGCCGTGGCAACTGGGATGAGTCATTCATTTTGCACAGATTGTTAGATGGTTCGAGGCGTGAGGGAGACCGTCGAGCTCACCGCTATGTTAGATAAACACCTTTGCTCTCTGCCTCATTTTTTTTTTAAGAAGCGGGAATTGGCTACGGTTGCCACGATGGAGCATAAACGCTTGTGCCTCCTTTGCAGCAATTTGCTCTGTAATTGCTCCGAAAGCGCTCGCAGCGAGGCATCTGCGCGTTTTTGAAATAGATCGGGGTTGCCCTCGCCGACTTGCCTGTGAGAACGCTGCCCGGGTCGCTCGTTTGCAGATAACCTGCTTACCTTTATTATATCGAAAAAAAAAAACTCCGTATAGCAAAGATGTCAGCGTTTGTTTGTTCACCTGCAGGTGCTTGTTTTGATGTGGCGTGCGGCTATTAATAAGGATTAAATGAAGACAAATAATGTCACTGGCCTTTTTGTTTTGTTGTGTTTACCATTCATACGTCGCCGCAGCGGAGCCTAGCGGACCATTGATACAGACGGAGGCGGGGGCAACTGAAGTCAGGGATGTACAGGCCTGCACACATTTACAGTAGAAGAAGGGGGGTGTCTCCAGAGTCAAACCCTTAAAAGGAAAAAAAAAAGGGGGCGGACAGGGAGGGATTTGTTTGACAAGCAGGCATGTTACCCTATAAGGCGACGGGGAAGCCTGTGGGAGGGCAGGACAGGATGTCGCAGAATTGCTGTTGCTATGAGGCAAACGAGCTTGATTGACTCGAATGGGGACGGCACGTATGTATGCGAGGGTCCCGTCTGGATTTTATGAAGCGGAAAGAAGCCACTCGGCGAGTGGGAGGAAAGAGAGAACAGCGGCATGAAGGGGGGAGGAGGAGAAAGAGTGATGGGGGGTGATGTGGGATGGAATAATTAAATAAGAGGGTGTCTCCTGGCTCATCGGTATGCTGCAGACGCGTCGTAAATGGTTTTCCAGCTGTTTGCAACCTCGGTAGCAACGCTGCGGAGCCAAAGGCCAAAAAAAGGGACACATAATTCAACATTTAGTGTACGTCGGGGTACTAAATAATCCTAAAACTATTACTTTGAAGACTGCGCCAACTGACAAAATTTGAGGCAGGAAGCAAAATCAGATCTTCCATCGAGTTGGCCTAGCCAAGTAAAACAGTCAAGTGACATTTCTTGAATGAAATGACCCGGTGGTGCCTCTATCTTTGCCGCGTCATCTTCTCCGTCGTGCTCATCGTGCTACGCTGACTCTTTTATAACATGGCTCCTCAGACACACTTGCCGCTGATAACTGACCCGAAAGTAAGTCAGCTACATCTACCGCTCCGAGTCGCTCGCTTTGCCAGTTAAGGGCGTGCACTTACACAACCCTTAATGCCCTAACGCCTGCGGACGCCACTATGCACCCAAGATGGACACAAACAAAGCATGCGCAAATCTGAGTGCTGACATATAATGCACACTCGAAAATTTCCCTCAGGTAGAATGCCCTCTTTCTTTTATCCTGCCATCTATAGTATGTCTTTGGTCAGTGAATGTGAATCCCAAAGGCCATTCACAATAAGACACAGGCTTGTAACTTGATGGGTCAAGAACGTTATTCCAAGAGCCATACGCAGGCACGGAACGGACTATTTTTATGGCTGGTGGGTTTTTGGCTGAAATGCCAATCGCCTAACCGAAGTACAAGGCTTTCTAAGATTTCTAAAAGAACATCCATCGCCTCTCCATTTTCTTCGCCCCTGGCCAAGATTGTTGGTGTATGTTTGCGCAACAGCTTTCTAAAAGCATGCCATGTGGTCAAGACATAAAAGCATGAAGTCCTGAAATGACTGCCCGCCTGAGTTGCATCACAGGTTGTCCAACTTTGAGTCATCCTTAGTCACGTGAGCTGTGAGTCACCAGCACAGTCTCTCACAGGCGGGTTTTACCAACAAATTGGACAATGTCCGCCAGTAGGTGGAGAAGTGACTTGGTTCTTCTGTCCAGTCGAAATTTGCCAAGATTGAGACGTTTTCAATCTCCAATGTTAAAGCAACATTTTCACCAACCTTCCTCTAACGCTGATAAAATGCTAAAAGATCTTACGGAACAACCAAGTGAATGTGAACATTCACGTATTTACATACTGACGTGATACTCGATATACTAACGCTTGTCCTTCATCGACGTCGTAAACATGTTTCATCATACGACCCGAGCCAGGTGATCAACTTTCCCTTTCTATTAAGACATAGGAGTAGCTCTCGTTTCTTTGTTTGTATTTATCACCTCGTTTAGTTCTCGCCGAGTGACCCACAACGATGCGTGTCGCCGTCCGCTATCATTTTCATCTTCCGCCGACTGACTGGATTTGTTGCAAGATACAATATGAGATCATCCAGGTCATCATATTTGCCTGGCATGGTTTTTTTTTTTTTTTTAGCTCTCCATCTTGAGAGAGCATCATTACAGCTTACCTCCATTTGCTATTGCACATCGGAGTTTTCGTGTGCAAAAAGTGGTTGAATTTTAAGATAAAATTGCAGACTGTCTGCAAAGCTTCAGGGTTGAAATTAGTGTACACAGCTGCTCTCTGAACATGTGAATGAAGTTGGACACGCTGGTCCGTAATGTGGCCACTGTACTCATCTGGTGCTGCGATCCAACGGGGGAATCATTTCTGGGAAGACACATGCGCAGTAGAATAACCCGGCGACAGTATTTATGTGTTGACTAAAATTATTTTAATATAGTTCTATGCTGTCTCAGAAAATTAGAATATTGTGATAAAGTTCTTTATTTTCTATAATGCAATTAAAAACCCAAAATTAAATAATAAAAGGCTTGCAATATTTCAGTTGATTTGTAATGAATCCAGAATGTGGGACATTTTTGTTTTTTTAATTGCATTACAGAAAATAAAATAACTTTATCACAATATTCAAATTTTCCGAGACAGTCCTGTAGACTAATGAATCGTAGTCAAGGATTGCACCGCATAAAATATTTTGTAAACACAAGTTCTCTGCTGGTGTAGTGAGTTTTTTTTTTTTTGCTGCTGTTTAGCGCAAAAGCGGCTCATGTTCCACATTGTAAATGATGCCGCAGTGGTTTCACGCAGCGTCGCCATGACGACCACCCACACCGAGGTAATATAAGTGCGGCAGAAAACTGATGTCCTGGTGCCAAAAGCGAGACAAGCAGATAGGAAATGTAATCGAAACACGATGAGTGAAAGTCATCTCTCGTGACGGCCCGTATGTCCGAGGCCCGTCGGTTGACGCTGAAATAAAGGCCCCGTGACACAGGTGTGTCACCGAGTAAGGTCAAAAGCTTTGAGACAGATGGCGCACACACAAACACGCGTACATACACGCCCTCCCACACACTTTTAACACTCCCAAAGGGACAGAGATCTATTGTGCTACTCAGATGGGCATGACTGCAGCCTGTCACACACACAAAACACACACAAGTAAGTGTAGCCCACCAGATGTCAGGTAAGCATGGCAAATTTTTGGGTGGTGAAAGGCAAATGAATATCAATTAACTCAATAATTGTTACGACCTAACCTCAGTGCCACCCTCATCAGAACTACTTTTATGATAGTGTAATTTCATTATAGCGGTGAATGGGAAGGATAATTAGATGTAGGAGGGCTCGCATGGAGGTACAAGGAGATGGAGAGGTTGCGGCGTGAGTCTTTTATTCGTGAACAGCAAATACGGTGCCAACTTAAAAGTTGAATGCTCAATGTAAATTTTGGTCAAAGTCACACAAACCTTCAAAGTCACACCTGCTGTTGTCACAAGACAGCAGCGAGAGTGCGACACTTCTGTTCACGTACGGAACATAAGGATGGAAACGTAAAGTTTGCATTTCAAGCATTATGATCGTAATATAATTAGCTCGCCAGCTAAGTGAAGGTCTTGTTAAAATGATCTTAAATCTATAGTACTACCTCATGTATGCTTTATTTTAACCTTGCTGCATACTGATCAAGGTCGTAGCCATTTTGCACAGACAAAAACAAGTTGTAGCACCGAGAGTCTTCAAAACTGTTGTGCACACGTTTTCTCTTTATCACTGCGGTGCTCAGCCAACATAGTCCATACTTCCTCCGTCAGTCATCAACTTCTCTACCCCTCCCCCATTCTCCGTCCATCTCTCGTGACCATTTAGGGTAACCACCCCGCAGCCACCAGCACCCAGTGTGTGTTTTTCTTTTCTCCTACGCACGCTGTTAACTTCCACAAGTATATTCCGGACCACTAACGGGCACTCGGGCAAGCTTCCATGCTAACAGTTGGCGGCTTTGCGTGAGCTGTGTGGGCGTTTGCGTGTCAAAGGTGGTTTGTATGTAGAGACGAGTGTGTGTCTTGGCATGTACAACACTGAGCAAGGGGGCACGTGACCCTCAATAATAGATGTGTGCAGTGAATATTTGATTGGTAGGGGGGGGCGAGTGGAGATGGTTACACACGCATATGGGGGCTGCAAATATTTGAGTCTTGTGTATATGCCTCCAACTGAGGTTGATGGAAGTGGCATCCATCCGGTCATGTGACAGGCCTGCTTGAAGATGTAGTGGAAGGTTGCCAACTGAGCTTTTCGCCCTTCCTTCCAACAGGGTTCCCAAGATAGTACTTCTGGTCAGGAGGGACTCGGACCGCCGCCTTTCGCAGCCTTCCCTCCTCCTCCTCCACCTCCTCCCCAGAACGGCCTTGCCCTGGATTACGGCGGCAGTCTGTACGCGGCGGGCGCCGTGCAGGGCCCAGTGGAAGCCGGCGGCGCGGTGAACAGCGTCGTCAATGTTGTCAACAGCCTCGGTGGCCAAGTGAGTGTCAGCCTCCTTCTTCTTCTTCTTCTCCGCATCACATGACATGTTGTGATGATGTGGGTAATTTCCGTCTCATTAAATTAGAAAAAACTCACTTGATCTAATAGTGCAATCCACATTTCACATGATGTTGCTAACTTGTTATTGGTCCTAAATAGGGCAAGAAATCTTATTTGTAACAAACAAATTATGAGGCTATGACCTGATTTTGCCAAGACAGTCAACATTGAGAGGTAATAATGATTCGCTTTTAGTGAAAGTTTTTATTGACATATAATTATTGCTTTAAACATAATTTTTTTCAAATTGGAAAAAGACAGACACCAGGTGCCCTTCGAAAAACATCCGAGCATTTTTTTAATTTTTTTCAGAATACTCAAATAATTGTAACCGCATTGCATGTCAAAATAGTGCTAAACTCTTAAAACATGATAGATTAGATTTCCAAAGCAAAACAAATAAGCTAGCTGCTGGATCAATACTGGAGCTGATATTAATCTTCTCGTGTTCATCAGACATGTTACCAACTCGATAGTTTCCTAATTGGCACTATTAACAATGTCACTTTTGACTTTGGGTCACATTAATCGCTCAAACGAGGCGGCCAAAACAACACGTAGGTAAATGACAACATTTATTTCCATTGTGTGTCTTTTCCTTCCTCGTCCCTGCGGCCCAACAGTCAGATGGCTCCTCGCAGATTGATGGCCAGTCAGGCTCAGGAGGAGGAGGGGGTAGCGGCGGGGGGAGCATCGGAGATGATTCAGACGCCAAGGGGACACCCAAACGCCTCCACGTGTCCAACATTCCCTTCCGCTTCCGAGACCCAGATCTGCGGCAGATGTTTGGGGTATGCAGACTGAATTATTCACCGTCCCCCTTCCCACCGTGATTCATCACATGACAAATCACTTTGGACTATTGGATCCCATCTGTTTTTTCCCTGTTTTCTCAACTGTCCTTCATTTGTGTGGCTTGAAATGAGCATGCCCATTTAAGCGTGTAAAGGGGTGTCTTTTGTCAAATGCGTCCATGTGCATGAACGTGGCGCACACATGTGGAAGTCATATTGGGAGGGTATGGCTGGCTGCCAGCTCCTCCCCATGCTTGAACAGTGCTGACACCTTGTGGTGAGATGCGGTACTTAACGCTTTTTTTTTTGTCGCAGCAATATGGCAAAATTCTTGATGTCGAGATCATTTTCAACGAGAGAGGATCCAAGGTAAGACAGCAAGAGGGCCATTTTGCCTTTTCAAATATCAACAACTACCAGAAACACAACTAGCACTCTTTTTGCAGGGCTTCGGTTTTGTAACATTCGAGACGAGCGCAGATGCAGAGAGGGCCCGAGAGAAGCTTCATGGTACCCTCGTTGAAGGACGTAAGATTGAGGTAATTTGCCGCTCCCCCCTCCCCTTTTCGTATTTCATTTGAAGATAGCCATTTTTCTCCTTTTGTTCTCCCTTCATGTCCGATGAGAATGCAGCATTTGGCGTTTTTTTCCGGATGGCTGTTCTGTGTTCAACTCTAACCTGTCTGCCTTCACTCTAGCATGGCGCATCAGTGCACACACTGGACGGCGCTTCTTGTCGATGTTTACTCTTGTTCTTGTCGTTTCCTCAAAGCTGTATGCTTTGCAAAGCATGCTGGGTGGAGTGGCAGCACGACAGGCATGGCCGGGGGTGGCTGATGATATCCGCTTCTCTTACAAGCATGGAGGACTTTTTTTTTTTTTCTTTCTCCCGCTGCACAGTTTCCCAACATCACACCATCCTTGATCATAATGAGTGGCTATAATTGCGTTCTGGTTGAGTGCAGGAGCCAGTTATTAGCCTTGTGAAAATAGTGCTTGCCGGTGTTAGGAGTTTAACGAATGCTGCATGGTTGGGGTCATGACGTCGGATGATGTTTAAGATTTTAAGAGATGTTTGCATGGCGAGGCCTTGAAGTGCCACCGTTTGGGAATGAGATTGCCGAGAGGTGCGGTGTTGACGATGCTTCCGAAGATTGCTTATACAAAGTGTTGCATCCCCCACTTGTTTTGTATCTATGAAAAATAATCACAACGTGGTTGTATTTTTAGTTTGCCTTTGCCAGCATGAGCTCAGGTTTTTGTGGCAAGTAGTGTCGAAGCTACAATACACCGTTTGCTATGTTGTCTTTCTTTTTCTTGTCAGTAAAGCCCTTCTTGCATGGTTGTGATTGTGAATGCGCAGCACTCTTTTTCTGTCCGTGCGTGGGTGGAGAATGACTAAGTGGAAGGCTCGTTATCATCCCCTCTCTTCTCCTGTCCATCAGCTTTCTCCGCTCTTCTTCACCGTGCCAGTCGGTTTGTCTTTGTCTGTGTCCCCCACCCCACCCCACAATGCACCTCCTCCCTACCCCCACATACCTCTGAATATTCTTGTCAAACAATTTAAATTACACCGCAGAACGTTAATAAGTTTTGTTTGAATTTTTCTCCCCGGTTAGTTTTTATGTTTATTCTTTTTTCTTTTAATTATTGTGCGTGCCGTGGTTTTCGAGTAGCTGGATTGACTTGGTCTATGTAGGCGACTGTTCACATGTGACATCACTTCCCCTCTAGAGGTGATTCATTATTATCGTTGTGTTCTTTCGATTTTATGTTTTCCTTTTTTTTGGCTCATCATTTCTTTCGTACACATATTTTCTCTATTTCCCTGATGATTTTTGTATGTTGTTGTTGTCAGTCTCCACGGTAACTGCTCGCGTGTCCTCACGCCGTTCCCCCGGCAACGGTAAGTTGTGTACATGGCATCATCTTTTGAATGAAACCCCTCTCCCCTCACCCCATCCACCCCAATTGGGGCGGCACCCAAATGACAGCCACGGGGCGATTGATTGAGAGATCCCGATTGGCTAATTCTGTGATTGTTTGGGGAGGTGGAGAATGAAACGATTTGGAGAATAGCAATTGACCGCATGGCATAACGAAGGCCACCCGTGAATGTGCTGCATCTATCTGCAAGTGCAACAATTCAGACCTGCAGCACTTCTTCTGCATTCATTCCAATCACCTCTCTAACTGCATTCAACTCCAGAGCTGTGTCTCCTTGCATGGTTTGACTCTTCTTTCTCTCGCTCTCTCTATTTTGGCATCTGTATGACATCATATGTCGTTTCTTTGTCATGTTTCAGCCACTAGTTGCATTTAGTTGGGACGGCATGCTGAAGCATGAGTGCTGTGTTAGCCGTAGCGGAGAAAACGGTGTGGCTGTATTTCATGTACCGTAGCAGCTGATCATCACTTTGCGCCAATCCGCTCTCTACTCTGCAGACAGTTGTAAAAGGGGGACGACACCAGACTGATAATGCGGGCAGCTCAAATTGAGTCCATCTCCAAGTAAAGAGCATTTTAAGGCCCGCGAATAGACGAGTTAGCAGTTTTTCTTTCCCTGGTCTTCTTGATTGCCTTTTTCGACCAGTTTGGTTCTGATGGTGTGCGTTAGTTGCGTGCTTTGAGGTCTCTCTGATTGCGATGCCTTCCTGGCAGCGTTTCACAACCAACGGTTTGATTTACCTATTTATTATTCATTTATTTGGTTATTTTTAGTCGGGAATGACATTTGCATCCTCCCACTGTTTTTTTTTTTCCTTCACCTCCCCCCCCATGTGATCTGTCTTCCATATGTATAGTATGTGTGTCTGTTCATGAGAAGGTCTGCACATTGGGACGGCTCGTTTCACTCTCCCGCCCTCATCGTATGTGTTTTCATGTGGACTGGCTCCTCCACTTGCATCCCTCTATCCTCCTGTCCTTTCTCTGTCCTTCCCCTCTTCCTGTTTCTTTTTTTTTTTTTCCTGTAAAATGTGATCGGGAGGGCTGCCGAGTTGTTTTTTGATTGCTCCGTTGCTGCCTCAATGCTTGCTGATTGGTTGGTTGTGCTCACCTCTGCTGATGTAAGATGCTCTTGATTGGCTGTGTGTCATTTTTGCATTGGAATATTTTTTTTTTCATTTCCTTTTGCATTGTGTTCAACCGATGACTATGCTGCTTAATTCACCTTCTTTCCCCTCCTTTTTTCAAAGGTATAGCCGTGCAATAATCTTGGATTTCCTTTTTGAATGCCCCTTTTTTTCTCTGAAATATTTGTTGTGTGCCTTTTGGTTGCATTGTTTGTGTGCAAACTGCCTGACTACTCAACAGGATCCTTGTTTTCAGTGTTTCTCTAAAAATAAAAATGCATGCGTCAAATTCCATGGCTGCTCATCAACAGAATTAATCAAGTAAATTATGAAGGGGCAACGACATCTCAATCTCACTACTTTTTAGACTTAGTGGTGTACCAGTACCTGAAATAGTTAATTTAGTATATGTGTTCTGAATATGTTAATATTGAGTGAACAATGCGGTTTCTCCTCTGTTTAGGTCAACAATGCCACGGCCAGAGTGATGACAAACAAGAAGATGACAACCCCGTACACTAATGGAGAGGGTCTTGCTGCTCTACCATATGGTATGACTTTTTACACGAAAATTGCACAAAGCAGTATCATGAACACTTTATCATCCTAGCTTTTATTGTCACTGAGTGACATAGATACAACAAAAATATTGGTGCAACTCAGTTTGTGTTTACAAAATAAGAAGCTATAAAATGGTGTGCTAAGACAAAAAAATTGTCAGTCAATTAATAATAAAGATAAAATAATCTACAGAATAAGTGAGTCTAAAAAAATTGTGTTTCCATATTAAAATAATAATCTGACTCGAGTGTGATTGTTCAGTGATCCGGTTGAAATTTACTTCATCTTTTGTTTGTCTTCAGCTGGCTGGAAGTTAAGTCCTGTGATGGGAGCCATGTACAGTCCCGAGCTCTACACGGGTACAGCTACCAGATTTGAAAATGAGTCGATGCTTGAAAATATTTCCCATTTGACTTGAGTTATTTTATTTTTTTTTTGTCAACCAGTGCCAGGGTTTCCCTACCCAGCGGCAGCTGCAGCGGCCGCCTCCACGGCCGCGGCGACCTTCCGCGGCGCTCATCTGCGAGGTCGCGCGCGGCCCGTGTACAGTGCAGTCAGGGCGGCTGTGCCGCAACCTGCCATCCCCACCTACCCTGGGTGAGCACCTCTCATCGCTAAGTCAAATTTCATGTGTGTTGTATATATAACACTTTGCTGAGCTCAAATACCATTATATTTTTTTCGTATCTCCAATCTGGTAATATGAGCTTCAGTAAAGTGAGCATATTTGTATACATTGAGCTGGTGTTGTTTTTCTTGCATGTTGCACGGTGTGTAATAATCTCACATTTCTGTCTTTTCTCTCTTTCACAACCTGTTTGGAAACAATTCCTTCTTCCCTACACATGGTGAAACATTGCACCATTACCCCCCCTTTATTTTTATTCCCACCCCTTCCTGGTTTCCCCCCCTTTTTTTCCCCTTTCTTTGCTCTTATCTCTCTCTCTCAGCGTGATGGCCTATCAGGAAGGTTTTTACAGTGCCGCTGATCTTTATGTAAGTATAAGTGTCCCTCCGCCCGCTGCCTCACCCTTTCCTCCCTATGTTTCGACCCCCCTCTTGCCTGTAGGTTTGACAGTGTGACAATAGCACAGACCAAACCCACTCAGACATGTACTCGAGTGTTTCCAGCATCACACCAATTCTCCCTAGTCCAAGTCCTCATTACAACAAATTGCAGCTAATATACAGATGCTTGCACATTCATGAGTATTCTCCTGTAGGGTTTGCCTCTGTGCTTTTGTGAGTTGTGTTACCATTACAATTATGAGTGCGTAATGGTGTGTGCGAGTGCGTGAACAGGTTGACAAGAGCTGTTTCTGTTCTCTCTGTAGACTAGTGTTTCAGGACATTAGTGGCAGATTGCCTCAGGTAGGGTTGACACTCTCCACGCGAGAGCCAGTGTGCATCCTCCTCGTCTCCAATGACTGCGTGCTGCTAGACATTTTTTGACCATCTGAGATTGAGATGCCTTCTCTGTCCTCTTCTACTAACTCACTGAATTCTGACAAGGGTGGAGTTGCGGAAGGGGGAGAAAATTATTTAGCACCAGGGAGGAGATAGATGTATGCATGCAAGCCCAACTGGAATATAGTGCTAAATTCATGTTTATACGAAATGAAATCAAAGCAGAGGTTATTTTTTTAACTAGTGGAAACATTTTGCACTTGAGATTCTTCAAACGGGAAAAAAAGGGATATCTAATTTTTCAGTCTCATTATTTTTAGAACGCATGACAGAAAGTGATGATGCAGTCATAGAAAGCTCTTAATTAGTTAGTAGAAAAAAGGGTAACATTTCTAATTTTTAAAACAGCACTGCAAACTACATTTGCAATAATAAATTGGGAAATAGTCTTGCTAAAAATTGTTAGACTCGTCAACTAATCGGTTTAGCCCCTCGCAGTAAGAATATTTAAGTTTTACGCCTTTGAGTGAGAAAATACAGCAGAAGTAGCGTCAATTGTGAAAATGGCATATCGTGCGGATGACTTGATAGCAAAGAAAGGTGCACACATGCAACAACAAAAATCCAAGGAAAAGAAGTGAGTGACCTGCTGATTTTGAAAAAAAGGATCCATTTGAGGTGCTCCGTAATGACTTTGGTGATAAGCTAATTCAGACCCCTTCCAGGAGTCTCCCTGTGTGTTTCACTTTGTGGCATGCTAACTCAAATCAGTGTCGGCATGCACTCGTATTGTACTTATAAGGCTGACCCACCCGAGCCCTTCGATCGTCCTCCCCCTCACGCTTAATATTTCTTTTGGAAATTTACTCCAATCCACCCATCCTTATTTCTCATTTAACCTCCTCTTCACTTCCTTCCCCAACCACGGGTCCAGTCTTTCCCAACGGCTTTGCGACGTGCTGCTCCTGAATGCGGGGATTTGGTCGTGACTGATCTTTAGGCTAGAATGCGGCGATCTGTGTTGATGGAGGGATGTTTGGTCTAATAAACAGTTCATATCAGAGTTTGGACAAAAGCATGCTGTGTCTGTGATTGGTCGCTTGGCCATCTGAGGTTGTTTTTTTTATGAATGTGTGAGTGAAAAACGCACACCTGTTGTGTTTTTGTGTGTCCATAGTGTACAAATGACACCTTTCCATCTGTTTGTTTTTCTTTAACTGTATGTTTTTGGTAGGGTCACATATTAAGAACTATTCTCCCTCCATGTCCAACTTAACGAAGCTGAAAAGGGCACATTATGAACAAATTGTGGATCTTTTTTTTGTGGGTTAGTCATGGAGGGAGAGAGCCACACTGAGCCTGAGCTACATCCTTGTGAATGCTGCACCAGATTAGTCTTTTGCTGACTGTCTGCTCGTTAATCTTTCTCCTTTCCCTCACAATGTAACCCTGTAGTTAGTTGCCTGGTGGCTTCTTACCCTGAGCACAATGTCAAGCGAGATTTGAACAAATGTCTTCCTCTGCCACGCACCCGACCCTCGTCTTCCTCCTCTTTTTCATTGCCTCATCGCAGGGAGGCTACGCCACGTATCGTTACGCCCAGCCGACAGCCGTAGCCACACCCGCGGCAGCGGCGGCGGCGGCAGCAGCTTACAGTGACAGGTGAGTGGTGGGCTTATTCTGACTACCATACTAGTTTGACATTTTTTTGATTTTTCTCAAAAGTGTAGACTTACTCACCGTTCTTGCCATTTTAGTGTGAGTCATTATTAAACTTTAAGTGAATCATGTTCACATATTTGAGCAGCACAAATGTTGATGTTACCAAACAAAATTTGCCGGGTACAAAGGCATACCCACTCTATTTTGTGATGCTATTTTATCTTCTGATTGTTCATTTTGATATGTACACATACACACAACACCACCTCTGCCGAGGTTATGCTCCAAATTTTCTACCGCTGGACTGTTGTGCGTTTTTATCTGGCATAATGTGTTAAATTTGAAAGAAAAAAAAAAAAAGATGTTTGAAGGGCTGTTGTTGTTTTTCACCTACAGCTACGGACGAGTCTACACAGCTGACCCCTACCATGCTGCACTTGCCCCAGCTGCCTACGGTGTTGGAGCCATGGTGAGTCGTTTCCAAATTCGTGTGCAGTTTTCAACTACAGTACGAGAGTTATGTTTACAAATTATGTAATTAGCATTGAGAGAACTCATGAAGAACAATGGTATGGCCAATGACATTTGAGGACTTTTATTTTTTATTGATATATTTTATAGTATATATATTTATATATATATTTAGTATATATTTTTTTAATCAGTCTGTAGGTGTGAACTGCTACTTTCTGGACTCGCCCATTTACTAAATGAGCGTTGTTGTTCGCAGGCCACGCTGTACAGGGGGGGCTACAGTAGATTCACCCCTTATTAAAGACACTACATTTCTCAGGAGCTCTTTCATCTGAAAGCGCTCCGTTAATTGTTGCGAAAGTGGACTGCACCCAACTTGGACTCAACCACACCAAGTTCCCATCCAAGAGAAGTCCCATGTTTTCATACACAGAAATAGAGGAATGCTGTATCAAAGACTGATGGCTGGCTGGCCTTGACCTTAAAAAGAAAAGAGAAAAGAAGGCAAAAATAGCCACCTTCCCTTATTGCACGGCTGTATTATAGTCCCACTTCTCAGTCCTTCCTCACTCAGCAGCACAAGACTTGTGATGGAACCCAGATGTTCTTCCAAAGGCTCTTTTCGTTTACCTTTGAATGGTTTGTCTTTGAGAATGACTTGCACGTTCAAGCTCAACTGTGGCAGTAGGGATGCGAGAAAAAGCTCACTGATGGGTTGTGGCTGAATAGTAAAAGGAGAGAATTCGCCGGGGGGCACAGAGACTCAACATGGCAGCTTGGAAAGATGACTGAAAGCTGAGGGAGGGAGGCTTACTAGCGCCGGTCCTTACCTCAAGTTTTTCTCACTATACGGAAACGGTGAACCTTTAAATTATAATATGCAAATGAATTAGTTTAGAGTCAGTTACCAAATTTAGAATCATTGAAATCCCTATATATATTTTTTTCTGACATCAGCTAAACTTTCCTAGCGAGGTTTTGGCCCAGCGTGTTCTCACACAGAATTTGGTAGCATATGATTAAAAAATAAATAAAATAACAGACACTAATTTCCTTTTTCCTCAAATAATAGCCATGACATGGTTTAGTGACTCAACTGGTATTAGGGCTAAGGCTTTGTTACTTGGACAATTGCATTATTTTAAGTTGAAAGCATTTTATCTACAAATATCTCATTCAAACATGTATAGTAAAAAAAAAAATGTATTATAGCAAATATATCACTTAATACCGAAGGGTCCATCTGCAGTTCGTGTCATTTTCTGGACATCGAATGGGTGTTTGTGTTTCGCAACCATGTTAAAAAAAGGCTTTTGCTCCACTTGGCAAGACAGAGGCACCTAAGTCTCCAAATGTTAGCTTTACAGATACCATGTCTGCTTGCCAGATGGAAATGATATCTCTCGTGACGTGGTGTAATCAGTCATCGTGCCATCTGAAAGGAGATCAGAGGTGTTGTCATTTTTCTTCTGTGATTAATGGGGGCATGGCATGGCGTCTATTAGTGAATGAAAAAATATAACAAAAAAATAAGGCTGTCATTTTTCAGAATAAGTCATAGTAAAACAACTTCCAAGCAAGCATTTTTTTTTTTTTGCTTCCACTAATTATAGTCTGTTTTGGTATGGGATCTGAAAAAATCCTCATTAAAATATGTTGAGGCCTTAAAAAGTGAAAATAAGCATCGGTAAAGTGATGTTTTGCCTCTTGGCCTCCGGCACGGAATGTCACCCACACTCTGTGCATGTGCTACGACGCACCAAAAGTGCAACACTAAGCTGATGGCGCTCTTACTTAGAGTAGCTATTTTTTAATTTTTTTTTTATGCTTTGAATCTACTAAGTCAAGTATTCACTGTGTAAACGTTAGATTCTTCCCTCAGGCTCCGTAATTGATGAGTAACTCCAACGCCGATTAAGTCTTCCTGAAAAACAAAATAGGTGATAGTGAGAGAGATCCTGTCAAGTTAATGGAAAAAAAAAACAATATTTAAATGCAAAACACCTTACTATTGTGCATATTTCTATACTATTGTATTCTATATTTCCAGATGTGGCTTTTTTGGCTTTTTGTTTTTGTTCCAAAGATTTGTAGAAAGCACATTTTTTGGAATATATGTATAAATATATTATCTTTGTTAATGTCATCCTTGATGATCCTATTGCTGTCTTTTACTTTGTGTTCTTTTTATATCCGCAAGTGTTGTTCCTCCTGAAAAGGTGTAAGTTAAATTTCAATTTTTATTAACATTATTATTTTTATTCTTGAGAAAGTCATACCAAGAGGAGAACTACGTAATGGTATGCATGTAACACTAGCAGACTGTTGTTTTGGGGATTATTTAGCATGATATTTGACCGTACATCACAATATAGCGAACGTTATTTTCCTTATGTCCACATTTTCAGGTGACTTGAATGAGTTGGTGGAAAGCACTACTTTGGCTTATTTCAACGTCGCATTTTGTAACGCAGACTTGGAACATTTCAAATGAGCAAATCTGCACACATCAGGTTGTTTTAAATTGTGTGTGAAACCTGGCAGATTTCTCCTATTACATTTTTTTATGTGCTGCTCATGAATGCAACTTCTTTAATATCTCCATTCAGCTATAGAATGTGTGCTAGACAGAAAAAAAAAAAAGGACGAGCCAAAGATGCTAACAAGAGTCCTCAGCACATTCTACTTAACCAACTGCAAAATGATCTCAAATGGGGTCATTCAAAGGCATGGACAAACAAACCAGCATGAGCAATTACTTGTCAAGTCAAACAAAAAAAATAGTTGTGCATGAAACTTGTGTCTTCGGTGTTTGACATCTGAGACATTTGCATCCTTACTCACTAAATGAAAGCCATGACTGATGACAGCTAGCAGTCAGGACCGAGTGAATACTAACTAGCACAATGTGGCAACCTGGAGGAAAGAAAAAAATGAGTATGGCAGCTTGATTTAGTCATGGTTCTCCTGCCACTTTATTCTAGTGACAATTAAAAGTGGCTCCCCTTCATCATGGTTGCTTTAAGCTCTCAAACCTCCAACCCTAGTACCCAGTTTGACTGCCTCTTTTGTTTTTTTCTTTGTTTTTTGTCATTGTCCATTTAAAATGTTTTATATAAAATTGTTTTGTTGTGAAATGGATCTCATGTCCTTTTATTCCACTTCAATTAAGCAACATTTAAGTGACTCCAAATAGGCTGACAAAGGTCAAGAAGTGTCTGGTTTAAACCAATGTAACCAGACTTTTCTTGATGTTTCACCTTTACAGTGAAAGTTGTATTTAAGTTCTAAAAGTTTAGTTTTTGTGATGGTTAAGATGATCAAAACGTTCCTTAAAAATCACCTGTAAACGGGAGAGGTGTGGGTGATAACGTGTTTGGGCCCCAACCCCAGTTTCTGGCTGCATTTTAGGTTTCATCCACTGGGGGGCAGCAGACACATGCTTGGTGTACGGCACAATTGTGACGTGGGTACCGATTGTCAATGCATTAACTTATGTTCTACTTTACTTTTATTTAACCATGAGGTTTACCTCATTATGATTATTTACTTTTTTAGGCAACTACCCGACTATCTTAGAAACTTTTATACATTCGTGCAAATCATCCAGGGTATATGCAATTGGAAAAACAAATAGACACATAGGCACTTGTTATTTGGGGTTATTGTTTATTGACAGTTCTATTCAACTGTAACTCTCATTCCTAAGAAAGAGGCTGTGTCTAAGTTGACACTTGCATTGTTCATAAAAATATATTTCTTCCACAGATGACTGTATAATAAGAAGGGGTGCGGTTCTGGTAAAGGCAGGTAAGGATGGGCAGCAGGGCCTGGTAGATCTTGTGTGCAAAGTGTTTTTCCTGGTAGTCCTCGGTTTAAGCATATTTGCATATTTGAACAGTTTTGGCTCTACTGGGGCACTTGAGTTTTCCCAAGACCCCATGTTACGCCTAACACAAGGAAGACATCAGGTCATTTGGGGCAAGTGGTGGTGGGGAAAAGTGGAGAACAGGTGTCATCAGTCTATACAACGTCATGATTAACGTTGGATGAAGCTTTCTAGACGATTCCATATTTGGCCAGGTCACTGAGCTCCATGTCACCGAAGGCCTCCCAAGGGCAAACCACAGTGATGTCTGTGCCCAGACCCTCCATGCCGGGGATGTCGTCTCCGAATCTGCGTGGACATGCAGGTGTCACATCACACACAGGTACACACACACACACAGTACACTTGCTGTGCAAGGTCTATTTTGTGCTTACCCTTTCTGGCCAGGTTTTGGGGCCTTGCTTTTGAAGGTGCGAGTAGTCCTCTGCTTGAACTTGGGGGGAGCCCTGGCGGGAGCTGCAACTGCTGTGTCTGCCATTGTTATTTTTCTGGAAGAACAATTTAAGAGGTGCTAAGTCTTATTTTCTTCAAAGCTACCTGAGGTTTGGATGATCTCACATGCAGATTGTCTTGATGCACAAACAGCTTCGTCTATTTTTACACTTGGTCGGCTTTAAAGATTACTCCCCAAGTGACACATGGCACAAGTCAGCAATAGATTATCTCCAATTTACCTCATTACAACATGACACATTGCAGCTAAGTGAAATCTGACTTAATCTTTGTTTAAAATGGAAACTGTGAAAGTGCACAAATTGAAGGCCCCTGAAAAAAAGAGCTGAGATATTTAAAATAGCTCATGAAGTAAAAAAATGTAAATTCCCTGGAACCAGTTGGCTTCAAAGTGAAATGTTTCAGTCTTATACACATTATTTTTTACAGTAATAGCATTGTAAATAGGTTATATTGAAAAGGTGGACAAGACAAGAACATCAAATTAGTTTTTAGCTCTTTGATTACATGCAAAACAACAACAAATATAATAAATCAACATGTCAGGCTCAATAAGTATGTTTGCCAAGTTGATATAGCGTAAAGGAAGAAGGTTCTTTCTTACCAGTTGGTGCTGAGTGTCTGTCTCACTTCTTCTCTGCTCTTTGCGTTTCTGTTCCGTATGTCATCCTGGCATCTCTTTTATACACAAACTCCTAATCCCCCTCACACAGGTACACGGTCCACCTCTGTGGTCATGGCCGCTAATTGGGCTCAGAGCTATTTTAGTGGTCAGAACACACGAGAACATTGAGTGTTACATAAGAACGCACGCATGACTCAGGAATAACGCAAAGTTGTTGCTTTCTTGAAGGTTAGAATTATAAATTGATTGAAAGTCCATAATAACTGACGTCAAGTCAAACCTTCACAGACATGTATATAGGCCTCCATGTTATAATATGACAAAAATTCTTAAAAATGACCAAAAGTAACATTTGAAATGATTATTTGGAAACAACAACATTAGGCTTATTGTGACTAAATGTTGCCGATTTCTGCTGACTGTGGGAATACTCTGGTCACTGGGAACAACCTCATTTATAAAAAAAAATTAAAAAAAAAAAAGCTACATTACATCCAAACCAACATTTTTTCCCCCCTATACTAATTATGTGCTAACATTTAAAGAAGAAAATGAAAATAATTTCACTTAAACTGCAATTTATGATATCACAATAGGTCTGACATCAAAATAATTATTTATATTTTTATTATATTGAAATACTGTATCTGTAAACAGTTGTTAAAGTGATATAGTAAATAAATACATTATACTAGTCTCCTTCAATCCATTTTAATCAATTAAAATTCAAGCTTAATTGTCTTGTAAAGTGTTTTCTATGCATTCTGCAAACATTCCCGCATTTGCTGCATCATGAGCCGGCTTGAGGATTACTGCTACACGGCAGAAGGCAAATGCACGGCATTATAAGTTGTATAAGTGTGTCTTGAAAAATAGCTGCGGCCTACTTGCGAGTAATCTCAAAAGCTGAGGTTTACCTGCGTAACATCACGACCTTTTCTCTCAGAAGCTTCGAGTGTGTCAGCCTGATCTGTTGCACGTTCCACAGGTCTTAATGACATGTGAGTGAAGCACATGTATGGAAATAAATATCTGTCTCCAGACTTTCTATAGATATTTTCAGTCAAATTCATAAGCAAGTGTCAATGAAAAATAATAATAATAATTGAAAATGGATGGATGGATGGAAAACAAAGCAATATGACCAAATTTGTGAAAAAAGATCCATAAATACATTTAAAATATTGCTGATTGTCTCAACCATTAAATCATTTTTAATACAATATATACTACATAATAATGGTATTAACAAGAGTATTTGTATTATTTATGACTGCAGAAAGTATTTTGTCATTTTCCAATGAAACATTCTCTTTTATGTTTCATAATAGAATTTTAAAAATGGCTCGTCTTATCAAAAAGGAAAGAGCTCACAATTTGTCTAAAATAATGTATGTTGTTAAAGAAATTAAAAATTATTTTCTTTTTTATGATTAATGTTAATGAATATATTTAATTATTAAATTCTGTCCAAACCTGTTAATTCAGCTATTTATTTTTGTATCTATTGTGATAAAGAAATTCAAAAGTAGCCTGATAATAAAATATTACATTACAATTAACTTATTTTAGGGAGGTAGCAAAATTATATATTTTTTCTAAATCCCTACAAGCATTTAGCATTTTTTTTTTAAATAATCACTTATGTAACTTTTCAAACAATTCTCTGTCCCATCACCGTTGAGCAAGCCCGTAAGTCGCATCAAAGCGACACCTGATTTAGACGCTTATTTCAAGACCTGACAACAAACAAATTACATAAGAGATTAGCATAGATATGGGTGGCCTTGTTTTTTTCAGCTTCTGATGTGTTAGTTGGTGAGCACATCCATGTTTACTGCTGTTAAGAAGCAACAGCAGTCATAGAAATACTGTTTATGACTACAAACCAAACATGTGGATGACTAAGCCTTAAAGTGGATGTTGTTCTCCACTGCAGATGTTTTGCTGATCTGCGGTCAGCTACATTCAGCTCCACTTTTTTTTTCCCCGAGTACATCAAGCCCAATCACCAGTTTGCTTTTCCTTTACTCCAACATGCATCCATGGTTCTGTGAATCACTAGTTGAATTATGTGAAACTGTTTTACGCAGGTTTATAAACTTACTTGAACGTTCAGAGCAAAGCCTGGACATGACTTAAAGGGGAAGGCAAGTATATTTTTTGGGGGGGCAATAATAAATTCACTAGTCTAAAAACGGGATTCAGATTAATATTTTATTTGTGGGATAAGAGTTATGCAGAGGAGTCCTTCAATTTTCATCCATTTCGGGTAATTTAAATTTATCCAGTAATTTAAATGTATCTACCAACACACATTCGACAAATAATTTCTCATTTTAACCTGCGTGTATTGCCATGACTCAAAATCTACATGGACATAAAATGTTTTAGCTAGCTCATCGGTATTTTTGAGTGGCATTCTAAGTTAAAGATGACTGAAAGCAATCATGCAATTAGGCTACCAATACATAAGACTGCCGCCTATTTTCGTCATTATTGACTCCCACTCCTCTCCTATGATGACACGTAATCCAATGTCCCTGCACCCAAATTTATCAGGACCAGCTGGCTGGTTCCCAAGAAACCTCCTATCACAACGCACCACCACCGCCACTACCAGCAGGTAACACTTAGTCAAAAGGCTGCAAAGTTTTCGAAAAGCTTAAAATACAGGAAAAATGCTCAGTGGACTCTTCGTCTTTATCCTGGTGTCTTGCGTCACTGCAAAAGAGAACGGTAACTTCATTCATGCAAAATGTGTCTTTAATCTGATTTTCTTTTTTTTAACCACTGATTTTACCAATAACTTAATTTGAGTGTAGTTTCTTGTGTTCATATGTCGTAGGTCTTGGAATTTAAATTTGTATTATCTAGAATGAATTACGCAGTGAATCACTTTCCTGGAGAAGGGAAGTAACAATCTTTATCCATCGAGTGAGTCAACTTAAAACCATTTTTAAAACTCAGAAAATTCACCTCTACTTTTGGCACATTGCATTTGCCTGCTAATTTTCTCAGCTGTATTGTCAACATGATTCCCTTGAGGATGTCATCAAGTATTGATAAAACAATTGCATCGTGTGATATGTAATAGAATGTATGTTTTTTTTTTGTTTTTTTTCTCAGATGTGACGCTCCCAAGTTTAAACGACACCAAATCTGCAGAGGCCTTCATCGACTCTGCCGAAGTGGTGGTGATCGGATTCCTGGAGGTCAGTGAAATGAGACGGGCATTTTAAAATAAAACAATTTAGTGCCGCATTGTATTACAATATCTTTCATGCCACAAAGCAGACACAAAAGAGCCAAATTAAGAGCCGAGAACGTTTGTTTGCATGTCTGATGGCAAGTCTGCTCGGAAGCGGGACATCATGGGCTTTGCCAACTTGCCGCGCCTTTGGCATGGCTGCAGTGAGGTCAGAGGTTGACTGGTTGTCTGATACATTGCGCGCCCTCTGGCTGTCCTCCCTGTGCGGGGGACGACGGTCGGCCACTTGACAGGAAGTGCTCAAGCAAAGGCTTGTGGGAGAAGCGTTGTTAAATCTCCTCTAAACAACAGTAACAAAATAGACTGTACCCATGTATGAACCCATATTTTTATTGGTTTCTCTGGGATTTCAAATGATTTCCCAGGGAGTGTGTAATAACGTCTCGGAAATAGCAACCGTTTAATGTCTACGTTCATTCCTGCATTTTTTTTTTTCCCCTCCTCACTTGCTTTTTGTTACGACCACGTTCACGGTTCCAGTTGCATTTTTTTTCTTTTTGGTTTTGAGGGAAGAAAAAGAATTTAACAGATTGCGATGGGATTCGACGGTTTAAGTATGTCTAGAAATTCCCTCGTCGCGCTTTCCTTTTTACATGCAGCATATGGGAGTGAAATGAGGATTCCAGATGGTTGTAAAAAAAAAAAATCTACATTTATGAATAGAGCAGTTATTTTAAACAATTACAATCTGCCTTCATCATATATTCACTTAGTATTGAGTAAGTGGCTAGCCCATCATTACCAATATCAACTAGAAATTGCAATCTCAAAAGATTTCTAGATATTATAAAAAATCACAACTATAGTACATTTGACATTTAATCAGTATTGTGACAGAAATTTAAATTGTGGTTAAATTTGAATTCAATTCAATACCTGCCCAATACAAACAATCTTGCTGAAATCTACTTTTTATTTTACTTTGATTAGACTTTTTATTGGATGTCATACTTTATTATTTAATTAATTCTTGAAGTTCAAATAAGAATATCCATGTTTTATTTTACTGATACTGTTTTATTGATCATTGAAGATACAATGTGTTTGTGTTTTGTGCTATTCACAAATTGTATGAAACTTAACCTTGACACAGCAGGGAGAAGAAAGCCGCGGCTACAAAGAGTTTGCGGCAGCGGCAAAGCGCGTGGATTCCGTCTCAATGGCCGTTTGTATTTCCAAAGAGGTGTGGGCTGACTATGGCATTAAATCAGACACCATCGCTCTTTTCAGAAAGGTACTAACATGGCTGTCAGCATATTTGGCAGGAAGATGCTCAAGTCTGCGTTATGTCCAGGCAGACAACCATCAAGAGAACCTCGTGATTGCCGAGATCGAGCAGCTCAAGATTGACGGTCTTGTGAACTTCATCATCGTGAACGAGGTCCGCTACATAACAGAGTACAACCAAGTGGTGAGTCACAGCACAATGTTAAGCATGATTTTACTACTTTCCTAATGCTTCTCTCCTTCCTCAGACAGCTGTGGGTCTCTTCAACTCTGAAGTAAAGACACACCTCCTGCTCTTTGCCAACAAGGGGCGCAAAGAATTTAATGAGTTAAAGGAGAAGTTAAGAGCTTTGGCCCCGGAGTTCACTAACAAGGTGAGAATAAAATTCATAGCGCTTTGTGACTCAACAATCTGTGGCAAAATCATTTTAACAAACGAACCAAACTGTTTTGAAGTTCTTGTTTGTGGTCATCAATGGTGCTGATAACGCCAACATCCGCTCCTTGCGCTACTTTGGACTCAAATCTGAGGACCTCCCACGTGTTGGTATCTATGACGGTGACTCTGACATGAAGTGGCTGCTGCCTGAGGGCGACATTTCTACTGAGCGCGTGCGAGACTTTTGCAACTCTTTCTTGCGAGGGGAATTGAAGGTGAGCTGCCATAAAGGCAAAGGTGGAACTTTTGTCATTTTTATTAAGATGTACAGATTGAGTGATTATATTGATTGATCCAATCAATCGTTTTACTTTTCAGGAGGTAAAACAGGCCGGAACAGAGATGAAAACAGAGCTCTAATATTGGTAAAAAAAAGTATTCTAAAGTGAAATAATAAATATTCTCCTGGTGAGCCTTCATGTTTGTTGCTAACAGCTCAGGAAACTTTCACTGTATCCACAGCTGCACGTCTACTCGTCGTGCGTCTTGTTTTGTTTTGTCTGTTTATGCCAACGCGAGGCTGTCTGCGGTCCGCTTTGCTGACCGCGTGCCGGCGGCCACAAACTGCAGACAGGCTGGCACGCTTTGTCCGTCTGACCGCAAATGTCACAGTCGCAACCACAACACAACCGCCTCAGTTAGAGTGACACACAGCAGAGCAGGAAGACACAGGATGTAGACAATGGTCAAAGGTCATCAACATGTTACTTTTAAATGGAGTGGAAATGAAGGACCTGGATTTGGATCCATGCATTCATTTTATATCCTGAAGTATGTATACTCTAATGCAGGGGTGTCAAACTCATTTTTTTGACAGGCCGCATTGTAGTCATAGCTTCTTTCGGAGGGCCATTATGACTGTCAACCCAAATAAATTTATAAATATAACAGTAAAAGCTACAAAACAAACTCGTTTTCAAATCAGATGAGTAAAAACTGGTCAAATACTTTTTAAAAAAAGATAATAAAAGTGAAGATAATTTGCAATTCTAGTAATGACACGAATTTGATGCACAATTTGTCTTCGCGGGCCACATAAAATGATGTGGCGGGCTGTATCTGGGCCTTGAGTTTGACACCTGTGCTCGAATGGTGCATTTAGATACCATTCATTGTATATGGTCCAAAAAAAATGGGTTGATGGATTATCTGATGTCTTATTTAAAATCATGCATGACAGCCATTTGAGATTTTAAATTCTGTGACTTGAAAGGCATAATTAAAGCAAAAGCTCCCATTTTATGCCCTCAGGAGCCCAGACGAATGTTCAGTAAAAAAAAGAAAAAAAAACATTGCCAAAAATGAAAAACACATTGGATGCAGACACTGTGAGAGAAAACATTTGGGATGAGCCCAGTAATGTCCATTTGAACAAGAGGGGAATTTCAAGGTCCAGACGGAGATCAACATAGTGTAATTGTCAGTGCCGTCTTGCCAAGCCCAAGCATCCGGCAGAATTGGGAAACCCTGACAGGTGGCATCCAGACAGTCTTGGATGGAGTTTAGATTTGGTTTAAGTGACATAACACATGGTTTTATATCACAAAGAGGCAAACAAAATTGAATTTTTTTAAGCAGTGTGAGTCACTATTGAGTTAGAGCAACAGTGAAAATGATAAATTAGCTTGCTAAATAATAAATGAGCACATTAGAACAATTAAAGCTGGTGAACAATTAATACACACAAATGTACATGGCGACATGCCGTGTCTGAATTTTTTTTTCCAGGAAATATTGATGAAACAACCCTCATTTTAATGCTGCCACTTCGGTAACATAAAATTGCATTTGATATTATATTTGAAGTATTGTGAGCACTAACAACAGTACATTGTATATATTATATTTGCAAAACCACTATTCAAGTTCATTTGACAGACGTACTCCATGATGACCGCATTGCAATACCAGCTGCTTCTTAAAAGTCACTTTTGAAAAGTTTGTAAAAACAAACATTTGACCCATATAGGGACATGCACATTCCAAAAACTGCCCCCTAAAGCCCAACTTATTGTGAAAGTCTAGCTCAAATACAACCCCATAATTACTGTATGAGTTACTCGGAAAAAAAGTGTTTTTTCTCTGAAAGGCCACAACAGTGAACATGTCAGTCTCAAGAATTATTGCTCTGGGCACTCGGAACATAAATAAGCATTTAAAAAAAAAAAAAAGTACACACATTTATGTAATGGACACACTCACCTGGATAAAAGTATGCATAAATTTAAAAATCTGATTCAAATCAATGCAAAATATATCAAAAGTATTTTAAGCATATATATAATACTTATACAAATTGCTGTGTATTTATTTTCTAAAACATATAACATGATTTGAGGTATTAAAAAAAAACATTAAACCCAACGTGTCCATAAACCATTCATTTTGATTACGTGAATAGTTGCAACAAAAAGTATGTAAAATAAATCCATTGAAAAGATTTGTATTATTTATGATAAATAAACACATTAGTCAAAATCTATGAGAGTATTTGAGATTACTTATCTTCTCCTTTTGGATGAAAACATTTCATTTGCAAAGGGCCAAAACTTCCCAAGTAACAATTTGGTCAATTTCATATATTTGTATGTTTTGTCCTCAGTTTAGGCCATATGGGTGTGGGTTTTTTTTCCTACAAATTATTGACCAGCCTAAAGATTTGAAAGAATTATGACAAATAATATTTTTTTTATTTTTTATTTGAGCATCTGCTTCCATGAGTGTCCGTGTTTGAACCCAACCTCAAAAAGTCATGTCTTTTTTTGTCTGGCTTTACCCTCAAACAAAGAAGCTCTTCGAAGACAATATGATTTCCGACTTACAGCAAAGTTGCAGCAATTTTATGTGAGCCAAATCCGCACGATAAAAAATAAAAACATAAAGCTAGACATTGAAATTACAAGGCTCATTCTCCAAGACAAATGCTTGACACCAGGAATAAAACGAGACTCCAGGAAACAAGGGCATGAAGGTCGGACTAGACTCATAGTAACAACTTATAGACAACACTTTACAACACTTGGCAGTCTCGTGCACATTCTGCATAACCAACATTTAATTGCTGCTGCAGTATAGTTTAGATCAGTTGTTTCTCTATGAAGTGATCCACAGCTGCATCCGTATTTGAACCGTATCTCATATTCAAAACCACACACGTACAGCAACACATACCATAGGCCTTCCTTATATTTAGCTATGTGTAAGCATGCGTCTATCGGGCCACCGCTTCTTGTTGCCAAATGCCAAATTTTGTCGTCCCTAAATAGTGCTTGCCCGCGGCTGTGGCGGGACGCTGTAGCACTCTAATTAAGTCTGTCGCATAATGAGCCTGACCGCTACTCCATGTCACTCGATTAGAAGCTTGCGGTGCACTCGCACTGTAGTTTGGGGTTTGTGGGAGTGGGATATGTGGGGCAAAGGGAGATGATAGCAATGGCAAACTGGCAAATTTTGATTCTGCAGAAGCAATACGCTATTAAAATCCAATCAAATTCCATCTAGGTGTTATTATTTTGGTGATTTGACCGTCATTAGATTGAAAGGGTTGTCATGATCGCCATATACTGTACAGTAGAACATCTGTACTCTCTGAACTCAGGACAAACTGTTCTGGAACACTGCTTAGCCTTCCATCTGTTTAAATGAAAATGTACAGATTGAAGATGATACAATTTCTCAGAGGAGATATAGAATATGAACCCACTTCAGGTTCAAACCGTCACTGTACTCAAACACGTGTTGAGTGTAAGGAAATGTTGAAATACGTCTTGTGAGCTGCTGTTAATAATGAACTTTGCATTTAAATGTTTTGAAATGTTTGCTGAAGGTGTATTATTTTATCTTTATGAGCAATTCATTTTTATTGTATTTTTTGGTACATCTTACAGTGGCTAGTAAATTTAGAAATAAAACCCCCTTCCTTAATTTTAATGGGCCTAACTATGCCACTGCAATTTAATGTTGGTATTTATGATCGTACTTGGAGATCTAAGATTTTTTTTTTTTTTTTGTGGCACTTAGTGTAACGATTGACCTAGGGCAATCTAATCGACTATACTTCAACATAAGCTTCTATTGCAATAGGCTATCATCTTCATCAATTATTATCCTCATCATCAATCATATGGGGCAGGGAGCATTTTGCGGAGATTCTCAGGGAGTATATGAAATGATTATGTAACTTTAAGTGCCATTTGATGAGAACACTTGAGGAATTCCAGCCTGAAGCAGGCCAGGAACTTTTGGGGTTGAGTGAGAGTGTGCGTTGGGGTGAATTCTTGGAGTGGGTCCCGGGCTAGAGTGGGAGTTTTTGTGGCAACCTCCCTTGACAAGTGCAAGAGGAGATGTTGACATATGATTCTCCAGCCAATCAGGTCTCCTCACTGTCTGAATCCCATCGGGGACAAGAGTATATAATGGACCTCGTTTCAGGAGGATGGAAGCAGAACCTACGAGCTGATCTGAAGGACCAACTGAGCAAGTCAAACTTCAACTTCAAGACAACATGAAGACTCTGAGCCTCCTCGCCATTTGTGCTCTCCTCTCAGCATGCTGGGCCACAGGAGGTAAGGAGCGTTCTGGAACATCACCGTCCGTGCTTGGGGAAAACTTTGCTCATAACTTCTATTTTGTGTTCTTTTAACAGTTGTGGAACACGACGGTGACTCTGACCACTCAGACGCCGGCGATCTCGCCGCTGTCGTGGTCAATGATGCCGGAGACAACGGAGATGCTGGAGACAACGGAGATGCCGGAGACAACGGAGATGCCGACTCTTCAGCCTCCGACTCTTCCAACTCATCCTCAGACTCGTCCGATTCGGATTCAGACTCCAATTCTGATTCCGACTCCGACTCCAATTCTGACTCCGACTCTGCCTCCTCTTCTTCCTCCTCTTCTTCCTCCTCCTCTTCATCTGAGTCGGACAGTATTGAAGGTAAGCAGAATAATATTGCTTACAGATAATTAGATTTCAACAAAATGCAGCGTGTGTGAATGCAGTAAAAGCTCTCTTGCAACTTTTTCTGCCTCCAAGGTTAAATCATGTCTCGACATGCAAATTATAATTACACAGAGAACACAGATGTGAGATGTATTGTATGTTTGCATGCTTTTTACCGCCTCCAAGCATTTCTTGTTCGGCTGAAAGGCTCAGAATTCCAAGAGTTCCACATTTGAAATATACATAAAAGTTTTCCTCCTTCTAGGGACAGACGCTCAAGATTCTCACGTGGTCATGAAACGTGACGTGGCTTCCGTTTTGCTGAGGACGAGACGCCAAGCACCTCTCTCTATGTACCAGATGGAGCGGTATGAGTTGTTTTTTAAATGATTTCACTTCCATTCAAAGCGCATGTCATTAAGTTGGTTAGTTCCAGATCACCGCTAGTCAGTAATGCAACATCTTCATTCCACCGCAGCCTGAGAGAGGTGTGTGAGCTGAACACAGGCTGCGATGAGATGGCGGAGACGCAGGGCATCGTGGCGGCCTACACGGCCTACTACGGACCCCCTCCCTTCTAAGCGGTCCCGCTCGCCCATCACCTACGTTTGTCTCTCTTTCATAATACGATTGCGATCAAGAGCATCATCTCCCCTCCAACAAGAGGCAAACAAACCAAATCTGGTTTGGACCACGTTGTGATTACACAAACGGAGGTCACAAACCTTTGCACAAGCGACGTCCAGAGAGGTGCACATAAAGTATGCAGTAGCCCATATATGTTGAAATGATTCCTCAGCCGCCCTTTGCATAACACAATGAATGGTGCTAAAAGTGTATTTGAATGATTGTATTGATATATTTATGCTATGCTTTAGCAGCGGTTATAGTAATAAGCTCATAGATGTACAGTAGTGTGTGAGATGTACGTGAAATTATCTGCCATGGCTGTAACCACAAGTTGCCTCTGAATTTCAAGGAAATAAATTATTTTGTTTGTCCAACAATGACTTCGGTAGAAATCCTTTAAAAATTATTTTAAGAAAGCCTTTTGAGCATATCCTGGAGATGTCCTAGGTAATAGTATGCTCTTCGTCCTCTCTCGTCTGACAATTCAGTGCTCTAGTAGAATGGCTAGTGTGCACAACAATGGTTAGTAGTCAAGGACAATTTAGCAGCATAGTAGCAGCATGTTCCTAGTTGACATCTAGTCCTACTAGTAAAGGGCTTAGTCAAGTGGATCACAAAAGTAATACAGCAATCCTACTTGTATGTTGTTTTACTCGTCTTGACAAACAGCGTACTTGGGCATGGACCTTAAAATGAGTATTGAGGATCTCAAATACTCAAATAGATTTTTTTTCTCAACAGCTCGGACAAAATTGCCGTCAATTTTTGTACTGATCACTAGATGTCAGTGTTGATCAAACAGATTGGATTGGGCTTTTCTAATACTATGTCACACCAACACTTAGTTCTGATATGACACAAATAATTAACTTGGCTATCAGTATTAGATAAAGACTGTATAATAATTTGCACAAATCTCCCATGTTCAGCAGGTACTACATGGGTCATTGGTAAGATTTTCTGATTAAGATCAGGACAACTCATCACACATATCACCAATTAATTTACAGTTGCTTTCTTTTGATTGAAAGAATAAGTGTTTCAACTTTATTGTGCTGTGTATATTACAATATATATTTTTTTCTTTTTTTAAATACCTTAACTCGTATGTGTTCTAACATTTCACATTTGTTTCCTCAGATGTCTTCTGTCCAAAAAAACAGTAGAGCTCAAGAACGCCGTCTGCTGGACGTTCAACACACTACAAGGGCGCTCGTTGCACATGAAGGTTGGTTTGTTTGTTTTTGATTTTATGCAGTGTATTTTGTTAATCTTTTACACCTCTTTGAACCAAGAATTGAAGATTTCCCAGGTTGCATTATGACGAGATAAGATTAGCATGTGCCTGTGATTAACATGCTTACCTAAAATAGGTTAACCTGCACACACGGGAGTCATTATCACAGTCACGCGTGCTTCTTCTGTCTTATCAGCTGAAAAGACAAAAATGCAAAGTCCAGCATACGTGCGTGCATTCGTGTTGACTAAGAATGTCATTGTTTTACTTTATGTAAATACAAATTACGACCAGAAACGGTCGGGGGGGGGGGGGGGGGTGTTACGTCTTTTGCAATATCTTACTGTAAATTAGTTTCTCTGTTAGCGGTTAAAGGAGTTTTTTTAAAGCATGAAGAGAAACGAGTGAATCACCAACATAAATTACATTAAATGCGAGTAAGCAATGACTCTCAGCAAACTGCACTGACGTCTTAACGCGTGACAAGTCATGTGGATTTTTTTCCTGGATGTGCTATATTATTAGAAACAAGTGAAATGATTAATTTAGGTTTAAATGGAGAAATCATCAAACAAAATGTTAAATGTAGAAAATGATGCCAACATTACACGATTCAGGTTCAAAAGGTTTATTTAGATGGACAGTCATCTAATTTTAAACAACATATTCTTTGAATATAATCACTTTGTAAAATTATAAAATCGTTTTACACCTTAAAAAATTGTGTGCACGAGGTCGCAGTGTCATCAAATCTTCAAGATACAAATGGTGAAGGCTGATACGGCATTATTGGAAATGGAAAAAAGTATAATTGTAAAGTGGCACACAGATATGGTAATATTGTTTTGTTGCTAAGTTTTACATTAATCGCAGACATTTTTTAAAATAGGCTCACAGTTACCTCATTGTCCCTCTTAAATAATCTAGTGAAGACATAAATAATGTTAATCTTGTGCAATAATTGTGTTTAGCATGCAAAGGAAACTCAAAGTTTGGTCAGTTTTACACTGTTTGGCTCAAACTTGATCTCAATTCCCAGCTCTGAGTCATCACACATTGCCGGGTTATCGTAGGCTTCTTTGTACCGCTCTTTGTTGTCTTTCCCTTTATCTTCATCGCTGTTGCAGCATTTGCAGCAGCAGCAACATTTGGCAGTGAACACAGCCACTACTTTGTCCCAGGGTTCAAGGGAGTGAGCCCAAAGCGGGAGGAAGTCCCAAGACCGCAACACTGCTGGCAGACATTCAGGCTTCCTCTTCTGCAGCACATTGATGATAATGATGATGATGAGAAGAGCCACGAGAGGGCAGGCCACGCCCACTAGGACCTGCCATCCGGCCAGCGACAGACTGAAGACGAGGAGCGGCAGAAGGAAGAAGCAGCAGATGATGTAGACTGCGGCGAACCAGCGGTAGGAGGCCGTGATGTTGCCCAAAGCTTTGGCCAGTCGGATGGGCAATCGGGTGAATGGAATCGGATACCACAGAACGATGCCAGAGATGTTGAACAGGAAGTGAACCAGGGCAATCTGGAGAAATCATCCATGCACTTTATTAGCATGCAGGTAAATCACCAAAATGCGTTTATTGTGAAATATTGTTTATCACCTGCAGAGCGTTACCCAACGTGTCTGATGGACTGGCCATGGCTGCCAAGATGGCCGTGGTGGTGGTGCCAATGTTGGAACCAAGAGACAACGGATAGGCTCTCTCTATGCTGATGACGCCAATACCTACAAGGCAGGCCCATGAGAATTTTCAATCACTTCAGATGAACATGCTCAAATTATATATTTTTTAATTATAGGGTTTGTTTGCAATTAACAGGAGTGTTCTGGTTAGCGGACGGACAAATGAGTGATCTCACCAACAAGCGGAGTGATAGCGGAGGTAAAAACAGAGCTGCTCTGCACAATGAATGTCATTCCAGCTCCGACTAAAATGGCAATGTATCCTGTGACCCAACCGAAAGGGAACGGGAAATCTGCACACATGTTAGCGTGGAACAACTTAATGCAATGCGTTGCCTTGTCCAAGGTTAAAAAATCCTTGTGCATCCACTCACTTGTGTTAAGTATTTTCTTGATAATCATGGCCACTTGACCCTTAAGCATGGAGTTGAGCAACTTGACAATAAGCAGCAGGCAGGAGCACAACACCAGCAAAGAGAGAGCCAGGAGGATCAGACCCACGGCCAGATCGGACAAGTTCACGTTTACAAAAAGGTGATTACCTGACAAGACACACACAATCATCGTGTCAAGTACGCGCATAGATGAAATTCCTTTATGTCGTGTCATGCTCACATTTTTTAATGTTGAACGTCTGTGAGATGTTTTTGAGTGTGAAGGTGTAGTTGCCATCAGTCCAGCACATTGAAGGAGAGGTGCAGTTCTCTGGACCGGGAACAGTGACATTTACGGTGCTCTGAAAAGTCAGCCAAAGTTTTTAAGAAAACAATCAATCATATACAGGGTGTCCCACAAGTCACAATATGCTTCCCTTTTTCTATTTCATGATCATTTGGACAGACACGACGTGAGGCTACCTGTATTTGACAGCTCAGGCTTTGTCGTTTTAATAAGCATATTTCCTTATATATAAATAGAAAAAAAAGGAAGTGTATAGAGACTTTGGGGGACAACTTGTATTTTTGCGCCAATGATCCTACCATGTTGGTATAAGTTTCACACCACCTCTTGATGAGACTTTTGTTCCGGGCTTCTGGGTCTCCAGTGGCTATTTGGCTTAAGACAGACTTGTCTAGCTGTCTCAGCAGGAAAAAGAGAACATTCACAAATGTGCAATTGTAATAATATTATCGACCTTTTGTAATCAACCAAGGCAACCGTGTTTGTTGACAAACTAATGCAAAATCCCCAAATTCATTAGACTTGCTTTTACCTTTATAATAGAATCTGTGAGGACATCTGTGATAACATTCAAGAGGTCGGGAGCCTCTCCGCTCTGGATCTGGAACGAGTCGATAATGAGCTTGGTGACCTCGTACAAGTAGCCGCTGGCGACCTCTAGAGGCAGCAGCACCAGAACCGACAGCCAGTTGAAAAAATCGTGCACCGTGGCCCCTGCAAATGCCCTGAGCGCAATCGGAAAGACAATTTAGATTAATGCCAAGCGGATTGAACTTTGCTCGCTTCTGATGGTAACAACGTGGTAACACTTTTACATTAGCGTAATATTAGCGTATCACTTGGGATTATGACCACTGTGTTTGTTTTATGACTCATCAGATGATTTATTGGACTCCTGCAGCAATAATAGATTATATAATAATATATAATAAATAATATAATAATAATAATAATATATAATAATAGATAATTATCACGAGCCTTCAGCTCATACAATTCAGATGTGACTAAAACACAGTATTGATCGGAATCTTTTAAGAAAGGAATAGAACCATCTGTTTTATTCCCCATTCTTGCTTTAGAAGTTACCTGCGAAAGATAGTTCGGTCCCCAGCCTGCGTCATGGCAACAAGTGTATTGGTGACTGAGGTGCCAATGTTAGTGCCCATGATGATTGGAACAGCCAGTTGGACTGATAGCACTACAACACAAAAAAGATATCACTATCATCTCCTAATGCTTAGATGTTGTCACACCATGTTGTGTGTTAGCACTCACATCCAGAGGAGACCATGCTGACCACAATGGAGGATGAAGTGGATGAGCTCTGAACCAGCAAAGTGACCAGGACGCCAATGACCAGACCGGCCAGAGGGTTGGACAGGACAACATTGTCCTGCATAATACCGCCTGCTGCTTTGCCTGGATTGACAAGGTGCATTTTATTTTTATTTTCCAAAGGCACCATAGTAACACGTCACACCTTCTTTCGCTTACCTCCAACAAGCTGGAAGGCTGAGCTGAGGATGTCTAGGGAGCAGATGAACATGTAGAGGAGGCCCAGTAGCACAGCAAACTTCAAAAGTGACACCAACACCCGCAGCACCTTCCCTTTGGTGTCCAAAGCTGACAACATACACAAAAAAACACATCAAACTAATTTTAATCACTTTATCAAATGTATTCAAACAGTAGCTATCCACTAGGGGTGTCCGATAAAAAAATCGCGTTGATACATTTCAATACAGAAAATGTAATAAATCTGTTCACGTCGGGCCCCAGCTAACTATTGTTTCAAAATTAATGAATTTATCATTTTGGTGATAAATTGATGAATCCGGTTTAATTTCCATCCCATTATTTTAACACAGGACATTATTTTATATTGACAGTCCAGAGAACACACTAATTATGATTTGGTTACCATTTAGGACACGTCAAAAAAAAAATCTGATAATTGTTTTGTAAAGTTTATCAACATATTTATATTGCGCTTAATATTGATTTATCATCACGACACCAAATCTGAACCACACCCTATGTTCTGCAATAAATGCAGTTTTATTTATGACTTAATGACAAACTGTATGGTGCCAGTAGATAATCATAAAATGCATGGTGCCAGTAGATAATCATAAAATGCTTGTTGAACTCACCCAACAGTGGCCAACGCCTCGCTTTTGGCATCATGCCAGTCAATATCACTTTTGAGAAATGCACATTTCAATTCCGCCTCACCTGACCATGGCACTCCGGTGTCTTTCAGCTCAGGCATATCCCAAGGGTCTTCCTCATCAGGTGGCCCATCATCCACCAGCGACAGAGTAGACTCTGCAGGACTTCCTTTTTGCACTATATGCACATTTACAGAACGCTGTTATATTATCATTTGTTTGGACAAGAAGTCTTACGTTCAAAAACTTACTTTTGCTGCCATTTCTTTCAATATGCTCCTCGGTAAACTGAAATTATGAAGTAAAAAAAAAATAAAAAAATTTGATATTCATTTGTAATGCATGTAATTCCAGTAAGGTTTATAATAATAGTTTGGGATTTTTTCAGTTTTATTTAATTTTGACTATGGCATTTAATTTCAATTAGTTTTCATTTGGATGTATTTTTTTAGAATGTTTTTCAGTTTTACTAATGCGTTTTTTTGTTTTATTAGTTTTAGTATATTTAAAGTGGGATATTTATCGAGAATAAGATTGAAATATAATTGTGTAATAATTTAAGGTAAACTACAATTCTCAATTTGATCTTCTGCATCATGACTGCATGTATGAATGAATGTATGATATTATTTGACAAAGATGGAAACGATGGTTGCTTAGTTTTAGCTTTAGTTATTTCATTACTTTTATATTCCAATATTCTGGCTCATTTTAACATTATCATTTAAATTCTCAATTAATAGCTAATATTATACTTTTCAATAGTTCCAAAAGCCACACCAATTGAATGACTATTACACACATTTAGCCACTCACATGCCACAAGGTATTGATCATAGACTCACATGGTGTTATCCGGCCGCAGTAAAATTCCATTAGTACAACACGATGACACGGAAATAAAGCTTAATTGATTTTCTTTTTCTATGTTTCACTTACACACACACATGCACGCACACACATACATTCACACAGTCAACTTTTTTCATTTTACATTTAAATCTTTGATATCATTCTAAAATGAGAGTTTCACTCACAACAAGTCTGTCTCAGTTTGCTCTTTAAATATGTGCTGTTATTCATTTACTAACTAATGGCATGATCTAATGCATAAGACACTCAAGATTCGGATGTTTATGTAAAAAAATATTTTTGGGTGTTTGCACATATTGCCATTATACCCCCCCCCCACCAAAAAAAAAAGCTTTTAGCTCTATTTCTTTGTGTCTTGATACTTTATCTAAGCGTGATTTTTGAACCCAAAGCAATCTCAAAATTATTTTGCATTCCTTTGTGTCAACTAATTATACATGATAAGAGGAAAAAGATACAGCTGCAATAAAAAATAATTTTCCAGTTTGAGTTTGTACTTTATGCTTACAATAAAAATATAAATGACTTTCACACAAAACTCTAAAATGAATGATATGAATAGTCATGTCCTCACCGCAGGTGGCTTGAGTGCATCCATGCTGCCTGCTGTCAAATGCTGCATGCACACAGGTAGAGTGTTGTGGTGAAGGAAGATTGGTGGGTGTCTTCACCTCACTGAGAGCTCCCACCAATAAGATCAACACACCTTGCTTGGTCACTCACAAATTTCTTGTAATCGCTACTCTGACGTGTGTTGCAATCCAACCCACATTTTTCCAGGTGCCTGCATGACTCCCTTACTGTGGATGTGACTAACAGTGTGTGTGTGTGTGTGTGTGCACAACTCTGGATCATTGTAGCACAATATTGATCTTCTTAATAGAGCTACACATTGGTCAACATCACAGTGTGCTAAATTTATACTTTTTAGTTGCACTTTAAAGATTTTTATTTAGATTAGAACAAAGATATCACTGTCATCCAGGTGTTGCAGAAACTGGATATCTTATACTTTATGAGAATTGTAGCTATATACATAGTTTGCAATAGTTTTATGTATTTACTTATCTTAGAAGTGCTTGAAAAAGGGACCATTCTTATTTTGTGGAAATCTATTCATTGCTTTTTGTTTCTTATGTAATGTTGCATAGTTTGTATCCAGTGTAGTTGGGCTTGAAAGCATAAGAATTTTGATTAACTGTATTTAATGTTGTTTTCAAATCTTATTTAATGTTTTCAAATCTTATTTAATGTTACATTGTTTTTTGTCCTATGTATTTTATAAAATTTGGCTATTTGTTTTCAGAACTACTTCAGGAGGATATGGATTGGATTGGACTAAGTGAATTCTGTTTCTGTAGCCTTTTGGGTTGCACTTGTACAAAGTTTGTAGCTACGGTATTGCAGTCCTTTGTCATTTCCAAACAGTCTAATAGCGGCATCTAGGGGCCATACTGTACTACTGCAATTGAGCCTCCACTGCGGTGGTCCGAACAAACCTGATTTATTGTGTAAATTCTAATTTGCCAGTATGTAATTTGTTGTGAGTTCATGCATTGTGTTGGTTTTGTTCTTTGAGCAAGGTGATGTTCATGCACGGCTCATTTTGTGCACTAGTAAAAAACATCTATGTCTTGAATTGAAAAAAAAAAATTTTTTTCACTAACGAGGGGTTCGGTGAATGCGCATATTAAACTGGTGGGGTTCGGTACCTCCAACAAGGTTAAGAACCACTGATGTAGACAAACAACCTTGACACAGTCAGTCCCATTCACACCTATGGCCAGTCTTAAATGAAGATATACATGTGACCAATTCAGCCGCTAGAGGGCAGTCGTGAACACTTTCTGATACATGAACTGACAACTAGAATATATTTGTTACCTTTAATCTTATTAATGCAAAGTACGCAAGTGAAATTCCGTCACAAATATTTATCGAGATATTTGATTTTAATTTGTGAACCATTCTCTGAAAGACCTCCACGAATGTCACCTATTTCATTTCCGGGTCACGTCACAGTCCGCGGTGACATTGTACCGAGTAGTACACACGACGGTTGTCTTGGAGTTCTCTTAAAAACATTTCTTACTATTTCACATGCATTGAAGGCTACGAGACGTGTTGTTATTTTTTCAATATGTCATCCACTACTGCGGGTTTTAATGAGGAGAGGCGGCATCAAGGAGCACAGGTTAACAGCATGCCGATAAACATTATCCGACCCTCGCATGTGCTAACGCGTTTAGCCTGTTAGCTTCGAGTAAAGACTAGCGGCCCCCCTCAACTGCGTTAACACCTCCCGGACTTGTCATTAATGCTGTCTGAGATTAAAAGTGTCTCGTTTGTCCCCTGCAGACGCGCCTGGGTACAGATTACATCCCCACCGAAGAGGAGAAGAGAGTATTCAGGGAGTGCAACAATGAAAGCTTTTGGTATAGGTGTAAGTAACAACTTGTGTAGCACTCGAAATGTGTATTTTCCACAGTTAGCAAAATCTCCTTCCAGCATAAATACTATCAATACTGTCAATGTAATCATTTTAGTGCTATAATGTTATATATAGCCTCTAATATGTGTACATTTCCTTAGTTATGAAAAATAATATTGCTTATGTTACAGCGGTACCATTCTCTGTGCTGAGCATGGCCATCACTCAAGCCCTGGTTGCCAGAGGTAAGATCACAATCATGTGCTCCTATGGAACATGCATGGATGGCAATTTGAATGAATTCTATGTGCTTCCATTTAGGGTCTCTCTCTGCATCTCCAAGGTTTGGATCGCTTCCAAAAGTGGCCTGTAAGTTTGATGACGATGTAGATGTTTTCTTGTTTAACACAAATGCAACCTGCTTCTTAAAATGGCTGTCACTATCAGTTGGTATAAAAAGCCAGATCTCAACAGGAATTCAAATAATCCTTAATGTTTGCATTTTGTTAGCATCACTCTTAAGATTTCAGACAGCTATTTCAAAATATTCAGCATTCTGGATTGCAGAATTTGTTGTGATGGCTGTGTCTTTGCTGTGGTCGCAGTTGCTGGCTTTTGTGGCTACTTGGCAGGTAAGATGTCGTACATGAAGACGTGTCAGGAGAAGTTCAAGAGGTTGGACAACTCTCCTCTGGGAGAGGCCCTGAGACAGAGAACGGGATTGCCTCCACAGATGTGTGTATCAACACCAACGTCACACTGTAAGAAGGAAAGCTCAAAAGCAAGGCCCAATTGGTATTTTGTGGTTTCCTTTCTAGCCAAGGTGGTCAGTCCGAGATGAATGATCCCAACAGTCAGAGCTTTGACACCAATTTCCACCCTGCAGAGACGCAACCTTCCACCACCGAACATGAATATGGATTTAGTCCAGAATCGCCTGTTCCCATGCGAAGAGCAGAAGACTTTAATATGTCAGGTGAGTAACACTAATGCCTGACAAGCAATGAAATGTAATGCATACATCAAGTGTTTTAATATGGGTTGATAACGTCTTGTGTCAAACTGTCATCTGCAGCTGAGGAAGACAACGGACCCAAGAGCAAGTCCATCCTCTATGAGGACTTGCGGCTAAAAAATCGAGAGAACTACGAGGTCACACTCACCCAGAAGGCTGACTCGCTGCTCAAAACTCCCTCTGTAAAGGAGCCAGAAAGACCAACAAAAAGCGGTAAACAAAAACATACAAACCTTTTTTTATTTTTTATTGAATTTTTTAAAATAATTTCTTCTTCAAATTGCAGCAAAGAAAAATATCTATGGAGACACCTGGGACGAATGAGTAGTTTTGTGTAAAACTCTACTTCAATGATCATGTGACACAAAATGACATCTTTGCTAAAGAATCAAATAAACCAAAGTGCTTGAAGTGTTCCGTCTGTTTACAGAAGATTTAAACTATTTCCTGGAATATTACAATACAGTTTGGAATATTACGTATACAATAACACTTTCTCCAGTGTAGTATCATCTGTGTATTTTAGGGGGTGTGCTTGAGCAGTCCTCCATTTATATGTGCTCACGGTGTAAAACAAAAGACAACTATAGATGGCTGTGACCATGATGGCTGTGACCGTGATGGCTGTGACCGTGATGGCTGTGCGCGCAGCCGTGTTCATGACTTGTCCCACCGAGGCCTGCTGCAGAGGCATGAGGATTAGGTCCAGACACTGCACTGGTTGGGTTGGACCAACCTTCATACATCTTGGTTGAGCCACTACCAGCCAAGTTGGCGCTTGACACAGGCGCATAGGCCTGCACTGGGTAAGATCCAGGTGTTGGGTTGATTTGTGGAAGGAGTGTTTTCCTCCTGTCCTCTGTGGAAGCTGGAACAAACGCCACCATCCTGATGCTCCTCAGCAAGCGGAAAGGTGCCGTCTTCTCCACAACGCCTGCCTTGGCCTCCGAGATGTCCAGAAAGGAGAACCATCCTCTTCCGTGCATCCATCCGATTAGTGTGGAGATGATATTGCAGGGGAGCACTGTGTGAGGAATGAGGACGCTGGTGATGAGGACAAAAACCCACGGGAGAACCATGGTGGGAAAACTGACCCCACAGAGGAAGGCTTTGGTCATTTTTGTGTGCGTGGTGGTGAGGGCCACGCAAGCGAGGGCCATAGGTACCAGCCCCTCCGTGGGTCCATTGCCGTTGCTCTCCTGCAGGAGATCCACAAAGGCATACAACAAGCCTGCCATTGTTGACATCAGGATGCACACAAACAGGAAGCGGACAGTGCCAAAGCCTTTCTCCAGGCTACCACTGAGGAACACCATGGTGCAGATGCTGAGGAGCAGTTGAGTGAAGCTTCTGTGGTAGAATGGGTACGTCAAGAGTGTATGCACATGCCCTTTGAGAAAAACACTCGCCCCAACACTGAGTCCCCCCTCAGAGGAGTCCAAGTAGGTTTGGAGCGCGAACACAGCACACGATGTGAGGGTGATCAGGAACATTCCACTCGAAATGCCAGGAACCACATCTCTCAAAACTTGGACGACCATCCTTAAGAGGCTCGCGCTCATTTTATGGTCGTGGACAACGAAACGTGGGTAAAAACGCAGCGGTTTTGACCAAACAAGTGGTGTGAAAACGACCGTAGAATCCCGGAAGTAAGGTTATTACTGTTTAGAGATGTGCAGATCATCGCAGGCTGGAGCGCACATCCTAGATGAAGCACTATTATTCAATTAAAAATACAACTAAGTAGTATACCTATAAGTAAATTAATGAAAAATAATACCATGACCACAGGGTCAAACAAACGTTACTCTATGTTTTGATTTAGGGGAGAGACATTTGTGTTTCAAACAGTTTCTGGTTAGGCTTTTCAAAATAAGGCTTAAGCTGCTGGTTGAGCGGCTATGTGATTTTATTTTGCAAATCATACCACAAAAGGTCCCTAAGGATTTTATTTTGGCATTTCCTGCACTGGCTATCGATGATCGGAAAGTGGGGGCTGCACAGTGGATAGTCTCTTGCTATTGTTTGTTTTTTGTCTTGATTTTGGAATTGCTCCTTTTCTTCGAGGGGAAGGGGGGAAAAGACGAGGGAAGAAGTTGTTATATAGTGACTGGTGTATGAAAAATATCCCGTTAAGCCTTTCACAATAAAAGAAACGACATGAAATTATAATTTGATAATACTGCTGCAAAATATGTGAATTTATTAACTAATTGCATCTAACCAACAATAAAGGTGCAATTCTATTTGTATTAGGTCGTGTTGTCACCATTTGCTTTTTTGTTTTGCTAGTTTGAAAATTTGACTTTTTTGAAGGGACATCTGACTCCCAACATTTTACAGACTTTTTCCGTTTGCTTTTTGCGTTGAGGTTAGAAGACCATAACATGTTTCATTAAATGTTTCATAATAAGCGTATTTTCATTTTAAGTAAAGTATCAAAAGTCCTTTCATCGGGAAGGAAAAGGCACTCAATAACCCAGTGCGATTTTTGTCAGCAGTTTGGTTTCTGTTTTGTGTTTAAAAAGTTGAAGCTCGCCTGGGTCTTCCGGTGTCGTATGGCGACTGCAACGGATGTTGATGTTTTGCTTGCGAGCCTGCCGCTGAGAGATGTGAACTGTTGGGACGGCTCGCTTTTGAATTTGTCCTCCCTTTTGTCCAATTCGCGATCGAAGGGGAGCCGCGTTTTAGTGAGCCCAGCGGCATCGCGTCCATCCCGGTGGCGTTTCAACCGGGAAGCGCGGCGCTCCGTTTTGGGGCCGTGCGTGCGATGATGGAGGACTTTGACGAAATCTACGAGGAAGAGGAGGAGGAAGAAGAGGACGAGGACAGGGCCGCGGAGGAACAGCTCCTCAAGTACGCTCCGGATCCGGTAGTGGTGCGAGGCTCCGGACACGTCACAGTGTAAGTTGCCAACGAGGCGAGTTGGCATTTTGGGGGGGAGAGTTCAAACGGTGTCGCGTGACGATGAGCGAGCGTGGGGGGGGAATGCTAACTGGATGCTAAATGATTAGCATCCGCCTATGGACAAGCTAAGTCTGTTAGCTCTACTGCTAGCTGCCATCAACATTGAGCGTACAAAGTGCTTTTACATTCTTTGCATCATTTTTAAGCACACAACTTTTTGTATATGCCCGTTTTCTTCGTGCTTATGCTAATGTCAAGCAGTTAAAATGGTAAAGTTTTAACATTGTTTCATACTTTGCGTTCAGGTAAGCGCATTTGCATGGACCCCTGGTGATACGCTTACATTTAATTTAATCCTGATTTTACGGTCGAGTGATCTCTGCTTTAAGTTTATCTTGATGTGAAATGACTGTTTAATACTTATTTCCAATAAATGCCCCCAAGAAGTGATGAAAAGATGGGGTGTGCATAAAATCTATTTGCAAGTTAATACATGTATTGACGCAATTGAATCGCACGAAGCATTTAAAAAATATATAATTAAAATCAGGACAGCTAATTTTTTCCTATTTATTGTTATGAGACTGTACAACTCCAGAATTGAATTGTCACTGTCACAACCAACTGTATGGTCACGTTGTGTGTTATTCTGTAATGGCTGTTGGTATTTACTGTAGCATTCTGGTGTGCCCTTAATTTCACAGATTTGGACTTAGCAACAAATTTGAATCAGAATTTCCTTCAGCACTTACAGGGAAGGTGAGTGTCAAAGGCATTGTTAAGTTGTTATTTTTCCATTGCTGCAATATCATGGATACATGCATCTTTTTGCTTTGTCAGGTTGCACCTGAGGAGTTCAAAGCGAGTATCAACCGTGTGAACAGCTGTCTAAAGAAGACGCTACCGGTGAACGTACGATGGCTCCTGTGCGGCTGCCTGTGCTGTTGCTGCACGCTCGGCTTTAGTTTGTGGCCTGTCATTTGTCTCAGCAAGCGGGTAATATATGCGTACGCGCCAACACACATGCATAACGGGCACCCAAACATCACCCCGGCCTGACCCTGCACACTTTTCACTGTTGCCTTCCAGACAAGAAGATCTATAGAGAAACTTCTAGAGTGGGAGAACAGCAGACTCTACCACAAGGTGTGTGTTGTTGATTAGTGCCAAAGTCAAATAATAAATGGAAATATCAATTTAAAAAAAAAAAAAGAAATACCACTAGGTCCTGCTGTGCATGGCTTGGGCTCTTGGGGGCAGTGTTTTATTTAAATCACTATCACATTTTGGTTGGGCCTTGCATTGAGTATATTTACATTTCTTTTTATCTATTTGCAGCTATGTTTGCATTGGCGACTGAACAAACGAAAGTGTGAATCCAACAACATGATGGAATATGTAAGTGATGTGATTCCCACTTGAATTTTAGGCAGGACTATGAATATGAGCAGCACATTGTGCATTTAATTTAGAAATACTTGATCATTTCTTTCACGCTTTATTATACTATTTATGCTGCTACATGTGTCTTTTCATAATGACTTTAACTAGAGTGCTGTTATGAGTGTTGTTCGGAAACAAATTCAAACTTGTAACTCTCGACATCACTGTATTACGATTAATATTAGATGTTAAATCAATTAAAACACCCTCTATTTCTTGCTTTACTAAAATCTCTAATTAAGAGTAATGGCTTTGAATGTAACTGTCTTTTAAAATCACAAATTGCATTTACATCTTCAGTACAGTTATGCTACTGAATATATTTTTCATTAATCAGCTGTGGTACTTCTGTTACTTATTTTTTAAGACATTCACTCACAAACCGAGAGTAGCGTTACCAAAATATTCATAAAAAAATGACTTTCTCTTGTCAGGTAATCCTAATAGAATTCCTACCGAAGATCCCCATCTTCAGACCCGACTAGCCGATTGGATCTTGACAACCGTCGCCGTCCGAGCTGCCGAAGATTTTTCCTCCAGAATCACTCGAACGTTTTTTTTGTTTACAAGGCAACATCGGCCCTCTTGTTTTCTTTTCTGGGCAACTTCTGGCGCCGAGGTCTTCTCTTTGCCTTTTGGTTTACAAGGCCAGCATCCTAACGAGTGAATTCAGGTCAGCCAGCAAGCTCCCGTATGATGCGGATCTGGTGGCGGTGTGGGTTTCAGGCCCGGCGCTGGAAAATGAGACCCTTATGTGTTTCCGGACTGGAGCTGAGCGTGGTGGCGGGAACACTGTTCAAAGCTCGGCTAGCGTCGACCCACCAAATACACCCCAGTGCTTTTGGAAAAGTGGAGAAGAAGCTTCAAATGTGTAGCAGGACATTGTAGACATCCTTCTGGTCGCCTTTCATCACTTTAGCACACTTCACTGTGCATCGCCTGAACCCAGAGACAATCACACAGTCGTGACTGCACTCCACATTGGGACAAAATATGCCCTGCTTGGAGTTGCCCTGGCAACAAGGACATAGGTGATAAAGAGATGATTTTTTTTTTTTTAAACCATTTTTGTCAAAGCAATGTTGTGGAAAACTTTGTGACATCACATCACAGATCTATTTTTTTCCCTGAAAGGCAAGCCTTCTGTTTGTTTTTTCAATTCCTGTTTTGCCAAACACGTCTTTATGTTTTATATTTTTGTTTTCATTTGTAATTGTGTGAAAAGTTTGCAATAGGGCGAAACCTCCAAAGTTAAACAGTGGTCAAATTTTTTTTTTTTTTTTTTTACACGCTCCGCTGTCATGCAAGTGTAAAGGCAGGGTACCTGTAAAAGAAAGCTAAAATCAAGTCAAACAACTCACCCTAAGTTCACAAAGAGTACGTACTTACTGCAGGACGGGACGCCAAATCTGATCTTTTTATCTACTCGCATTACAAAACCAAATGCAACTTCTCTTCCAAGTGTTTATGGAGGTTACCAAGTACATTTTGTCAAAACAACTGACATGGTTTTTGCCTCAAAAGACTTGTGGAGATTTGTCAAAATGCCAATTCTACATTTCAATGTATTTTTTGACTTTGGAACGTTGGACTGCTTTTTAGTGTGTCATTATGTCAACTGTAAAAGCACATTATGGATGTGGTCCTTCATTGGGCTTCTTGTTACTTTTGGTTTTTGGTTTACAGCTGTGAATGTGGCCCTGATATAAAAAAAAAAATAGAAGAGATTTATTTATTTAACTTTTTTAAGTAGCCAATTACAAAATGTGGCTTAATGTGGTGATAAGATCATTGTTTGCAACTGAGTAAGTGTAGATTGCCACAGGTGTCATGGGTTTACCTTTCATTGTTTTTCATCAGATTTTACAAATGTCCAATTTTAACAATCAGCGCTTCATTGTTCACGTTTAGTAAGACTTCCTGCCGAACCACATTCTGTGATGAGGTACTGCTATCAAGGTTTGCGTTTTACGAGATTTGTAAGGATGGGCATTTGACTCCTCTTCCTAGAATATGGGCAAAATTAACTTTATTGGGAAAAAAGAAACCTAATAATGTGATTGTATTAGTCAGCATTTAATTCCACATAGTAGACGGTTAGTTTAATATTTCAATGCCCATCCCTACTTGGAACTAAGCAGTGTGCGGATGTGGGTCACACTCAGGGGATTATCATTGATCATTATCAAAAATGTAGCACAGTCAGGGTATTCTCTATGGTTATACCACAGTACTTGAATATTTGTTTTATAGTGTATTACCCCGCCCCTCTTCCCCTCCCCTTCCAGCTATTCCTCTTTCATGAAAGAAGTAAACACATACAACCACATTGTATTGTCTTATATCTATCGCACATTCACTATTCATTGCCTGGTCACATGTTACGAGGCCATGAGCTACCTATAAATCTGACTGTCGTATTTTTGGGTTTGTAATATGCAGATATTTGTGCAGCGTGGACACATGATGGTGTTGTATGCAAATATTCTTTGACTGATCTCAGACTGTGATTTTGAACTCTGCACAGAGATTTCCTATGATTTTGTGCGCGTGTGCACGAGCAAATGCACGCGTGTGTGCGTGTGTCTTATGGGGAGAAATGTATATATGACCCATATGCCGATATGTGTACGGTAATAAATGACCAGGAAAACAGTCTTTATTTGTAAAAAAAAAAGACTATGTACAGTAAGGCTTTTATTTTTAAATGACTATGTATAATAAGGCTTTAAAAAAGACTCTGTATAGTAAGACTTTTTTTTTTTACTTTTTAAATTACCACCTATGATTCTTGACCCCTGAGCTTTGACTCCTACCCCTTGACCCCTGATCCTTGACCTTTGACATATGGCCCCTGACCATAACCCAGTGTTTCTCAATAATTTTCTGTGATGTCTCCCCGAGGGAGAAGGAAACATTTTGCGCCCTCCTGCCCCATGTTATTAACATTAAAGAAAACAAAATATAAATAAAAAAGAAAGATCAACTTATAATAAGGGAATAACTATTAATAACATTGTTTTTTAGTCTGTAACAGAACAGATTCAATGTGCATCACTTTGCCTGAAATTAAAAATAAATTATAATTATTTAAACTATACACATTCTTCACCAACTGCCATTTTATGCTGGAAAAAATACAATAAAACAATAATAAACATACATAATATTAAATTAAATAACAGCAATAAATTCAATTTATGTGTTGGGGTCCCCCAAAATGACTCACTAATATGAATGAATGAATCAAGAACCTCAGACATTTTATCCAATCAGAAAGTGGGGGTGAGGGAGGGTCTGGCACTTTTCACTTTCAGTTAAGCTTTGGCCATGAGTTTTCCCTAATGAACTGGCCTGTTATTAGGTACACTTGAAAATGGCGGTGTACCTAATGGAGTGTCCGAGTGATTCCCTCGTTAAGTGCAGGTGCGTGAAAAGTTTTAGCTCCTTTTGAACGTGAAAGTGGCTAAAAGTTTTCACGCAGGTGCGCTTAACGAGGGCATGTTGGAAAACATGTTGGAACGCGGCCCCCAAGGACTAGAGCTTGACACCTGTGACCTTTGACCATGATATTTCCCTAATAAAGTGGCCTGTTATTAGGTACACTTGAAAATGGCGGTGTACCTAATGGAGTGTCCGAGTGATTCCCTCGTTAAGTGCAGGTGCGTGAAAAGTTTTAGCTCCTTTTGAACGTGAAAGTGGCTAAAAGTTTTCACGCAGGTGCGCTTAACGAGGGCATGTTGGAAAACATGTTGGAACGCGGCCCCCAAGGACTAGAGCTTGACACCTGTGACCTTTGACCATGATATTTCCCTAATAAAGTGGCCTGTTATTAGGTACACTTGAAAATGGCGGTGTACCTAATGGAGTGTCCGAGTGATTCCCTCGTTAAGTGCAGGTGCGTGAAAAGTTTTAGCTCCTTTTGAACGTGAAAGTGGCTAAAAGTTTTCACGCAGGTGCGCTTAACGAGGGCATGTTGGAAAACATGTTGGAACGCGGCCCCCAAGGACTAGAGCTTGACACCTGTGACCTTTGACCATGATATTTCCCTAATAAAGTGGCCTGTTATTAGGTACACTTGAAAATGGCGGTGTACCTAATGGAGTGTCCGAGTGATTCCCTCGTTAAGTGCAGGTGCGTGAAAAGTTTTAGCTCCTTTTGAACGTGAAAGTGGCTAAAACTTTTCACGCAGGTGCGCTTAACGAGGGCATGTTGGAAAACATGTTGGAACGCGGCCCCCAAGGACTAGAGCTTGACACCTGTGACCTTTGACCATGATATTTCCCTAATGAAGTGGCCTGTTATTAGGTACACTTGAAAAAGGCAGTGTACCTAATGGAGTGTCCGAATGACGTCACGGATCAAACATCCAATCAGGAGGTGGGGGTGAGGGCGGGTGTGGCACTTTTCACTTTCACTTAAGCTTTTTCCCTAATGAAGTGGCCTGTGATTAGGTACACTTCATGGACACTATAATAGGAACACTACACGAGGTATAAATAAATAAATAAATAAATAAATAAATAAATAAATAAATAATAAAGTGTAGCAAACGATTCGGTGAACGATTATTTTGAACAAAAATTTTGAGTGAACCGTTTCCAAAGATTCAATTCAAACTGGAATGCACATCTGTAGTACAAAATAATGTGGACCACCAGCAACTATTACGTTGAAATAGCCGACTGGTTAGTGACATGGGCTCGTGCTCGGTAAAAATTTGGTTCGATCTCAGGTGTGAGGATATTTTACAATGTGCTTTTATTGTGCAATTAACCCTTTGTTTATCTATTCTTTTTTTCTTTTTACCTCGTGTATTTGACTACTTGCTCTTTATTTGGGGGAACAACAACACATATTACACAACGTAAAACACAAACATAGTCATATAAAGCAGTTAATTAAATGTCAAATTTTTGTTTTCATGCCCAAAAAATAAAAACAATAAAACACCAGACAAGTTTTAACAGGTTTTAATGTTTATTAAAAATAATAATAATAAATGTAAATTTCAAACCAGCAATCTGATGTGAAATTGCAGTAGATATATTGGATAACAATATTTAGGCGTATATATGCATACACGTTATTTAAAAACTACTATAAGTGTTATAAAATCAAGATTACCCAAAGAGAAGCATAAGCGTTGTTTGCATGAAGGCGCATCCCTTCATGCAATAAAGTTAGCCGTTTGCTAATTTGGAGCTTGGAGAAAACGCGCATAAAAGAAGCTGTTTCACTGAGTGGTTCTTTCTTTCCATGGCAAATCGTAAATCTACATTCGGGCTTACAGAGTTCACGCCAGGAGGGGGACGCAACACGTTCACTGACTGATCCGTTGATGCACGGGAAGGAAGGCAGTTGACCCATTGACTCGTTCGCGAACGGGAAAGTTCCCTCACTGATCCGTTCTCGCGATGAACTGGAAATGCAAATCACTGACTCGTTCACTCAAATATCCGTTCAGTTGTTGAACGGGAAATGCAATTCACGACTCGTTCGTGAACAGGAAGTTACGTCATTTTCTTCTTCGTTTTTTTTACGGCGAGGTGGTACAAGCTTCAATGCGCATTACCGACACCTACTGGTTAAAGTCATATGAACTGAAAAAAGAACGAATCACTTTAGGATTGGTATAGCACCGAGCTACATTAAAATATTTGCGAGCTACATTAATTCTATTGACAAATACAATAATTTAAAAAAAACATTTTGATTGAAATTTTTTTATTGGATCAACATGGTCTCTTTGTATTGTTTTTTATTTTATTTTTGATTTCTCATCGAATCCACAATCATCTTTATTCCACTGTGACTGCTGAGCAGCTTGTCCAATATTTTCATATATTCTGGGTCAGCTTGACTGAGGACGGAGGTTAAATCAGTGGTCTCTGTGTCTTTTGAAGCTGATGAATCTGGACAAAAACCTGGCAAATTAAAAGACAAAGTAAATGAGCTATAACTCTTCAGTAATATCGAACAAATTAAAAGGTAAAAGTTTGTTCTTCGAGCAGGCTAAGCTTGCCAGTCTCACAGATATATAGTCACTAGGCCTCAAGATAGAAATACAGCAAATGATAATTGGGATTTTTTTTTTTTAATTATATAATTGAATTGAAGTGTGAGGTAAGTGGTTTGGACAGTTTGAGTTTGAAAAGCCACCACATCATATTATTGAAAAAGTCAAATGTCCTCACCTTTGTCTGCAGCCAGGATGGTGGGTGGGGGTAAATTCAGACATGCGGCCTGCCTCTTGAACTCATCAATCTCAGCACTCGTCAATTTTGGTCTTCTGGCTGGAGAACACAAAACTCATATTCCCTCAAGTGGCCTTTTGACAGCTTTAAAACAGGACAATCAATCTTTTGTTTGCTAGCTTAAAAGATTACCATGCATGTCAACCATATTTGTAGAATGTGTTTTTGCTGTGTACCAAAGGAGGCATGTAGCAACCATCAAAATCATTTAAATTTTGGACCCTTTTTGTTGGAATTGCCCTTAGAGCACAGGTTGACTGTCACCTCTGGTCGACTATTGAAAACTACCCCACATATTGTCAGACACTTGTCGGTTTTGGCCGCGTGGTTCGGCCCAAGGGAGGTGAACAGTCCATCAAGAGATGTAGTTGTAATTCTTACTCAAAAGCTGCATAGCACGGTATGTGCTTTCTCCCAAGGTAGTGTTAGACAGAAGAAGAATGCAGTCAGAGCAGCTGGTCCTCAAGAGAACTTCACTAGCAGAGAGGGGATGCTCTAATGCAAACACACAAAAGAAACATCTATTTGCACTTTTTGTTAGCACAAAGTCCAACAAATGATCAATGTGAATGTTTACCCATGTGCAGAGTGTTGTTGACCAAGGTCAACTTTGAAGTGACACTGTAGCATCGGCCCAACCTTTTCAAAAACACGACAGGTCATAATATTATCATAATATTCAATATGTGAACCAAACACAATCTGTAATTACTGTACATTTTCTGGACTTGAAACACAAAGATGGAGTCGCTCTCATTGGCCGGGAAGACTTTCCCCCACACGTTTTCCACAAACATCTTCGTCAGGAGTTTGGAGCCTGGTATGTCTGTACTTTCTGCCGCAAACGTCCACACGCCCAAGAGCTGCAACACACAAAGCAGAAACAATACTTGCACGCAATTGATCATATTCATTGACTCAACCGGGGAAGTATCTTACCGGGTCGCGACTTTGGATTTCCACCTGCTGGGTCAACGTGTCACAGTCAGAGGTCAGAGGGGCCGAGAGGCCTGCCGATAGAAACGTGAAAGCAAGGATTAAGAACAACATCATGGCTAGATCAGCGTGTTGATTTGCGTGAAAATATTGTGGCTGCTTGGTCTAGATTGCAACTGTTTAAAGCAATTCGAGTGTTTATCAATGTATCAAAGTTCAGCCACTTGTTTACACACGTTTTGTAATGTGTTTTGAGATGGAGGGAAAAGTTTAGCCGAAAAATGTTCACTTATTAACTTTTCAGGAAATGGGATTGATAATTGTGTAGGAAACTGAGATTGTTGACGTCCACTTTTTTGTTTTTCATCATTTTATTCATTGGGGCCACGTTCCAATACGATTTCCAAGTTACCCTCGTTAAACACACTTGGTTGAAAAGTTTAGTTCATTTTCACCTTCTGCAGGAGCCTAACTTTTGACTCAGGCGCACTTAATGGGATTTTTTTTTTTTTAGGATGACTGTTTTGTTCTTATACAAGGTTAACATATCATATTGGAACGCGGCCCCCGAGGACTGGAATTCCATTGGTCTAAACCAAAGTATAGCGCTAATAAATAATATATAATCCAGTCCACTCAGAGTCCTGTCAAAAGGTAATTCTATTGATTTTGCTGATGTCAATCAAAATTATGTTGAATAATTATAATTCAATTGTGATACCTCTTACAATGACATTAAATGTAAAATGTATAGATGCAAACATTTGACTATTGTGCCCAAAACAGAGAGCACACAAGGTTGTGTTTTATGTGCGGTATATAAATAGATATGTATTATTATTAACCTTAACAGCAAATCATAGCAACCAACTATTGACAACTACTACAGGTTTTTCTTTTGTGTTTTCTCACACAAAATAAGTTGCCTAAACCTGATCGAAGCATTACTCTCACAATCTCCCTTTCAAAGGTAAATAAAGTATTATTTTATGAGTGAACTTTATTAGTAAATCAGAGCAACACACTACTTGTTTGATTTGAGCGTGTACACTAGCAGATGCGTGAACAGCACAATACTATCAAAGTATTTTCCAACAATCAGTTGATAAAGAAGTCAAAAAGTTGGTCGAGAAGCTTCGCAACCCGCTGTCCCATCTTGGCCTCTAACAACGAGTTGAAGGCAGCAAGTCCATCCGAGGCTGAAATGTTGTCTGGGCAGATTTCTGTGGACATAAGACACAATATAGTGTTTGAAATGATGGTGACTTAATGACTACGTGATTCGAGACTTCTCACCATAGCTCGGGTCCATCATGAGTGGGGAGGGCATCTGGAGACACTTTGCTTGCATCTTGAGCATCTCCACATCGGCAAGTGAGACGCTCCGTTGCCTGCCTGGAGATCAAGCAAGCAGCCATCAACCAAACAAAAACCGACTGAGAGCTTGGATCAACAAACCAACCATCGATTCAAACATAAATCGGGCAACCAACTTTCAACCACCAACCAAGTCACACTCAACCAAGAAACACCCAAGCAAAGTTCAACCAATCAACTTCAAACCTTGCAATAATTGTCCAAAACAAAAATCAGCCAAGCAACCAAACAGCCAATCAACAACTGACAAAAACAAAACTCAGTCAAGTAAAAATCAACTAAGCAATAATGAAGCATCAACCAAGCATCAGTCAACCAAGTGTCTCGTTTCTCTCCCGACGTCAGTCATAGAAAAATGACAAATTTCACTGCATGTCTTACTGAACAGCAGAAGACTCTTAAAGGAGTCTTGGCTGGTTTTGACTTCTTCATAGACCACCAGGCAGTCGGCACAGTCTGTCTGCAGGTATACTTCCTTGAGGTAAAACGGATGCTCTGTCAAAAACAACACACGAGAAAAAAATCCTTGTAGTGGATCATTAAACCAAAAAAAAATCTTATCTTAATTCGTGTCCGCTCACCGATCAATAATGTGCTGTTTTGCATGGTCACGTTGTAGATCATCCCGGAACACTCGCCATAGCTAGAGAGAGAGTCCCAGTTAACAATCGGTTTTTAATTGCAATTGTGTAACAACTACTTTACATTCTCTGCGTCTGGAAGATGGTGAGCACGTTGCTGAGGGAGGTGGCACGGATGTCCAACCAGATGCTGTTGAGCAGATGTCCCAGAGATCGACTTCCCGGGAGGTCGGAGCTCCCCCCGATGTACAGCCAGCGCCCCAACATCTGTGTCAAGTCCACAGCACTGATTCCTCCAAAAATCATGGATGCGGGTTTACACTTACTTCTTCATTGCTGATGCTTATCGGCTTCAGCAAAGTGTCACACCTCGTCAACGGAGCAGCGTGGCCCACGCAGAGAAGAGCCAGTAAAAGAACGAAGACCCTGCAGCTCTTCATCTTCCTTTCTGACGGCTCTTTGAGAACCTTTTTACCCTTCCAGCTGTGGACGTTAGTGAAGCAAAGCGTACCAAGCAGAAGGGTTTTTGTGTTAGAGGGGAGAGAGGGGGGTGAACTTTGACCCTTATGAGGAATGGAAGGAATCTCGATCTAATCGGCGTTTTACAGAGCAGCTTTGTTGAGGCGATTATTGCCATTTGGTCTAAAACCCTTAAAAGTACCTGCGAGGATAAGTTACGGAGTAGTTTGATATGTGCATGCGCTTTGCATCACTGCTCTAAACTCTTTTTGTAACACTTGGTGGTCACTTGTGATGATGAAGTGAAGACTGAGTGATTAATTAAGTCACTAATTCAACTTTTAAGACAAAGGGCCCTTGTGGGATTCTTTCATCTGCTATTCTTTGTTCGATCACAGCAGGGTTCGGGACAATTCTTTAAAAAAAAAGATCAGAGCAAAGTGAATATGTGTCCAATGGGTACTGGAGTGAGATTCGATTGTTTGCGATAACAATTTTTATTGACAACAAATTTGTTTTTGTCAATAGATGGTGTTCACCGGGCCTCACAGACATTAGAAAAAATGTGACTGTCCGTTGCCCGGTTTTCCCACAAAACAGTGACGCACCACATTATGCTACTTATTCAACAATAACTAGACATTTATAAAAATGCCATTAAGTTTTGAATTATGCAACAAAATATTGTCATTACATTGATCATGAATGAAATATTAAAAATGTCTAATTCCAACAATTCAGGTTATTACTACTACTTAAAGCTGGGCTTACATTTTCTGTCTGTTAACATTAATTGTAAACAGAGTAAAGTGTTTTTTTTTCCCCCACTTACATTCGTTTCATTAACGCTCAGGTAAGTTCTGCTGTCTCGTTGTTTTACTGGCATTGATTTTTACTGCCTGCACAGAGTTACAAGAACAAAATAGTCATTTTGCATCCTACTAATTTACAAAATTATACTCATATACAAAAAACTGAGATTCTAACCTCCAAGTGAGAACCATAGGCACCACTAAATGCAAATTAAGGATATTTAATCCATTGAGCCAAGTTATCAAAAACGTGTTCTTTAATTGAAGTTGACAAACTCTGGAACTAATGACTCTTAATACACAATATGAATCATCATGACAAACAAAAAGAGAAAGGAAACAAGGACCTTGTTGGGAGGACAAAAGGAGGGAGGAGGCTGAGGCAATGAGGTCATCCAGTGGTGGAGAGATGCAAAATGGCTGCGCCTTCACTACCTCCTCTGCTGCGACCGCAACGGCGACATTGCAGGATGGGAAAACAGCAGATAAAAGTGGTGAATGGAAATTGATGTTGAGAAGTGACAGGATACATGTCACCGTGGCCTCCATTTTACACTCTTGTCTTTAGTGGGTCGGACAAAAAGACAGAGGGGGTGATGGGGGGCAGGGGCGCTCACTCCATGGCTTCCTGGTTCTCTTGGTCTGCACCCATGTCCTCACTGGCCTCTTTTCCCTCCTTGCTTCTCTTGCTCTTCTTGTGTTTGTGCCTCCGGTGGCTGTCGGTCTCTTCACTGTCGTGCCTCCTCCTGCTGCTGCTGCTAATGGAGAAAGGGAGACAAGGTGGAAACTCAAGTAAGTGCAAAGTTAGCAGCACAGTTGAAGGGTACAAAAGGTGAGTGGGAGAGAAAATAGAGAGGGGGAAATCAATAGAGAGGAATGGAGAAAGGACGGGGGCAAAAAGGTGGCGCCGTGACGCCGAGGCTGGAAAACGAGACGATGGAGGAGGGATGGCTCGGCGTACCTGCGAGATGACTTGTGGCGTCCCTCGTCTTTCTCCCGATGCCGTCTGTCTCGGTGTCGGTCCTCCTTCTCGCGGCTCGCCCGCTCACGATGGCGGTCTCCGTAACCGCGTTCCTGGTACTCGCGGTAACGATATCGCTCTTCATCGCTGCGGCAAGTGAAAGGCGTGTAAGCAGGTGGGCAAAAATAAAATTGTGTTGACCCCAACAAAAAGCCACTTTTAACAGTTATGAGAATACCATTTTCATCTCACCTTGTGTAGCCGATCACTGCGGGGCTGTGATCACGTTCTCGCTCTCTCTCTCGCTCATGCGTCCTCTCTCGGGGTCGTTCTCGCTCCTTCTCTCGCTTGTCATCCCGACGGGAGTAGTAGTCCCACGGTTTGGCGTTTTCCATCAACGGGGGCCAGGACGTCGGCACACCTCCAGACAGGGGGGGAGGGTAGGCTCCTGAAGACAAGGCGGCAGCGTAAGGGTTTCAATGTTTAGCGCCCAGCAGCCAATGGATGCTGCAGAAAATGAGGATTCAAGTTGGCCACCTTGAGGGAATGGATACGGGGGGATAGAGCGTCCGTCGTAACCTCCAGCATGGCTGCAGAGAAAATGCAAGAGCTGTATCACTATGGTTGTGTGTGTGTGTGGTTTGTATATAAAACATATTTTACAGCAAAAATATCAGCATATGTTACCTGTCCATAGTAGGAATGATTGAAGGTGGGGGACCACTGGGTGGAGGTGGAAACCCAGGAGGAGGAACAGTGATGGGCAACCCTGAGAGGAACAAAAACAGAAAGAACCAATTAGCCTTCACATGCCGCACAAATATCGTTTGCATAAAATGAACTGGCAAAGCAATACAATTTTAAACTCACGGGGAGGCGGGATAAGTGGCGGCGCTGAGCTGACGGGTGGTGGGGGGAGGAACGGGGGCGGGGGGATGTTTGGAGGCAGCGGGCCAGGGGGAAAGAAGGTGGGGATCTTCGTGGCGGAAGCATCGGCCTCCGATGTAGAGTGTTCAGAGATCACCTGTGCAACAAAAAAGGATTTGTTTTAAGTTAAGAATGCTGACTTCGCTGTTTGTGTGGCAGGGAGTGACTTGAGAACCTGGATGTTATTGCCGTCGAGGTTGTGCCTGCGTCGCCCTTCGACCCTACTGATGGTGGCTGTCCCTCCACCAATCACATCTATGGTACCGCTTGTCTTCCTGGGAAACGATCCAAAAACACACAATTGCTCATCAAGCTCACAGCTTCAGTTAAATATGCTGCATGTCATTTTTCTTAACATAACCGCCCCGTCCAAACTGGTGTGCAAACATCATGATACCATTTTCAAAGCCTCTACCCATTTTCTATAGTCAGTCCTCATTCAAGTTGCAATTGGGCTAGAGTCTTTCCCACCAGCTGACTTTGGGCAAGAGGTGGTCTATGCCCCGCACTCGTTGCGAGTCAATTACAGGGAACGAAGAGAGGAAAAATAACATTCATTCTCACACTCATACCTTAGGGCAATTGAGTCTTCCCTTAGTCTTTATATGTAAGTTTTTGAAAAGAGGGAGGAAGGCATCCCCGTATTCATCTGCGTCTCAAAGCTTCCAAATGAGCCTTCGGTTTACCAACTACCGGACCAACATACAGAGAGGAACCATTTCGTTTGTTGCTGGTCATTAAAAACACACCAGCTCCCCCTTTTCTTTTCACTAATCGCCGACTGGGACAATGTTGCGCCCACTTACGTATAAAAGGACATATCCGGGACAGGCGGACCAGTCCACTGAGGGGGGGAGATCCTACCAAGGGTAAAAGAAATGAGAGTAACAGACACCAACACACACAGAAAGGAAGATGTCTTTGTCTCGAGACGCTTTTTTTTTTGCGCGCAAACACATCGTTTTCAGGTTTACACATCTGATGTTCACTGTTTATGTGTCCCTTTTCCAACATGAAAACAAAGCTGGGTTTCCTTCCACCCGTCTGTTGTCATGGTGACTGAAATGTCTTGAGAATAAAAGGCATTCAAGTTACCTAGGGACCTGACTGGTGGCGGACTTGTACAGGCTGGTCGGAGACGGGAAGTCAGATTTGGAAGTGTGAAGAGCAAGGCTGGATATTTCCTTGTCGTTGCCTGTCCTGCCTTGTTGGACCTGGGAAGGAATTTTAAAGAAAACAAAAGACACAAGAGGATAACTTTGTTCGCATTGTAATGATTTCCTTAATCAAAAAAATAAATACGAGGACTTTGGAATTGAAAGAACCTAAGACGACATTAAGTGCTCACAGTAATTTTACTGGTCGCCGAGCCACCAGTTGAAACTTCCAGGCCCATGCGCAATCGCTTTTGTTTCTCACAGTAAGCCTTCCATGTGTCTTCATTAAAGCCGTAGTTGAAGTAGTCCGACAAGTCCGCCCCTGTAAATCAACAAGAGAACTTCCTTCTTCAATTTGTTGCCAAGAATTGTTTTCACAACTACTTTGACTGCAAGGCAGAAAAACTAACAGTGTGTCACAAATGTTCTGCTTCGAATGAAATGTCAGACTTTGCCACTACTATTACTGTGACTGATACATGTAGATAGATAGCTGTTAACGAAAAACAGCACAAAAGCCAGAAAATTCCATCCTGATTACGATGATCGACAAGTATGCACAAACATACCTGGTTTCCGCCAGGGCTTCTCCTCGAACGTCTCCATATCCACTTCAAGCACTGGGACACCATTAATGTTTCCAGGAGCATCGAGATCAACTCCTTTCACTTTTGAGGAAACTAGGGGGGGAAAAAAAGGGTTGAACATGGCCCTAAAGATGTGCCACAGATAGAGGACTACCTTGTCCATAAGATCTGGAGCCAGGTGTTTTGATATTGAGATTGACAGGTGGAGCACCATATGGTCTGTAGGAGAAAAAACAAACAAAAAACAAATTTAACATGCATCAAAAGTATCTCAATAGTCTTCTATGAATAGAAACGTTATCTCAGAAGCATACACGTATTGTGGAGCCCCAGTTTTAATGTCTCCAATGGTAACACGGACATCATCGTCGTCGTCGTCACTGTCGCTGTCACTCTCCACATCATCACCCACAGCGTCCTCGGTGGCCTGTGACTGTGAAAAAAATTCATTGAAGGAACAGAACCGCATTTGATTCATTACAATTGCTGTTGCCTATCAAGAGGGCTACCTCTGACACCACGCCGTTTCCTGTGGCATGTTCGGTAGGTTCCTCAGTAGGAGGAGTAGGGGCAGCAGGGGTCTCAGCAGGAGCACTGTGGATCAAATGAAAGTTTTGAATCCTGTTCAACCATGACTTCACAGGGTCACCTCTAGCAAAGTTAAACTTGAATGACACTGCTGTTTAACTGTGCATTTCTGTTATATGTAATTTAATATTTAGAAGAGTTCCTGTATTTGGATTTTGGTGCACATATGATGTGTTTGTCTGAGCCAAAGGGGCGCACATCTCGAGTGCAAACGATCAGTACGAGTTTTTCAAGTGCCAGATTGAAGAAAGAAGCCGGAGGGGCTATAATTTGCATCACACTAGTGAGGCCATACAGTCGCCAGACTTGGGTGCCAACCAGCGGCAGGTTGTCTTCACCTATTGGAAGTGCACGTCAGGTGTCCATTACCTGTCATCAGCTGGTTGTTTAGCTTCTTCGTCCTCTTCTTTGGTCTCGGTTTCATCTAAAAACAAGATAATGCCGTGATTAAGTCACCCTCGAAGAAACTTATGTCTTGTATTAAACATTACTGTGAACGTGAAATCAAAATACACAACTGAGGATTTGATAAAATTGTTGTGGGTAGAACCCTATATTGAAACCCCCACAGTGTCACGCGGCTAAGCTACAGATGCGCAGTCTGGCTAGCCAAGCTAAGCTAAGTCCCGGTCTCCAGAGTCTGCTAAAACCTCTGTGATGATAACTTCGCTATTTGGTATTTCTAACTCGGTTGTCACTCAAATTGATGCCCCGATCTGATTTGAGCCCTCATGTAAGATGGCAAAGAAGCTTTTTACCTCCATACAGCCATTCTTCCTCCTCATCTCCAGCGCCAGCCTCCGCCGTGGCCGTTTTGTCCGCTTCTTCGGCAACAGACATGTTTGCAAACTTTTAAAGCAGCTTTACTGACGCGAGGCTGAACAATTTTTTCTCCGTGGAGGTGCACGCATATGATTATTCCCTTTAGAAGGGACGCAAATATGTGAGAAAATATTAAGAGCTCATAGACACATTAGTTAGCTAGCGTCAAAACCGGAAGCGAATGAAGGCGCTCTCTCTGTAATGGTCAACGACTTGGTAGCTTAGTGTAGGTCGGATAACACAGTGCCCCTAGTGGCCAAAACACGTCAAAGTCAAATGGACTTGAACTGTTCGTTAGTGTCTTCATGCCTTGGCTTTATATATTTCAATTTTTTGTTTTTAGACTTTTTTTATATTTGATTGTGTATGATATTTTATCTTTGGACGGCGTCCTTGAGTGCCTTGAAAGGCGCGTTATAAATAAAAGTTATTATGATTATTATTAGTATTATTATTCACTTTCAGGGTCGTAACTCAGAATACCAGTATCACAAATCATCTTTCCTCACTGAACTGAATGGTAAATTAGTTTGATTAAATACGTAACTAAGGTGATTTAAAGTCAAATTAATTTCAATATTTTTTTTCATGTGGCACAATATCCTCGTTCACCTGACTTTTTCTTTTTCTGATCGACAAGGTTTACTCAATGAAAAGTCAGATATGTAACACTTTTGTTCAGTCGTCAGTCTTTTGAGTGAGTTTACGGAGAAACCTTTAGCCCTGTCAACAATAAAGTGGTGTCACGTGTCTACTGTTGTGGTTGTGTTGCGCATCAGAAGTCGCCCTAGTAATGTAACACGCATTGTAAATGCATTTATGGCTTGTGACCAGTTAAAAGGGGCCACTTTAGCATGTCACTAATTGCCATTGGAAATCTGTGGATTCTCGTTTTTTCCCCACCACTTTAGCTATTAGAACCTCTTTACTGTGGTGATAATTCTGCATACAGATATCATGCCAATATCTTTTAATGTGGTGCATCTGGGATGGAAAACAAAATCAACATCGTCACAGAGTGTTTATAGTGTGCCACATCTGATATAATTGAAAAGTGCTACTCTGTGTGTATCTACATGTTTGTTCACTGAGCAGTGCACACGCACAATGAAGGGTGGGCGGGGCAAGGAAAGTGATCATTGCGCAATATTTCATTCTCTTTGTCTCTCCTCTCTCATCCATCACCCCCCCTCCCATTTCCATTCTCGTTCTTATTTCTATGTTCATTTACGAACAAAAACAGATAAAGCAAATGCAAGATTTCTGATACAAATGTGCTCATTTAGAAGGGAGGAATACACAGAAAATAAGATTATGATTTTGACACGCCCCAATCAAATGAATCTCAACGAAACATAATACTGAAGTGGAAAAAACAGCGTTCACTGGACACCACATTAGGAACAACTGCACAACCTAATAAAAACTGTATCAAATTAAATAGTTCTGCTTTTTACAATAATAGCACTCAAAAATGAAAAAATAACTTTTTATAACATTCTTGTTTTTTTTCTCATAATTCCATTTAGAAAAACATTAACACAAGTCAGTCAATCAAAAACAAATTTTGTGAGGGAAAACCTAAACTTTGTGATGGAAATGAACTTTAATAGGGGAAGTATCTGAGAAATTACATCTAAAATTGCCGTGTCTATTTGGGTGCGGTCCGAATAAATGTAATGTAATGTTGCTATGGATACTCGCAATGACTCGCAATCACTGGTTTTGAAATCCATGTGAAGAGGGAGGGGCATAGTTGATATAACAACACTTGATTTTTTCTAGAACCACATTATAAATACAAAAAACCCAGTATGTAAAAATATTGTTTTGTAATGAACAATTTTAATCGACTGGTTTGTCTCAGTGATTAGATTTAATAATATTATGGTCATCATAAGACAAAATATCACATCTGCATTTTTATCTTACTGAAGTTTTTTTTTTAATGCAATTCTTTGGAGCTGATTTTGTGTAACAAAAAAAATAGCAACAATTAAATTTACTTATTAGACAATAATAATTCAGAGAAACAAACCTCTGGTTTAAAACACACCAAATGACATTATCATTATACAACAAGACCACTTTTTTTTCTTCTTTTGAATTCCATCCTTCCTCCACACATACTCCTTCCCCATCTTTGCATTTCTTTCCCCCTCCTCATGCACTAAGCACCATCTTCTCAGTCTCCGCCTGCCCACACCCTTCTCGCTCGCTTTACGCTGGATTAGGGCGGTTTTCAGCCAAGTCGATGCTAATCGTATTTATCCTGACCGAGGATGATCACAGGGCTATCGGTATAATTATACACGGTGATAATAGCGCACTCAGATACGCGCGGCATGTCGTCAATCCACATCATCTCCCTGGATTACACATGTGTGGTCTGAACGCGGCAGTTTTTCTTTTGTTCTGGACTATAAAGATCCATCTGTTGAGCTCATTAGTGCCCACTTGTTTCCTCCAGGAAATGTGGCTAGATCAACAAACATGCTCATAATGTACAGTTAAGATATTCAATATGAAATCTCTAATAATCCATGATCAGACAGACAGAGAGAGCAGACAGACAGATTTTCAACAAGAATATATGACCTCACGCGACTTCGATTTATAATTTGACTGGCGAGTGCAAACCAACAGTGTGGCTTTTGGGGGTGTTTTTAACCAGTGCTCCTCTTTGTCTAGTCTATTAAGTGGGTCATAACAGGGCCATAAAACACCACAATTCGACTATAAAGTGACTCTTATCAACCGCAGGGTCCGAAACGAAAATGAATATAGCAGCATCCTACTGCATCCAAGCGGGGGAAGATGGAGTGATCAAGTTCAAATGGGAGGGAGAGCATTGGATTGCATCGTAATAAAAGCTTGGCCAGTCAGTGAAACACAAAACCATGAGGTATGATTTTTCTTTTTTTTCTTTTTTTAATGCGTGTGTTTTTCTGGGAGACTCCACGTGGCTGCCTGAGGGTGTGAAATCCATTTGTAGGTGATTGAATTAGCGTGTGTGTGTCTCATATAGGAAGAAGAAATGCAAGACAGAGGAGAGAGGAAGGTGAAAGAAAGCAAGAGAGAGAGAGAGAGCGAGAGAGAGAGCGAAGGGCATCTGGAGAGGAATGTTTGCATGATGTAATCTAATCGAAGTGGCTATTTTTCTACTATAAAACCTTTGCTGTCCTCCACGAGGCTGACGTCCTCATCTGTCTAAAAGCACTGAGTGACTCACACACAGAAACGCACACACACACCAAGTCAGAGTGAGTCAGCCCAGGTCTGCTATAGACGTTCACCTCACTTATGAATAATGAAATAGGCGCAAGCAAATAAACCGCTCGAGTGACATGTGAACTCGCTGGAAATGGACGTGCGTGGACGGTCCTGATGTAGAACAACATGCAGTGTCATTCTCACGGAGACATATGCTCAGCTCAGGTTTGTCGTACTTTGACACCTTCCCTTTGTTTGGGAGAACAGTGGGTGCCTGCCAGCTGGACAACAAGGGTTTAACAACAAAACATGATTGTACAATCGCTTATTTTAATAAAATCTCCTAGATAAAATATTTTTCTTATTTTGTCAGGGCCCTTGAGTCAAAATACAAATCCTTCCCTGAACATGTTTGTGTGTCAAGGGTCACAAATATTAACTGAACACCTTTAGCAATGATGCTGGATTAGCATTTATAATAATCCTAACACATGACAACAAGAGTGTCAGATGGGTTATCTAGGGTCACCATGGCAATAACAAATACAGAATGATGGATGTATACAGTACATGAAAAAAAACGACATCTACAAGTTGACCCCGTTGACCCCTCGTAGCAGCCCCGCTCCCCTTGTGTAAGATTATACAACCATAATCTGATTGTCGCTCAGCCCACATCAAACTGCCAATTTAGCAAAAGTAGTGTGGGGGAAAAAGTGCATTATCACAGCAATGGAACGGATACATAAAGACAATTCAGTCGAGCCACTTCATTAAACTGGGTTGAGTCGTTTCACTCAAAATAAGATACGCCCTTTTAAGAAGACTTCGTGGCTACAAATATGAAATATGTCAACGTATTGACCACGAAAGCAATGTTGTTGTTTTTGTGCTTTTTAGAATTCTGTCATGAGCTCAAAAAGGCACAAACAGCCACGGGGCGATGCATAGAGGAATTCATCATGTGTGTGAGAAAAAAAACAACACAACAGTCCCGCTGTCCGCTCACATGTTTCTCAGGAGCAGTCGCAGCATAAAGTGCCTGTTTCATGCCGCCGCCGGGAGATACGCTCGGCGTATCGATAAAACCTCATTTGGCCCGAGAGACCGATGTTTGCTTTATGATTAAGATGCAACAAGAAGCTTCGTATGCCTTTGGCCACTCATGTCCACTAGTTTTTACCGTCTCGCAGAAAGCACATTAACGCTAACAATCTCCATGTTTGTTATGTTTCCAATACAAAGGCAAACTAAATTCAGTTCTACAATGTATAACGGTTGAATGAGCACAACTGCTATTAAATCGGCAGGGGAATTCAACAACTACGTGATTGGAAAACAAGTTTACTCTCCTGTGCTCCAAAAAAATCCCAAAATGCAACTTGATTTTGATGGAACATTTTTAGGGTTGTTGTTTATCGTATGTCTTCTCTAAGCATAAAAAGTGAGTATTCTTATCTTCATAAGGGTAGGTTGTTAGTCTCGCATTGTAATCACCATATGCAAGTTTTACCCTCAAGGAAACAAATACTGTCACAGAGAAAACAAATTTCCAATTCAAACTGATGTTTGCAAACACTCCTCAGTCAACAAACATCTAAATACTAAATAAGGTCATCTGATGAACCTGTTTGTTTGGCCTACCAAACTACTAGCAATATCTTTTGGTCTGACGTGGTCACAACGACTATAAACATTTTAAGATATAAACACCAAAACCAAACATGACTCCTTTTGTCAAGGCAGCAAATGCCTCCACGGGCAACAGAATGCACTCTTAGCATCACAGCAGGCAGCACTCAAGTGTGAGAAGTCACATTTAGCACATTCAACACACCACAACAAATGAGCACAACACAAAACAATTGGGCCAGTTCTTGCCTATTCTTTCTATAATAATGCATAATGGCTAGAAATTGTCAACTACATTTCCAGTAATGCGCCTCTCATCACTTTTGGCGCGTCTCCAGCCAATGCGGGACAGGGAGGAGGTGCCCAAGTGAGGGAGGAGAGTCGGCAGGGAGGAGAGGCTCAGTCCTGTGCACTGTCTTTCATAGCCACTGTATCCATAGCTGAGAGCTCCTCCTAATGCACGCATCATATTAGATTTGATCTGTTCTCGTCACATTGAATCCAGTTTGGAGCTTTATTTTGATCGTACAGAATGTCATGAGACGCATGGAGTAGAAAATCAAGATGGAAAACTTCAACATGACATGTCTGTGGATTGTTTGTGCATCGTATTTGATTTTTCTACCACTCACAGGTAGGAAAAAGCACACTTGCTGCTAAAAAGCCTCTACTTATACCAATTCTCCGCTGTGAACACAAGTTGCACTTTTTGCGCTTGGAAGTAGTGATGGGAAAATGAAGCTTCAAGATGCTTCATGAACCGGTGGTTTTATTTATTGGGCCCTTTTGATGCCACTCTGATCAACACAGGCCAGAAAGCACACTCGTGCCATTTCTTAAACCTCCTTCTTTAAACCAAGTGCCATCGAGAGGAGTAAAAAAATACAATAACTGGTGCATGAAGGAAATTTGAAGCTTTGTCTTTTAAGTTCTTGTTTGGGGGGTTGAATGTTTGGGGATTACTTGGACCAGATGGACCAAATTAACATAAAACATAAAAAATTATATCTAAATAAATACATTTGGATTAAACGTGGAGACCAAATGTCCATTTTCCTCTATGTACCTGAAACATGTCATTAAGATAAACTCAGTTTATTGAGAAATAAGCAAAATCACAACGTATATTTATATTTGTGTGCAAAGGGAAAAATAGCCCTGCTCCTTCATCTGGATGTTTACCAAAATGACTCTAAATTTAAAAGGTTCTTCTTGGCCCCATCCCACACCCCTCCACCAAGTTTCGTGGAACTCAACAAAGTAGTTTTTACGGACTACGCAACCTAACAAGATTTAATGCGGCATTCGTTCTTTCCACGCTTTTATGGGACACTTGAAAGATTTAAAATGTAGAAAATATAGTCGTCGAATATCAACCGTGACAATTTATTAAACAAAACAGCAAAGTGTCTACTCTTGTATTTGTGTGCACATTATTAGAATTTCTTTTGATTAGGAGAAGGAACTTTGTAAAGATAGTTGGTTTGGCTCTTCCACTTTCGATCATGTAAATGTTTGCGATCGTCTGAATCGAGTTTAACGATGCAGTTGAACTCATCGTTGAACTCAAGTGAGCTCAGGTTTACAGATCCTATCAGTGATTATTTGCATAACCACCATGGAGGAATAGAAGGAGGAGAAGGGAGGGGGGGTGTCGGAGGGGTTGCGTCTTCTCCCGCCAGCCAACAGGTGTGTGTGTTGTCTGTTACAAAGCAATCAATTATTCATCGAAACTGAAATGATACTTTGCACTGAGCACAGCAAACAAAGCTCTCAACACACAAAAAGTCTTTTAACGCAAAGCCACAGTGGCATCTTGCCATAAATCTTCACAAGTCTGAAAGGCACAACATTTGCTTTGCACCAGAAAGAAAAGTGGATGTTGACGTTTTGCGTCCTCTGGAGCTTCCTTCGGTTTGGCCTCAAGGCACAACAGTCAGATGAATATTCTCTTCTTGAAAAAGTGCCCAGCATGCAAGAGAGAGACAAAGAGAAAACCTCTGACTGACGGTTAACTAAGATGGAAATGTTAGATATGTATATTTATCCTGAGTGAACGATTTTAGAGGCCTGAGGTCATGATTACTCAGCTCATATCTATTGATTATTCCACTGAGTTAGATGGCAATATATCTTCGGTGGCTGTGTGCCAATCAAAACATGCATTTTAATCATCACATTAAGACCCATATTTATTCTCTGCCAGCTCTTTGTTAATTTTAGCAACATCTCAGCATTAAGTTAGACTACCAACCAGGAAAACGAAACACTTTCTTCCACTGTCTGATGTGATTTATTTTACTTTCGATTTATATAGACAACATTATGGATTTGCTCCGTTTATTTTGTTTTGTTCCTGATCATGTGACATGGCTCCATGTTGCTGGGCAAACTAAAAGCTCCACATACTAAGCCCGAGCAACTCGCAGGAGAAAAACATAGCGGAGAAACAACAAGGAGAGGTAGTAATCTGATAAAGTAAATGTTTTTTCAGCTAATTGCCCTCATGCAAAATCCCCACAGCTTCATACATTTGTTTTTCCTTCCTGTTCTGTATTAAATTTGTCATTAATTTATTGCAGTATTTCTCCTTAAGGTGCAACTTTGAACAACTATGACTCCATTTCCTAAAACACTTACTGCATCTGGTTTACGGTCCTGGCAGGGATCGGAGCCTATCTCAGCTGATTTGAATGGGAATCGATCTTTCACTGTTTGGCTGTATGAAAGACAGTTACAGGAACCACTCCATACCCCAGTGAGAAAATAGCGTGTCCCTAAAATTGTCAACTTGTTCATCCTTTGTCTTTTTCTCCAGGGTGGAGTAAACCCGTCATCTCCCCCAGTGGGCCTCATATAGTTATTCCCAAGCGTGGCAAGCTGGAGCTCTATTGCCATGACAATGCCACCACACCTGGTGCTACATCCAGGTTGAGGTGGCAGAGGGAAAATGCTCGCAGACTTGAGGGGGAGGCGGAGGAGGCCGGCGCTGCTATTGTCATGGTGCCCGCAGTGCAAAACTACCACATGGGCCGCTACGTGTGCATCAATAACAGTACACGGGAGCGTGCGTCCATCTACGTATATGTGAAAGGTGGGGGCAAGGGTTGTGTGCACCCGTTATTCTCTCGTCCCTGTGCCTGCAGATAATAAAAGCTGATTTAACTTGCATGGATGTGAACTTTCCATGTTCCACAGACCCTGTCAGTGCTTTCCAGCGCACCATGGTCAACGTCATCCTGGTCCGTGCGGGCGAGAACTGCACCATTCCCTGCCTGGTGACCAACCCGGACGTCACTCTGCTGGCTTTGCAGACGTGTGACGGGCGACCTTTGCCCTCCACCATGAGTTATTGGACCCACCACGAGCAAGGTGTTATCATCGGCAATGTGAGCAGGGCTTTTGAAGGATGCTACGTGTGCGTGGGAGAGCTCGGAGCAAAGAAAGTGACATCGAGCCAATACACCGTGGACGTGCGGCTGGGTAAACATTGCGCAAGTTTCTACTTTTGTCCAACGGCTTCCCACTTGCCCTCGGAACGTGCCAACATAGCTGTGCTAGATTTGTCATTTGGGTACTAATGAATTGAGACTGCAGCATAGTAGCCTTCTGGTTCCAGCTTCCACCCAAATTCCATGTTGGTATGTGTTCTGCGATTGTCTAGTGACCAGTTCAGGATGAATCTCACCAAAATTCAGCTGGGCCAGGCTCCAATTCTCCAAAAACCATACTAATTGCTAAGCTAACCATGTTTAGACAGTAAAATAGAATAAAATTAGAAACTTGCTCCTCAAATTAAGTAATTCATTCGCAAAATTGATCTGCAAAGGATATTATTTTGAGCCTTGCCAAATTCTGCTAAGCTATTTAACCTTGTTACAAATGCAATTTAAAACCATTTTTGACAGACAATAAATGGATGGACACCAAATTCAAATCCAAAAAACTCATCCCAGCACAAAATGTCGCTGTCAAACGAAGAGCTGACCTTCATGTTTGTATTTATCCCTGCCCAGCATAACAATCTCCAAACAAAGACACGGCTGGGTAGAGTTATTGGTCTCCTTTTTGAGTGATGGCGAGAGGGAGTAAAACGTGGTTGTGGTGAAGGACACGAGGATTAACAGCACGCCAGGCCGAACAAAGCTTTGTAACAGTGCATGAAGGTGGCATTTGGGCTAAATAGAGTTATGACAACCCTTATCAAACACAACCGCTGGCGACGTCAGTGACAATTATTGAAAGCGATAAATCATGCACTTTATGTGTGCCTAAGGCTAAACATATGCAAATATAAATGTGTGCACGTGTATTTAGGTTTAGAAATCTCAAAGCTCTTTTAGTTGATTACACAAATCCCTTCATTGCTATTCAGATGAGTTATTATGTTTAGAAATTCAGCCAATCTATTAATTGCACACACCTAAATAGAAAGGACCAAGGATTCCTACTGACTTTTTTTTTTTTTTTTTTTTAAATGCATTTCTGATGTCCTTTTGAATTTCTTTGTGCAGTTCCAGAGGTGCTTCCGGTTATCACACTGTCCCAGAAAGACAAGGTTATCTTGCGCAACGGGGAGAAGTTCGAGCTTACTTGTAGCTCTTCCAATGTCAACCCAGACTTTAGTGTCAAATGGGACTATCCATCAAAGGCGGTGAGTTGTTTTTATTTTATTTTAATCAATCATGTGACTCGAAAGACACATCTGACTTAATTGGAAGACTTAGGTTGAAAGAGGTCAAACAAACAATGTGTCATTTCATTCAGAGGGTCCTTTTTTCTCAAACTCGGTTAAAGGGGTTTCAATTTGACTTATTTTCTATGGTGTGATAAAAACAAACTTAAATGGACTCAAGGCATTATTCAGCGTCAAATAGTGATTCAATTGTGATGATCAAAGGTCACATCCATCACATTCTCATGTAATGTGACAAGTCAGGAATGCCCATAGGGAATTTCATTAGATCAGGCAAATTCAATGGATACCGGCGATTACCCAAAGGTCAATTTCAATCAAAGTTCTATTAAAAAAAAAGTTTTTTCTTGATATTTGGTCATCTAATTTGAGAGAGTTGAAACCTTAACTAGGGTTGAATTCATGTGTGGTTTATTCTCAGGCTTCTATGTTACTGTAAATGTGAGTAGAAGACAAAACACCACTTAACCTTGCCGTTGTTTGCTGCCTGCAGCATCCAGATGAAGTTCACACCTCGCACATCCTTTTCGGGTCTCGAGATTATCAACGGGCCTCCCGGCTCTTGATAGGGTCAGTAAAACGAACAGACTCAGGGGTGTACCGCTGCTCGGCCCACAATGAGAGAGGCGGGAGCTCCAGAGCGCTGCACCTGAATGTCTGCGGTAAGCATAAAAGAACAAATAAAGTAAAGCATGTCCACTGAGATGGCATTACATCATTCTATCTAGTTATGGAATCTCCAATAAAACGATGATTGATACAATACACCAGAGCATACGCATGGAAGCTTTAAATTCTGAAGCAATTTGCCCTCTTTAGCAACACTATAGAAGGGTTAACGTCACAGTGCTCGAGGAGCTGTTAAATGTAAAAGGATGATGTCATCAACTTGATCTTTCCTGAATTGTGCACCATAGCCATCACGTCATCTCCATGAGTTCCATAGATGTGAAATTTAGACTTCTAATCTAAAAAATGATAAAAAACGAAATGTAATAACTTAAAGCTTCTTCTTCATTTGCATGCTATGCAAATCCAGGGGCCTTAAAGGAACATCCAAGCCCACACTTAAGTTTCCATTAAGTCTGTGGACATGTTGCGACATGTCTTGTTGAAAAAGACCGTGGCAAGGTGGTGCCATGTTTTAGAAGCAAATAAAATGACAGAACAAACACTAAAAAACGATCTGCTAATATACACTAACATTCAACTGGATTTTTTAGCCCGATGTCAAAAGGCACATTTAAAATGCAATCAAAAATGTTAACTGATATCTTATTTAATCCACCATGAAACATATAATTATAGTTTATTTTACAGACCAGAAATTGCAATTGAGCGTGAATGCTCAGTCGTGCTAACAAAGTAATGCTACCAAACCAAATGTCCAGGCCTTGTTGCTAAATGAACAACTCTGTGTATATGTTGTACAGATAAAGGCTTCATTACCATGTTAAGTCACCCAAGTCCCGTCCAGGCCAGTGTGCGTGAGGGGGAAAGCCTAATTCTTAGAGTGGAGTTAGAATCCTATCCATCACCCAGCGTTCTGTCTTGGTCTTACAATGACAAACGTCTGCTCAATACCACAGAGCATGTCATCACGATCCACCAACACAAATACAGGTATCATTGTAGCATGTCGTCAGATTCGGGAATAAGAGTATTCACCCAGATAATAAATCTCATGTGACTTTGCATTTAGGTACATTAGTGAGCTGAAACTTGTGAGGGTTCTTGGCTCCGAGGGCGGCGTCTATAAATTCTCAGCCGGTCACGAAGACGCGTCCGTCGACCATCTATTTCACGTATACGTCAATAGTAAGTCAATTCTTCTACATTAACACAGTTCCTAAGGCTTTGAGTGTCTGATGAGGATGTTTCTATGTAAGGCAAGCCGGTCATCATCGCCCAGGAAGGGCCAGTCGATGGTCAGGTGCGGTGCGTCGCCGCCGGTCACCCAGTTCCAAAAATCAGCTGGTACATCTGTGACATTCCCAACACGAGGTATTACATCAACCATCATTATTTTATGCATATTTTAACTTCTACTACAACTTTTGACTAATGACCTGTCCCAGTTGTGCATTTAAAAAAAATGCTACAAGGCAAAAAAAAAAGGGATCAAGTAAAGAAAGTTTGGTAGCAACGATCTGAAATTAAAATGACGATAAGTCTCACAGTGACCTATCAATAACACAAATGATTGTGATTCGCCGAGGGGTGCAATATTACAGGAATGACCTCTCCTCAGGTGTTCCCACCTACCCAATGCCACCCAATGGGAGACTACGGATGTCGCCATAGTGACAGAGTCCACCTATAGTAGGAGTGAAGTGGAGAGCCGATTGAACATCAGCAAGGAGCATGGCAACTATCATACACTGGAGTGCGTGGCCTCGACAGAGCAGGAGGAAGCGTACATGCTCTTCTCTATCAGCGGTACCACATCATTAAGATCTCTAACACACAAACACATTTGTAGATGTGATTAGATAGATTTGTAGATCTCATAAACACCTCCACAGATCTACACAAACAAGTGTGTGGTTACTGACTGCAGATTGAATGAGATTATTATATGCTGACAATGCAGGCTGGGATTAGATGGTGTCAGTACGTTAATCCAGGACACACAAACAAACGCTACTGCTGCAGCTGCCTGTCTTAATCCTGAGGGTCGTCTGAGGCCCTGTGTTGTGTGTAAAGATCTATCTAACTCCCGATTGCGGCTTTGTTCCCGAACAGAGCGACTCGTCCCGCATGAACTGTTCACCCCACTGCTAACCGGCACGGTGGTCACTGGTGCTTTCCTCGGCTTCTTTGTTGTGGTGCTGCTCTATATGTACAGGCAGGTAAGAGAGCAAACACACCCCAAAATGCCACGTCATGACTTCATATTTGAATCCTTTTCACGTTGTGTCATAAAATAGCCTTTAAATTTACTTGCAAAGGAATTGCACTCTTCCCCCTGATGAATCATGTGTGATTCAAGTCAGTATCTGTGAGCAATATCCCGCTGATAGCCTTTTTTCCATCTTTTTTTTTTTGTTGAACAATCTGAATGTGTTTTAATGACTCAGTCAGCCATTAGGCGGATTCAATCGACACGCGTCTGGAAGAGCATGACATCTTGCTCTTATTACAGTGCAGTGACTCAGGCTCCAAAGGCTTGCATCAGCATGTAAAGTGCATGGAGAGCAAATTATTGTACACAGTGGAGATGATGTAGCAATGAGAGGATACCAAACATACAATTACTGGCTAAAAAAATGAGATACACCTGCACAATAATTACAAAAATAATAAGGAAAAAAATTACAAAATGATATTATTTTTCCCCCAAGAACTGCAAGGTTAAAGTGTAGAACTCGACCATGACTGTTGAATTTGAATTGGCACCATAATGTGCATTTTGAATACTTCTGAGTGTCCATCAAAAAGAATCATTATTGTCTTTGTAAAATAAATATTTTTGATACAATTCGCCTGTAAAGGTAATTGCTGGTAAATATAAGGATATTGCAAAAAAAGTCAGCTGTCTCCATCAAGCCCCACCTCTTCTTCTCCTCTTTCAAACAGAAACCGAAATTCCAAAACCAGTGGAAAGTCATCGAGAGTATCCATGGCAACAACTACATTTACTTTGACCCCACCCAGCTTCCCTACGACTCTAAATGGGAATTTCCTCGGCAGAAGTTACGCTTTGGTATGACGATTACCTTTCTTGAAGCGTGTGTACAAGCTAAACGATGTTAAAAGGTCATCTGTGTGAACACACAGGTAAGACTCTAGGTTCTGGAGCTTTTGGGAAAGTGGTGAGGGCCACGGCATACGGCCTTTGCTCGGCTGACACGGTCACGACGGTTGCCGTCAAGATGCTCAAATGTAAGTGTCCTTTTGTAAAAAAAAAAAAAAAAAAATTCTTCGCCTGCTGCAACAAGATCAGCCGGGCTTAATGTCCCCCATGACGATGTCATCGCAGCCAACGCTCACGCCACGGAGAAGGAAGCGCTGATGTCAGAACTGAAAGTGCTCAGTTACCTCGGCAACCACATGAACATCGTCAACCTGCTGGGAGCCTGCACGGTTGGAGGTGAGCGGAACCTCAAAACAAGAGTGGAGTTCTTTCTGCAAGAGTCTCGAATCATCTTTCTTTTGCTTTTCCATGACTTCATTATTGATTTCTCTATAGTTGTCTGAGGCGGCGTAAAAAGCACAGTTATTATGCTTTTAAGAGAAATCCAATATTGGACTGTCAAGTCAATGGCAGCCAGCCCTGACAATAAGTTGATGGAATGCAGTCAAAGAGTATTATCTCGCTGTCTGGGCCTCGGAAATGACCACTCTGTAGAATCTTGATGGATAGATACCAAATAAGTAGAAAGACACATGGCATGAAAAGTCCTCATTTAACGCTATTGAATACTGACCAGACTCCAAATATTGGCATTTTGTCACATCGCTTTCATATTATCCCACTTTGTCCGTGCAAATGCCTATCGAATTGACTTAAGCGATAATGAACTACTTCTAACAGCATCTCCGTATTTTCGTTTCATTGCAGTCCAATTGATTTGATCAAATCTCTGCTCCCTTCCAGGTCCAATTTTAGTGATCACTGAATACTGTTGCTATGGCGACCTACTCAACTTCCTGCGCAGGAAAAGAGAGTCCTTCCTAAATTCCCAAACGGGCAATGGTTACTATCGCAACGTCTCCAAGCAAACAGAGCCTGCAAGGTAATCTTCTGCTAACTGGGAAATCACAGTTGAAATTTATTTTACAGCTCATAATTTATGAAGTGAATATGTGTGCAGCAGAGATGTGCTGGGTACCGAATATATGCCGATGCGCTCTTCGGACAAAGAAAGGTCCTCGCAGTCAGGTAAAGCCTTTCCCATCATGCATTGCAGCATAACTGATTTACACACCATGTTAAAATAGTGATTGGTCTTCTTTAGAAGATCCAGATGAGCTTTCTCTGGCTGCTGAAGATCTTTTGAGCTTCTCCTACCAGGCGGCCAAAGGGATGGAGTACATCACGTCTAAAAACGTAAGTTCACCAAATAATTGGTCCACAATCCGGTACAGCTAACGATCCATCACAACCAGAACCGGTTCCAAAATCAATATATACACATCTGTGTTTGTGCAGTGCATCCACAGGGACCTCGCCGCCAGAAATGTTCTTCTGACTCACGGCAGGGTGGCCAAGATCTGTGACTTTGGCTTGGCACGGGACATCACCACTGATTCTAGCTACGTGCTTCGTGGCAATGTGAGTTGAGCGCCTGTTCATCTCATCCTGTGCTTGTCCACTGGTACATAGCTTTGAATATGAGCGTGAATAGCCATCAGTGTATTCTTGTAAAAGGCAGCTTGGATAGACTCCAGCTCGATCCACGAATGAGGACGAGTGGTAGAGAAAATAAGTAGTCGCATTGAGTTTCCATTGTGTTCAGAATTTAGCTATACCTTGTATTTCTAATCTAATTTTAAAACATGGCTCAATGGATTTTTTTCCCAAAAGTATGAGTTCCAATGATTTCCAGAAATCATTAGAACAAACACTCCGTATTATGAATGTAATGTGGCCTTTCATCCATGCAGGCACGTCTTCCAGTCAAGTGGATGTCTCCAGAGAGCATCTTTGATTGTGTCTACACATATGAGAGTGATGTGTGGTCCTACGGCATCTTGCTATGGGAAATCTTCTCATTGGGTAAACAATTTAAAGTTATAGAATGCCTGACAAGAGAAGCATTAAAATTCCATAACACACCAAATGTGTGTGATGCAGGTAACAGTCCATATCCTGGGATGCAGGTGGGCTCGGCGTTTTACAGAATGATTCAAGAGGGCCACAGGATGAACAAGCCAGAGTTTGCTCCCATTGAGATGTAAGTACAGTGTGTGTGTGTATATTTGCCCTCCATTATCAGAGTTGAAAATATCTAATTAAATTTTAGGATTGATTTATTCATATAACTCCAATAAATGTAAAACTGCATGCCCCTCCAGGTATGACATGATGCTCTCATGCTGGAATCAGGACCCTTTGAAAAGACCCTCTTTCAGAAAACTGGTGGAGAGGACTGAGCTTCTTCTGTCGGAAAATACCCGGAACGTAAGTAGAGCAAACCATGAATGATTTCGATTGTCTTATAATCTCACATGCCTTTCCCTCGTGATTCTTTGTTCATTATATCTGAACTTATTTAGAATGTTGGGATGTGAAAATGGGGGTGTTTACTTGTTGGGGGATTCTCCCCCCCAGACAAAAGAAACAATCAAGCTGTCATTTTGCAGGTTTACCTGAGGCTGAGCAACGCTGCCGGTCCTTCAGACAATCAGAGGGCTACATCACGAAGGCTGAGCTCCGTGTGCAGCACCACGGCCCCCAACCAGCCTTTACTGCAGAATACCACAGATGTCTTCTTGGACTATGTCTGAAGAAATTCACACAAATAGATTACATGTTACATTTGAACTGGAGTAATCTTCAGCTGCATGTACGCGGCGAGTCCTGCAGCCTCACAAACACACAAACATGGCCGACATGCTGTGCTGGAACTTTATTTTGCTATGGGGGTTCGAGATTTTGCCATCATTTCAAAAACGTCTGAGGCTTGATGATTTATACTAGTATCAGTACTTTCGTACTGAATCCTACTAAAATCTAATAGGAACAGGCTGCCTACTTGCACATTGCTGTTTAATTTTGACAGACAATTTGTACAGAAAGTGTATATTTTTTTCTTTTCACAAATATTACAAGCATTTCTATCTTTCTTTGAACAAAATCTCATCTTAACATAGTGAACAAGTTATTTATATCTAAATATTTCCATGCCACAATTCAAAAAGTAGCTTGTTAAATAAGTAGTACCTTACCTTAGCATCAAGACTGTTTCCCAATGTGGCTTGTTAGCTACCGCAGCATGAGAAAAAAAATAAAAACATAACCCCCCCACCACTGCTAGTTATTTTAGCATCAAAACAAGAAGCATAAAAACTGAAACACTTACTGTTCAAATCCTAAATAGCTGCTTTCTTTGGTGCTAAATATTCTGCTTGATGCTGCTTTGTAGTTAATGTGCAACTTTTTCCTTACAAATCATCAGTTCATTGGGAGAACAATCATCAAATTGTCCTTAAATAAGTCCAAGCCACTATGTGATGTGTCAAAACGGCATGCAAGTGCTAATTCCTTATAAAGAACCTCAAAAAGTTAAATAGAAAGAAAAAGGCTGTATGTTACCAATTGTGAGTTGTATAGTTGACTACTGTAATGGACCAAACGGGTGGTCAGATGAATGTATTTTGTGAAATTGGCCTAATCTTGGTTTAGTGTGGAGGACTAAGTGATTGATGTGTGTGTGTGTTTCATTTGGTGTTACATGTGTACGTACTGTAAATACAATAGATATGTGCCTTTAGATTTTGACTGGCTATGTCTGGTTGTCACGAGGGCTCAGGCTCTGGTTAGGAGGTCCTTGCAGTTTTGATACAGTTTGTTGACTTGTAATAATAAAGAAAGTACCAGTGATGGTAGAGGCAACAGTGCGTCCATTTTATGCGTTGATTTTTTTTTTTTTCAAGGAAAATTCATTCACATTGCCACATATAATTGCAGCTGTGTTTATTTTCAAATTGACCAAGAGGAGAGATGGGGGGGTTATAATAACAATAACATTTTTTGCTTCAAAATATTGATTATTATAACATTTGACTTTGGGGTAGATAAAAGGAGCACAGGGATATACTACATACAGGGTACATACAGTACAAGAAAGCATAGCACCGTTTTACACAGAATACGGTTGTCTTTTGTGTACAGTATTACACTAGCATTTCAACCAATTTATATTGTGGGTAGGTCATCTGTGAGGAGGGGCGCCCATTGTCTTGACACATTAAATATAATACACCTCAATTTGATTGGGGATAGTTAAAAAAAAATATTCAGAGCTTCTTTTATAATGTTAAACCTGTCCATTATTATAATCTATTCTTTTTTTTGCAAGACATATACTTTGTTTTCCTTCTTTCATGTAATCAACAACATCCATTAGTCTTTATTTTTTTTAAAAAAATAATAAAAACACCTATAGGCCTACTGTACATTCTTTGGGCTGGCTTATCAGTGACACGCACACTCAAGAAAGGAACAGATTGGCATTACGCTTCAGAGTGATGCCTCACGCACGCTAAAGATGATCTAGTTTTCTATGTGGTGAGTGGTCAATGTTGCAAGAAATAGATTTTTTTTTTTTTAGAGATTGGCTTGATGTGTTACTGTGGTTAAGTGTTGGGCTGTCAGTTATTTAACAACAATTCTGCAAGGTGGGAGGGGGGGACTCGTGCTGCATTGTCTACAAACACCCACTTTTTTCACTCACATCTACTTCCATATGAAAATAAGATGGTTTGACAGTGACATGTTTAGCATGCTTGCACAAATACACACATTCTGCCTCTCTCACACACACACACACACATACGCACGCACACTTATTCAAGTTGAGCAGTCCCACACACGGGCTTCCAGAATACTGAGCCCAACCGGCAAGGAAAGTTTCTTGAATCTTACAATTTTCTTTATACTGCAACGCAAGAACTGATTGGCTATCGCCAGGGGTTACCAATATTGTTCCCCCTGAGAAATACACGAACAACTCAGGAACAACACACACAATATTCACTGCGCACACACACATACATACATACATACAAGCGCGCACACACTAAAGATGTGCAGTGGAACCTCCAAAGTCAAGCACCCCAAACTAAGCTCGAAGGAAAACATGTCGAAACAGCAAACATAGTGACCGACGTCAGGTAATTGTTTTTTTTTTTTGTTTTTTTTTAAATTTGATACCATCACACTAAAAGTGGTGGCAGAGAGCAGAAGCGTAATGACAACGTAGAACCACAAATGAAAAAAATTGAAATATCAGCTGCATAAATGTTAACTTTACGAATGTTAATAACTTTTGAAAGCACAATAACGAAAGCTTACCAACAAACGACTTCTGTTCTTGCTTCATGTTATGTTGGAAGACTGAATTCCGAGTGAAACACTTAAAAGAAACTTTAGTTTTACAATACAACGGTTAACTAGGAACAAGCTTGATGGCGACAGTTTGCGCAAATCCATTTGCTTTACATTACTCATACAAAAAAAACATTTGGAAATGTTGGACAACTTGAAAGTGGAGTTTGACTTTGAAGGTTACACCACTAAAACACATTCTGGAAGAGAACCAAAGATGACTCCCCTTCACCGAACGTCAACACTTTCCTTCAGACCGAGGCTTTTGCGTTTGATATGGCTTACTAGTGTAGTGAGGAGGTCCCCATTGATCTGGTCCTGCTTTTTTACTGCTGCTTGAGAACTGAGGAACAATTGTAGTGAACTGCATGATTCTTTTCTGAGGCCCAACGAGGAAGAGAAGGGTTAAACTGTGATCCCAAAGAGACCAGGAGACAAATGTCCCATGTTGAGGTTTACTGGTCCAAAAGAGGACCTCTACCTTTTGTCTGTAGAGGAATGTGGGTCATATCATCATCATCATCATCATCAGTCACCACACTCCTTGTGACTTTTCTTACTCTAGCCGCCGGTCGTTACAGAAGCACAGTTTAACCCTTCCTGGTCTGATTCCAGACTGAGGCAGAAGCTTAACTTCCCACATTCCTGAGAGTGCAAGTACCATCCGGCAACTTCAAACCCTTACTAAGTCAATTACTGTAAGACACACACACACACACAAGCACACACACTCCCCAAAATGCTCTCTCTCACAAAACACACACACACGATACATTTCTCACACAAAGAGTCATGCCACAGTTGACAAGCGACTAGGTCTCGGACAGTGATTTACTGTACACAACCACATCAAGTGCTAAAGTTTCATGAGGATATACTGTTTGTTACGTATAGGGCTCTCTGAATGTCCAAAAAAATAATCCCTTCTAAATATATATATATACACACACACACTTGCGTGAGCATTGTTAGGGGTTAGCTCTTGTTGTAAAATATAGATTTGCGTATGTATGCCTTTGCTGTTGGGAATTCAAACTAACAGAACTATGTAATTGGCACTTTGAATCACTAAACCTCTTATTTGTGATCATCCCGCAAACATTTCAGTTGGACTGTAATCAATAATTTTTCTTTTAAAGAGTTAAAAAAAAAAAAACAATGTCAATAGCTTCTTTTACGCAGAGATCCTGCAAAATTTTGCTTTGCTGAAAAGCAACAATTGCTTTCAACACAACATAGCATTGGAGAATTTCCTCACATACAGGTGGCAACCCACCTCTGTTACAACTCTCATCGTACTTCCCAAGGCAGAGAACTTGCGGGGTGGACTTTGTCCTTCTCCCCTCCATTCCGTGCCTTGCCCTTTACACAGAAAAGCAATTCAGGGGTGGGGCAGGGGTTAAAAGGGCAAATGTCACAGTGCTTTACAAACACTTGAATTGCAAAAAAAATAATAACCTCACTCACCTTTGACTCCCCCAACCAGACTATTATAAGCTAATTGTGGACTTGAGTGAGAAAAGGGGGGGGTCGGTTCATTTGAGGGGTTTCGTCAACACGCCAAGAAACACTTTGAACAAAGTAAAAAAAAGTCAAAGCGACTAATAAAAGCTTACACAGTTATTCTTTCCATGCAATCATATAAAATACTACATTTCCATTTCCTGTTAGGCTATATTGGATATTTACACGTTTTTCTCAATATCATACAGGAAATTTGTACATGGTTAGTTAGTCCATTTTGACACACCTCCAACAGTCTTCTGTTACCGTGGCGATGAGGCGTTTGTGTCATATTCCACAGACTATCTCGCTCCCTTCCGAGGAAAAATGGGGGAGCTTTCCGGGAGTTCATTTGTCCAGCCGTTACTGGTGATGCTCTTTCATGAGATCCTGGTGGAGTTGCAGATTTCCTTGTTGCCGTGATCCCACCTTTCAGCTGGAAAGGTTTGCCAAGCACACAATTAAAACAAATGTATGTGGCAGGCCTTTGGACTTTTCCTTTTTCTTTTCCAACAGGCCCTCCAGACCTTACTGCGGTTGGCTGCTGACACTGTCGGTCCTGTGCGACGACGGCGCTTTCTGCTGTTTCTGGGGTTGGGGTTTGAGCTGCTGCGGATGCCTCTGGTGGTGGGATTGTTGCTGTTGTTGCCTTTGTTGTGATTGTTGTTGCGGTTGTTGCTGCTGCTGCGGCTGTTGTTGTTGATGAGTTGTCTGGGTAAAGGTACCCTGCTGCTGAAGTGGAAAGGCTGCCTGTAGAATCAGCTGAGTGGACTGGTTACCATGGAGAAGACGAGTGCCCTAACAGGAAAGACATGGATACACCTATGAGCGCAACTTTTGTGTGATGGAATAAAGTTCCACCTTGAAGTTGTTAGTGGGAAGACAAGTGTGAGTTGAAATAGTTGTGTATTCAAAAAGTTCAATTCAAAAAGTGAAACACTCATTGGGGAAATACATCCATGACAATACCATTTAATTCATGCACTTTTACTGCCATCTCGTGGTACCTGTAGGAACTGCTGCTGCTGCTGTTGCTGCCCCTGTTGGCCGCTTTGCGCCACCACAGCCGTCTGGTTGGAGGCGTCAGTCTGACCCTGGGAAGGTTGCGCTGGTTGGAGAGTCAGTGTCTGTGTTTGTCCTCCCTGCTGAAGATGTACAGGAGTTGAAAAGGAAACATAGAGGAAGATATTCAAACGAACAAGGAGCAAGACCCCACCCCAAAATATGAATCACAATGCAACTTTGTCTTTACCTGTTGCCCACCGAAGGGGTTGTATGCGGTGACCACCTGGCCCATGAACATGGAGGTGGGAACCATGACCGCACCGCATGCCATTGGAGCTGTTACAAGTTTGGTCACCAGCTGTTGCCCTGCTGGAAAACTGTTGAAGAAAGCAAAATAACACTTCATTCCCACACAAAGCTATTAAAATACCTTCATTGAATTGACAAATGTACCGGATCTGACGGTCCTGCGTGAAGGTGGCAACAGCTGTGCCTTGCTGCGTGTTGTTCTGCGGCAGACTGGTGCTGATCTGCAGCACATTGTGCTGCCCCGGTTGGGAGATCATCATGGTATTGTATAGTTGGGTTGGCACAGAGTTTTGGGTCTGTGGCTGAGCCTGAGGGGGCTGTTGAGACTGTCGTTGGGTCTTCGGGGGGGAGCGAAACAACAATTTAGATGCATTTCAGAGTTTCACAATGTCTTTATTTATCTTCCTCCGATGCAAAATGCACACAGTCAGAGATACGGTCAACAAATTTTATGGGAAAGCTCAAAGCCACAGAATGAGAAAATGGCTTGCAGCTGCATAATTTGCATAGTTTCATGCAGAACTAGAGACTGCATTGAATTTGAAACTGAAATAAAATCTATATTGTTCTATTGGCGGAAACTAAAAACATGTGCTTTGTTTCGTTTTTGCAGCACAAACACATACTGTATGCTGTATGCATAAATTACGCTACGAACACTAAAAAGGAAAAAAGAAAAAGAAACAGAGACACAATGTTTCAGAAACGACGTCCCAATCTGATCATGTGATCAGATATGAGAATTTTGGCCTAGTTTATTTTCACTTTTCTACACAGTGGTTAACTTAACCCTTGTATGAATATTCAAATGTTAGGCATACTTTAAAAAAAAAAAAGCCTATCCGGTACTTAAGGTTTTATGATGCTGACGGCTTGAGCCTGGAACTAATTAAAGCCATGTTTGAAACTAGAACAACTTAGAAGTCAATAAGCATCACGAAAGAGATTTTGTTCAGCTTTGGACGCTCCGTTGGCTATATGTTATATTTGTGTGCAGTTGCTTGCGTCCCACCTGCTGCTGAAGGCTTTGCTGAGGAGGAGGTGCCTGTTGCTGGATGGTGAGTTGTGGTGTTCCCGAATGGACCGGGTTGATTGCCGTTTGTTGGACCTGATTGCTCAGAGCGCTGGCCTGTTGGACCGGCGCCACCTGGGGGAGCTGCATGTTCATCGCTCCACCCTGCTGCTGCAACAACATCTGCAATGAGCACACATTTCTTTTGTGAAAGCACATTCATGGACTCAAAAAGAAAAACAGGACTTAGTGGACACCTGTTTTCTATGATTATGGTTTTCCAAGAGAATTACTACATACTGGGTGATTCTGCTTCTAGGTCAGACAACGGCTGTTGCAACTGCCCACATGCTTTCTGGCTTAGTTCAAGTAAGTCATTTCCCAGGTTTGGAAATTATGGGCAGAAATTTCTCCCTATTACATTTTAGTTTGTGTTGATCTGACTTTTATGAAATTATGCAACATGACTAGGTGTTTAGTGCATACTGAAGAAAGCATAACCCCTGAAAATCAGTCACTGGGATCAGTAGAGAAAAGTTCAAATGGTGAATGAAGTATTTAAGTACTGGTAGTGATTGAAGCCGAGCCAGTTCTGCCACTTGAGTCTCCCAGTGACACAGATACGCTCAAGCACGTGAAAATACATCAGTGGTGAAATTGAGGTGAAGAAGATATTCAGGTTGTGGGTGTATAATTTTAGCTGGTATTACTAGTGCCAATTGTGGTAAACTGCTTCGTGGCAGCAGTCCAGCAGTCACTGATTAAAACTAGTTCCAGGAGTAAACAGGCCAAAATTACACATGGCCATTGTGTGGGTGTAAGCTGGAGACGATGTCAGTTTGTGCACCCTTAAGGTTATGATCCTACCACAGAGTGAGTCTCCTCTTGGTGGGGTGACATGTGATGTCAGCAATTCTGAACATGACCCGTGGCCGGTAATAGTTTCTGCATGAGTGTGTTCATTATATTCACTGTATATTATAGCTCAGACATGAACGATGAATTGCGATATAGCAAGGAACATCTTTCTTAAAAATAAAAATGCATGTAACAGTATAGACTGAATTGGTTCTACCTGAATACCCTGGCCCTGGACCCTCTGTAGCTGCTCCTGGATGTTTCTTAGCTCTTCCTGCTGCCGCTGAATGTTGGCCTGTATCATTCTGGTCCTTTGCTCCAGCTGCTCCTTAAGATGCTGCATAGCATTCACCTGTGCTGAGAACTCCATCACCGGCTGCAGGGTATGGGAAAAGAAAGATTTTTAATGATAGCATGTAATGCATGTATGCACGATCGATCGATCAATGATTTTTGACGCAGAGAAACGAGCACAGAAGGCATTAGTAGTGTCTTACCTGTACGTTTGACTGCAGTTGCTGTGGTTGTTGTTGTTGTTGCAGTTGCTGTGGTTGTTGTTGTTGTTGCAGTTGCTGTGGTTGTTGTTGCTGCTGCTGTTGTTGCTGCTGCTGCTGTTGTTGTTGTTGCTGCTGCTGCTGTTGTTGTTGCTGCTGCTGCTGTTGTTGCTGTTGCTGCTGCTGCTGCTGTTGCTGCGTGATCATACCCGGAGTGACACTCTGGCTAGTAGTCTGAGAGCTCATGGACTGCAGATATGGACAAACAATTAAGACAATTATATTAATGCTGTATAAAAATAATCTAATAAGATTTATTATGGGGCGAAACAGTTTGCTACATGTTGCTGTCTCAAGTTTGTTTCGTCTCACCTGGCTGCTAATGGATGAGCGACGCTGGGATGTCATCTCCATGGTTGAAGCCAGGGACTGTCGCGGAGGCGTGGCTGTATCCATATGAAGCTTGGAAGCTGTTGGTGCACAAACAGAATCAGCATTATTACATTATTTGTGTCAGACTATGATTACACTGTATGTCAATGTTTCTCAAATCTGGCTTGCAAAAAGTGGCGTTTTACTTACAAGTGCAAGTGTTGTCCGATACATGCGATGAGGACTTGCGGGAACTTCGGGAAGAGGTCGAGGGTGTTCGGCTGCGGTCAAACCTTTCTAATGCCTCCTTGAGGCTGGAAGTGTTCAGCTCTGAACCAGAGTCCTGGCTCTGTCAGGCACAGAATAAGAGTAAATGGGATGAAGTTTATCACAGTTCTCTGTATTAATACAAAGAAGTAAAGAAAATATTCTAGATTTGTACCTATTAATTTTTGTGTTGTATATTGTTTGCAAACATGTCAAGAAGGAACTGCTTGCAAGTATTTCTAACTTAATTCTTTCTTTTATTTAATCTAATGTATGTGCTTGAATGCGGTGCCATGAAAAAAAAAAACACGTAGAATAGAAAACAATATTTCACCTTATCCATAGTGACCTCTGGTTTGGATTCTTCAATGCCCAGCTCCCTTCGCTGTTCCGCCCTCACTTCTGCATAGCTACAGAGATGTTTTTGGGAGAGGAAGGAAGAGATTTCTGAGTCATTATGAAGACATTTTTAGTTGTTGGAGTGACCTCATTAAAGTGAATTTTGGTTAAAAAAAAAAAAAAGTAAGAGAATTTTTCTCCTCATTATACCTGACGACTGTATGCGTGCAGACAATAAACTCGGGCCGAGAGTTCCACTGGTGATAGGTAATGTAGTAGTGCGTCTGCAGCCATATCCACTGTTGCCCTTTAGTCAGGAAACGGTAGTAACAAGACTTCCCTTTACCGTACTGCATCACTAAGCAAAGGAAAGACAAAGGGGGCGACAACAGAGCTGTGAGGAGAAGTACATGGAAAGAATTTTAGCAATGCAGTCAAAGCAAATGTACAAGTGAGCCCTCACAGTGTTCATGGCACTTAGCAAGCGTCTCCAGGTCATCCACGTGATAATAGTCGTACCCTGAAGTTCCCAGAACCTCAAATGGTAAGTAGCCTATAATTGGTGGAGCTCTGAGGAAAAAGAAATGCATCAGTACAAAACAAGAGTGGTGCTGTGTTAATTTAATGTAATCAAATCTAATTGAATCTAATAAACAATTATATATACATAGCAAAAATTTTTGTTTACCTGTGGTCTAGAAAGAGGAACTTCCACTCTAAACTGTGCCTAGAGGTGAATTCTTCATTGGGCTCTTCTACTGTACACATCTCCTATGAATATAATAAAAACAATATTTTAGCATTCTTTTATGTGCTGCAGTTTTTTTCCCCTACCAGATTTTAGGGTGAATACGTCTGAGAGTACCTTGATGAATTGGGGTTTAGTGAGGCGCACAGTAGCCACGAAGCACACTTGGTCATCAAAGGCCGGCTGTAGAGAGCGCTGTAATACGGCCGCCAGACCATTCCTCGTCACGTTCGGAACTACAAGAGAACAGAGCAAGCTCTGAGCATGTCAAATGAGAAGCAGCTGCTTCAAACTCATTCAGACAAAAAATGCTATTGTTTCAATTTAAGTCTACTAATAAGTCACATACCATTGTTGAGCGACTTGAAATTTCCAATGAAGCTGACATATTCGTAGATGGGAGGTTCTTTGGGGTCAATTGACCCTCGGAGCATATGACAACAAAATTCCATATAGTTTTTACCTGGAGGATAAAAGAAACATGGTTCTGTCAACTAAATGGTTCTGTCAACTAAATGATCTACTATAATTAACAATAATATTTAGGGGACAAGTTCTTAATACAGTATAGATGCACAATGTGCAATCTTTACTAACATTACTACTTTTGGAGGTAAAATTATAATCTCCTAATACCTGTATTTCATATTAAACTGTATAGCAAAAATTTGGAAATCTATCAAGTTACAAATACATTACACAATAATGTGTTACTGACTCTTTAAATAATCTGATGTGAGGCTCTCTGGGTCGTTGGGGTGCGTGGACAAGGCTTTGTACACGTCTGAATGCTCTCCAACTGGCAGGAAGTTTAACAAGTTCTGGTCCACCAGGTCCGCCTGCCAAGCCACGAAAGAAAAAAAAAAAAAAGTTTAAATTTGTACCTTCACACTGCACATTCCGGCAACATAATAAAAAGTTAAATATTCTGTGCTATGCAGTCAGATCTACAAATGCTGACGTTCCATGCTAGTTACTAGTTGCTAACACACGCAGCCAATGTTACCTAGCACGTAAGAGTAAAAAGATGAGCAATGACTTTAGAATAACAAAATATAGACTGGGATACTCACAGGAAGGTGTTCCAGTAATGAAGTGACACTCTCTGACACATAGAGGATATTCCCATCAGTCATTATTGCTATGAAGAAGCCATCCAGTGCCTGATAATGTCAGGGAAATACAAAACCACACTTTTTACTATGAATCTACAGCAGTGGTAGTAGCGTTTACTGATAACTTGTATGTTTAGAATAAAACTGAAGTTAGATGACTGACCTCCAACATGAGCTGGGTGAACTCTTCATTGCTAAGAAATGGCGGCTTCCAGTCCTGTCTGATCTCACTGGACTCTGACTGGGCAGCGATTTCTAATGAGGAGGAAAAAATATATTTTTTTTGAGAGGTGGAACCAAGTATAGGAAGATACAAAAAAGAGGCACAGGGCAACAAAAAACAAACCCAGGAGTGTCACAACAGGAGTCTGGAAAATGTATTGATAGTGCAAAGCTCAAAAGATGCTTAAAGATAATACTAATCAGTGAGAGTAAAGCCATCGGCTTTTAAAAAGTGCTGTAGAACCTTCAAATCAAACAGCCAAAAGTGATCATTTTCTCCAAAATCTGCTTCAAGACTCAAACCAAAATTTGGGAGTTCCAACCAATACCATGCAGGACACAAGCGAATCTTTGTGAGCATCAAAAGATGAACTGACAACAGCTTGAGCCTGCAACAATTAGCACTTTACATTGCAAAGATGAGGATTTTTTTTTTAATACAACTCGCATCACAAAATGACTGCTTGATTCTGGAGGTTCCAACAGGTCTCGCTCAAGTTGTTGTAATGAAAGTAAACACAGGGATGACGTTAACTAGGAAGCAGGAAGAGTTTGCCCTGTAATGTGCCGCACAGAACCAGGAAGTGAGGCGACCTAACCTTTGTGTTTACACAGGAAGTCGATACTTTTCTGCAGGATCGTGGACTTGTCCATCTTCCTGGTGTTGCCAGGCAACATGGTGCCAAGTTCCTTGATGAGGACATTGAACTGGTCTCTCCGTTTCTTCTCAGACTTGTTGCGGGACACGCTGCATTTCAAAGGCAGGTTTAGTTAAGCCGGGAATTTTTAGTGAGTAATCAAATACTAGTATATATAGGCAATTTACCGTTTTGCTTTGTCCTTTTCATCTTCTTCCATCAACCCATCAAAGATGCTACAATCATCCCTGCGTGAGGCGAAAAACATGTTTTGAGAACCTATGCCTTACTCTTGCACTTTTTATTTTTCTCCACGTTCACACACTTGTGGGATGGCTTGAAAGCAGATACGCATTGGTAAGAATAGCTAATGGAGGATGTTGGCTAATGAGAATTCCAACATGCCAGCAGCCAGTTTATTTTTGGGTCACACAGAAAGCGAGGCAGACAAAGAAAGATCGAAGGAATGTGTTGTGCTCGCCAAGAAGGTTACCAGAGCATTTGTAAAATCAACTGGAACGTTTTGGCTCTCTTTCTTATGACTGAGATCAAATTGAATCTTTTACTTTCTGCTCAAGTTTTACTTCCAACCTACTTTGACATATGAAGGGTGCATTTTCTTTTACATTCAAAAAGAGGGAAAGTTTTCATAAACCACACAAGGAATCAAATACAGATGTGAGGAACTACCGTAATTTCTCATGTATAAAATGTAAAAAAAATATATCATGGCACTGTGTTGAAGTGCATGCACCGTGGATGGATGCGACAACGTACCCTATGCTTGATGTCATGGTGGCTGCTTCTCAGGGCTGTGGTGACTTGCTTTTTAGGCGTGAGGTAGGCATTTGGAAGTCCACCTTGAAAAGAATGGAGGGAAACATGTAATAACCTACTACGGTTTAACATTTAGAATAGAATTCCAAGATAACAGAAACAAGTGTAGTCAAATTTATATTGGACTAATCTAGGGCTTTTAGTTGTGTACACAAAAACAATAACACACAGTAAGTGTAAAGCAGCAGTTCCTACAGACTGTCTCAACTTGGGCAGCCTGCCCAGAACAATACCCCAGATGGATAAAATTCTTCACTGAATAAGTGATGACAACTCAAGTTGCTAGTAAAAAAACACACACACACACACATTTGTCCACAAACGGCAAGATTGGCTTTCGGAGAAGACAAGTTCCTTTTTTGCTGGTTTGGTAGTGACAAGAAGAAAAAAAATGTTACCTAATCAGGAAATTGGCACAAGTGCATTTCTTGTTCAGGAATAAAACTGGAGCTTCATCAAATGCAATCAGTTCCAACACGCTGGCAAGACTGTTTTAAGGCCCATTCAAACATTTATGATTAAAAAAAAAAAAAAAAAAAAAAGAATGAGAATCTCAGTGCTTGCATTGATGACAAAAGGCTACGGTGTTGTACTGGGCGATTAATTAATGTGTTTTTATTTTTTGGGGGAGGGGGTTCATGTCTTGAAAAATCCAAACAAAATCAAGACCCCCCCATACACACACGGCTCATGGAGTCTGCTCACATGCAAAGTTTACACTGACGACACGGAGGTGAACAGAGAAGAACTTGCTTTATTTACATTTACAATTACTTTTATTTATAATTTATTTTAAATGCATGACAGTGCAGCATTTTGTGTGAATGCATTTTGTGTGTTCACTCACCCCACTGCAGCTCATGCACGGTGTGAGTAAATGACTTTTTTTCAGAGGTTTAAAAAGGGTAAGTAGGGGTTAAAGCCAGGGGGTCATCAGGGGTCACCAGACCACAGAAAAGCCATGGTGGTTTTCCAAACCTGTCGGAAATATCAGAACAAGACACTGAAGGTCAGTCTGGGGTCAGATTTCACCTGATGTCAGGCTGTGGCTATAGTAACTAAAACATGAAAAAAAAAGTTCATGCAGTGTGTAAAAAAAAAAAAAAAAAAAAGGTACCACATATAAACATCAAAACTTTTTTCCATTCTAATTTTAAGTTTGTGTCTTAGTTTTTTTCTTATAAAAATAGAATGACTAGTCAACCTTGAGTAAGGAAAAATAATTCAAATGCCTTTAGGTACGCTCTGCATACAAAACATCAATGCCGAAATGAATAATTTGTAATGCTTCCATACAGTGCTCTTAAAAAAAAGTGTTTTGGAGTGCTGTGACCTAGTTATGGAAAAAAAGGATGATTTAAAACTGTCAACTTACTCAGTCACTGGAATGCCCCTTTGAGGCAGAGCCTGTTGTTTTAGAGCCTTTCCTGAGAGCTTATAGCTCTTTCTGTGTGAGCCACACCTCGCCTGCAACCCACACACAAACACACACCAAGCCTGTCAATAGACAAACCATGAGAACCCATGCTCACTGTTTGACATGGATGCAAATGTTAGAGGCCAACATTGGGCTCATTTAAACGAATAAATGAACGAACGACTAGCTCAGTGACTGCAAAATGATCTTCACCTTTTTGGTATATTTGACATAAAAAATACTATACAAAATGTTATTTTATTAAAAACAATAACTCAAAAATAAAAGGTTTGCTCATATTCGGCCCTCAGCTAGATCACTTTAACAAGCCCAAAGCAATATGAATATTCTTAATCAAAAATTAATTGAAAAATTAATGTAATCATATCGTACTTTTTTAATGAAGCGTAGTCATCGTGGGATTTAAAATCTGAAATGGTCCAATTAAAAAAAAAAAAAAAACACCAACATCCTCAGACATTCATTTTACTATACAATAACGGCATAATCGCCCAAGTCATTTTTAAAATTTTGGGTGACAAAGACAACAACAAATTCAACAAACAGAAGCCTGCATTCAATCTTTGCAGTTACCAAGCCGGGATAATTGAAAATCTACACAAATAATGGGGAAAACAAATCTGTAAGCAAGCATATAAGCATTCCTTAAAATGAAGCTGGCTATTACGCATTAGACTAATAAAATTCACGATTAAAATCTCTCGTATTACAGTCAATCACACCAAGTCTACTATTACTTCTGTCCAACTAAGCAAGGCCATTGCTTATTTTAAAACCCAACTTCAATAACAGCATAGCAGTCCTATGGAAGGTGAAAATGGGCAAACAATGGCAACAAATAACATCTTCCAAGCAACAATGTCAACTCCACTGATGAAATATTGGAAGTTTTACAGCAACCATCTTGACCCTGTAGTGGCTCCACTTTGGGAAGCGCTACCATGACCTACTGTACAGTAATCCTCATGGCTAAGCTTTTATTTCATGCAGCCATTATTTACAATGTGCACGCTCAAAAACAGCACGTCAAAAAAGGAATACCGCATTCATCTCGCACCAAATCGCTCAAAATCGAGTGAATAAAAGAATAAGCAAATGTGCCACAGGTGTTCGTTATACAACCGGGAGAGCAACCCACATACTGTAGCTAGCTAACATGCTAACTAAGCTCTGCTACCGAAACCTGCCAATTTAGCTAACTCGATTCTTCCTCCCGTTACACTCGCGCTCACCAAACGAGACCAACACGACAAATAACGCACTGTTTTTTATTTTTGGGAAAAAATGCAATATTGGCACCATATCACAGCAAAACTGCTTTTGAGCTCCTAGCTGTCACGCAACAACTGAGCACAAAATTATTTCGTAAAATACCGCTGCGTTTCGTCAAACACTGCCGCGCGCCAAGATCGCCACTAAATACATTTTAAAAACGCATGAATAACAAAACACACATACACGCACCCACACACATCTACATACATTACATACAAACACGCGCACGCGCCAGCCAGCGGCCACGCACGTACTCACACACACATACACACACCGCGACGGACGCGCGCATAGACACACATCCACAAGGCTGCTGAGAATGTGGGTCACTGGGCCTTGCTCGCCCTCCAGCGTGCGGAAACAGTCCCCGAGCCTCCGCTGCAGTCCGAACGCTTCCGCGCCTCTCTCACTCACACACACGCATACATACACCGCATAAAACAATATTCGTCCACCGCACCGCGACGGGCTCACCTCGCCGAGCGTTCGACAGCGAAGCTTTCGGTTGTGCGGTTCGCTCGTAGTCTTGCATCGAGAGGAGGCGGCGGGGGCCAAGAGGACTCCGGCTTGGGGAGAAAAACAGGAGGCCTACTTCATACTACGCCGTACAGTCATGCGCAATAGAGACAGTAGGGCGCACTATTTGGCAAGTACAGTTCCCAAGCAGCCAGGGATCTGAGGGATTTTCGCAGCGGCAAATGACTGCGTGTTTTCCTGCTCCACTCATTTTTTTTTTTTTTTTACATAATTACATAGACGATTTAAACCCATATTTGTTTATTATTATTATAATGAAATAAAGAGGAATCATCCCTGCAACATAAAGTGCGCTGTACATTGCAACAGTTATTTTGAGAGCAGTGCCTAATATATAGGTTATTTGGATTATGTATAATGTATTGAGGTCAATATTTATGTGACGTTATATTTCCAGGGGAAAGGCGGGGTCGGGATGGCCCTCCTCGGGAGAGAAGGGGTTTCCCTTTCAATCGACACCCAATCAAAAGCTCCATAGGGTGTGACGTTGCACCTATTCCTGTATCGAGGTTCCCCTCACATTATTGATTGATTTCCCCTCACCTCCCGTAGACAACCTTTATAAACACACTTCATACATCACTAGATACATTTACACATTCCTTTAAGAGCCAAATCACAAGCGGTATTTGGAATTATAGTGCTATTTTGATTCAATTGATTGATTGGCACTATCACAGAAGTATTTATGTATTAATTTATTGGTGCGGTTGCGGTTTTTGAGAGCACTGCACCACACCCTTTCTACATATTTGAGCATCTAAAATATTTTAGGGTGATATAAACATGTCACAATATGCTGGGGCTTTACTGCAGTTTCTGGGAATTACTATATTACTCTTTGAAAATAAGTATCTCTGTAAAGTCATAGATATTGATAATTTTTTTAAATAGTTTCATATTAGGTGTTACCTGATGTGTATAACTTCATATATATGTTAAAGTTTCATGAACAAAACACTGTATCCTATATTCATATCATTAAGATTAAATATGCTGTAGTAACACTATGTTTTTATTGATGCTGTGAAATTTTATGAGGTACTGCCCAAATAAAAACTACTCTCAAGGCAAAGCAAATGAAGCACATTTAGAATCTGTCTGCTCCTTTTAATCAATAAATCAAGTGAGCAGTGGCTGTAAAAGACGAAATCTAATTTTACTCTGTTGTGTATGCTTAAATCATATAAACTGAGAGTTGCATGCAGGTGAGTCATACTAAACACACGTTGATGCAGTAAAAACTGAGTCATTTGTTAAACATCCCGCCCTACCTTTGATAAAAGCAAAATGACTTTGCTGACAGATAACCTTCCGAATAAACTCAGCAGAGCTCTTTTGGCCATCGTTCCATTTAGGGCGAGTATGCAGTAGTGCTCCACGAGATCCAAGGCTAGCTTTTCATTTGATCAAATAATTATGTCATGCAGTACACAAAAACACAACAGTGCAAAATATTGCATGGTGGGCCTTGAAGATGGAAAATCTGCTTTGCATTCAAGAGTTTCTTGGGTTGAATCTTTGCCGTTTGCATGTTCTCCCAATTTTCTAATGGGTCATCGAATCGGTCATACGTTCCAAAAACATGCACCGTGCCAGTCAGCTGGGCTCGGCTCCAGCTCACCCGTGACCCAAATGAGGACAAGTGGCTACGCAGTCATGAACTCTCCTTAGTAACAAGTGGTCGTGAAAATGTAACGTGACTAGAAAACACAACCGGAGAAACGTTGTTGAACAGTGTTGCTTTGTCCTGCTGCCAAAATCAATAAATTATTTGTTGATGTGTTAAGAGATCGTCAGTTTTATTGCTGGAATTTATTTGGACTTTTATTGTAAGCCATCATGCATGGTTTGATTGCTTAGACATATAATAGGAACTAAAAAAAATAAAATAATAAGTTTGGGTTTTTGGAATTGTTCCATAGGTGACATCTTGAAGTTTAATTAATAAGTTTCCCAATACACCACAGAATTTTTAACCATCAATTGCCTAGCACGGCCATCACGTCACAGTCCTCCGAAGGGAACCATAACCCCGATGTGGCCCACCACAAAAATGAGTTTGACGCCCCTGCTCTCTGTAAATAATAATGACAAAATGAATTGATGGGGTTAGATCTCCTGATGAGTAAGTAAGACAAACCTCATGTGTTATTCATAAGATTCAACACGTTTCCCTCCCGAGCTACTTCCTGTCTGCAGCCACTCATCTTTCCATCTCAAACGCAAAAAGCCTTTCAAACAAAAACCATCAGGACCAACAACAATAATAAAAGCACTTAGCAGTGGAACGACCGCGTCTTTGTTTTCGCAAATGTGACAAATCCAATGGAGCCACATTGCTTTAATACCACAAATCAAATCATTCCTTTGGTCTCATTCATTCCGTCGGGACTCGCGCTCCTACAATTTTGGGTCATATTTCTTATAAAGTGGAGCTAAAGAAATTATTGGTGTGTATTATTGCAATCTCCGATTATCCGATTATCGAGTGATATCTCTCGGCCTCGTCATTTATGTGTAAAGGGAGCGCTTCTGTGCTCAAGGAGAGAGCCAATGACTTGTGAGCTTAATGGGAAGCATGCAGAGTGCTATGGGAATTCCATTTCCCACACAACAAGCGTTTAATCACAGAGAAACACTGGGCAACGTGCCACACCATGCAGCAATGTCGATATGGGAGTGGAGGGGTGCAAAAAAACCGGGGGAGGAACTTTACAGTGAGTGCTTGCCTGAAAAGGATGGGACATACTGTAGCGGTATTGTCAAATACGGGACAGTTCCAATCAGTGTGGGCAGGGTCCTGACATTAGGCCTTGTTGAGTGCTGGCCAAGTCATGGCGGATCGAGCAGAACCAGTACTGGCGCCATATATTCATAATGTACTACAATAAATATGAATGATCATTTTATGTTTTTTGCTTTTATATCGTCATACTACTAACTATCACACTTACACAATTTAATATGAATGCTTCCAAGAATAAATCAAATACAAAATTATTACAATATTTGCGTAGCACTTACATTCCAAAAATGCATAACATAAAATGTATTTTTTAATTTTATTTTTTATTGCAAACTACATTTAAATTAGATTGTTTATTTCCCATGGTGTGTTTGATTTTCATGTAATTTATATTACCATACTAAATAGTAACATAAAATAAAATTCATATTTTAGGAATACTTTATAATTTGTGTATTTGATTTTTGTTGAAAAATAAGCTTTTCCACGATGTTTCTGTTTGTGTATTTAAGAATTCCAGGAACTGCTGAATATTTCTCTGGATACCATAATGATTATGAGGATTATCGTTCTAATGGAGCTTAAGTGACAATAAAAATAGCAAGGGTTTGGCCTTTATGGCTTTCTGCTCAGTCCCTCCCATGTTTTTATGAAGGTAGTAAAATAGGAAAGTTGCAAGACATGGACGGTCACATCTGATTAGTGCAGTGCGGAACATGGACTGTATGTGTGTGTTTGCGTGTGTATGTGTGTGTTCTCGAGGAAGCACTCATTTCACACACCAACCGGAGAGGAAACATCCTGCCATCCTCACCATCTGCTTTCAGGTGTTGTAATTTCATCTTTCTACATTTGTTGTCCATTTTTTAGTCATTCAGCCTTGATTGTGGTCCTCTGTCTCCACGGTGATGTCGTCTCTTCTGAGGGAGGAGATGCAAAGGGTTTTATTCCGACCTGCAAAACAGAGACTGATGGAATTTATTGAAATTGAAGAACCAGAGATTGGAAGACATTTCCTCTGCGTCTCAGGTAAGCAACTTTGTTTTCTGTTGCTTGTAATTGTAACAGCTTATTTGACCCGATGTTTAAAAACAATTATAGAAGCCACATACATATTTTTTTCTCCTCAGCCATTACGCATCAATTTTCAGGACTCTCCTGACTGTACTGCATGTAACAAACATCTACTAAATGCATAATCCAATACAAAGTGAGAAAGAAAGCTAATAATATTCAGATTTATCTGTCAGATATTTATTTATTATTCATTATTATATTATTTCATTGGTGTAGAACTTCACTGCATTTTTCCTTTACTGAATCATGCTAACCAAAATGTGTTGCCATGTTTTTACAGTTGCAAACAGAAAAAGGCTTGTGCAATTATGTATTGTGCGCTGCCAGATGACACAGACTCCCGTCAAGTCTGGATCAAAAAGGGGCCACACCAAACGCTCCAGCATCCAGGAGTGCTACAGGAGGACAGAAATTTGGTCCCTGCAAGACCTGACTCTAGTGGATGGACGAGACCCTGATGTGGTAATCTTTATAATGACTAGTATCTTTTCAGTCAACAATGTAATGAAAGGTACATATATATGAGGACATATTTTTGCACACTTGACAAGATGGGCTTGATAAATTGTTTAAAATTTCAGATAGATTTGGGTGTGAATTTTGTAAATTACTCATTCTCATGTTTGGTAATTTAATCAAAACTGTAGAATGTCCATCAAATTATTTTCCAAAAAATGATGAAACTATCCAACCACGTAAGAATATATATATATTTTTAAAAGGCCCATGAAATAATTAGAAATCTGCTTAAATTCATGTCATGTGAAATCTGGGTCTGAACATACATTGTATCTGTCTTTGTCCTAGGATGACCCGTTTTTCTTGCTCCACTTTGACACGGTGCGTACAGTGTGCGCCGTCAGCTGCTCAGCCAAATACGCTTTTGTACGTGCTTTGGTTGCTCTTAGTGAACAGCATTGTCAGAGGAAGCTCAACCTGGACAACTTTGACTGGGCTTACATCAAGCCCACGTCCTTCTATTCCAACAGAGGAGACTGTGTCGTGCTGTCACAGATATGTTTCTATGCATTTAACTTAGTATGTCTGTCCATGTGTCCTGTACCACTGGAATCATAATACAGATTCACAGTGATGAGTGTGTTTGTGACGATAAATGTGTCATTGAGTGTTTCCGTGTGTGTGTGTTTAGGTCATAATGCATGTTAAGCGCACATACATAACACACATTGAGAAGGAATAATTCATTGAATGGAGCTTGTGTTACATTACTGATACTTGGGCAGGGTGATATATTACTATAAAACATTTGCATTCAAACTGAAAACATGTTCATGGTGAATACAGGTTGTACGTAACTGCCTATTTCTAATGTGTATTATGTAAAAAAATAATGTAATGTTTTTGTCCATGTTTTCAGACTATAAAACTTCAAAATGATCATGCAGTCTATTGAGTATTGGTTCTGTATGATAAGTAGTAATGTGTTTTAGTTCATTAACATGCAACATACTTGGTGTAGCATGTACTGTCAAGTCGTCATTGTTTTACTTACCCTCATTAGGGTCATGGGTGAGCTGGATCATCTTCCAACATTACTTTGGTTGACAGTCAGGGTCCTGAGCAGGTCACCAGATAATCGCAGGCCACATATGATAAATCACAATGAATGAATGAATGCGTGAATGAATGAATGAATGAATAAATAAATAAATAAATAAATAAATAGATAAATAGATAAATAAATAAATAAATAAATAAATAATGAATAAGTATTTTAAGTGGTTATTTTGAAAATGTATTGAATTTTGAGCAGTGCGACTGAATTTAAAACTTGAATATACTACCTTGGTTGAAAACATTGTCCCATCCAATATGGCCGCGCATAGACGTGTCGGTTAGGTGCAGCTAGCAAGCAGTCAACACCCAAATAGGTGTCTTAAAATATGCCTGAATGAAATATAAAAATAAAAAACACCCAAGTAAACAAACAAAAGTTATACATTTTTCCTTTCACTTTCCACGATTTAATTTTCAAAAGTGTCATTAAGTTTATCTGCTGTGTTCTGATAGCTAAGACTCCTTATTTTTGTTCTTTTGATATCGGCGCAGAGAGAGTGACTACTGGCTCTATTCCTGCCGCCAAAATTCAAGTTACAAGAACGCAGGCAGAACAGCGTTGTTGTTTACACACATTCAAAACCCCCGAACTCGCTGTAGTGCGGCTAAAGGTACGACTAATATTTAAAATACAGTGAATAGTTTCCCAAGGGGGCGGCTTAGAGATGCACATCAAGTCAATCATCATCGAAGGGTTCAAATCCTACGCACAGCGGACTGAGATAAACGGCTTCGACCCGCTCTTCAACGCCATCACTGGACTGAACGGTAGCGGCAAGTCGAACATTTTGGACTCCATATGTTTTCTTTTAGGCATTACCAACCTTACTCACGTAAGTGCCATTTTGGGCAAACTTATCATGTTGCATGACGAAGGGGTCTTATAAGTACGTGGTTTCATTGGAAAGGTTCGAGCCTCCAACCTCCAGGACCTGGTCTACAAGAATGGACAAGGAGGTATCACCAAGGCCACCGTGTCCATCACTTTTGACAACGCCAACAAAAGCCAGAGTCCTTTGGGCTTTGAAACACATGATGAGATCACAGTCACCAGACAGGTGGGTAAAATCTCTAGTGCTGTAAATGTTAAGGACACATTATTCATCTTTGGGGGACATTTCAAAGTGAAGCTAAATTTTTTCTAATATTGAACCTTTACAATTAATATTAATTTGACTTTCTCAATCCTTTCAACATATCAAAGTTCACGGGAGGATTTTGAGACATGAATGGACTTATACATTTAATGTGTATATTTAATTGTGCTCATGTGCTGTTCACATTTTAACATCATTTTAACACTTCACCATTAGTCAATAGTATCTCACAGTTTAAACCGCAAAAAGTACTGTAGTGCATAACTGTGTTTTTATTTTAAGGTCGTCATTGGAGGCCGAAACAAGTATCTCATCAATGGAGTCAATGCTAATAACACCAGAGTGCAGGACTTGTTCTGTTCTGTTGGCCTCAATGTCAACAACCCCCATTTTCTCATCATGCAGGTCAGCCTTCTGCGAATGTTTTCCTTTTATGTCGTTTATTTTGAGATAATATCATCAGACTGTTTTACTTGAATCTTCAGGGAAGGATCACCAAAGTTCTAAATATGAAGCCACCAGAGGTAATGACCGAACATGTCCAAACAGTTGCTATTTTACCTTTATGGCATAAGAGTGACGATGTTGTGCACTTGCAGATTCTTGCCATGATCGAGGAAGCTGCGGGGACTAGGATGTACGAGTGCAAGAAGATAAGTGCCCAGAAGACCATCGAGAAGAAGGAGGCTAAGCTGAAGGAGATCCACACCGTATGTCGGCTTCTAAAAGTTTACAACTGTAAAATACAAACAAGGTATGTCATCATTAACTCTTAATGTTTCAGGTATTGGATGAAGAAATTACTCCAACCATGCAGAAACTACTTGAGGTATGTTGAGCCACAAAGTACACTCACAAGTTAGATCTTAAATGCGTCCCTTTTCCCTTTAATTTCCTCTCATACTATTTGTTTATAGCTTTGGTGTATTTGTGTGACTATATTTACCGTACTCAGATGGTACGTGATAAAAGCTTGAACAATTACACAGCTCTTATTGAACAAGATGTACGAACCCCACAGGAGCGATCGTCGTACCTGGAGTACCAGAAACTGATGCGAGAGATCGAGCACTTGTCGCGCCTGTACGTGGCCTGGCAGTTCATGTGTGCCGAGGAGACCAAATTGAAGTCTGCAGAGAATCTGAAAGTGATGCAGGACAACATCGCTAAGATGCAAGCCGCCCTGGCTGAGAACGAGAGCAAAGTCCGTGAGCTCTCTGTACAGATCCAAGAACTCAAAGACAAACGAGACCAGGTACGCACAAGGAGTTTCCCATTCTGAGACATAAGCCCCAGAGAAAAAAACTACCATCACAGATGAAACAATGAAGAACCTACTCGTCTCCCATTTCGTTATTTGTGTGTGTAGAACGTAAAATAGCTGCTTCAATGACATTGCTGTTTTGCTAATGTTCAGGAAGTGAACAGCGTTTTAAAATCTCTGGAAGATACACTGGCCGAAGTGCAGCGTGTGGACGCAAAAGCTCAGAGTGCTTTCGATCTGAAAAAACAGAACATGAAGGATGAAACCAAGAAGCGAGAAGAGCTCGTCAAGAGTATGCAGGAGGTAGGTATCGTGATGCTGTTTGAAATTAATCATCTGTTTCACTTCCTAATCAAAACTGCTGTCATCTGTTTTTTTTTTTAGGACAAGAAGATGCTGGTGGTGAAAGAGAAAGAGGTGTCCAAGTTGACGGAGCAGCTTCAGGCTCTAAAGGAGGAAGGCCAGAAGGACGGCGCGGCCCTCGAGGCTGCCGAGCAGCATTTTAAGGCTGTGTCTGCTGGTCTGTCCACCAATGAGGATGGGGAGGAGGCCACGCTGGCCGGTCAGATGATGGCCTGTAAGAATGACATGAGCAAGGCGGACACTGAAGCCAAACAGGTGAGTGAGACCTCAACATCATTCATGGAGCTGTGAATTATTTTTTGGTCCATCTTTGCTTGGACAAAGATATCTTATACGGCCTCTGTCTTTTCCTCTCAGGCTCAAATGACCCTGAAGCACGCCCAGGCTGAACTGAAGACCAAGCAGGCTGAGGTGAAAAAGATGGATGGTGGCTACAAGAAGGATCAGGATAGTCTGCAGGCTATCAAAAGCAGCAAGGAGAAACTAGAGGCCGAACTAGCCAAACTCAAATATGAAGGTCCTGCATCTTTGCCAACGCATCTTGTCATTTTGGATGCTGCCGTTCTTTTCAGCAATGTGTACTGTTTGCAATCTCTGCAGACGGCAAGGAGGAGCATCTTCTGGAGAAGAAAAGACAGCTGTCCAGAGAGGTTGCAAGTCTGAAAGAGACATACGAGCGCCTTGTGTCTCGCTTCCCGAACCTTCGCTTTGATTACAAGTAAGTCACATGGACTATTAGCACTGGTAACTTGTATTTTTGTTGCTAAATTGACATTTTTTTCCCCCCTTTTCCAACCTGATCACAATTAATACTATGTCAAAATGTCTTTCAGAGACCCTGAACGCGGATGGGACCGGAGTCAAGTGAAGGGACTGCTGGCCAACTTGATTACAGTACGCGACGTCTCCTGCGCGACCGCCCTGGAGGTGGTCGCAGGCGGACGACTTTATAACATCGTCGTCGACACGGAGGTGAGTGTGCAACGTGCGGCTCGACTTTAGCCACGTGGCTTCTCATACTCAACGCTAACCGGGTAATGTTTGTGTGTTTAGGTGACAGGGAAGAAGCTGCTGGAGAAGGGAGAGCTGCAGCGAAGGTACACAATCATTCCCTTGAACAAAATCTCTGCCAAGACGCTGAATGACAGAGTGGTCAATACTGCAAAGAGCCTGGTGAGCAAACCTAATCTTTGTTGTGCGTCATGAATGAATCCCCACTTAAGAGTGTCCATCCCCTTTCTCAGGTGGGAGAAGACAATGTGCACACAGCTCTATCCCTGGTGGGCTACGAGTCTGACTTGCGCAAAGCCATGGAGTATGTGTTTGGCTCCACGCTGGTGTGCGACACTCTGGACAACGCCAAGAAAGTGGCTTTTGATAAACAGGTGATGACCAAGACCGTCACTCTTGGGGGAGACATCTTCGACCCACAAGGAACTCTGAGTGGAGGTGAGAGCAAGGAGGAAGCACGCATAGATTGTTTCCAAGCATTTACACGTTCTTAGCTATGTATGCCTTCTTTGGCCCTGACATAGGGATACAATTAACCAATATTTTGCTCATCGATTAATCTGCTAATTATTTTATAAATGCATTTTATCCATGTATTGACGCAATCTGAATTATGCAAGCGTTCTGAATGTTTTGTTCCTTTCTCTTGTTCCAGGAGCCCGTTCGCAGTCTGCATCAGTCCTGGTCAGCCTGCAGGAGGTGAAGGAGGTTCAGAGCAACTTGAATGAAAAGGAAGCCCAGTTGAAGGACATTGAACAACAACTGGCCAGCTTAAAGGGAACCGCCGAGAAGTAATGGCATCCTAAATTAGATGGCGATATTTTCGCGGATCATTTCAAACTGGTTTGGGTCTCTAAATGTTCTGCCTTGTCCCGGCGGCCTCCAGATATCGTCATCTGAAACAGCAGCATGAGCTGAAGGTGGAGGAGGAGCAGATTTTGCGGGTCAAGCTCCAGCAGAGCTCCTTCCACCAGCAGCAAGAGGAGCTGGAGAGGCTGCGCAAAGCCATCGGTCCGAAACATTTAAAAAGATTACAGATTTGGAAAACACAACTTGTTTTCTTACACTGTGTATATTCTTTGACCAGATGAGAGTGAGGAGACTCTGCGTGTCAGCAAAGAGGTGCAGAAGCGGGCGGAGGAGAAGTACAAGGTGCTGGAGAACAAGATGAAGAATGCAGAAGCGGAGAGGGAGAAGGAGCTGAAAGCCGCCCAGCAGAAGCTCAACGCAGCCAAGGCCAAAGCAGATGCCTTCAACAAGAAGCTTAAGCAGAAGCAGCAGGTACGCAAACGCACCACAGCATTTGTCTAGAACGTTCCAAATCCATTTCTCAGCGACAAGTTGGTCTTTGTGTCTTGATAGGAGTCTGATGCAGTGGCCTTGGAGCTGGAGGAGCTGCAGCGGGAGCAGACTGGTTATGAGCAGCAGATTCAAGCTGTGGACGAGGCCTCCAAGGCTATCAAGGAGCAGATCGACAGCATGGCCTGCACTGTGGCGCAGAACAAGGTTCCCACGCCACTCGTTATTCAAGTCAACAGCAACAATTATTACAGGAACATGCTGAACGTGCAGTCATATTGTGTGCAGGAGGCAGTTCGAAAGGCCCAGGAGGAACTCTCCAAGAAGAAGGATGCCATCATGGCTCAGTTCAAAGAAATCAAGGTGAATATTTGGCCTTGGGCCGCAAAGCTTTCTGTTAAAAGGCACGTTCTAAAACTACCGGTTGAGAATCCCGGTCTAAATCAGAAATATTTGTGAAAATTGGCAGCTCTCATCTACATTGGCTCCTTGAATGTGTTGGATGAGGTGGTTGCTTCTGCGTCATGATTGTTTCAGGGGAAAACCACAGAAGCGGACAAGTTACGAGAGCAGAACAATGAAGCTCAACTGAAGGTTAAGGAATTAGAGCACAACATCAATAAACACCTCAAAGAGAGCCAGGATGCAGCAGCCGCGGTAAACAATCATTCATGTGTGTAATTTGATTCATGAGCATGCATCCATGATCCTACCTTCTTCGTCTTCCTCACAGGTCGCTCGGATGCTGGAGGAGCACGACTGGATCCAGACTGAGCGGCAGCACTTCGGGAGGCCCAACTCCTCTTTCGACTTCAAGACCAACAACCCCCGCGAGGCCGGCCAGCGCCTCAAGAAGCTGCAGGAGACCACCAGCAAGCTGGAGAGGAACGTCAACAAGCGGGCCATGAACATGCTGAGCGAGGCAGAGGAACGGGTGAGATGAAAAAAAAGGAAAAATGTTTCTCATCATTATAGAGAGACTGATTGATGTCCATGTGCAGTACAATGACTTGATGAAGAAGAAGCGGATAGTGGAGAACGACAAGGCCAAGATCTTGCAGACCATTGAGGAGCTAGACCAGAAGAAGAAGGTGGCTCTCAATGTGGCCTGGCAGAAGGTTCGCCAACCAATCCATCCAGATTTATAAAAACACCCCCAAGTTAAATTTCTGCCAGGAGAAACTGCAGTTCCTGAAATGGTTCAGACGTAAATCACAATTACCATTTGCTTTCCCAGGTCAACAAGGACTTTGGTTCCATTTTCTCCACCCTGCTGCCTGGAGCCTCAGCAAAACTCGCTCCTCCGCAAGGTTGCGGCTTCCTGGATGGTCTGGAGTTCAAGGTTGCCTTAGGGAACATCTGGAAGGAGAACCTGTCTGAGCTGAGTGGGGGGCAAAGGTAAGCACAGGAAGTCAATCGCATAAATTGTCTTTTTTTAAATTATTTTTAAATAACGTCAAACATCTGTCCTTCAGGTCTCTGGTTGCCTTGTCCCTCATTCTCGCCATGCTGCTCTTCAAGCCTGCTCCCATCTACATCTTAGACGAGGTGGACGCCGCACTGGACCTCTCGCACACGCAGAACATCGGGCAGATGCTGCGAAGCCATTTTAGACACTCGCAGGTTGGCAACTCGTTAAAATGACCGTGCTCACCGGTCATGTTCCATTTGCAAACATTTCAACTCTCTTCCAACAGTTTGTGGTGGTGTCACTCAAGGACGGCATGTTCACCAATGCCAACGTCCTCTTCAAGACCAAATTTGTGGACGGCATGTCCACAGTGTCGCGCACTGCCCTCAGCCAGAGCGACACCAACCTGCCTCACAAAAGTCACGCGCGACAAGGCGTAGCTAATAGAAGAGGGAATCAAGTCGCTTGTTAGATCAGCATCATCATAAACAGTTTATTACTCATTTTCTAGCATGAATGACATAACCAAACATTCCTGTTGCTATCATCTTTACTGTTCATTCATTCTCTGAGCTCTTTGTGAATATGTTGAAACTTTTATGTTATTTGCCTTCTGTTTTAATTCCAATGCATAAATGTAGTAGTTTAGTAAATAAAATATGTACGCTTATACCTATTTAAAAATACAGGAGTCCTTTTTGGTCAATTATTATTTCTGTCATATGTGGTTGTTACTAACTTCCAATGAGAAAAAAAACACTAGATCAACACAAACTGATAAATTAGTCAAATAATCACTGTTGGGACAAGGTAGTTTTTATTTCACTTGTGACAAATTGAAACAACTAAAGCATATATCACTTAAACAGGGTTGTAACTTAGTTTCAAGACCTGACAGAAAAAGTCACCTCATATATTTTGCAACGAAAACTCCAAAGTTTTCACCTTCCAATGTTCTAAAGAGTAATAATAGTATTGTCACTTTGGCAACAGTCCGCCAGGGTAAAACAGTTGTCGATATTTAACGAGTAGACAAACGATACAACAGTAGTAAAAGCCTCTCTTCGGGGCCATAATTAGTGTCAACCACTCTGGTTCGTCAACATTTAAATTGAACTACGAGAACAACTGTCCAAAGAGCCAAATAGAAAGGACACTACAAAAGACAACTTTCACACTGGGGAACAAGGTGTGTAATTTCTTATTACTTTGACCACAGAGTTTATGTGGCTGCTTTGTGTGCATGTGTGACTGACTGACTCAAGGCTGGCTCTGGATATGCCTGCGCAGATCTTGAGCTTTGTCCCTCAGGTCTGGTCTGCTGTCCGACTGCAGCGTAGACAGGGAACGCTGCAGCTGCTCCCGACTCTTCACGGACACACAATCCCACTGTTCGCTCTCTGGTACACACAAGTAAAACTATCAGTAATATAAATATTAATCATCATGGGGAAATAAAATCGAGGTAATAAAAGGCTGCAGTTATTTTTTCCTCTTGGTGGCCTTACCTCCAGTTCTCTTCACAATCAGCTCCACTACAGACAAAGCCTCCGTCCTCACAGAAGAATAACTTTTGTTTTCTGGTAAAGGAGGAACATCACACATGAAGGCGAAGTGGAAGCCTACTGAAAAATTCGACGGTGACGTTTACCTAAAGGATGAGTGAGAGCAGCACAGGTGTCGGTTAAGATCCGAGACAGCGTGCTCACGTCGGTGCTGTTCTTCTCAAACAACAGTAATCTGGAGGGAAAACAGAAAAGGAATATTCATGTCATGTGACAACGTCATTGGAGGCGTTTTTTTGGTTGTCCTTACCCCTGGAAATAGGCCTTCATGCAGCGGAGAACGGCAAGCTGCACCTTCCATGTGCTCAACTGCAGCTTCTCACACATGAGGCTACAGACCTCCTCCTGGAAACGAGCTGTCACAAAAACGTGTGATATCAAAGATCAGTCTATTCATTTGTTATATCGTAATTTTGCAGCATGACAACTCACACTGAGTCTGCGGGTTCTTCGGCCAAGTTTTTCCCATGGTTTCAAAAGCGCAGAGCACAACTTCCGTCTGCAGTTCTTTCTCCTTGGTTCCGAGGTCAACCTCCTCCTCTCGTGACCTCGGTGACGCTGCGCCGCTCTCTGGACAGCTCTGCCAACAAGTTCAAACACGAGTCACACTGAGGGGCTTCCCCCCCCCTGGAAAAGATGAAGCTTAAAGACACCAACGTTACCTTCTTTATCAGAGGGAAGAGGACGTCGGTCATGTCGCTGAAGCGGTCCTCCTGGCTGCTATGAAGCACGTCGCCAGCACAGCACAGGGCGGACATCTTGTACACCAGACTCTCCTTACGACATTCCTTGAAGACCACCTCCAGCACCTCTGAGGTGGTGGGCTGGCCTGCGCAAGGCTTCTGTAGCTCTGTGCTACAGAGAGTACATACGTACATACATAAAAAAGCAAGATGAACTCAAGTGGATATAAAAAGTCTACACACCCCTGATCAGAAACCCTTTTGTGATCAAAATAAACTTGATCAAGATTTGCTTGACTTATATAATAATAAAAATGTAAAATAAATGCAACAAGGGTGAAAAGAAAGACCTGCATTTGGAGACAATTGATCCAATAGCCTTCAGTAGTTCCTCCTAGAGGGGGGGGGGAGCAAAAGCCAAAGCACGCCATCACTTAGTACTCATTATTATTTTTGCGACTCTTCAGTTTCGTGTGAATTACCTTGCCCGCCCACGTGCGTCCCGCCAGACCCTGGATTAAGGCAGTCAGCACCAAGCCCAGGTGTGGCGCCACCAATGAGCCCGTCTGTTCCTTGGCAACGGTTGCCATGGCAGCTGCGCCCTGAGCCTTCATCTTCCAAGACTGGGACTGCAGTGCCTTCTGGGTAATGGCGATGAGCTCCGTCATATAAAGGCGGATGCCCCCAAAACTTCCTGGAACCCCATTTTTTTTTTAATCATGACAATCACCATAATTTGACATGATTTACTTCATGTTTGTTCTTATTTACATAAAATGTAATCCATCACTCCTTTTTCTATTAACTGTACTCATAAAGATGTCTCACCGGGTACATTCTCCTGCCACACTTCAGTCCACAAGGTGGCGTCGTGACTCTCTCCTTTATCCTCGTCAGTGGCGGGTGCCTGGTGCATGCCCAAGAAAGCCAGCGGCAGGGCCACTCCGGCATGGGCCTTCAGCACATCGGGGCTATAGTGGCTGATGGCGTGCACAGTCAGGGCACAGGAGGACTTGTACACAGGCTCTGGAAAGAAATCACAAGGGATGTTCTTTCTGAATTTGAATGCAAGTTGGTTGTAGTGCTGCCTCACCTTCTTTCTCCAGGTACCAGGTGCTGAGCTTCAGAAGTAGCTTCTCCACGCTGCTGTCTTTCGCAGTCTAATGGAGCAAAACAAATGTTGATTTGTGTTTCAAATGATAAAAAGTTGTGCTGATCCACTACGTTTTAGGCCATCCACTGCAGTCCATTAACTCTAAACTACGCTTAGATGAAATTTACCACTTGGTGGAAAAGTACACAACACAGTTTAAGCTAACGCTGTCAAAACACCTGAGCAGAATTCAAGGTCCTTACCCTGACGAGATGGCCCAGTGCAAAGGCGAAGGCTTTTTGAACCACGGCGCTTCTGTCATGGATGCCGCTGAGCAGAGCGCTCATTAGTTTACCTGAGAGCATCACAAACCATGAGCATCGTGCTTGTACAAAAAAAAAAAAAAGACAAAAGTAGCAGGCAGTGTGGCACCTGAGTACGGCGTGAGGTCCTGGGGACATTGCACTGTAAGTGAAATAATCACACTGGCACAACCACCCTGTGAAAAGAGATGATGTAAAGTCATATGTGGTCTTGCTATTTTAGAAAAAACAAAACCAATTCATTTTTGTACTATTTTTGGTAACACACTAAAATGCCACCAGATGGCGCCAAAGCATGGGAATATTGAAGCATACATGTTTTGAGGTCATAACATTGTGGTATAGTTACATCTTCAACTAATAACATTGCTAATTAAAAATCTTTTTATGTTCATCACTGTTTTTTTTTCTCACTTTTCTCCAGAAAGCTAAGCTCTAATTGCTTTACTGTATTCTAGGCTCATGCATTACCTTGGTGCCAAGCCCGACTCCGCTCTTCAGCAGCTCACACAGCTTGGGAACGAGCTCCCCCAACACTGTGACGTCGAGGTGCTGCAAACACTAGAGAGATACACACACAGGCATGTGATACCATATCAAAGATACCTTCTATGCCATGCATATCTTCAAATGATATTACCATATTAATGGTTTCCATCATTGGAGAGGACTTGGCAGCGCTGAGCCTGGCAGCATCCATGGCACTCTATTATCAAAATGGACAAGTCAAAGTTGTTAAGAGGTCTTCAGCTGCCGCGCCTGCATGATGGTTCGTAAGGAGAGCTGCTGTTACCTTCTCTTGCTCCGTGGCTCTGAGACTGAGGTAGTTGAGCACCTGAGGCTCCATGGTGCTCAGGGCCTCCAGAAGAGCTGGGATGAGTCGGGAAGCGTGAGGCTTGAGTTTGGCTCCGGCTGTCTTACTGATCTTTACTAGGGTCTGGATGCTGGTAGAAAAAGAAGAAAAACAATTTAGAAACAAAAAGCTGCATGCAACAATAAAAACAAGAAGTTACCTCAGCGAGCGAACCTCAGAGACATTGCTGACTATGCCCTTCTCCAGCAAGGTGGGAAGAATTGCGGCCACAGTTCTCTGGGCAGTAGAACCAGTGGACTCGCACATACGAGTGCACACCTGGACGCAGAGTGAGGTCAAGTCATAACGGGTTCATTTCTCAGCCGGTAAACCGAGACAGGAGTGATTGAACACTTTACCTTGCCGAGCGTTTTTAGGGTTAGATCTGCGGCCTTCCTCACCGATTCCTGAAAGACATTTCAATTCAAGAGTTGAGACTCACAAGTCAGTAGCAACGGTAGAGAAATACTTATCAGACCTTCTTAAGCCGAACTGTTGCGCAACTGACATATTTTGCTGTCATTTCACTCACCTTAATATCATCAAGAACTCTGAACAGAGTCTCCCACATCTCCGCCAAGTGATCAATGAGGTCGTCAGCTTGGCGGCCTCGAACCAAGTCATTGAGGGCCAAACAGCTGTGAGGAAAAATCACTTTTGAACACATAGGGTTGTGTTTTTGGCAGGAGGTGACGAACTAGTGGAGCCTGCCTTATTTAAAGTAGAAGTCAAAAATTTCTTTTGACAATAACATGCTGTAAGAACGCAATCTTGGCCGGGTACGCCCAATCGGCATATCATCTTGTTTGAATGAGTTTGCACAGGAAAGCATTTACCAAATGCGGCCCAAATTGAGGATATATTCAAATATAAAAATCAAATAGGCATACAAGCAACCGACCTGGACTCCCGCACTCTCCAGGTGTTGCTAGTGAGGTTGGAAATGACATCATGCAGAATCTCCTTCAGGTATTTATCCACCTGACACCGACCGAGAGAATACACTTGAATGAGCAAAGCTCTGAGAATGTTTCACATTTGAATCGACACTAAGTTTTTCCTACCAGGGTTTTATCAGTAACTAAGGCATCCCAGATGCTGGTCATGGCCTGGCGAACGCTGAGGTTGGGGTCAAACTGGTAGCGGTACAGGCGTGGCACTAGCTGTGGCAGGAATGGAGCTAGCTGCTCACCGGCCTTGGTAGCAATCATGTGAAAGCCAAACGCAGCGCCCTGAAAAGGAGGAGAGCTCAGGTTGGAGAAGGGAATGTGAAACATGGCCAGTATTGGCAACAAAATTTATAATAATTGTTTTTTTTTTTTACATGATTACTTAGATGTTTATTAGTGTGGCTATTGTTTGGCGTGGTGCTCCTATCCGGACACCTAAAATGCATGCTTCTCATTTTCAATAGTCGGATGATGTCTTAATAGGAGAGAGGTCACCTTTCGAGAGTTCCACATGGCGTGATGGTTGGCCAGGTTCATAAATTTGTACACAAGGTCAGGCTGGTTCAGGTCACTTGCCAGCGAGCAGAGCTCTTTGTATGTGGACAAGCTGTGGCTGCCGGGCACAATATTAAACGGAGCTTACAATACATACAGCAGAACCGAATGTGTAGAAATGACAGCAGAGTGGAATATTTACCCATCAGGTGTTTTGCCGATGCCTTCGCCTTGGAACACCTGCGTGTCTTCTGAAACAGCATGTTTTATTCTGTTTGGGGAAAAACACATGCAACGTTAGTGCTATGTGACCTGTAAGCAAAAATGGCTTCTTTAATTTTAATCCCTTCACCTTTTGCCGGTCATGAGTGTTTCCACCAGGGTGGAAACCAGTTCCTGCTGGTCTGTCTTTCCACCCATCTCATAGACCAAGCCGAGGCCTTTAGATGCCACATCCTGACTCAAATCTAAATCAAATAAGAGTTGTTATTTTTTTAAATCAAAAGCATAAAATGCTGCAACAATACCTAGCTAGTGACACAAACAACAGGTTAAATGTCTCTCACCATCTGGGTCTGAAAGAATGGAGATGAATGCCACCTGGATCTCCTTCAAATGGGACTGGAGGAGAAAAGATAACAGGAAGATGTTTCCATGGATTGGTTTGAAATGTCTGCTATGTTTCATAAAAAATAAAAAAGTAAATAAAACAAAACAAAACAGGAGAGCCCATGCCTTGATTTCCTTGTGTTGGCTGAGTTTCTTAACCAGAGAGAGAAGCCAGATGCAGGCTGCCTGCCGGACATGAGGATTCTGGCTCGGAATGTACTTTGACAACACAGAGTTGAGGACCCAAGGAACCACGTCATTGTTTTTGACATCTGGCAATGAAAGCAAAGCAGTCAGTTGACATTTCTTTTGTCGCTTTTTTAAATGTTTAAGCCTTCTGACTCAAAGTGGGGATGAGCTTCACTTCTTACTTGAGGGTGGGCTGTACTGTTCTTCAGTGCAGGTCCATGGATCTCTTACAGCTCCAGAAGTGGTGCCTAAAGCAGCGGTGGTAATTGCTTCTCCCACTGTGAACTGCAACTCCACTTGCTTGGCCTTGGAAGCAAAAAATGGGGGAAACCAACAAAAAGCATTAAAGCTTACGGACCGTCGTGATCAAGATGAATAGTTAGAAAAAAAATTATCATCAGCTCATGTATTTCAAAACCATAAACCGGCAATTCCAATAAGTACAAGTCACACCTCTACTGAGTCCATAAGTCCCTGTAGCAGCTTCTTTTGATGAGGGAAATCTCCATCTCCTACTGGAAGGTAGCCCAAGGTTTGGATTGAGCGCTCTTTTATCTAGATCAAGTGGAGAATATAGACACACACACAAAAAGGTGTAAGCCGACATTGCTTCTCTAAAGTAAAGTTCTCTGGGCAAGTTCAGAAACTTTACCTTTAGACTCTCCTTGCCAGAGGGGATGCGAGCTAGCAGATTGTCTACAACAGACAATTTGGAGAGGCCTTCACCCTCGGCTGGAATCAGCAGGGCTCCATTTCGACTAATTTCTCCGAGAGCTGTACATGCTGCTAGTGGCAATAGTGCACTGCTGTTGTCCAGGAAGGAACCTGAATTGAAACACACAAAAATTTCAGGATAAAGAGCCAGAATGAAAAGACGCACAAAATACAAAACTTTGTACGTACCAACTGTCTTGGTTGCCATGGCAACAATGTCATCCTCTTCCAGAGAGGGGACACTTCCCTTGTGGGTAAGCTCACTGCATGCGGCAGCTTTCTTTTTGCTCATATATCTTCCCACCATGTAGCCAAGTGCCAAGATAGCACCGTGCTGAGTCTCTGGGCTCTTGAGTTTTAAACAAAACCCATTTGCAGTTAGTCAAGCAAGTCTTAAAGCATATCAAATAGTGAGAGTGTCTTACGTGGTTGTCTTTGGTAATCTTGACTAAATTGTGCACGGCGGCCTGCAGATCATTGCCTGTCATGGTGGAGACCACCACAGCATACAGTTGGGCTGCAAGCTCCCTCATGTCCTCCTTATTTGTGTTCATCAGACTCTGGAGAGGAAAACAAACATTATAAGATGAATATACAATAACACATGTGAAGAACACTGACCTTAATCCAGTCAATTTTATCAACAAACTTGGGAGCCAGTTTCTCTGGGCATACAGCCACCACCTCCAAGAGAAAGTACATTGCGGGAATTCCTATTTAGAGAAAAAAATATTTATAATACTTACACAATACAAAGTTCTCACTTTGATGAACAAGTGTGTTTACCTCCGACGGCAGACAGCAGCTGCTGCAGCAATTCCAAGTAGATGTGAACAGGATTGGTTTCAGCGCCCTTGGACCCCGAAGAGGGAGGCTCAGAAGACAGAAGTGTGCGGACATACTGGCCTATGGCTGGCGCGTCATCCTGCATGTCTGAAAGTCGCATCGACTGTGGTCTGGCGCCCGCGCTGTACGCCAGGCACATCCTCAGGTAGTGGACAATCTGGGGGAAAGGGGGAGGGTAAAATATGGGGCACTGCACTATTTTATGTCCACATCAGTGTTTGGAATTACCTCTGCAAAAGCAGACGGGTTGAAAGGAATGACCGAGGTTCCAACGATGTATTTAGCTGGAGTCTTGATTCTCTGAGATGCCTGTAAATTAATTAAAAAAAAAAAAAAAAAAAAAAAAAAAGAGACATTTAGAAATATTTCATAACAGGGTGTCAAGTTAAAAAAAAGATAGAGGGAGTCTTACCTCCTCTTGAATGTAGGCCACCATGTCTGGAAAGGAGGGAATGGGCTTGGGCCCCTCCTTCTCAGGACTTTTAGTCGGAAACGTCCTCAACACCTTCTGAGCCTCTCCACTCACCTCCTCGCGCCTAAAACCACAAAAGAGAACCATGTTGGGGATGGGGAAAACGACTCAAGCCATAAAATACATCCATACAGAACGTGATTGGTGCTTACGGGTCTCCAGCGGCAAGCAGCAGAAGGTATCTTGATGGCACATGATCAGGCCCAAACACTGTACTGGCATACTTCATGGCAACCTGGCGAACTTGAACCTCAGGCTTTAAAACAAAACAATAATAATAAACGTTTACTAGTTAAGTGCGTCCTCAAACAGAGGTCTCAAATATACCAGACACCATGAACAATTTATTGCTGAGTGAATAACAATTTTAGCACTTTAAAGCATCTGTCCACTCAGCAAAGATTGTATCGCCCTGTTTCCACTCACCTTCACAATGTATGCGCCCACCAATGCTTCCATCAGGTTAAGCAGTGCCCCCTGTAGGTTAGCATAGGCCCCGACCATCATGGACAAAGCCTCCTGGATGGCAAGACGAACATCAGGCTCCTCCTGAAAACACAGCGAGACGATAAGAATCACATGTCACAATGTGCTGCCATATGAATAAACTCTACGAAACTCACCTTGCACATAGACTCGAAAAACTGTTGCACTAGTGCGATATCCTTTGTGAAGAGCTGTGGCATACGGCTAGAAAGAAAAAATAAAATAAATTAGAAATCTCAATAGCTGTGTTCATGGGGAGGGTGTATTATTAATACCTTGAGAGCTTTCCAACAGCAGAATATGCAACACATAGTAATTTTGGATCCTGTGAACAGATTTTCGCCATTTAGTAGATGGAAAAAAAAAAAGCAATGCACAAAATGTTTAAATTGAAGGATTTACCTCTTTGTATTCATTTATAAGCTTAGTAAGGCCATTCAGCAGCATTAAGCCTAAAGGTTTATTTGTGCCAGGGCACCTGAAACACAGAATTATTTTCAAAAATTGTTCAACATAAAAGATTAGTCTATTGCGAGGAAAGATGTTTCTTTCTTACACCATACAGATGTGATGGACAAACTGCAAAGTGAGAGACAGCAATTTGTTGTTGGTGTTGGCTCCAAACAAACCATCATAAACAACCTATGAAGGACAGGAGAAGGGAGGTACTATAAGTCGGTGGAGAAGAATTACACGTAAACCATTCAAATCTAGCAAAGGATGAATTTTGTGGTGCCCGTGGAACGCACCTGGATATTAGCAGGGAAGCATTCTGCGGCAAGACGTGAGCGTAAAAGATGCGGCAGGATCTTTAACTTGACTCTCGTGCTCGCTGGTTCGTGTTTCAGCTCATGCTTCATAGTGCCGCCCTGAAAGATCATACCATGCTCGATTCAAATACCGTACCCAGTCATATTGGTGAGCATGCTCACAAACCTTTGTTTTGAGAGGAACGTCTCCAAGGTACACTTTGTACATCTTGTTGATTATTAATGGGTTATTCCAATCGATAATGCTGAAAGACAAAATCTATTTTTTGACCTGCAAAATGTCGGCCTAAACTGTGCACGTCCGTCTTGTTCCCTACTAACCTCTGTTTGCTCTTGAGCTCCAGATCAGCTGCAGTGGCCACACTGTGTCGTGTATCGCTAGACGCCACCACTAGGTGCACCACCGTCTCCACTTCTGGCACTTGCTTCGCCTCAATGAACTTCACGATGCCCAGCTTACACTGTTGAGACCAAACGCATGATGAAGCCTAATTGAAAGGGAAGGGAGAAGGCCTGCTGCAGTGACCTTAAATGACTTTACCTGCTCTAGCTGCTCTGAGGTCCATTGGGCCTCCCCAATGACCCTCTTGGCAGCATAGATATTCATCCCTGGGGGAGCCTGGGGGAGACTCTGCCCTGATGCAGCAGCCCCATCAGCAGAGCCTCCTTGGGAGGAGGACGGCGAAGGTCTAGTGGGAGACTCACTGAGCACAAACCTAAAGAGACAGTAAATCAATAACTTAAGATACAATACCACTCACTCTATTATTTCAATGGTACTAACCGCCAACTCACCCGTAAGGCATCAGCAAGACATCCAACATGAACTCCAGCAAGAGCTGTACTGTTTTTGGCCGCTCACTTAAGTTAAAAGGAGAGGCGCTCTTGCAGGCGTCTGCTGGATATTTCATATGGTAAAGAGTAGGAATCAGCAGGTGCATTAGGCTAAGAGAGGATGGAGAAGAGATGCAAAATAATGAGAGGGAAAAAAAAGTTCAGGTTAAATAAAGAGGATTGATACAAACAGCGAGCCTCGTAATCTGGTGCAAATCTTCATGCATATATGATGGAAGCTCCAGTTTCAAATGTAAAGCAAATAAGAACAGAAATGTCATGTCTTACCTGTCTTGCTGAGGCTGTGGCTTGCCTTCCATAGCGGTCAGAAGAGTGGGGGCCAACTCACACTGCCTTCCCACCTCCAGGCGAGGGTAGCCCATTTTTATGTAGATGATTGTGAAATTCTAAAAGGGAGGGTGGGGAATCAAGTCGCCACCACTAATAGAGTACAATCGCTTTTTTTCAGAATGAGGGACCATACCGTAACAAAAGAAGCCGCTGCAGGGTCTTGGTACTGAACCAGTAATGTTTCGACTGGTAGCTGAATTTTAGGTCGGCTTTTTATCCTCTTGTTCAGGTGGACGAGCAGCTCCATCACCTAGCATGAGACAAATAGTGATGAGACTTGGTACACCTGCACAATGTCTTGAAAACACAAAGCACTTGTCCTCTTTATGGTCACTTTTGCTCAGTATAAGTAAATAAATAAATACATTTACTAATGTCCTCTTTAGGTGGCAATATCCATGAGGGTATATATAAATGCTTCTAATCAAAATATCAATCAACAGCTCATTCGGATATGCAGCCCGTGGACCGAATATTGCAGAAATAATTTGCTTGTTGGAATCTGTCTGGATTTAATGATTTGATGTACGGGGGGAAAAAAAAATAATAAAAAAAATCAACAAAGCAAGGATGCAATATTCAGAGATAAAAAGCCTTCTTACTTTCTTGCGCACACCCTCCTGCACACTGGAAAGTTTGAGGAGAACAGGGGGAAGAAATTTGGAGATAATGTCCTGAAGCTGATCATCTGTCTCTGCATGGCCAAGGCGCAGAAACACCCGCTCCAGTTGATCTGTCAAAACCAACTTTATTAGTTCACTTTGTTGATGTTATCAGCAGTTGTTTTGTTGTTGATTCCCAGTGATGACATTTGTAGAAATAAAGTGATGCATAGTGATATGTATCCGTTTTATAATATTATAATAACAACATTACTCAAGGTAGTTTGAGCAAATTTAATGAGTATCCAAGAAGTAGCGTTCACTTATAAAAAGATTGGTGACCCTTGATCTACATGAATCGTTTTGACATCTGCACAGCACTTCAATGCCGAACAAGACTTGGGGTGTAACCAGTGGCTGGCACCTCCAGCTTCCTCCCGAGTCAAAGAAAATAAAACAATTATCCATCGATATAGAGCAATCAAATATACGTTATCCAAGTTTCTATTAAAATCTGGTCCTGACAGCCGCTGAGTCAATTTCTCAGCCCTGCTTGCTATTTCTTGGCATGGTTCCCTGAGCAGCGACAGCTCACACCAAGCAGTGCAAGCACGCATTTCCCTATTTCTCTAACCTAAATCGAAGCTTACATACAAACGACATCGTGAACAAATACACTTAAACGTTGCACACTGCAATTTGGTGGATCACCAGCATTTGATTTTACCTAAGCAATTCGTTTTAAAAAGGTTTGTGGCACATTCTAATTTGACCATGACTGGGCAAACGGCCTTGTGACGATAGTTAGCTAGCAAGTGCTAATTAGCATGCTAACAGTTTTGCATTTATCTCTAAACGCGCTGTTCCCTTGATCGTCTAAATAAGACCGGAGGCTAATGTAAACCGTTTTTATGTGTGCGTACACATAAGACAGCCACAAAAAAGTCGAAAATTTGAGACGTGATTTACTGTTAACGCACACAGAAACTTACTGAGTTCATCTTGGGCAGCCATGTTTGCAGAGGGTTATTAGCGACCCCTACAGATTGCAGTGTGTCACTGCACCCTCAGCTTCGGATATAACGCATCACGAAAAATGCATGTAACGTACGTAAAAGTATTTTGACTCAAATCAACTTTTCCTCACAATGGTAACATTCTGTTTTATTTACGACCTCAAAATTAAATCTCGTCGACAATATGCGCAATAGTGATGTTGTAACTATTGCAGACTGCTCTGCATCCTGCGACTCGATTTGTTTCTAAAATTACAATAATGTATATGTAATAACACCAAAACACCTTTTAATATAATATAATACAATTCTAAACTACTATACCACAAAATATTCTTGAATGGGCAGGTCAGTCACGTGACCTCAACCCGGTTTAGCATGCATTTATTATGTATAATATATCAAAAAAGAACTAAAAACCGCTACAGAAAAGAAAAAAACCAACATCTGTTAGTGTCCATGCGTTATATATGCACCATATTAGTGAAATGAAGGGATTATGCTTAGAAATTATTTTGTACCTCAAAATTGTGCATATTGTGACCATACATAATGCTGTCACAATGCAATCTCTGCACTGCAATTAAGATTTGTATTTTAAGAGTTACAGACTATGTATATATGTATTTTGAACGCCTCTATCGAGAATTGGCTGCTATATTTTAATCAAAAGGGCTAAATTGCACACTTGACTGAAAAAAAGTATGTTTAAAAAGCCCAACATAACCATAACAACTATGAAAATTGCAATGCAGTTAAATATGCCACATCATAACTTCAAAGAGGTCTCATCTTGTGTGCGCGCTCCCGAGAGGCTTCTACTTTTGTCGACGGTCGTCGACGTAATAACGCCGAAATGCTGTGCACGAGCGGCTCCGAGCAGCAGGAGCAGTTGTCATGTGAATCAGCTGGGCCGAACAAGGAAGCAGATAACAACATCGCGGCTCGCTTTTTTCGAAATCAAGGTAATGCACATTCTTATCATCCCATGATCGGCCTTGCAGATGATCGCCCCGTATCTCAAGTATCTCAATTTCCGCAGGCTTTGTGCGTTTCGTGACTCATTTGCTCCAAACAGCTAACAGTTAGCCTCGCTAGCTAGATAAAAGTTGGCATGCCCATTAATGCCAGTGGTCCTCTCGCACCGTGAGTCCTCTTTTGTTTATTTGTGGACCAGACAACTTTGGCAATTATTGCAATATTGTTTATGTTACGTGAATATAAATAGAAATACCAGCATTTCGCACAGTCTTACAGAGTAGTAGTTGTGGGCCTGTGTGTGTAGCCACCTTGGTGGGACATTTAAACCCCCACTCGGCTGTGCGCATTCACAAGTTAGCAAAGCGAGCGGCTGGCTTGTATTTGGCTGTTTTATTTTATTTTTTATATCCATGCCAGTCCTGCTGTGTCTTTGCCAGTAAACGCTTGTTTTATAATGAAGCTCAAGAGTTATTTTATGAGCTAGCGAGCTGGGCTATTTTGCTAAGCCATTGCTAGGAATCAAAACAAAACGTAGCATAGTCAGCTAGCCGAGCAGACAACAAAGATGAACCGTGTCGGATAAACTTGGTTGTCGGTAAATAGTGACCCTTATTTAGAAATGTTATTTAGTTACGTGCCATGATGTTAACACATTTTCTCATTATTATCGATGTGTCGACTGATGTGATGCACGCTTTAAGGACAAAACGTTACGAGCCGGACAATGGCGTGTAATGTAAACAACATGTAGCAACAGTTAATCGTATTCGAGAGCGATCGTTCGATTCGTCTTGAAGATGTTACATAAGCACGTCTGAATCCATTATAAAGCGACCCGAGTGTCTGTTTGTCTAAAATCCCCACAAAAGTAGTAAACGTCTTGTTTCTTTGTTTATAGTGGAATTCCAATCACTTTTGGGAGTGGGGTGGGCGGATGGGACAGATCCAAAAGGGTCCCGTTTGGCATCATAAAAGGATTTGAGGCATCAATCCACTTTGTATGGAGCTCTACTGCCATCTAGTGGTGAACTTGCATATGTACCCTATCATGTGAAGGCTTACCATGTATCTGAGAATATCACAACGATCGCCCGGGTATTAAAGTCAAAGTCAAAGCCAGTTATAGATTAAAATATATTTTTTTTCTAGGTTCAAACGCTCACCATCTTTACACATTTATTGCACAGCCAGTTTTAAAATCCTAACTAAAGAGAAGATTCAAGATCTTAATTTGTCATTTGTTAAGTAAAAACACAGCGATAACACTAATCAATGAATTTCAGAATTTTCTATGTTCCTCTACCTATAAAAAGAATATAAAAGAACATAAATACCAGAACAATCGTGAAAAAAAATCTTTTAAAAAAAGACAGTGTGAACTTTTGGAGTATTCCACCTGTCCTGTTTTTATTATTCATTTTTCCCCCCAGCTTGCATCTGATGAGGCGACATCATGGCGGGAGCAGAGGTGTGTACCCCTGCAAACCCCACTTGCAAAATTATGACCTTCAGGCCCACAATGGAGGAATTCAAGGACTTCAACAAGTACCTAGTTTATATGGAGTCTCAGGGTGCCCAGCGCGCAGGTCTGGCCAAGGTATGAAGACCTCCCCATTTCCTACCATTTTCCCCAAAAGCAACAGTCTATCATTTCTCTTTTTTTCTCTCCAGGTGATTCCTCCTAAAGGCTGGAAGCCTCGTCGTACCTATGATGACATCGATGATTTGATGATCGACGCACCCATTCAGCAGATGGTGGCTGGCCAGTCAGGCCTTTTCACTCAGTACAACATTCAGAAGAAGCCTCTCAGTGTGCAGGAGTTCAGGCGACTAGCTAACAGCGACATGTGAGTATCCTGACAATCTTATCATCCTTCTGTCAGAGGTGAAGGATGATCATCGTGTTCTAAATTTGTTGTTTTTCCCCATAGGTACTGTACGCCTCGTTACCTGAACTATGAAGATCTCGAGCGGAAGTACTGGAAGAACCTGACGTTCGTTTCGCCCATATATGGTGCTGATGTCGGCGGCAGCCTCTATGATGAGGTAGGCCGAATGATTTAGAGATGGAAATGCAGTGATGGTTTTAATCCCTTGCTGTTTATGTTCTTCTGTGTTTTGTTTCTGAGACACCCTAAATAGCCACAAAATACTACCATAGCCCATCTAATCATGAAAGTAGTAGAATAATTGGTGTTGCCAAGATTTATAAATGTTATCAGTTTGTATTTTGCTTTTACTTGCAAGTTGTGAGCTAGTATGTGACGATTTAGATTCTTGAAACCATAACTTTGACCATCAACTTTGAATCTAAAATCACTGTGTCTTAATCTTTTAGGATGTGGAAGAATGGAACATTGGCCACCTGAACTCAATCTTGGATGTCATCGAGGAGGACTGTGGTGTGTCCATCCAGGGTGTCAACACTCCATATCTCTACTTTGGCATGTGGAAAACAACGTTCTCCTGGCACACCGAAGATATGGACCTGTACAGCATCAACTACCTCCACTTTGGAGAGCCCAAGTCCTGGTTAGTGTGTGCTTTATGTGGGGTGGATGGACAAAAAACACTTTATACAGCAAAATGCCATCAAGCTCAACGATACCACAAATTTTACAACCAAAGAAACACGATTCCAACCGTCACAACAACGTGTACCCCGCTTCAATCTCAGAACCACTTACTTAGCCTCGGGGTAGCCACAGTGCTCGTTTTTTTAACTATTGATCTTTCAGAGCAATTATTCGAACACAGCAAATGCTTGCTTAATTCTGTCAAGTAAATAAAATTAGGCCATTACAGTCAAATAGAGCCACTCATCAAACTAGAACGGCCAATGCTGCTTAGATTAGGTTGATGCAATGTGATAAATAACTATTGATCAGGCCGCTGCTCTTTGCTTAGGCAGAAACATTGAGTCAATGTGTGTCGGAAGGTTTGTATACAGCGTAAAGATTTGGACTTGTGCATGGAGGAAAGTAGGTAAAATCACAACAAACATTTCTCTCGTGTCTTGTAAGACTACTTAGCAGATTCATTCATTATCGAAGCAGTGGTTGAAGAAGATTTTTTTTATCCCAGGATGAAGGCAGCTCAAAGATGCATGCCTGACTAGAGCCCCTTTAACTATCCCCACCTATCATGTCCTTCCTAAGTTTCCTGTGTGAATTCCACATTTTCTTCTTATTGATTTTTATTTACTTTCCACTAGATGGCAGTCTTGAATTAGCGATCCCTCTTTGTCCCACTTGTACCCCACACACAGGCTCTAAAAATGACTCAATATTGAGAGTGTTTGGAAAGTCACAAGTAATTAATTCCCCATCTGTCTTTTGCCTGATAGGTATGCCATCCCCCCTGAGCATGGCAAGAGACTGGAACGTTTGGCTACAGGTACAGTTTCATTTGAGGTCACCTTAGTGTTTGAAGTAATCAAGTGAAGATTGAATAATGGTGTCATTGCGTTTAAACCATGGAAGAAAAAAAACTCGTGTTTGAATTACAATGCATGCATTTTGGGTCATTTTCTTCCCCCCATTGTTTGAAGTTAATTTTTTTTTTTCTTCAAGTAGCTGTGATTCTCAGATTTGTGATTCTGTGATTTGTCACAGTCTTTTAATTTCGTGTGTGTGTGTGTTTTATCAGGTTTCTTTCCTAACAGCTTCAAGGGATGTGAGGCGTTTCTCCGTCACAAAATGACACTAATCTCCCCTTTTGTGCTGAAGAAGTATGGCATTCCCTTTGACAAGGTGAAAATTACTTTTTATTCAACTTTTCATACCTGTGGATTTCTAATTTCCTTTCACTTGTCATCACAAAGACAGCAGTGTTTTCTTAAAGTCCTTTTACCTTTTCCCTCTCTCAAATGCAAACTTTCAGATTACGCAGGAGGCTGGAGAGTTCATGATCACCTTCCCTTATGGCTATCATGCTGGCTTCAATCACGGTTTCAATTGTGCCGAGTCGACCAACTTTGCAACCATACGATGGATCGAATACGGCAAAAACGCCACACAGGTATCAAATCAGCTGATTGTCATGAAACTGCAGGAGTTGTAATTCACTGATCGACTTTTTTTGTATTTTTTCTTTTACACCCTAAGTGTTGTAAAATGAAATTATCAGCCTATGTTAAGTGAAATGGAGTTTTTAAAAATAAATGAACATATTTGTCCTTTCTTTCCCCATTTCTAGTGTACTTGCAGTAAGGATATGGTCAAAATATCCATGGAGCCTTTTGTAAAGAGGTTCCAGCCTGACCGCTATGCCAACTGGATGCTGGGCAAAGATTCTTCGCCCATCGACCACACACTGGCCACTCCCAGTACAACACCCGAATTGCAAAGCTGGTTGCAGCGGCGCTGCAAGATGAAATCCTCCAATAAAAGGTATTCTTCCCTTTTTCCACTTGTGGTATTTGTCTGATGCTGTTTTTTTTACACCTCTTAAATGTTGTTTTCATTGCTCATACAGTGGCAGCCACTCTCGGATGCGTTTAAAACGTCTCCGACCCACAGAGGAGCCTGTTGGTCTGCATGGCAGTTCTCTGTGCAGCAGCAGGAGGAAAGGCCTGTGCGGTCCGCCTGGACCCAAAATGCGACGGTCTGTCCAAGAAACGCCTTGCAAATCAATAAAGGCAGAAGAGGAGCAAGAGCAGGAGAAACACGGAAGAAGAGAGACGAGACAAAGCCAGAACTCTCTTCAGCTTTCTGGTAGGACTTTCTTGTATGTTTTTACATTTGGGTTTTATTTTCTGTTTATATAGATAAAATGTGTCTGTTGACATTTATTGCAGATGAATTTTGTGCAACCTACTCTGCGTCTACAGGTCGCTGCAGGCAGATGTGCGTGGTCAAGGTCAACCGAGTCGAGGGCAACACTTTGGGTTTGTCTAACACGGAGCTCCAAAACTCTCAGTCCTGTTCCAGTCCGTCGCCGGCCTCCTCATCAAACCAGGATTTGAAGACAGAAACTGACACTCATAGTGACCCAGAAGACTTCTCAAGGGCTGAGATCAATGATAGGACTTCTGAAGGACTCAGAGATTTATCTGAGCCATCTCAAACACATCTGGGAATGAACACTTCAGCTTGTTGCCCCTCTGAACCTCAAGACCTCTTAAATTCTCAGGACTGTTCTCCCAGGGACCCTCCCATGGAGACTGCTACACTCACCCCCCCTTTCCACACAACAAGCACCTCCACTGAAACAGCGATGGGCTCATGTCCTCTTGATTCCGACGCTCAGACAACAAACGTATCGAGTACAGAAAACACGCCAAGCCTCCCAGAACCAAACACTAACAGCAGCATGAACAAAGCATCTGGAATTTGTGCAAACACGAGCGCCGAACCAGACTTAACAATCACTTTTGACCAAATACACAATGAGTCACAATGCACTACAGAGGGAGATTATGATGCGGAAGCCAAGCCAGCAGAGGGAGCTAGTTGCACATCAAGTGCCCCTCCCGCCTCGCCAAGCCGTGACTGCGTGTTGGAAAACAGCAGTTGTGAGCAAAGTGTTTTCCTCCCGTTGCTACAAAGCAGCGCAGTGGATATGCCGCACCTCACTCCAGAGCCAGCAGACACATTTGCAATCTGTTCTTTACCGCCCGTACTGACCCAAGAGATGCCCTCCCTTACCCCAGCTGACGATGGGCTTCCCGCCACCTCCAAATCTTGCACGTACTCTCACCAGTTTGCACCTGTGCTCCAGCGGGAGATGCCAGGAGCTTCTCCACCCTCGCGTATACTCGAACAGGAAGAGACTGACTCAAGTATTCCCAACGAAAGTTCCCATCCAGAACAAATCCACGATTGGCATTTACCGTCTTCAAACAATATTCATATTTCAGAAATTCCAAGGTTAGAAACGGATGTGACTCATCTAGCTGGCGATGACAGAGACAAAACATCCGATTGTGTTCAGGAAGGTGTTTTAATGTCTGATGTAGATGCCGAAAAGCAGATGGGAAACTTTGAAGAGAATGAGGCCTCCTACCAGCTAGCTCAGAGCGTTGCACCTTTAATAGAGCAGCATTCCATCTTAGCCGAGTTAGCAACGATTGATAACTCCAAACATCAAGATCAAACAGATTTGCCATTGAGTCAAAGCAGTGTTGGCCTGCTTGGGTCTGCTACCTCATCTCATAATCCCTCATCCCCTTCTATCCCCAAGCACCATTACTCCGAATTAGAACTTCACTCTCATTTACCGTGTACACCCCAAAGCCCACACGCCGAGCCTCCGTATGACTCCAGCAGCATTTGGAGGAACTTTAACTCACAGGGCCCCGCTGTGCTCATCCAGCCAGAACCTTCTTGCGACTTCACCCATGACCCCATCTCGTACACCGTGTGGACCGAACCCCAGTGCAAAGAGGTCACACATCTGCAGGATCCTGAAGAAGAATTACGTGAGAGCCAAGAGGGGGACTCCGGACCTCTTACTTGGGCTCAGCTCGAGCCCACCTCGCTCCTTTCAGTCACTGCCGCTGAGATTGTGGAGTCACGTGGCGATGAAAGGGAATCCGACGGGGAGTTAGAAAGACGGTCCTCCGGAGGTGCTGTTCTACCTTTGGTGATGGGAGACGGTGAGCAAGCTGAGATGTCTGATATGGAGGAAGACGAGTCTGATGAGGATGAAGAGCAGCAAAGCAGCGCCAACGACGAGAGCAGCAGTGACTCATCCGACGAGGAGGAAAGTGATCTCAGTGACTACGAGTGTGATGAATCAGGCTTGGAACCAGGCGAGGTTTGCGCTGTGAGTGTTTTTGTCAAACAGTCCTCTCCCGTATAATGTGTACGTCTACTGATGAGCATCCTCCTCCTTGTTCATGCCAGTACCCTGCTCTGGCAGTCAAGAGGACCACTAAGAGCTGGCGTCACCCACTCAGGAAACCCACGGCCAGGGCTGTACCCACTGCGGTCAAACATCAGGCCGCCAGTGATGATGGTCAGTACGCACACACTTAAAAGTTCATTGAGGCCTTCTGTTGAGGTTTTGCTTTGAAAAGAGGCAGACATGTCTCATTCTTAATGTGTGGTTTTATGTTGCAAAGCAGGTGGTAGCGAGCCAGAAAGTCATCATCATTTGCCGTCTTTGGTTCAAAAGACAAGTTGGATTGGATTTGATGGCCAAAAATGATTATTCAACATCAGCAATATAATAGCGTACCATTTCCTTTGTTTAGGTAGTGAGGCCATCAAGAAAATTACCTCACTAAGTTGCGAACAGACTTTTGTCTTAATGCGACAAACAAGAAATCAAAGTAATGCCAGGGAGCATTTGTGTTGCTTTTTACAACCACTGAACCATTTCCCCGCTCGCCTCTCCCCATTTTTCACCTTTTATGTCTCCCCAAATGATCCCTCTGACGTCAATGTGTGCATTAAGCAAAAAAAGGATTTACCTCGATGTTCTATTATCATAAAATACCCTTGTGATATATATTCCATTTGTTTTCATGGTTTGGAAGCCGAGGGGGCTCTGGATGATCAACTGTAGATACACACGTGCGCACAAAATCGCATCCCTCATCTCCATGTTAGCGTTGAAGGATCAATCATTTAGCCGCCGTCTCCGCTGTTTATCCCCGCTGCGCAATATTCTTACCATGAAACCACAACTGACAAGCCTGTTTTATGATGGCACTGGAAGCTGTTTGTCATTTTCTTTCTCATACAGGATCACGTATGGAAAGATTTGTCAGCACAAATGATGGATTACCTGTGACTTAGCAGCAAAACTGTTTTTTTCTTTAATAAGTCACAAGCTGAAACCAAATAAATACTCACTCAGTGTCCGTATGTCCAGATCTCGAACCCCCTGACGCAATCCTCGCAGATGAGGACGAGTCTGAGATTGAAACATGGGCCAGGCCGCTGATCTACCTGTGGCAAAACAGGAAGAGCTGCTTCACAAGCGAGAGGGAATACAACGCTCGTGCCGCCACCATGGAGCCGTATTGTGCTGTATGCACACTCTTCATGCCCTACTATCAGGTACCTAAAATATGTCCTCTTATTGTCATGTGCATTGATTGCAAAATGGTCAGTATGCATTAACACACCTCAAATATAGCTGTTCTCTGACCTCTGGTTACTCTAGCTGATAAAAGTGAAATCAATACGCTTAGATCACTTTGTGTGAGACTAAATGGTCCCCCCCCCAAAACTCCAGAGGGAATTTTATTTTATACATTAAGGTGGACTTTCAATGGATTTTAGCCATTTTTTAAAGGCTTGAGTGGATTTTGAATTTTTTATTTTGTGTATCTTAGTAATTATCACCACACAGCTTACTGGCGCCCATGTGAAACTGTTTAATAGTATTCAATAGGCAGTTACAAAAACATTTCATGGTACTTTGGCATAAAATGTTTTTTTTTCCTAGCAAGTCTTTGTTGATGTGGAATTAATGCATTTTATGATTTATTCTGATAGTATATGGCAGCTGTATGAATCATAATTTGCATCCTCGTCATCACAACAGTGACGATAATCACATTGTTTTGAGCTTGCAATTATCTCATTGAAGAATCATTTTACATTAGTTGCCATCTGCTAAAACTTTTATTGTAAGAAGGGAGGGATGATATTTCATCAGCCACCACTCTAAAAAAAAAATCTAACAATCTGATTTCCTATTCTAGGGAGAAGACAAAGCAGAGGAGAGTAGCCCCAAAACAGCAGAAGACACATCGACGTCTTCAACTTCCAAGGAGGATCCTGCGCTTTGTTACCGGGGTCCGAGAAAATCCAAGCCCCTGATACCGGAAATCTGCTTTTCCTTCCGTGAGCAAAACTGCCCTCCAACTCCCACCAATCCTCTGCTGCAAGATGACGGCACCTCCCCTCTGCTTTCCTGTCAAGGATGCTGCCTTCAAGTACACGCAAGTATGTTATCCTGTTGGGATGGAGGCCACTCTAAAGTCTCAACTAAACACTGTGGGAGATCCCCAAAGGTCGAAATGTAGACGCAAGACACAAATCCTTCATTCATGCACTTATCTGCAAAAATTTGCACAATTTTTTTTTCCAAAATCTCAAGCCCTGATTTGGGCAAACATACACTTTTAAATCTTCAGCTTAGAATCCCCCTCACCTCAAAAATGACATCGCTTATCCTTAAGTCGCTTTCGATTCCTCCCGTGTTGATCCCTTCATGTTCTCTCCTGGAGGGTGTAGGTGTTACTTATGCGGTATGTCGGTGTGCAGCTAACCACTGTGTATTCGACACATGTTAAGTTGCTCCACATGCCCGCGGTTAGAGTGTGGGACTGAAGCCTGTGTCATTTGACACTGATGACAAAGCCACAAGTTTGCTTTCAAGAGGATCGCTAAGGACGGGTTGAAGCATCTTTCGCTCTCTGTTGTTACTCGATCTCCGGGAAGGAAAGAGAGGTGAGACAGGACGTTATGCGTGGTTTGGTGATGGATAGCCGAGGGGAAGAACAAAGGCGTACAGTCATACACAAACTTTATTATAAATAAAAATCCTCCCCCATAGATTGAATGTCCAAATCCTCTTTGGTGGTTGAATTTTAACCAACTGCTTGCTTTGAATAGAATCCAATTTGCTTGGATTTAGACCACCAACACTTATTTTGTTTCATGACACATTTGTAACCAAGGACGTAGATCAAAACTCAAGAAAACAAGATTGACACAAAATGGCCACTTTCATATTGTTTATGATTTTGTCGTGGCAGTCAGCCATGCCATATGGGTTACATATACATGCTGCGGCGAGGAGTTTGGGGTTGGGAGACATGGCGGCGTGGGGTCGCTTGTCTTGTCACGCAAAGCGCCCTGATATGTAAATCACAAATATATATAAGAGCATTTTTTTTTTTCATAGCCATACATTGTTGTTCGCATACATTTTTATTTTATCCATCTGGCCGAACCTTCTTGTGTCTCTTTAGTGTTTGATAATGATATCTATTTTGGGACACTGGTGTTAACCTCGCTTAATTTTTCAAAGAATAGTGCCCATAATAAATAAACTAAGTTGCGTGAATCTATTCCTGTCACTGGAGCTGTGCAATATGGATAGTTTATATCCTGATATAGGCAATTCTATGTTGTCCTATTTTTCTCCATTTATTTACAAAATATAGAATTTTTCAGTCACACTTTTATTTTCATAGATTGCCTGGTAGTGCGATTTATAATCAGATGTTACTAATTCTGTTGACGGCAGCGAACCAGTTGGATTCAAAGATTCTGCTTCTCTACTACTTTTGTCTTGTTTTCTTTTGTTTTCTTTTTAGTCTAAAATGGCTAACATTCCCATAATCATAACTTAACAGTGGAAACCCTTAAATAAACAAAATAAATGTCAAAAGTGGTGTGTCAAACCACACAGATAGTTTCACGTCACAAAAATGCAAAAAGTTAATGTGAAACTATATTATATTAACACACTCATCTTTGGATAGATAACAAGCAGAGAAGTGTACGATTGCATAATCGATTTAGCATCCCAATGAACACAAAGCTGTTGTTTTTAAGGTAAAGTGACCCCATATTGTAGCTGCGCTAACATTCTCTCAATTAAATACCATCGATCCGCAGTTCCCCTGTTCAAAGTCTCAGGAAACAATGTCTTATTTTCTTCTGTCAATGTGTCTGGCGAACGATTTCCTATTCTCTATCAAGTGTTTAGTTCTCTGTAAAAGACTCACACTTTAAAGTGGATACCCCCCCTATTTTCCACTTTAAAACTGAAAAGCAAGTTAGTCAGGAGCAAAAAGAAAAAGAGAATTTCAAAACATTTGAGAGAACTTAGCTGTCTGGGAGCATTACTCTCAACTTTGTGGCATGACATTGTTTGTCCTTAACCACGTGCAAATTGAGGAGTCTTACGGGAAATCCCTTGTAAGTATTTATTAATAGCTGAATGACCTTTCAAAGGAACATTGACGAAGTGAATGTCACACGGTTTGTATATTTTGAAGCTAAAGTGAATAATTCCAACTTCCATTAGGTTGCTACGGCGTTGCAGCAGACGACGCCGGCGACCTTTGGTCCTGCGATCGCTGCGCGGAAGGCATCATCGCAGCGGTAAGTGTTTTTAACAACAGTACTTGACCCAGATGCTTTTTCCCGAGTATTTCAATCGAGATTTCTAAACCCTCAAGATATAACTCTCACCTTTCCTTTCACAAAGATGTCACAAGTTGTTTATTCTGTGTGTTACCCGACAAAATAAGCCTCAAATCACCGTGGGTGCACCTTTTTGATATGAGCAGAAGAAAAGAAGCTAACTCTTTAAACCTTTTGGAAGTGAATCCCTTTCAGCATGAAATGATTTTCCACAAACCAGACTCAGAGCCACACATGAAAGCAGCCCAGTTAAAACCTTCTTTTGCTCTCTCGTCTCTCTCTTAATATTTCCTCAGGAATGCTGTTTGTGTAACCTCAGAGGCGGGGCACTGAAGAAAACCCAAAATGACAAGTGAGACAAGCTTTGGTTCTGCGATTAGCTCAGCGTCTCCCATCTCCAAAGCACGCACACAATAAGTGTATTAATTTGTTTGTGTCACGTGTAGGTGGGCCCACATCATGTGTGCAGTCGCACTGCCGGAGGCGAGGTTCATCAACGAAGTCAAGCGGGGTCCCATTGACACCAGCCGGATCCCCATACAGCGATACAAACTGGTGAGGAGCTCACGTACACACACAGGGAGCGCTGGAATTCCCCAGGTCCTTAAGGACAGGCTCGGTCTAATTAATGAAGTGTTCACAGCTCCAATTAACAACGTGAGACGAACATGCCCGCAATCAAAGTGAGATAATTAACCACCGGTGGGTGCGAGCGGGGGCTCGTGTTAGTGCAAATGTCCGTAAGTGTGTTTGGACTGTGCTTGCATCTGCTGCGTGTGTGTGTGTGTGTGTGTGTATGTGTGTGTGTTTGCTTAATGAGAGCGCCGCAGTGTGTCTCAGCAGACTTGACATGTTGCCACCGTAGTTAGCCTTGTGCTCCGGGCGGCACGATAGCTCAACACAAAGAAACGAAGTGATGAGGTCCCTTCCTCTGTTCAAGTGGATAACCGCGCTGAACCTTGCCTGCTCATTTCAGCTTGAATTAGAGTCTCGAAAGGAAGTATCGGATATAAAGACCAGCTTAAGGTTGCAAGTAGATTTGTATAATGATAGAGAAACAGAAAGAAGTGCTTTCCACATCTCTGTTCATGTTGGAATTTGCATTCAATAATCACACAAAATGACAAATGTGCATTTATACTACTGTATGTTGTTATTTTATTGTACTGTGAATGACTTAAAGATATAGCAGTGAAGACATTTAATTTAAATTAAATGAATTTAAATTAAATTTATTTATTCAGGCCTTCAATCGTCAAATTAATTACGCATTGTCTGATCATTTTTGGTGGTGGCTAATAGTGTGCCCAAGCGTATGCAAGAGAACTCTGTTAGCGCTGATGCTAGCAGTGTTCACACGCCACTATGTGACTAATACTAGAAGGAAAAAATAACTAAATCTTCTGACATACTATACAGCGGTTAGACCATGATAAAATGAAAAAACAATAACAAAGGGAGTGTAATGTTAATGCTTGTGCAAATGCCAAGGTCCCGTTTTGACCACAAATGCCACGGCAAACATGACCATGAAGCAATTCTTCTAAATCCAAGTCTGGTCATATTGTTTCATTAAATTTTCAAAAATTATGGATGTCATACCTTTCGATTGTTTAGTCTGTTCATTCTAAACCCTCCATGTGTTTGGAGGCCAGCACTGGACCCGTTGCCCCTCGAGCACCCCACCGCATTCATAATTTACTGTAACTCAACACACACTCACAGTAGCGCACCGGCGCACATCCATAATTTACTGTGGGAATGTTCTTAACGCATGGCTCAACACAAGCACCCGAATACACCCCAGAGAGGACACGGGCAAAGTGGGCCTAGGCTCAAACATTTGATGATGTTAACGTTCTCACACTAACTCGGAGGTCTCATACACATTGTTTTTCCAACAATTACTTCACACTGATAAGCATCTGCTCAGAGACAAATCCACCCTCTTACACACGCGTCATTGGTTGCATGCCAGTCACATTCTTGTCACGCTGGCTTCAATAGGTAGACGAGATGCTCTGGCCAGCGCTTCCAACACAGCCGTCCATAATGGAGGAGGTGTGGGAAAAAGGTTTCGGGAAATGTAGGCCAAGTTTGTAGTCATCAAGCAAGCACGCATGGAGCCGACGTCGTCCTGTTCACTAATAGATGTGCAAAGGAGACCATATTAACTCATTCAATGCCAGTGACAGATTTATTCGTCAAAGATTTGTTTTAATAGGAGAAATGCATAAAGGTGAACATTTTGTTCACGTTTGGCTGACTTTGCGGATCTTCTTTCTCTATGTAATAACTTACGAATACCTGGTGATGGTGAAAGGCAAAGGCCAGGTCTACTGGAGAGCTGCTAGGCTTCAAAAGGTGTTGTGAAGAAAATGCACGTTAGCTAACAGAGGCAGTCATTAGTGCTATAATGGCAGGATGTCGTCATTTTTTCCCCCCTTAGTGGGAGAGCGTGGAAACTGCCACTGTGACGGGCTTGGAACTTGATGGGCTGTTTAGTGCACCAAAGTGGCCAGTAGGTGCGAGTGTGTTTGGGCGCATGTACATGATGATCAGTCCCGTTTGTGTGCCGAATGGTTGCGGTAACTTGGGCTGATGTCATCTGATTACTCTTATTTGGGGCTTTCCTTCGATTGTATCGCTGGAACAAGACGTTTGCGTGGACAGCATTGCCGCTTGGCTCTCTTTCTCGTCCATTTGTTTATGTACACTGTGGTTTAAAATGACGTTAGGGATTCAAGGCACGACCGCGAGCTGACTCATTTTATTGTCTTTTAATTTGTTTTTGCTGTTGCTCATTCTCGAGCACTCTCAAATGAAATGCAAAGCAGCCGTTTAGCCCATTCCAGAGACCACACGGTTGATGATGTTTTGGTGCAACACAAGGAGTCGGTGACAGAGTTTAAGATAAGAATGAGGAGACTGAGCACTGTGCCTGACTTTGTAAACTGAATTGAATTTAAGAACAAGTTATGTTCCTTGTGACTGTCAATCAGGTTTGTAGTAAGAACCGTCAATAGTGAAATGTGTTCTTCATTTCTTGAATAAGTCATGAAACAAAAATACAAATTGGAGGCAAACGTGAACGTTTTAACATTTATCAGTTTTGTTCGGCAAAAAGCAAATCGGATTAGTTTTGGCAACAGATGAGAGGTTTAGAGGATTGTAACATTACATGCAAACATTCCATGTTCATTGATTTTGGTAAAATCACAATGTCCACATATTCAATTAAGTTTGACCCTTAAAAAATCGATTTGTAAAACTATTTGGTACAGCACATACAGTAACATGCAATGGTCTTTAGCCATCATGAGATTTAAATGATTAATCTTGCTGAATTATGAATTTTTTTTCTAGGGAGGACAAAAATAGACTTTGTGACGCAAAGCAAAATAGCTGCCATTTTCATGCTTTTATTGTGAAAGATGATTCACGGTGCAAATATTAGTGGAAGACTGCTGAAGATTTAGCTTTGGACTATTTGCACCCCTCTACAAGATTTTGTCTACCTTCTTTATATTTTTCGAATAGATTTCTATTTTTATTGTTAAGTTGCAGAGAAAATGTCATTTAAAACTACTCAGGTGGCCTCAGATTTCTACTTGGCTGATGAAATGAGATGTTCGGGGTGAGTCGTTGACAGCCTGCTGTGGTCTGTGTGTGTTCACAGAAGTGCATCTATTGTCGTAAGCGCTGGGCGGGGAAGCGGCAGGCAGGTGCGTGCATCCAGTGCTCGTGTGGCCGGTGTCCCACCTCTTTTCACGTGACCTGTGGCCATGCCGCCGGGGTTGTCATGGAGCCTGATGATTGGCCGTATGTGGTGTCAATCACCTGCCATAGACACCAGTCGCGGAACTCTTCGGCTGTAAGTTAACGTTTAGGACGGTCACGTTGGCATAAAACTATTTAACAGTCTGCTCAAGTTAACATTAAATCGAAAGAAGTATTGGGATCCAGAAAACAAGAACTGTTTTGGGATTCTTGAAATTTGAATGAAACCTAGTATTGATCCCTTAAATGAGAATGATTTTTGCAGAGGTACAGAACTTAACTTTCTGAGTTTCTATAATTGTCCATATATTCAGTAATGGCTTCTTTTTGCTTTATTAGAAGCAGCGAGCGTCTCAAGCGTCCATCTCGCTGGGCCAGACGGTCATCTCCAAGCATAAAAACCTGCGCTACTACAGCTCCAAGGTCACGGAGATCACCTCCCAGATGTTCTACGAGGTCATGTTTGATGATGGCTCCTTCTCCAATGATACCTACCCCGAGGACATAGTGGTGAGGACGTCTTTAATTAAGTCCATATTGGAAAAATAGCCTACCTCTTCTTCAAACTATATAAGATTCTACAAAAATAAGAAAATGGGACTCATGGGAAAAAAATCTTCCGTTGCTTTTAGTTAATGAGGAACTAGTCCAAAATGGGCGTCTACATACACAAGGAAATGTCCAAAGTTAAAATAAATCAGGGATGCTGGTCAACTTTTCCTTTAAAAATGATCCTGCATCTTTTTTCATGCACTCGCTGAGACTGATTATTATTTGTGTTTTGTATTTTTAGAGCAGAGATTGTGTCAACTTGGGTCCTCCCGAAGTCGGAGAAGCCGTTCAAGTGAAATGGCCCGATGGGCTCTTCTACGGCGCCAAATATTTGGGATCCAATGTGTCCTACATGTGCCAGGTATGATGCAAACAAATGACCCACTAACACACTTACCTTCCTCTTCTTATTTCCTCTGCAAATGCAAAAGTTGTGTCTCGCATGGAGTCGAGGGAGTGCCAGCAAACTAGTTGAACTCCCTCGACATCGGAGCCATCGTGACTCCGCTGAAATCTTGAGGACCATGTGAGAATAGCTGGAGGGAGAGAAAAGACACCAGACGCTGCAGCGAGAAATGAAAGCGCTAAAGCCGCCGTGCTAGCGAGCGCTGATGGGAAGAGCGAGCCGAGGATGAGAAGGATGTGACGACGTGCATTATTCAAACTCACTGAAATATTCACCAGGCTTCGACTCATGCGGCCCCCCACTTAAAGCTTTATTTAGACCAGCTGGGCGTCAAACGTTAGTTATGCGCTAATGCTTCCGTGACGCACTCGCTCGCACAAGTTGAGATTTGGTTCAAGTTAACTTTAAGGATTTCTTTTCAGTGTCTAATAGTTTCACATTTTTCCTTTTCCCTCTGCGTGTCAGGTGGAGTTTGAGGATGGCTCTCAGGTGTTGGCAAAAAGAGACGACATCTATACGTTGGACGAAGATCTGCCTAAAAAGGTGAAGCGTCGACTTGTAAGTATTATGTCACGTAAGGGAAACTATAAATTGCAACACAATAGGAAAGGGGAGGGGCAGGGGACAATCCTCTTAACAACACTTTTATTATAAATTAAAATTCTTGGCTGACTTGTTCGTATCATTCACTCCCATAGCTCCCCCTTGGTTGTCATAGTAACAACAGCCGGCTTCCCACTTAAATTGCGGCAGAATAAGAGTCGTTTCAAAATGTGAGAAAAAATGCATTGCATGATTCATTCGTTATTTCCATTGGGAGAAATGGATTCTCACGGGTTAGAGTCTGACCTCTGAGGTTTTAGTATGTTTTGTGTTTGAAGACATGACAGGTTAATTGAAGCTTCCTTTCCACTTCGTGCATTGCCAGTCCACAGCCTCCAGCATGCGTTTCCAAGACGCCTTCTTCACCACGCAAGGGGAGAGGAAACGGCAGCGTACGCCCAATTCACGCTTCCAGAAGGACTACGTGGCACTGCCGGACCTCCGCGCCACTGCCAAAAGCTCATGGGAGCAGCACAAAGGGAAAGAAAAGTGACGGGGGCCCTGACAGAGACCAATGAATGCACTGAGGTCACAGTCCGTGCGTAGGCGTGTGAGTGTTTGCGTGTGTGCTTGAGATTATATTTTTTGGACTGTAAACAATTTCCCAGATTTACTTGTGACCAGCAAAGGGGGCACAGAGAGGGAGCGGGTTTGACTCGTCTGTAGTTTCAAATGCATTTGTAAATTAATTCTACATTGATTGTTGGGGAGGATGTCGTCTCCTCAGTCGCCTCCTTGTGCTTTCACATCCGTCAGGGAGCAAACTGTGACTTTACACTTGTCGCAAGGTTTTGTTTTTACATGAGAAATGTAAAGTGGTTTTCCTTAACAGCTTGCCCATGGAGGTCTGTTATTTTTAAGTTTTGATTTTGATCTTTTCTGCACCTTGCTTGTAGTATTTTCCTTGTGTGTCATTGTTTCCACATCGCATGTTTAACACTGTCGCTAAGCCGCGCCAACATGGCTTCCCCTCTGCTCTTGTGAGTCACTTGAGTATATTTTAATGATTCTGTTCGGATTTATTCGTGACACAAATACATGCACACTGAGATTATAAATTAAAAAAAATAAAACAGTGATTGTTCTTGAGAGACAGGAAGCCATGCCTGCGCGCGCCTGATTAAATGAGAAATGCTATTCTGTTGAATGAAATTATTTAAATTTGTATTTATTTTTGTGCTTGCTATAGTTGAACTATTGCTAACTGCTGTAAGGAAAGCAAAATAAAATATGTTTTTTTAATTGCCAACGCGTGTGCTTTTTTTGTGTGGAACTTGCACTAGACACGAGGTGATTGTAGGACAAGGAAACATGTTCTACATGTGCGACCATTCGTGAAAAAAAACACAATTATGTAAATCCATACATCAGTTAAGCATGGTGATTTAAGTGACTGAAAAGCCACAGTTCTTTGTTTCTTTATGACGACGTCCCTCAATGTCTTGCCAGAAATGTAACAGAGTGTTCATCCACCCTTACCTTTTACACAGAACCCAATGAAGCGAGATATTGCCTTTTACATTTGCTGGGAAAATAGAAAGTGAACAGTTAGTGGGCCACTTGGGCATTATACCTGGCACTGAAGACACATTCCTTTGATTAAACCCACCAGCCCAGAATTTAGAAGATCACAACTCCTGTAATATTTATAATTGTTATATTTTGAAGGGGAAATAATCTAGAGAAAGAATCTCATATTCAATTATCAGCTCTAGGATGTCAGATGCTAATGCAAGGTATTTTCACCCTATTCTAAAGGAATTGCAATCAACTGAAAAGTACTTTGTTTCCTTGGGACTGACTGACTGGTGACTGGTCCAGCATGTCGACAGCCTATCGTCGATATCTCAGTTATTGTCGATATCGTCATTATCTACGCCGCATCTGCTTTGTCCTCCTGACGTTTGATTTTACTCCAACGTGAATCCTTCTGATACATGATCTAATTCCCTTGAAGGAATATGACTCGATGGAATCAATTAAATGTTTCATAGAAGATAACATCAGTGTTGCCCTACTTACATTCCTAATCTCTGAGCAAAAAAAAAAAAAAATCTATGAAGGTGCAAGTGAAGATCCTCTCCCACATGTTTTCAATCCACCAACTTTCACATCTACCAGATGTCCAATAACACACATATGGTTTTAGGATTGGCTGTGGTCTTTTTGAATGCTTGTCTGAATTTGTGTGTAGTCATCATTTCTCTGCAGGTTGTTCTACGTTCATGGCCTCTTCTTGGAACGCTTATCATGTCTGCCTCATTCAATTTCAACATTCCTTTGCAGCACTGGAGAAAATAAAATATAATAAAATAAAAATCAATAAAATAATCAAAAATCATGTTTTTTTTATAAATCAAATAATCAAAAATCATGGTCAAAGCTTCATGGAAAGTGAAAAGTGCCACACCCGTCCTCACCCCCACTTTCTGATTGGCTGTTTGATCTGTGATGTCACTTGGACACTCCATTAGGTACACCGCCATTTTCAAGTGTACCTAATAATAGGCCACTTCATTAGGGAAATATCGGTCAAAGGTCACAGGTATCAAGCTCTAGTCCTCGGGGCCGCGTTCCAACATGTTTTCCAAGTGACCCTCGTTAAGCGCACCTGCGTGAAAAGTTTTAGCCACTTTCACGTTCAAAAGGAGCTAAAACTTTTCACGCACCTGCACTTAACGAGGGAATCACACGGACACTCCATTAGGTACACCGCCATTTTCAAGTGTACCTAATAACAGGCCACTTTATTAGGGAAATATCATGGTCAAAGGTCACAGGTGTCAAGCTCTAGTCCTTGGGGGCCGCGTTCCAACATGTTTTCCAACATGCCCTCGTTAAGCGCACCTGCGTGAAAAGTTTTAGCCACTTTCACGTTCAAAAGGAGCTAAAACTTTTCACGCACCTGCACTTAACGAGGGAATCACTCGGACACTTCATTAGGTACACCGCCATTTTCAAGTGTACCTAATAACAGGCCACTTTATTAGGGAAATCACAAGTTCTAGTCCTCGGGGCCGCATTCCAACATCTTTTCCAAGATTCCCTCGTTAAGTGCACCTGCGTGAAAAGTTTTAGCTCCTGCAGAACTTGAAAATGACCAAAAACTTTTCACGCAGGTGTGTTTAACGAGGGTAAGTTGGAAAACATATTGGAACGCGGCCCCGAGGACTAGAGCTTGACACTTGTGACCTTTGACCATGATATTTCCCTAATAAAGTGGCCTGTTATTAGGTACACTTGAAAATGGCGGTGTACCTAATGGAGTGTCCGAGTGATTCCCTCGTTAAGTGCAGGTGCGTGAAAAGTTTTAGCTCCTTTTGAACGTGAAAGTGGCTAAAACTTTTCACGCAGGTGCGCTTAACGAGGGTCACTTGGAAAACATGTTGGAACGCGGCCCCTCGAGGACTGGAGGGCGACACCCCTGGTTTAAGTGAAAAGTGCCACACCCGCCCTCACCCCCACTTTCTGATTGGCTGTTTGATCTGTGACGTCACTTGGACACTCCATTAGGTACACCGCCATTTTCAAGTGTACCTAATAACAGGCCAGTTCATTAGGGAAAAATCATGGCCAAAGTTGAACTGAAAGTGAAAAGTGCCACACCCGCCCTCACCCCCACCTCCTGATTGGCTGGTTGATCTGTGACGTCACACAGACACTCTATTAGGTACATCACCATTTTGTACCTAGTGTACCTAATAACTTTATGCATTTTTTGTATGTGTCAAGAATGTGTATCTGACTACTTGCTCTTTATTTTGGGGGACACCAACACACATTACACAATGTAAAACACATATACATATTGTCATATAAAGCAGTGAACCAAATGTCAGATTTTTTTTTTCATGCCCCCAAAAATAAAAACAAGGAATAAAACACCAGACAAGTTTTAACAGGTTTCAATGTTTATTAAAATAATAATAATAATTAAAGTAAATTTCAAACCAGCAATCTAATGTGAAATTTCAGTTTGGGGGACACCAACACAAATTACAACCTAAAACACATATACATATTGTCATATAAAGCAGTTAACCAAATGTCAGATTTTTGTTTTCATGCCCAAAAAAATAAAAACAAGGAATAAAACACCAGACAAGTTTTAACAGGTTTTAATGTTTATTCAAATAATAATAATAACAATAATAATAATAATAATAAAAGTACATTTCAAACCAGCAATCTAATGTGAAATTGCAGTCGATATATTGGATAACAATATTTAGGCGTATATATGCATACACGTTATTTTAAGTGTTATGAAATAAAGATTACCCAAAGAGAAGCATAAGCTCCCCGTTTTTGCATAACGGGGCATCCCTTCATGCAATGAAGTTAGCCGTTAGCTTGGAGAAAACATGCATAAAAGAAGTGGTGTTTCAGTGAGTGGCTCTTTCTTTCCTTGGCAAATCGTAAATCTACATTCTGGCTTACATAGTTAACACCAGGAGGGAGACGCAACACGTTCACTGACTGATCCGTTGATGCACGGGAAGGAAGGCAGTTCACCGATTGACTCGTTCGCGAACAAGAAAGTCAGGATTTGTTCCCTCACTGAACCGTTCTTGCGATGAACTGGAAATGAAATTCGCGACTCATTCGTGAACGGGAAGTTACGTCATTTTCTTCTTCGTTATGTTTTGCAGCGAGGTGGCACCAGCTTCAATGCACATTACCGACACCTCCTGGTTGAAGTCATATGAACTGAAAAAATAAGCCTAAATACAGGAATTCACATTTCCCACGGAGATTCGAACTCGAGTCGCTCTATTCAGAGTCCAGAGCAATAACCACAACACTATGGATCTCTGGCTTAAGACAACGGAAGTTACATGATTTCATAGAAGACCTAACAAGCGAATAGGGAGATAAATGCCAAAATGGTTTTATGAGGGAGCACCAAGCAACTATGTTGCAAATTTTTCCAGATAAAATGTTTGAGGTCCCACGGAAATTCGAACTCGAGCCGTTGGGTACAGAGTCCAGAGAACTAACCACTACACTAAGGAACTCTGGCTTGTGAGGTATGGTAACAAATGGTTTTATGGAATACCTAACAAGCGAATAGGGAGCGATCAATGCCAAAATGGTTTTATGGGGGCGTACCATGGAACTATGTTGCAAGTTTTTCCAGGATAAAACGTCTGATTTTTCCACTGAGATTTGAACTCATGTCACTGCGTTCAGAGATCAGAGAACTAACCACTACACTATGGAAACCTGGCTCATAAAGCATGGATGGTATATGCTAGTACTCATTATTATATTAACTGGGTAAGCAAACTAGCCCCAATCCTAGCCCAAACCCCAACCCTAACCCTAACCCTAACCCTAAACTCTAAACCCTAACCCCAACCATAACCCTAACCCACACCCTAGACCCAACCCTAACCCTTACCCTAACTCCATCCTCAACTCTAAACCTAGCCCCAACTCTAACCCTAACCCTAGGCCCAGCCCTAACCCTAACCATAGCCTTAACCAAACCCTAACCCTAACCCTAACTCCAGCCTCAACTCTAACCCTAGCCCCAACCCGAACCCTAAACCCTAACCCTAACCCTAACCCTAGGCCCAGCCCTAACCCTAACCATAGCCTTAACCAAACCCTAACCCTAACCCTAACTCCAGCCTCAACTCTAACCCTAGCCCCAACCCGAACCCTAAACCCTAACCCTAACCCTAAACCCTAACCCTAACCCTAACCATAGCCTTAACCAAACCCTAACCCTAACCCTAACTCCAGCCTCAACTCTAACCCTAGCCCCAACCCGAACCCTAAACCCTAACCCTAACCCTAAACCCTAACCCTAACCCTAACCCTAACCATAGCCTTAACCAAACCCTAACCCTAACCCTAACTCCAGCCTCAACTCTAACCCTAGCCCCAACCCGAACCCTAAACCCTAACCCTAACCCTAAACCCTAACCCTAACCCTAACCATAGCCTTAACCAAACCCTAACCCTAACCCTAACTCCAGCCTCAACTCTAACCCTAGCCCCAACCCGAACCCTAAACCCTAACCCTAACCCTAAACCCTAACCCTAACCCTAACCCTAACCATAGCCTTAACCAAACCCTAACCCTAACCCTAACTCCAGCCTCAACTCTAACCCTAGCCCCAACCCGAACCCTAAACCCTAACCCTAACCCTAGGCCCAGCCCTAACCCTAACCAAACCCTAACCCTAACCCTAACTCCAGCCTCAACTCTAACCCTAGCCCCAACCCTAAACCCTAACCCTAGGCCCAGCCCTAACCCTAACCATAGCCTTAACCCTAGACCCAGCCCCAACCCTAACCATAGCCTTATTCCAGCCCCAACCCTAACCACAGCCCGAATTGTAACCCAACTCTATCCCTCATATGGTTTTATGGGGCAGCACACGAGCGTTGCAAATTTTTCCAGGATAAAATGTTCAAGGACCCACTGAGATTTGAACTCGAGTCGCTGGGTTCAGAGTCCAGAGCACTAACCGCTACACTATGGTACCCTGGCTTGTGAGGAATGGTAGATACATGGTTTCATGGAAGACCTAACAAGCAAATAGGGAGAGACCAATGCCAAAATGGTTTTATGGCAGCTACATTGCAAATTATTTCCTGGATAAGAATTGTGAGTCGTCACAGAGATTCGAACTCGAGCTACTGGGTTCAGAGTCCAGAGCACTAACCACAACACTATGGATCCCTGGCTTGTGAGAAATGGAAGATATATGGTTTCATAGAAGACCTAACAAGCGAATAGGGATAATGCCAAAACGGTTTCATGTGGGAGCACCAAGCAACGATGTTGCAAATTTTTCCCGGATAAAATGTTTGAGTTTCCACTGAGATTCGAACTCGCGTTGCAGTGTTCAGAGTCCAGAGCGCTAACCGCTACACTATAGTAACCTGGATTGTCAGGAACGGTAGATACATGGTTTAATTGAATACCTAAAAAGCGAATAGCGCGATAAATGCCAAAATAGTTTTATAGGGTAGCGTCAAGCAACTATGTTGCAAATCCCTCCAGGATAAAACATTCGAGTTCCTACGGAGGTTCGAACTCGAGTCGCTGGGTTCGGAGTCCAGGGAACGAACCACTACTCTATGGAACTCTGACTAGGACTGCAATGTAGATACATGGTTTTATCGATGTCCTAACAAGCGAATAGTATGGATAAGAATAGATTAATGCTAAAACGGTTTTATGGGGGAGCACCAAGCAACTATGTTGCAAGTTTTTCCAGAATGTAATGTCTGAGCTTCCACTGAGATTTGATCTCAAATCACAGCATTCAGAGTGCAGCGCATTAACCACTACACTATGTTACCCCGATTCACTAACTATGGATGGTGTATCTTAGTACTCATTATTATATTAGTTGGGAGCGCACAGCAATGTGGTGCTTAGCAGCTTCACAGTTTGGGGTTTGAATCTCAGTTCAAGCATCTTGAATGTTCTTTTTCATTTGTGGTTTGTTTTTTCCTTATATTCTGCCTCCCCACCACATTCCAAAAACGTGCATGAGGTAGCACCCATTGATGGCTGTCAACATTTGCCTTCCGATTCACTGGTGATCAGTCTCGGGTGTTCTCTGACCTTGCTGAACGTCAGCTTGGGTCGGCTTGAGGAAACTGATATTGACAATGGCAGGATGGAGATGAACAAGGGTAAAGAACATTTTGATCTCAGGTGTACCCAAGTGAACACAACTAAAACTAAACAATCTTAATAGGGAAAATTTAATACCTCTTTAATTGCTGAATTTATTCAAACATCTGCTGAGAGCTTATGGAAAATGTCACCCTCACCTGCTTTGTTGACTTTCAACTTCCTTCAGAATATCATGTCAAAGGGCATTCATTCATTCATATTATTATGAATTATTATTAATAATTTCCTACCAAAATATTAATTTCCCTAACAAATTATATAGTAATGGTACAGAGCCAGAATACAGGTTTGGTGTCTTTTATTTCACTTGAGTTTATTTGTAACAAATGAAACTTGTGTCGACAAAGAACAGAAATCCATACAGACCTGTGTGTGTGTGTTTTTTCCCCCCACTTCCTCAGTTTTGCACACACACGAAGAACCAATGTAAGAAAATAAAAAGCACTTGTTGACCCGGAGCAGAAAATGAAAAACAGACAAACAAAAACTTTACATATACAGACCAGTTTGACGGGACTGATCCAAGCAACACACCATTATTTTCATTTTTATACAATTTATATAAACTCCAGTTTTTAATCCATCTACATGATACATTGGGGTCAGGGGGTTAAAATAGAACACTTTTATGGTGAAATTCATTTGTGGTGCAGCAAAGCCACGAGGTGACATATTGCACATATTTCTGTGCCATAAACGGTGATTTCTGGTGCAATCTTTTCTTATATCACTCTGTATATCTGATATAGTTCACTTTGTCTTAATTTAAGAATTTCAATTAGTCTCTGTGTTCGGTGTTATTTACATATACACAACTGTGTGAGCATTACAGGGTCCATGTTGAGCTAGTTCAAGTAAATCTTTTTTTTGTAAAAGGGGGTTGGGGTGTGGCGTGGGCTAACAGAGATAAGAGGATTAAGTGCATAGTACAAGAGAAAGTGCAAGTCTTCCCATTACAGGTGCGACCAACGGGGCATCTCCAAAGTGGTACCATGCATACAAAAACAACACCGGGGGCACCAGAATGGTGCCATGATTAGAGAGCAACATGGGAAGGGGAGGGCAGGACAAGGAACACTGTTGGCTGTGGGATTGACTCCTGTATGCACAAATGTTGTCATTTTGCTTTTTTTTTTCTATTCAATTTGTCAATAAAAATGTCTATGCTGCTTTGATTTCCTCACGTAGTGGCCAGATGGTGTTTATTCAATCACATAAAGGTGCATGGGGGTTTTTGAATAATACTATAAATCATCAATATTTATTTCCTCACATAAAATGAGTTAATTAGATGAAAAATACTGTGCAGTGATGCCTTGAGATAGCTTAACTTCTGTTTTTTTTTTTACGTTAAAGGTGGCAGTTAACTTTGCTCACCATCATAAGCGATTCGTTGACGATTAATTAAAAATTAATTGATCAAAAAAGAGGCTTCAAGATTTTTAATGCCACCCACACTTGAAGTTTACTGTCAAACTAAATGACACTTCTTACTTTCAAATACTTTTGCCTTGCCCAACTAGCCTAACGCTAGCAAATAATGGAAAATTCCATTGACATGCTAACAGTTAGTATTGGTAGTTGTGGTTTTAGAAGCTTTTAAACAATGGCTGAATTACAGAAACTAATATCTCAAGGCACCACTCTATAATGGTAATGCTGATTTTTTTCCCCCTTCTGTTTCTCCTGAATGGAATAAAACCAGGAAAACTGAAAAGAAAAATCTCGAGAGGAAAATATGAAAATCTATTTGGGGTGTGGTGCAGCCTGGAGTTAATGAGAGTGGAGGCCACTATTTGAGGAAATACAGTAAAAGAAAGCTTGCCTTTGCATCACCGCAGACATTTTCTCATTAAAAATCATCATTTCATTCTTTGCTCATACTTTTGAAATAAACATTTGTTGTACTGCAGTTGAGTCTTAGTTGTGCTCATTTGTTCTCCTTCAAAGCGATATGACTGCATTCCTTTTAAAGTGATGACGAGCCAGCCTACCATAGAAAAACAACAGAATACAACAGCAATTTTCACATAGTAGAGCATAACAAAATTTTACACAACCTCTCACTCTCTCTCAAAACACACAACAAACATACATAAGTGTGCATACGTAAAATACACAAGAACCCTTAAACGTAACTTTATCAAAATAGGCGTGTAATATAAGGCACTAGAAATCTAAACTTAAACTATTCATTGGGAGTTGGGATCGTTCGTTAGTTTCCCGGTTACCGTGACGACAACATTGTCTATATGGGGTGGCGGCGTGATACGAGGAATCGAATGCTGAACGTCCTCGAGTCTGGGACATGATGCACCACTATTTATCTTCATCATCATCATCCTCATGGCATGTGACTGTAGTAAATAAGTGGACATAAAAATATATATATAGTACATCTACTTATTGCACACGGAATCAGACAGACGCACAAGTCAGTGGTGAGCATTCCGGTGAGAACGTTGTCTCGACACATTTCCATAATTCTTGGTCTAAATCTAGGTGACGTTTTGAATAGTTTTTCACCCCCCACAAAAAAACCCCACTCCGTGCACACTCTACAAATTTGTACTCTTTCGCGTTTTTGTCCTCATTGGGGTTGCAGGTGAGCTGTTGCCTTTGCCAGTTGACTTTGGGTGAAAGGCGGGTTCCACCCTAGACTGACTAGTCACAACCTTGAAGATTACATCAAACTTGAAATATTAAAGCCCAATCCGAAATCCAAGTTTAGTCCCTTCACCTTATCCCTGACCAAAAATCAAAGCTGAACTCAAGTGAATGCTCTAATCATGAACTTATGAAATGTAACCCTTCCCCCGAAACGTCAAGCATCAGGCAGGCAACGACTTCATCGAGTTGCTCATGCAAATAAAAGTGAGAATAGAACAGTTAATGGTGGAACTATTCTGAGAAACTGCCAAGTCCCGCGGCTTCTGATTGTATTTCTTTGAATAAAAATGTTTGAGAACATAAAAAATGCACAACAAAACAGAAAGTATAAAAAAAACTAATGGGCGACCAGCTTTATAAGAGAGCCCACATCTTTTTTTTTTTTTTTTTTTTTTTTTTAAGGAGTCAGTTGATAATTTTGTTTGTGGTTGTGGTGCTTTTTAAACCTTTCACAATTTCCTTGTCTTAAACTGTGAAGACTTAAGTCGAACTGGTGCTTTTTTTTTTTATTACTATGTGACTAAAATGTCTTCTTCATTTATAGGAAACCAAAGTCTGCTTTCCTAAAATAAAACAATAAAAGGGGGGAAAACACTTCCTGGTGTCCATTGCGACTCTGTGTGTCCTTAATACTGTGCTCGGTGAGTTTCCACTCTCCCGTTGGCAAATCTCCGGTGCGCCAAAGTCCCACTTTGTGTCCGTCCACGAGACGTCCATATGATGGATGCCTTCGAGTTGGTCTAAAGATAGAAAAATCAAACGTCCTGTGACACTCTATCAATCAAGGTTGGTGATGCTACACTGGCGGTGGATGAGGTGAACACTTCCACACCCAAACAATGTAAAGCAACCCTGGTGCTTGGAAAATAGCACTGACTGAAACCAAACAAAGACAACGTAGATTCGGATCAAGTATTGGAGCGAGTTGCTTCTGACTGACCAATGGGCGTGTTTGGGTGAAAGGGCGGGTGGAGACCCCTTGTCAAGCAGGTTGCTATGGCTCAGTTAGAGGTGCTCTTTGTGGGTACGCAGGATTCCCCCCCTCCCTCCCTCTTCACTCTGCATGTTGATGGCGCTCTCTTCACAGACACGTCGCCGCCTAGCGCGTTCATCCATGGATTAGGTGGGACGTGCCGTGACAAATTTATGTTGCATAGTGATCAAAGCTTCCGAGGTACTCCAGACTGGCGCGGTAGCAGAACTGGTACTGGTCCTGGAGGAGATAGAGCACACCAGTGAGAATTGCTTAAAAAAAGGTCAGAGACCTTTTTTTTGCCGGCTGACCTCTGTTTGAACGGTGGCAGGTCTCTGCGTGCGCAGCATCTTGACCGTCTGGAAGATGTCCACCACGCCCTCGTACCGCATTCTCTCCAGCACGATGCTCAGCGTGATGAACACACCTGTCCGGCCCACTCCGGCACTGGTGGGAAACACGTTAAGTTTGGTGAAATTTCCACGGAGAAGGCAAGACAAGGAATTTTTTTTCTCTTACAGGATATTTTATACATAAGGAAACTCAATATGCTTCACACAACCAAAAGATCTGAAGACCTCTGAAGACATTCAATCTGGATTTAAAAGCATTTACACTTGGTGCTGACTTCATTTCTGTTGGTAGCTTATTCCTACGAATACCAACCATTTTTTTTTTTTTACCTGCAGTGCACAGTAATTGGTCCATCCTGGCCAAACTGTTCTTTAGTTTTATGCACTTGTCCAATGAAATCTATGAATCCCTCCCCTGACTTTGGCACTCCTTGTTCTGGCCAATCAGTGAACTGAAATTGACGAACCGTCCGCGATTGGCCATCCTGGAGGAAAAAAAATACATGGCTTATTACTCTCTGACCTTTTAACAGCATATTCCATCACACGTGCGCTTTGTGACTTACTCTGGCGTCCGTGACTTTGAATTCTCGGAGGATGTATTGAGGCATGTTGTACTCGGCCATGGGATCCACCACAAAGTACTGGTACCGAGCTGAGCGTTCTGCGGGCCAATACTGGTGACATTTCTCCTGAATGGACACAACAACACGCAAAGTGCGACATCGTTCAGCATGCGTCTGGAGGGATCTACTTTTGTTTTGCCGTGGTAGTTTTTTGTCAATATTCCTATTAGACTTTCAGATTGCTACCATTTGCTCGTCAATTTGAGTTCCCCTGTGTAGTAGACTTCTTGATTACAAATCAAATAGTCGGTTGTAGCCACTTTTCTCGGGATTGCAAACAAAATGTATTCTAGGCATATCATTTCTTCTCATTATTGAGAGGAAAAAGAAATATTGAGTGGAAAGAAAAATGTGGAGCCAATGATATCAAAGCATGTATATATTTACCGCTTAAAAGCAGACAATAACAAGGCAATTAAAGATCCATTTTTGAACATTATGCGAAACATATTCCTCTGTGAGTCCATCTTTACCCAATTAAGCAAACAAAAACAACAGTTAATATTCTTGAATGTCAAAGAAGTAAAAAACTAATATGGGCATATTGGATTGTATATTATTCAAAACTGTACAGATTTCAAAATCAATACTAACCAGTTTGAGCAAAGTTGGCAGAAAGGAGAACGACAAACAACAAAACAAAAAATATTTACAATAATTTACTAAATAATTATTTTATTTAGTTTATTATTTTAAAAATTAAGTTATAATTTTATAATAAATAATTTACCATTTACAATAAATGTGTTTATTATTTACAATAAATTTGCAGAACAAGTATTGTATGTGCGAGATGAATAAAAAAAATTAAGAAATACAGGGCGCCCATACTTTGTCAACTTATGATCGACAGTCATTCCTCGGACAAAGTGAAAAACTGCACACGGCATCGACTTCTTGTTGCAGCATCCTTACCCGTCCCATCTCCCTCAATTTGGTGAGCATGACAACGATGGTGGAGTTGTGTTCCCACAGCATCCTCCAGTAGTCCTCGGTGGTCTCGGCCAACGGGCCTTGTGTCGCTATGTAAGCCTTCTGTTGCCTACGATCACAAACCTGGTGTTACCAAACAAGGCAGTCAAGAACAAACGGATGCATTCGAGGTGTGACTGACCTATAGCCATCGATGAAGCTGGCGTTGATGTAGTCCGACCCCTCCACCCCTCTGATTGGCTGCAGGGGCACGCGTGTGGTCTCGTAGGGCATGATGTTGACAAGCTTGTTCTTGAACTTGTTGCATGGTAGGTTGGCACTGACGAAGCGCGACGTGTGGGCCTTGGCACTGGCCAGACGCTGGAACACAAAAGAGGTCGGGGCATGGATGAGCCGTGCGGAGCTAAACACTCAACAGTGTCAGGAAATTTACTTTCAAAATGGAAATATATTCACTAACTCTGGGGAAGTCATTTGTTCTATTGTGTTCAATCTGTCTTTCAATTATTACTTTGGTGTTGATTACCAAAACAGCAGAATTTTTAAGTACGACATTTCAACTTTACTACAATTTTCTTGACACATGAACAACATAGCTGTCACGTAACACTTTTAATTAGTGTGTTAATTTAATTTCTAAATATTTACAAGTTGACTTTTCAGTTCGATATATCCAGTATCAAACAAAAAAGGCATTAGTAAAGCCTGATACTACACTGCACCAACAAAAAGGGATCATTAGGGAAAAGAATGGAAGCCCAAAAAGCAGCGCCTCACTGAAATGTCTTTTCAAGCAAGTTTTCTGGCGCAGTGCACAAGTGAAATGAGAAAAATCCTATTTACTGGCCAGCCTCCGGGTATACAGTCAGACAAGTGAATAAACAAGAGAATATTATGGGATGGGGGCATTGAAAGGCAATGGGAGGAGGCGCATAATAAAGACAAATGAGAGAAACAGCAAGAGAATCCAAAGTTGGGGCAGGAAACCACAAGGCCCCGTGTTGTCTCACTGTACATGTGTGACCCTCAAGTGATCCCGTAGCCCCGCAACACACACACAATTGTACTTTCTCACATTTGACCAATGCATGACGTCTCAAAACGAGAGAGAACAACAGAGACCAGGCGGAGGCAAACCACAGACTCCAGGGGGAATGAAACAATACCCCTCGCTTGGTAACAATAGGGTCCCACAAAGTACGCTTCCAATATTGGTGGCTATGGGAATGTTGTGGGAGAAACAGACTTACTTTATTTTCTTTAAAACGGAACAAAGAGGGAAAATCCCCCCTAAAATCCCACAAGTTTAGATGCCGTTTATTTTGATTCTCTTTAGTCTGGTTTTGATCATCAACAATCAAGATGGTCTTATCAAGACAATCGGGGGACAAACAGAGCATTGAAAACATGTCATTATTTTGAGCATGTCTGGATAAAACCATGCCCAGTTGGCAACCAGAAAGAAAAATAATCTCCATGTGAAGTGAAGCTCCTCAAGACTGCAGTGGAACCCCGGTAAAGTTGAACCGTTGAATAGAAGTTTAGGAAAAAAAAATAAGTCTCTGAACTCATCATGCATGCAAGATTTCAGTAACGGTAATTTCTCGAAAATGGGTGTGTTATACACAAGTATACACAAAATTCCGGAAATTTGTGCCATTGTGAAAAAGGTGTGAATTAATTCCAATAGATGTGATGCCTAATGTTACACATTCATATTCAAGAACACAATTTATGCTGCTCAGCAAGAACCATGACGATTTATCGAGAAACAAAAATATAGATATACAATAATAATAATCTGAATATTGCGTAGTGCCACACATTTAAATTTTTTTTTTCCTTGGCCCTTCAAGAGAAGAATATGCATAGGAAGTCACAGAAATAAACCTTCCCCTGTGTGGTTAATATGTTTTTAATAATTTCAATCATTTAATTCATCAATTCTAACCTTACACTAATTGCTGTAACAGTTTGTATGCTTAGAGATTCCCGCGGTTGATGTTAGATTTACAACTTCAGTAAAAAAAAAAAAAGTAAAGTGTATTTCCATGTGTTGGTCCACGGTGCCCAGTAACACTGAGATGGAATCTGATGAATGAAGCAACCCAGCCACGTGTTTTCCATCAATACAAGACTGGAAAGACAGCTCGAAGGGCGCTGAGTTCATTGTCATTCTCTGGCGGCTGCTGCTGCCAGGACAGGAATTCTGTGGCATCAGCAACGGAGAGCACTGAAACAGGCTTTATTTGAGTCTATCAAGATGTGACCTTTTACTCAGAAGTCAACTTCTGGGACAACATTACCTGTTTTTACACTGGCTATCCACACTTGCCTACTAAAACGGTCTATAAAACAGTCTTCCTTTGAATCGGATGGTAAAATGCTTTTCACTTTCAATCGTCAGTCTCGACTACATGAAGAATCTCAGAGCTGAGCTGCTGGAACTAAAAGAGCCTCTAACAGCCTCAGGAAAAATGCTGTCAGAGATTGTCAGGGTCAGAGAATCCATGCTCATGCATACGGATTGTCCACGAGAGGAACTCTGCCCATGCAGATTTTCCACTCAAAATATGAGGTGGAGTTTGGTGAATTCCAAGGAGAAAAAGCTCTTTCCTCCCATTAAAGTCATTTGATGTTCAAAATTTATTTTATGTTGCAATTTCTTAATAAGGCTTGGATAAAGTTCAGGGATCATTAACCTCCTGTCCGCGCGTGTCTCTTTTTTAAAGAGCTTTGAGTATTGATCTATTTAGAAGATCAACTCATAGGATGCTCCACTGTGCTAATGAAGTAGCAGAGTCATATAACGATGCGTCAATTTTATTTTGGGGACGCCGATGGATGGATGGATTGATGACGATCTATTTTCTGGACTGGATTGTTGTTAACTGCTCACCTTGAACTCCAATTCCATGCCGGTGACATTGTCGCCAGGTTCAATCTGCGTCAGCCTCTGGATGTATGAATACAAGTTCCTGGCGGCGACCTCTGTGTTCCCGCAGGTCACGGCCTCCAGCAGCGCGTCATAGATGAAGATGTACTGGTCCTCCGTCTGGACCATGTAGTTCCTCTGCGAGCGCATGAGCGTGACGTGGCCGTAGATGTCAACCGTCTTCTCGTGCTTGATTCGTTCCGCCATGGCGTCGATCACGATGAAGCAACCTGTGCGGCCCACTCCGGCACTGGATGAGTAAATGGCGAGGTTAATTTAAAAAAATAAAACAATCTGAATCTGTATTTCTGTCGCGGATTTGAATTTGGTCTCAGGCCCTCCTGTGCGTGTTCTCCCTGAGGAACTTAAGTTACATGACTTCTAAACCTGCTCAGAGGGCTGAAATAAACTTTAATTGTGAATTAGCATGACTGTGTACCGCATAGCAAAATTTCCGAGATGAAATGTCAAAACATGCCAATTGTGCAGAAAAATTGATATGTATCAGCAACGCATCAGCACTAGCATTGGGAATATTGTCTTCGATCCACACAGTCAAATATAAACTACTTGAAATTCCAACTCATATCTGCTCTCTGTGCCGGGGTACCGAATTGGTAAAACATCCTTAGCAAGCAATTTCCCTTAAGTGAATGAAAACCTATCTAAATGGCAGAATGAATATCGGGGTGTGAGATTGACTGCGGTGGAATGAGATTTCGTCCCATTGTTTGATTCCCAGGCTGCTTGATACATTAAGGCACATTATGACGGAGGCTTGGCGAGATAATTAAATTTGCCTGCTAATCCTTTTAGATACTCCATCTGACTGCGAGCAAGGATGAGGAGCTTTTTTTTCCCTGACAACCTTTTCACCCTCCCCTCCCGCCTTGACCGCCCTTTCTCAAGTACCTTTCACACATTCCACCATCAGCCTGCCTTTCCTCTGCACCTTTCCTCTTCTTTTATTCACCATTTCCATTCGCCGTGTCCACTGTTTGACCTCGCCTATTTTCCCTCGCTCCCTCCGCTACTCTTCTTCTGCTCATATCTCATCATTTAACTCCCAGTCCCTGGTTAACTCGTCCTCTCAATCATTGTCTCAATCCCCCCCTTTTTCCCTTCTGCATCTCACCGCACTAATTCTTCCTCTCGGGAGCCTCTGGCCCGTATTCCCTCAGCAAGCTTCTATCGTCTTCCCGTCCTGCTAACTGCAAATAGCAGCTTCCTTTAAGCCTTCGGTAATAACAAGTCTTTCCTCCTGATCTGTTTGAATATATAAAATGATGAACCCTAACCAGCTGGAGTGGTCAGCGGTAAAACACCGCTTATGTAAAATAAGGTCAACATACAGGCAGCGTTGAGAAGAAGCTTACTGAGGGAGGACCGCAAAGGTCTTATGTAACAGCAGGTCCAATTGTGGTTTGGTTCAGGAATTATTAGTGCTCACAGTTGGATTGGATTGGATTTAGAAAATGAGGCTGTGGAGTGAAGAACCACCACCCCTATGGTTACTTATACACTCTGACCGCCAATTTAATGAGGCTCCTTTGTAGACAATTCAACGTTATTTTGGTGATAGAGCCCAAAAGGTGTGTATAAAAATCAACTCACCTGCAGTGGACGATCATTGGCCCTGCATCTGCAGGGTTGCAGGCCTTGACCCTTCTCAAGAAGGCCAGGAAGGGAGTGGGGTGCTCAGGTACCCCGTGGTCCGGCCAGGCTGTGAATTGGAAATGACGAACCTCACGCTTCTCATTGGAGCCACTCTAGAAACACATATAGCCAAAGAGCTAATTTTATTTAGGTTAACAAATAACATGAGTTAAGAAGTTTGTGTGGTTTCATGACTACTACAACCAAAAATCTGTCGGTCCTCCCTGACCCCATCAAACAGCGCACAGTGGTCGAGTGACCCATCTTTCAAAGTAGGTCAGTAGTCCCATGTTCGGTCGTTCCATTTTTAATTCACATAGCAGCAAATGGAACATTGGCTGACTAATACACACTTGATGATAGGGTGTGCATTAACAGCAGCTGGAGGGTGAATGAGGTATTGACTCGAAATAAACGACCACACTGATGTTGGCGCTGGTGTTCATGGTGATGAATTTAACAAAGTGGCTTGGCTGCTTTGCAATGTGGACGACACTTAACATTAGTGGAGAAATGAGCCAAGAGTGGGACCAAAAATCTTTCTACGTAACTAAGGAGGCTTAATTAGATCACATTATAGTGCATATAAAGTGTCCGGTTAGTGTATAAGGGGATCCATTTCCCAATTTGCAGACCACTATGCATAAATTCACCTCTTTAAATTTGTTTTCCAAGCGAAATATATCCTCAAATATTTACTGGAAAAACTCACCTATTCATATATTTGTGTGTTCTTTATTTAATACATAAAATGCCACAATATGGCGCCAAAACTATGGACAATAGGAAAGTAGTAATTGGAATATGGCAATGATTGCAGTCGTTGTATATTTTGATCTAGATGAGATTTAGATTAGATTTGTTTTGTTAAATCAACATATGTATTGGGGGAATCATTTAACTTTTTTTAAAGCACAATTCTGCATGATGAACTTGAAATAATATTATTCATTAATATTTTTGAAATTGTAGTTTGTGAAACTTTAAGCAATTAATATATGGCAATGATTGCAGTAGTTGTATATTTTGATCTAGATGAGATTTAGATTAGATTTGTTTTGTTAAATCAACATATGTATTGGGGGAATCATTTAACTTTTTTTAAAGGACAATTCTGCATGATTAACTTGAAATAACCGTATTTATTAATATTTTCGAAATTGTAGTTTGTGAAACTTTGAGCGATTAATATAGGCAATTATAAACATTATGTGGGGCATCTATTACTTTTATTTTTTTTAGTAACAGGACTCTGTCTCGATCCCCCTGTAAAAAGCAGTAACTGAGTTAGTTTACTGTGTTGATCATGAAGATCATTTTAAAAACTGAACAAGCCACAGTTGCCACATTTTTGACAGAATAAAATTCAGGTTGAGTGAGCGATTGAATCAACACATGGATGTAGCTGCTGTCACATGGCAGTAAGTGCGTATCAATACACAAGCAGTGTAAATATTTGAAGGGATCAATACCCACCGGTAAACCGCATGGCGCTTGACTGCACATGTCACGTTACCTTGTAAAGCGCAAAGGTCCGGACAGAGTAAGTCGCCAGCTCCACCGTATCCAGCAGAGTGACCTGGATGAGGCCGTAAGTTTCCGTGCCTCGTGTTGGCCAGTACTGGTCACACTTCACCTAAAAATCAAAACAGAGAATTTTGTGAGATATCAGGCGCTTGTTTTGTGACAAAGACGACCGTGTGCAGAGTGTGTACCGATTTAAAAAAAATAGAAATACAAGGGTTGGGGGATTTAAACAGATCAGTGAGACTTTGCAAAATTCAAACAGAAGTGTTGGAATAAAACTGTGCTCGTTGAGAGAACCCAATGTGTGAAAACGGTTTTAGTGTGTGTGAGGACGGATAGCTTTTTAGAATGAATGTGATCCTGTGCAAGCAGTGTGTGATACCCTAAAACTGTTCACCAGGAAGCTTCCATACATCTGGCAAGAGCTCACAGCGATTCACCACAGAGCTGGAAAAGCGGAGTGAGTATCACTTGACTCGACGTGGCCCTAACGCTCCAACCTCACAAATCCCCAAAAGACGACATGGTATGCCCGGCCACTCAAAACACCTTGAAATTCCCCCCGCATCACAGCACCGTACTTGTAGTTTTTTTGGCTCAGCCTCAGAGACCACAAGAGAGCCAAGCATCCCAGTGGAGCGAGAGGCGCGTATTCGAGCCTTGGCAGAATCAGGCCAAAGCAAACGTTACTCGCTGATCCCTCCGGTCCTCACATCAAAGACGGAACGAAGCTCAGCTCAGCTCAGCTCAGCTCCGCTCTGCATTCCGTTGCTCCAGACCGAGGATTAAGCATTTAGGCCCGGGACGTTCGGGTTGTAATTACAACTTTTCCACCGTGTTCCCACTAGGCCTTCAGACACTATCAGGACAAGAACGGTCTTCCGTGGCGGGGCGGGGGATTGAAAACCACATTTAAACACCCATCACACATGTCCATCATACTCTGGTGTGCAGGCCACCAGCAGATCTAAGCTGTTGTGTGGTTTGCTTCAAAGAAGAACACTCCTGATTCCATCTGTTCTCATCTGTGCTGCATCAAGGCATAGCAGCATAATGGAGATGGGTGTTGAATGTGATTAAATCATCCCCCCCCAAGGAAGTCTCCGACCCCATCAGGTTTATAGCAAACATTTGAAACACTAAAGAGCCGAGCAAATATTCAAAAGACACAAATTCATCATCTTTACGAGGCGGTTGATGTTCTTTACAGAAAATACGCCACGGAGTTCATTCTTACCGACGCCGTAAAGTTTTTCTTTAAAGGCCTCATGGTATGAAATTTAATGCTACACATTTTACTGAACCGCAACTAGACAGGAAGCACATTTGTAGGTGTGATCATGCAAGTGTAGACACTAATGTGCACTGTTTCTGAACTTCAGTGGTAACAAGAAACCCAAAGTCAGTTCTCATTGACTGCGGGTGCTTTGTGGTGCTTTGAAAATAGTTCAACTCATCGCATTTGGCTATTGCACAAGGGGGGGAAACAGCGGAAAAAAAAAAGAGGCACTGAATAGAGAAGGGAGGGTAAGGAGAAAACCATGTGAGGAGAGGGTGTGCATTTGGAAAGGGATTAGCAAAGGAGAGAAAGCGAGATCTTGCCTTAGAGAAGAAATAAGAGGGCATCTGAGGGTCAAAGAGACACAACAGAGACAGTTGGAGAAGGTTGGAGAGGAAACAGCTTGAACACAATGCACAGGTTAATAATAGGAAAAGAAGCACAGACGAGAGGAGAGGATTTTTTTTTTGCTTCAAAACACATGAGCATGATTTTTTTCTTTTTTTGACCCTGAGCTAGTCTTGTTCATTTGTATTCTTACACGACAGAATGCCTTGAAGCTGAAAATTTTCTAATTCATTAGCCAATGTAATGTGCCCGTAACCGCCCTCCATTACTATAAAAGTCTCATTCGATGTCATTCTTTGGTAAGCAACTGTCCTTCTGCGTTTCCTTAATGGAATTTCCTTTCTACAAACAATAAAACATCCTGGCACTTCAATCTCGTTTTAACAATCCCCAGTATCCTAACTTTCAAGCCTCCTCATTATGTCCGTATAAGAACATATATATGGGATTGTTCCAACGGTCACTTGTAAATTTGACTGGAATAATATGTTTTAGACGTTGTTGCTGGAGGATCTGTTTCTAATTTAAAACGTATAAACTTTGAAATGATATTTCCTCACAAATTGCTGAGATAAACCCACAAACATATTGTATCGCTGATGCAAGCGAATGGCTTGCCAAAATAGTTATCCACAAGAATTCACACAATGTCCCTCAGAATCCAAGTTAATGTATGTATTCAATATACGTCGCCATCTAATAAAAAAAATAAAAGTACCAGTGACATCTGCATTGGTATGAATCCCAAATAAGGCCTGTAAAGTTTCCCTCTGCTGGTATAATATTATCCTTGGCAATATGTAATAGTTTCCCTATTTTGCAGCTATTTCCAATTCCATCTGTCTTTACTCTTCTATCCGCCATGTCTTACCCTTGACTTCTCCTCCAGCTTGGTCATCATGATAATATTGGCTGTATGCTGCTCCCACACCATCCTCCAGAAGTCCCCAAAGGTCTCCGGAAGGGAACCCTGAGTGGCGATGTAGGCATTTTGACGCCGGTAGCCATCGATATAGTTAGCGTTGATGTAGTCACTCCCTGGGACACCTGAACATGAAGAAGACGTGTAATTTAGGGACATTTAACTTTTTTTTTCTTTAGAAATAAACCTGATTATTATACATATTTTTTAGAAATAAACCTGATATATATATATATATATGTTTTTTTAAATTTATTTATTTATGTATTTATTATATATATTATTATTATTATTATATGTGGATCAACTGAGGTTATGGCCGGAAGATTAATGTTTTTACATGGTACGTCCTTTGGTGCTGGATTGTTCCGTCGTCTTGTTTTATAATACATGCTAAGACGATCATGTGTCTAATCTGATGTGTGGCTTTGAACGGCAATATGACTGTGAGGCCGCCTGTATGTAAGACGAGGCTGACACCGCTTGTGTCCTGGAAGGGATTGGAGGTGTGTGTGTGTTTGTGTGCGTGCGTGAATGTGTGCGCTTGACGTGAGAGGCCATCTGTGTGTATTTGATTTCGGATCAGTCCTGCTCATCTGGGGCCTAATACCATAATCCCCCAAATCACTGAGTCATAGCTCAAACAAACAAGCATACACAAGATGTACACACTCAAAAACACACTCTCACAAACACGCACACGCAGTAAGCAGTGACCTGATTATGCCAAAGTGGGGCACACAAACTTTTTTTTTTTTTGCGTCTTTTGATGGCAATTTACATTAACAGTGACACAATTCAGATGGCGATAGATGAAGGTAAATGAAGTTTGAACACTTTTTAATTTCTCTGTCACGGAATAGTCGGCTGAATAGATAGCTTTCATACAAAACATTTTTCTCCAGTATTTTGTAGTAAATTCCATTTTTTCCCATTTATTGCTGTTGAGGGATTACCAAAAAAAAGCTAGGAAAAAGATATTTCACGCAGAGCATTTAATATTTGAACTGAACAGTTGGCCCTGCTCATTCATAGATGAGGTTATAAAAAAAGACTTAAAAGCCATATGAAAAGTATGTTAATTTTATTTTAATAATAAAAATATTAATCATCACTTATAGTTAATGTAATCTGGAATTTACCAATTGTTTAAATGAAATCAACAAAACATAATGAAATGTACTATGTTTAGAATGATTATTATTGTTATTTTGTAATTATATTATTTTAAACAATAACCATAGTTTGCCTGCTTGCTTTTAGAATCTAAAATTTAGATGCTCACTAAACTCAAGTATGAAGATGGGTTTGTTTTTTTATTTTACTGTGGAAGTGTCCTGGTTGGGTTCCATCCAAATCTGAGCTTCCACTCAAAAAGCTGACTTATTTTTCACACAATGATTTAATTCCAAGTTGTTGAGGTCCCCTGAGGCTACCGCTTGTTCTCCTTAAATTATTTTATTTTTTTCAGAGTAAAATCCAGTCGTCATTTCACACGCAGCACTACCAATTAGGCCCGGACAGCATTTGAAGACCATAATGGCTGAAGATTGAGCAGCATTTACTTCTTGGAAACGGGGAGGCTGCAGACGGCACTTTATCACAAGTCTGTAAAAGGCAGCTTAGCGAAAAAAGCTTTGATATGCTACAACTTTAGTGCTTGGGATGACAGCAGACACATTGTGCAGGGTGAACCCGCCCACACACACACACACACGCACACACACTTTCCATTAGAGTCGCTTGGCAGCTGAAAAAGCTTTCATTATGTGTGTGTGTATGTGTGTGTGACACGTCTGGAAGTGAATGTGCATATGCTTTTGCATAATTATATGTTGATGCTTAACTCTGTGTGTGTGTATACAGTATTTTATGCAGAGATAGAGACAAACATAGGGACAGATAGATCTGAAGAAGAGCAAGAACTGCGGTTGGGCTGTGTGTGTGTATATGTGTGTGTGTGTGTGGGTGGTTGGGCTCCTCACACATGCTCTGCCCAGATAAGGCTCATCTGTTTGGGTTCCTCCCTCTCTCAATATTGGGGCTGCCAATTTCTCTGCCTCAGGTCTATCGCACCTGAGTTGGCTGAATGTGTCTCCAGACATATTAGGGAGAGGAATGAGATTTTTTTTTCTACTTCTGTATTGTGAAACGATTAAGTAAATAAATTACAATACTTGTTATGTTTGAGAGCTGGCAATTGGAGGTTTGAATGTAAACTAAATCAGCGTTTTTTTTTTTTAAACCCCCCCACTCAGTTGACACAAGAGCAATGTCGTGCAAGCAAGCACACGCCCACACACGCAAACACGCTGGCAACACATCTTACCTTCGATGCCAGAGAGTATCACCCTGGAATGGTCGTAGGCAATGACGTTAGCGTAGCGGTTCTTTGGTTTGTTGACCTCCAAGTTGGAGTTCTCCCAGGTGAATTGTTGACCGGGGTCAATCGACTGCAAGGCAGAAAAAGACAAAAGTTACCGTCAAGAGTCAGGGAACAAACTGGTGCTTATCTTGGATGATGTTCACAGGCGTGTTGGCACTTGGCGCTGTTTTGATTCAAAATGAGAGATTGTTTTTGAAATGGTTCTTTCTGCATATGGTCTGGCAGCTGTACTTGTCTGACAAATCTTCACAGCATGGATGTTGGGTTGCCGCGATTTGAAGGAAAATGTAGAACCGACATCTGGAACAGCATGTTGGGGTTTTTATACTATATTTTTGGGGGTTTTGTATATTGCCTGCTTCAGGATGAAACCTTCGATGTCACACTTTGATAACAATTATATACTGCTGGTCAGTTTATATGTGTGGGTTTGACATTTTCATCAGCCGGACAATTAAAAATAGCTTTTTGGCAGGAAGAATCCTGCTGTCCTAAATATTTAAAGCGATATTTAAAAATTAAGTAGAAAATATTTAACAAATAATAATGTAAAAACAACACTACCGCGACCACCGATAAATATAACTAGTGATTTATGTCAAGTAAATATCAAATAATTTTCATTAAAGAGGTGAATCCTTCCAAAATTAAAAGCTGTAAGGGAAAATAATAACATGAATAATGAGAAAGAGTATGACAGATTGGGACAAACTTTGTGGCTGGCAAACTTGGATGCTGTTTTTAATGAAGAAAGTGCAGCACATTTTCCATCCATCTGTCCTCCCGTCTCACCTTTCTTGTCATCATTGGAGTTGCAGGTGTGCATGAGCCTATCCCAAGCTGGCTTACAAGCCAACAGTCAATTGCAGAGCGAGCTACGGTTGCATTTTGGCCAACAGTAAAGCACCACCAACAATTCCAAATCAAGTACAAAGTGAAGAAATGCAGGCCAAACGGGATCTTGGGTTTCAAGAAATAGAACAGAAATAATGCAGGGACTTTCCGCTGTCTACAGAGAAGAGAACTAGCAGAGAAAGATGATATATGCTCAAAAAGATTCCTCTGGGAAAGAGAGGATAGTTGTGTTAGACCAACACATTAAGTTCCTGGAGGGTAATTACAGTGTAAGCATCTCTGCAAGCAGGGAGAGGCAGACATGAGGTCATTATGGAGCTGTCAATGGAGAGAAATGACGAGGAGAGAGCCAAAGCAATTTAGCAATTGTGAATATTATACGACGCATAATTATGGTTTCGTTGGGGAGGGGGGGAAAGGGGTGGTACTGTGGGGCTGCGTGTGTTCATACATGTGTGTGCGTTTCAGAGCGATTCCGTTGCTCTGCCCAATATCATGTGCGTCTGATTATTTCACCGCAATCATTTGTGCTTCCCTCCCCTTCGATGCCTTCGCCATCCGTCTCTCTCGCTCGCTCGTTAGGGCCTCGCCGGGGAACAAAGCACACAGTCATGCAGAGAGAAAGCCAGGAGGCTCAAACCGCACGGCTGCTCGGTCCATCCTTCTTCGTGTCCTCTCCCAAAGCGTTTTAAACATCCTCAAGCTTTATAATGTGCTTTTGTCTCCTATATAAGTGCCACACGGCATGCAGGAGCCAATTGGAAGCTCATGTCTCCATCAATCAATCCAGCCCGGATCCAAAAAACTTAATATCTCTCTGTGGAGATAATTGTGACGCTAGCTCTAGTTGCTAAACTGTCAGCATTTTAGGAAGGCTTTTCGTGATGTACATCGACCGGGGTGGAAGAAAAACTTCAGCCGAGCGACACACTGACTGTCTTTATGTGTCTCATGGTGAGGCTGCAGCGCCTTTACATTTCTATCAGCTTCTCCTCTTTCTGCATCAGTGGACCGGATAACAATCTGGCTGTAAGCAAACTTTCCTTGAGCCTTGCATTTTCAATTTCCATCTTTGGGCTATGTGGAGAAGAGCACGACAGCAGAATGAGAAATGCGTTCATTCTTGCATCGCTTTGATCGATATACAGTATGGTTAGCCGGGCAAAAGTAATGGGACAGCTGGCCACATGCAGTCGTTTTATATTTACACTTTGCACTCTTCTGGGAATACTTGCTACAGTATTTTGGAGCGTGTGAGGTCAGAGGTCAGAATAACTGGATTGCATAAGAATTGAGCCTTGGACCTGGGGTCTTCCTAGTTCTTGGGATGTTTTATCCTGCCCTGTCCAAGTTCCATATTTTCCAGTGCGTCAAATGTGGTTAGCACGTCTGAATTCCACAATATAAAAAATGTAAGTTTATTCAAAATTTTAAATCTCTAATAGGTGTGGATGAGTTTTGTAGCCTGTGAGTCAATGACAACCAGTCAAGGCTTCTTGCTCTCTTGCCCAAAGTCAGCTGAGATAGCTCTGAACTGGTTAAGTGGTAGACACTGAATAAATGATCGAATGAATAATGAATAAATCTTTAACCGGCAAAGCCAAGTCCTTACAGACTGGCAATCAGAGCCAATCAAAAATTCTAGAATGAGGGGGAACTCTGAAGAGAATTCATTCCAAAGTTAAATAAAGTGGGCAAGAAATGATGGTTCCAGTTTAACATGGATGTAAACCAGAAAAACTCAAGTTATCTTCTCAAGGGGGGGCAAACGATTGGCATTCCTACCTCGTACTCTTGTGAGAACTTGAGATTGTCATTTGCTTTGAGGCGCTCAATGTTATCTGCCAGCTCCGAGACGGGGACGGGTGGGTGACTTGCCATGCCTGCCGAGAAAAAAAAAAAGAGACCATTTTGGAACATGTACAACTTGACTTTTTTTGGGAGTGGAAAATGTTAAGAGAGTTAAGAAGCTCCTCAGAGGTTTTTTTATTTCGTCTGTGTGTGTGTGAGACCGCAGTCACAGCGGAGAAAGCGAATGGAAGTGTTTCTTTGTTAAGTGACCATTCTCTTTCCAAAGCAGACAGAAAGAACAATGTGCGTGTTTGGAAAGTTACTGAGGCACAATAACATGTCCTTTGAGTCGGTGCAACACGGCTGGTGGAGATTTTAAAAAAGGCACAGATGGTTACAAATTTAACATTTGGGGTTTAAAAAAAAAAAACACTTCTTAAACAACACAGTGGAACCTTTAAATTTGATTGCCCATGAAGTTGAACATTACAGTTGATTTTTTTTCTTTTTAAAAAGGCATCAGGCATATGTAAAAGTGACTTTCACAAATGTAATAATTATTACATTTATAATTTATAATTACTATCAGTTTTGACGCGTTATAGGTTAGAATTGCTTTGCGTCATACCAAAATGTGTTTCTAATATTTTTGACTTTTCTGGCACATACTATTTGGTAAAAACATGCCTCAAGTCTGCATCTCAGTGATAACAAGAAAAGGATTATGCTTGTTTTTTTTTTTTTTTTGCTTCTTTGCTTCTTCACTGACAAAGTCATTATTTTCTAACATTTTAGTTAAGCAGTTTAACTTGTTTTTACGCAATGTTACACTGCCTGCTAAAATGGCTCCATTAAAAAGATTCAATACCAGAGTGCTGAAAAAAAAAAAAGCATTCATCTTTAGAAGTTCCACCGTACCAAAGCTTATTGATGACATGTCAATTCAAGCAGCTTCATCCTACGTGGGATGAAAGTTAGTTTGCATGAATGTCTACAAGGAACACAGACAGATCGAAAGAATGAGAGAAATGAACTGGCGAAGAAGAAAACGATGACAGCAAATCTTTGGTGGACCATGAGGCCAACTAACTTGACAAACGTCGATAACCACGGTACACTGATACACGGTAGGCTGAAAAGGAAACAATACCGCAGTTAAAGAAACAAAAAAACTACACTAAGAGCGAAGTGTCTGTGCAGATATGCTTACCTGGAGTCTGGAAGTTGATTCGACGCAACTCCACAGGGTCAGTGGGATGGTGAGACGACATGGCTTTGCTGCAGGGGAAACTGCCCTTCCTGCCCTCGGCTTCGGCTCGTTTCCTGCGAATAGCATCAGAAAAGCCCTTTATTGTCAATTTTCAAAAATGTTCCAGGATATTTGTTGTGCCAACTAGCAATTGCAATGATTTGAGACCATTAGGAGAAAATCTAGAATCTAGAAAATCTTTGGCATTTTGGATTGGCAAAAACATGTCAGCATTCACACACACTTTCATAGAACAGAAATTTAAATGGAAAATTGCCTTTAATTTTTTTTTTGCTAACTGTGTGTACGATGGCTTTTCATTTACAATGAAATAATTAAGGGATTTAATAATCTCCCCAAAAAATGGAAAGCAAAACCTTAATGTTTGTTTGTTACCTGTCAGGTTTGCTGAATCCAGACGGAGAGAAGGAGGAGCACAAAAAGGAGCAGACAAGGATGGACAACATTATTATCTGTTTTCTATTACCGTACTTCCTCTTCTCTTTTACAATTATTTATTATTAAACAAGAGACAACAATCCGAATCCATCATCCTATCGTTGCCTTATAATAGCATCTCAGATGGGTGCATCTATATTTGAAACATCACTCTGCCCGGTGCAGCTTAGCTTCAAGGTGCTCATTAATGTCCGGTGATGATCCTGAACTTTAGATTATTAGCATCCTGGATATTCATTTCCTCATACCGCATCTGCAGCAGCAATTATTCATGTGCGGTAACAAAGCTTCAGCTGGAAGGCCTGATAATGATCATAAACAGTGATAATGTTCGATAAATGCTACCTCCCATTCATTTGCAGAGACAAGCTCTTTCTCTCAAGGTTTGTAAAATGAAAAGCAGATTTTCACAATCAAGTCTTAATTAGTACAAAGTGTTATTGACAGTAGTGCGGATATCAAATACAGCTTGGTGGAAAGGAAACAAAAGGATCTAGATTTCACATCCATCCATCCATCCATCCATCCATCCATCCATCCATCCATCCATCCATCCATCCATCCATCCATCCATCCATCCATCCATCCATCCATCCATCCATCCATCCATCCATCCATCCATCCATCCATCCATCCATCCATCCATCCATCCATCCATCCATCCATCCATCCATCCATCCATCCATCCATCCATCCATCCATCCATCCATCCATCCATCCATCCATCCATCCATCCATCCATCCATCCATCCATCCATCCATCGCTTCTTACTTCGCTTACCTTTTGAAGAGAAGGATGGCAATGACAATACACACGATGAAGATAACGGCCAACACAGGACCAACCACCCACAAGAGACCCTCTTCCTCATCCACAATTGGCTGTGGGTCCACACCTGATGACGTCACGGGGTCAGAATACGGGCTCGTGGAGAACATGGTCTGTGGGAGAGAGCATATGAATGTTAAAATCAAAAACACATTGATGAACTTTGAAGATGTGCTTATCTCTTACGTTCTCCGAAAGGTCAAGCAGGGCGAGCACAAAGAACACATACTCCTGGCCGTTCTGCAATGGACGGTTGCGGAAGTCGCCGTAGTTTTGCCCATCGCCCAGCGTGAACTCAGGGGGGAGGGTTTTAAAGTGAGCGCTGACGTAAGCTCTTGGATCTGATTGGCCGGCCTGTCTGCGGATACGGAGGGCACGGCTCACGCTGGTTCGGTTAATCTCTCTCAGCAACTGATGTGGAAGGGCAGAACAGTAGGCAGGAATAATAAGCAAGGTTTGAAGAAAAAAAAAAAAAAAGTTACAGGCCACACATAGACAAACAACCATTCACACTTCTTGACAATTTAAAGTCTTCAATTAAAGCAACCACTAAATGTTTTTGGGATATGGGACAAACACCCACTAAGAGACCACACAGTAAGGCTGGCAACTCACTAGTCAACTGTGATGCATCCTGTAAGCCATAATTTTCCTAAATTTAAAAGTAGGATCCCACAAACCATTATCAAAGTATCAATGGTCTCTTTAAAGAGTATCGCCAGAGCCCAATAGCCCACCGTTTGGTCTCCTGTTAACTATTATCTCCTGAATATAAACAATCTCGTCTTTCACAGATCACCATGAAAGTATCAATGGTGTCTTCTGAGAATATCTATCCATCGTTCCATCCGTTTTCAGAACACATGCGAAAATCGAAAGCTTTAATGGAAATATTCAGTCTCACTGACATGAAGATCTTGTTTTGGCAATTGGTCACTCTCCCTTGCAATAGTGTTCCAAATTGGATTTAGGTCAGGGCACTGTCAAGAACTCTGTTCTTTTTTCATTTCAGGTTCAATGCCATTCTGAAATGTGATACTACTTTGTACACCAATGCTTTCTAGTAGACATCTAAAGATTTTGGGCCAAGACTGACTGTTATTATTTCCTTTTAGTTGCAAAAGACCTGGAGCGCGTTTATTCGCTCTCTATATCAACTGACTTCTTGGAAAGTATCGAGCACATTGACTGTTCTTGAATGATATCGCAATATGATGCTGGAATAAGTCTTATTTTTAGCATTACATTTTCAGCAAAATACTTCAGATCCGATGCCCTTGAGTCAGAGCTCATCAGCAAAAAGCAGCTTATTTGAAAAGTAAAATAGAACCTGAAATTTCACAGGCGAGTTTTTTCAATCCCAAATTGTTTATATGAACGAAAGAATACCTACCTCATCTAAATTCATCTGGTCTGGGTCCTCCCATGGATTCGAGAACTTCCCTCCTCGTTGCTTCTTTAGTGGCACCACCACCAGATAATAACCCCTGAAAGACATGATGTCCTGAATTTTTTTTTTCATGAACTTAAAAGTTGTATAAGTACAACACAGTGGTGGATTTGCAGGTGTACCTAATAAAATGCCCAAATGATATAACCATGCCGGAGAACAAAAGTAAGAGTGCATTTTTTTTTTTTTTATCAGCTGAAGCACCAATAGCTTCCGCCAAGCCATGAGGGCACTCTCGCTAAAATGATAAATGTGTCCCCAGTGCATGACTCACTCCGGCGCTTGCTGCTCGCACTTAATAACATAACTGGCATTACATCAAATGTGGTGAAATGTTGAATTTGCAGCACTAAGATGAACAGATATGCTCTTGCAGACTGTGGAATTGCTGATGATGTATTTTAGAAATAAAACCAAACACAGCAGCTGATTACAGTTTGCGACTACGTCTTTTATCAAAACGGGATGAGCGTAATGAGAGCAAAAAAAATGACGGGATGGCCAGTGTGGGTGTTGCAGTGGAATGATTCAGAGATTTATAGTTGAGTTCGAAGGAGCACACTGGCTGTCTATTTCTTCTGTGTTTGAAAGCGATTACGAGCTTTGTGCTTTTGCCCTGTCTGCTGTGGGAGTTGGAAGAATTGCGAGTCGGCCAACTCCAAGAGAGAAATCCCTCCTGTTTGGCTAATAAATGTAAGACAGGATGCAAAGGGGGGATGGTGGAATTAGCTCAAAGGGCCGACAGAGACGTTAATTCTATTATAACGTAATTGGAGTCTCTCTGTTGTATTAAATCATGTTCTTGTCTTTGGAATGCGTCTTCCTTACTTGACTTTAGCTGCCGTCTGCACAGATGGAAGTTGGACGGTCACCATGCCATCGGCATTGGTCTTTCCCACCACGACAGGTTTGCTTTTTAGGATGTCTGGAGCAGTAGTGGCGGTGACGCGGTGCTGAAGGCCCCCGGCGCTGTTGGCCCGGTTGGTAAGCAAGAATGAGTAAAGGGTGTCAGGCTGCAACCCAGTGATCAGCTTCTGAGTCTGCTTGCCATCCACCTCCACAGACTGGCCCTTTCCGTAGAGGATCTGAATATGGAGAAGGTTTTTTCACAGTTGACCAACACACTAAGATGCATTAATAAAAGGTATTCTTAAAACTTCCTACAGTGAATGGCTGGGTAGGATTCTTGTCTCGAACCTCCCAGGATAACAGAACAGAATTCTTCATGGCGGCCTTCACTTTGAAGTTGGTGGCAAAAACTGAGATGAGACAAAAACAAATAAAATGACATTAACTTGACGGGGAACCTTTGTTTCCTGAAGTCCGGTTGTAGTCTTTGGTACAGGCCATCTACTCGTATTTGTTCGGGTCAGAAAAACTAAACAGACCCAAGAATCTTACCTTGATTTGGGAAAAGGATGTTTTGTCTAAGAGTACAGCGACAAGACAATGAAAAAGGACACTCAGGATGTAACCAGATGTGCGTGTGATTGTATGTTAGCACTAGTGTGCTACGTTCGGAAGTTTGTCTGGAGAACTGAATGATGAAGATGAGTTGTTAGGGACCGAGTGTGAGTCCTACCTTGGTCTAGCCGCTGCGTCCTAAACTGGACACCGGGGCTGTACGGACCGGGCCCGACAGTCGTGTACGCGCACACCCTGACATCATACACCGTATCGGCACTCAGACCCTCCAACAAAACACTTGACCCCGGAGTGGGCACCACAATTTCCGAGGAATTGCCCCGACTGTTTATATCCTTGTACAGCACTGAGTATTTGACGATTTTTCCGTTTTGCTCAATGAGTGGCACTGATTTCCACGTCAAGCGGAGGGAGTTGGCAGACATCTCCTCCGAGATAATATTTTCCGGGTATCCGGTTGGGGAGCCTTCAGGCGTGGTCACTTCTTTCACTGCCTCTTCTCCATAGCCCATTTTGTTACGGGCGGAGAGTCTGAAAATGTAGTTGGCACCCATATGGATATCCTGAGCAGCGTAGAGGCTTTCCTTGGTGGGGAACTCCACCACAGTGAATGGAAGGACGTCGACACGGCCAAAAGTGAGGCGGTAACCCAGGAGTGGCGTTAGGGGATTTGGCGGCGGGTACCACTGAAGCAGAGCGGTGCCCGAGTCAGTTGCGCTCACCATTAGTTTGGGCTTTTCAGGCACTACAAAAAAGGAGAAAGGAGGGTGAGGAAAAACCAAACAGTGACTAAAAACGACTCAGTGCTTAACATTGAAAAGTAAACACGATACATGAACAATTTGCAGAATTGTGGTTAACATTCCTAAATATTTTCAAATTCTGCTTTGCTCTGTAAGTTTTTAGCTGTTCATGTTTGTGGTATTAACTAATGAATATATTTGAATATATTTGCAAAACTTACATGGCAGTGCAGTGCAGATGGCAACAGGTTTGCTGCGGGCACCATCTCCTTTGGCAGTGTAAGCTCCTACCGAGATAGAGTAGGAAGTGTCGGCCTTCAAGTTTCCGAGAAGAGCCTCCTGCAAGACAAAAGTCAGTCGGTCAGCTGCAACGTGTGGCAATGTCCGTCCGTCTGTCCATCCATCTGAGACCTCCAACTACAAGCTTATAGAAATATTTACTCACGTATTGAGCTGATTGGTCATATTCCCACTGAGTATTGATTGAGAAGAATGAGCACAGGAAAGACACAAGCGTTAATATAGGATTATAAATTGCTAATTGAATTTCAAAGAATTCCATTTGGCGGTTACCTCTGAGTCCTCTATAAGGATGTCCTTAATGGAGGGCGGACCCTGAGGCTCGCCGTAGTTCATCCTCACGTAGTGGACTTGGTAGCCTCGGATCTGACCGTGCTGCAACTCAGGGGCTGGCGCTCGCCATTTCACCCTAATGGCTGAGGAGTTCACTGTCTCTGCGTCCACCCCTCGAGGAGGACCACTTGGAACTATAAATGCATTTTGGGATATAAGTCAAGGGTCACTGTTGATGGCCACTTAAATGTTAGCTTGGAAGTATTCTGTTTTGAATTAAAAATAGCTTGGGGGCAGAAAAATACACTGAAAAACTGATGTAAAAATGCAGCTATCCAAAAAGTTAAAATTTTCACTGATGTCTGGGGGAAAAAAGGTCAAAATAGTAAAAAAGAAAACATGTGCGTGCTCGAAGAAAAACATGGAGGAAAAAGCAGTGACGGATAAGAAGCAAATGTAGAGAAAGATAAGAATGGCAGATAGAAAAGGATTTGTCGCCACCGGCAGATAAATAGTGGCAGACAGTCAAAGAGAAAATACTGTTATCAAGAAAAAAACCTCTCTTGTGCTGCCAAGAACTACACGTCTCCCCCACAACACTAGAGTCAGTGTTATTGGTGGAACGCCGGGAGTGTCAGCCATTAAGTAGGAATAGTCAAACTATTGCTGGAAATATGACAAAATTAGGCAAACATTGATGAAACGGGGCTAAAACACATTCAAAACAGCTGTCAAGGTGTTAAGGATTTGGCAGGGCAGTTAGGAGTGAGGGAAGGCCAAGGTTCAGCCAAAGTTATTGAGGGGTATTTGTTATTCCAAGTAAGGGAAATCCCAATATTAGGATTTAAGAAGAAAAGGGCAAAAAGCAGTCAAAAAAGAGTCATGAAAAAAAAGCTGCATGGAAAAAGGGTTGCTGCAGATGGAGAGAAAGCAGTGGCAAGGGAAGAGAAAAGGGAGTTTTATTTTCCAGTTTGGGTGGTTAGGAGGGATACAAGGAAGGATTGTCGAAAAAGTTAATCACTTGGAGCTTATTAGTCGTATTAGTTTGGTAGTGGTAGCCATTGACAGCGGGGCGGAAAATCCAAAGAGGGTTTGGAAACATACCATCTTCCTCGGTGCGGATAATCAGCTGTAAACTCTCAGGTCCGTCGCCAGCTTCCGTCTGCGCCCGTACTGTAATTCCGTATTCGGTCCATTTCTCTAGGTTATCCAAGAGGTACGGAGAACCTTCCTTTGGAATGCCGTCAATCCTTTTGGATGTTTTGTTGACCCCGGTAGTGGAATACTGGACGGCGTAGCCAGTAATGATGCCGTTCTGAAACTCCGCAGGTGGTGGTGCCCAACTTACCAGGATGCTGGTAGAAGTGGGGCTGGTGCATGTTATGTCCTGGGGAGGTGCTGAAGGAACTGATTGGCCAGTTTGAGGAGGCATAGTTGGAATTGTTTTGGGTAAGTGTGAGTTGGTGGTGTGTATAAATTGTTATTGGGGTGATGTGGTGAGGAGGAATGGTGGATGGAATGGAGCAGACACAAGACAGAGAACAGAAGACAAAAAAAAAAACATAAAATGAAAACTAAACACTGGTGAACAGAAGATATCAAGAAAAATGGCTCTCTGGCTAGAAAGCAAGATGAGCGAACAAAGATACTGAGTGATGGGTGTTGACCTTTGTTTGATTGATGAAAAGAGAGTGAATGACTTTAAAGAGACGCAACACAAAATAGAGCGACTAGAGCTTAGAACACACAAACGTACCTGCCTGGAACTTACTTGTCCTACTCGAGTCTGAGCGCTCGATCCGTGACGGAGATCACATCTCCAGCTATAAATGTCTGACTTGTCTAACCCATGCTTCCCTTACAGACCTCATATTGATATCCAACAATTTCATCATTTTATGCCAATCAGGAAAGAATGGCAGTTTTTGGAAGTCATATTTGACATTGGTTCAAATATCAAACCTGAGGTCAATGTAAGTCACATTTCAGATTGGCCTATTTGTAACAATGCAAACTAAAAATGTTTCCCCTTTCGCAACAAATTTTGGTGGTTTTTGGTACTCAACTGTGTACCGATACTATTTTTGCATTGTCCAAATGAAGCCTGACTCTTTTCACACACGTGCCATTCACACTCGACAATATGCAGCTGGACTTACGTGTCTGGGGTGTGTCAATGGAAATCTCGTTGGTATATGCGCCAATGCCATGTTTGCTACGGGCGGCCAATTGGAAAGTGTAGGCCGAGAAAGGCTTGAGGTTCCTCAACAGGTAGGAGCTTGTCGGCTCAAAGCTTACTTTCTTCTAAAGGGAACATGAAGATGCAGGACATTAATATCAGTCGTACCCGAATCCGACTTCTATTAACAGGTACTGGTCGGCCAGACCATTTCTTAGAGCCAATCCGAGCAGGAATCAATGTGCAATCATCTTCAACGCTCACCTCCTCAGTATCATCTGCCCGTCGATAAACCAGTTCATATCCCGTGATCTGGTTGTCAGGGCCACCCTGGGGTGGCGCGATCCAGGATAACAAAATACTCGTCTCAGATTTGGCCTCTCCTTTGAAGTCCGAAGGTTGCGATGGGACTGGAGCGTTCAAGAACAAGGTCATTAGCAATTTATTTGCTTGTATTTATAAAAGGTGACAGACTGCTGCCTTACCGCCAGTCTTGGCAATAATCTGCAGGTCCTGGGAAAGAGGACCATCGCCAACGGAGGTGAACGCCAACACTCTGATGTAATATGTCTTGTTAGGAGTCAAGCTCTGAATGGTGATAAAGTTGGCGCTCCGCACCATCTGCTTCTCCCACTGCAGAACACACACACACGCACACAAAAGGCAAGGAATGAACACAAGCATTGACACACAACCGGGTTACACGTCACGATCAAATACCTGGTTCACTGGCAACATGTTGTCTGATGTGTAGTAGACCCTGTAGCCCACGACCTGCCCATTTGGTTCCTCTGGCTCATCCCAGTGAATGATTGCCGTTGTGGTGCTCAGCATGCGACCTCTGACCTAAGAGCCAAACAGCAATTATTTAAGCTGGCTGTATTCTATGACCAGCAATTAAAATGAAGGTACATTTTTGAATACAATAGTCTTACCTCTATGCCAAAACATAATAATATTTATGACGCCTGACAAGTGCACGTTCAAGGCGTTGCCCTTACTTGTCGGGGAGGTGAGGAGGGCGCCTGCTCTGCTGTGCGAGCCTCCACCACTTCGCTGGAGGGACCCTGGCCGATGGTGTTAACAGCTGCCACGCGGAAGTCATAATGGGAGTAAGGGCTCAGGCCACCCACACTGTAGCGGGTGGTGGCGATGCTATCAATCTCTTTATAGGGGTCCTCAGAGCCTTTGGAACGGTGCTGCAGCAGGAGAGAGTGCATCAAGATATAAGACACAATAACACGTGGGCATTAAACCAACACGCGCTATGATTTATGACACAAGGTGAGGGATGATTTGAGGACACAGCATTTGGTCACACAACATTACACAAATAAATGCAGGCGGGGGGGAAACTGGAGGCTTTTTTTTATGATGTGAACTATCATTATTATTTTGTTTCATTTTCATGTACGTATTATATTTTGCTCACTCCATGCAATAACAACAACTTACTTGTATGATGTAATAGGAGACAGGTTCGGGGTTGCCAGAATCCCAGGTGAGAGTGATGCTTGTTGCAGTCCTTTCGGTCACCACGGGTGTGCCGGGAGCCTTTGGGAGAGCTGAAGGAATGACAGTGTTAAAGGTTTATTGTGCTTGAACATTGGTCATTGAAAGGTAAATTCACCAATGCAAAAAAATGAATAATGAAAATAATCAAATATATGCAACGGTGTATTATATTTGGACTTCTGTTTGGAGATAATTAAAATGAGGAGTCTCTCAAATTAATTTATCCTGAATTTAGGAGATTTTTTATTTTGAGTGGTGGATTATAACTCAAATTTTAAAATGGTCATTCCATTTATAATAATAATATACTAAGAAAATGTATTTTTCTTAATTTTATTAATCAGATTTTTTTTCTCATTGGCTATGCAAAAGTGGCAAGTGGCAAACATTTCCATTCCTCATTTCCTTTAGTAAATCTAATCTTACTTTTAAATAAATACCATTTATTATTTCTCATGAAAGACTTCACTTGAGTCTTTTACTTCAATTCTTATGTTTTCAACAGAAAGGTGCTGTTTAGAGTGGCCAGTTAGGTATAAAAGAAAATGAAACTTGGAATAGAATTGAATAAAAGACCTCTTAAATACAAGGTCGAAGCCATGCCTTTCTCTAAACTCAACTGGAAACTTCCTTTTTTTTCCCTCCATACAGTGACAAACTCACCTTTCACAATAATCTGCGCCACAGCCTCAATGACGCCAAGCGTTGACATGGCAACGCAGGTGTAATTGTTGGACTGGCGTACATCCGTCAGTTCAAGGACATTACGGCCGATGGGCATATCATCCTCTGGGGTCAGGTCCTCGGCTCCCAGCATCCACTTTACATAGGGCATGGGCGAGCCCACCGCCACGCAGGTGATGTTGACGTTGCCCCCTGGCATGATCTCGCTGTCCGCCGGCGGTATAGAGAAGCGAGGGGGGACGCGACGCACTGGAGCGCGGTGCAATAAAAGCAGAAAGGCAGGAAAGGAAGCACCATTAGACATTTATGAGAACAATATGTTGTTGAGCAAAGTGCAATGGATGACAATAGGGAGCATGTGTTTTCAGGTTGCCACGTGCTTTCAAATGAAATTTCGTGGCAATCAGAAAAGACAGCAAACATTCCAACGGTAAGGTAAGTCACCACTTGGGTGCATGTGATATGGAAATGTTTTATTGATGTGTTAGCAGCAGGAAATCAATATTTTATGCATGAAAATACAAATGATACCCACACACAATAAAAACAAAGCACAGCAAAACGCAGGTGCACTCGGGGGAAAAAAAAAATGCACATCACAGAAACCAGGCAGTAAACACCAACACAAATGGTATCTTAATCGACCAAAAGAAACACTCAATGCAGCGATTCGATATTGTCACACTGGTTTTTGCAGTACCAACCTTCTCGGAGCTCTGCCGAGGGAGTAAGGACGGAGCGGGAGGAGGGGTAAATGGAAGAGGGGGAGGAGGGTAAAGAGAGGAAAATGGCCAATATCAGAGAAGAGACAGGGAGAAAAAAACACGTTAGACAGAGGAGTGTGGCAACAGACAAGAAGGGAAGCTGAAAAGAAAACGCTGGAACAAACATAAGCTGTGGAGGGGCCAGTGTGTCGGTAAAAGCCCGTCACAGCCTGTCAAACATTCACTTGGATCCGCCACGATATTTTTTTTACTAGACACACATCACTGACTTTGTTGTTTGTGCATATGCATATATCTGTTAGTCGCTGACATTTATGTTTTTCAAATTGTACATCTAGTTGTGTGTGTTTGCTTCTAATTCCCCGGAGCAAGCAACAATCAGGCTGTTTAAAGGTTGCAGTTTTTTTTTTTTTGACTTGATTGGGGTGGCAACAGAGCAAAAGGCCTCCGGATTAAAAACGTCTTCAAGACTCAAACATTGGTCTGGCGTGTGTGAGAATGCGTGCTTTTAAAGTGCCCGAAGAGGTAAGGCGGCTGTCAGATTTTGGCGAGAGACACAGAAAGTCCTAACCAGATGATGATTTGTTTTCTCTTGGAGGTCTAAAGGCTAAGAAGGGAGGGCAGAGAGATTAATAGCCTCAGTAAAAACACTCAACCCTGCGTTAACTGTGTGGAAAGACGACCCTTGTTTTGGAAGCCTTCCATTTTATGGCTTGGAAGGGAAATTGGTTAAATGATATGGTGGTGTGTAAAATATTACACAATAAATAATTTGATTAACACACATCCCGGGAAATAAAATAAAAAAAAAAAAACATACTTCCATGTACATAATTCATACACGCTTGGGCGCGTTTATTTTCTTAGTCTGTGAAGTAGCGTTTTTAAAGGTATTAAATGTATCTGAAAAATGATGGTTCTCAAATTAATTATAGATAAAATATGAACTTTTTACTGTTGAAAATTTCAACCCTAACCCCCACAAGAGCTCCTCTTACCTCGTACGTAGAGATTGGCTGGGGTGGAATAGCGAGTTCCATCGCTGTTGGTGGCAACACACTCATACTTGCCCTGGTCAGACTCTTCGCTCATTTCGATCTGCAGTGCGCCTGGATGCAGGAACGAGGAAATGAAAATATACAGAGAGGAGAACAGAAAGACAAAAAACATTGAACGATCAAAGGCGTCATGATCTGATACATAACATTTATTATCATAAAGGACAAATGAGTTTGAATATCAGCAAAGAGTGAAATCGGTGGAGAAGTGGGCCAAAAAAAAGCCCGTTCAATGGGGGACGCATTTCTGTCATTGTCGGCAAAAATCTCCTCAAAACAAAGGTCAGCATCCTGATTTAGAAATCGGAGGGAAACAAAAAGTCCATAAGAGGGAATATATGGTTTTCCATGCAAGACAGAAATAAATAAGCCAAGCAGTCGACACGTTGAGGAATCCAGTGACAAATAGCCTTTTGGAAACTGTCTGAAAATCCAGTTACATCACTTTTCAAAATCATTGCCATGGCAATAACACAACCCTGACTTTTTTCGGATCCACCAATGGGATCAGGAGTGTGATGTCATTAAATGCACACCCAATAAAAGTAGTAAAGAAATCAACTGACCTTTGTTAAGGCCAACAGACAAAAAAAAAACATTAAAAGACATACGCAAAGCCTTTGGAAGGGGGCCGATGCTTTCTCACTCCCTGAAAATAGAAAAACTGTCAAAAAAGTCAACCAGTTTTTTTTATTTAAATGGTGTTGGAAGCCCAAAAAGCGCCCATAAAAACTTTATCAAAAAAGTGGTTGTTTGGGGCTTTTTATCAGTAATGAAAGAGAAGAGAGAAAGCAATGGTTGAAAAAAACAAAACAACTCATGAAGGAATGTGTGAATGTGTGTGTTTGTGTGTGTGTGTGAGCACACTAATGTCTGAAAGTGTGTCTTCGCCATCTGGACATTTCGGGTTGAGCGAATAACAGCTGGGAGGGAAGACACGACTGGGTTCGTTTGATTGCGTAAATAGCGGCAAGGTATAATGAAAAGGGGGCAGGGTCAAGACCATCACCCAAAAATCAGGTCACCGAAAAAAAAAAGGGAAAAAAAAAAAAAAACATGACCATTGTCAACCTAAACTAAGGAACATAAAACACATCATGCTTTAGATTGAAGGTAGGATCAATGTTAGAAGCAAATTGATATTAAAGTGATGGGATCACTATATGATGATTAAGGAAGCAATGGAATTACGTTAACGATTGTGGGGCTGACATGGTAACATGAACAGATGAGCAGATAATGAAAGGATGAGAAAAGGGAAGGTGATTAAAAGTCATAGTATAATGAATTGCTTGCTCAATTCCAATCCCCCCTCCTCTTGCGCCTCTTCCCACCGCAGATTTGAAGCAGCCGGATGAGCGGTTACCACTACGGCAACACAGATGGACTCATCCTGAGCTGCTTCCTACAACTGGTGCAAGGGGAAGCCGAGGGTTGGAATGGAATCAGGCCACTGTGTCACGTTGGTCCTCCCAGCAGTCTTACCTCGTATGGGCGTGCCACCTGAGTGGGCAATGAATGCACGAGATTAGAGAGGGAGAAGAAGAAGAAAATGTTAGTGCCACAGAAAGGGGAACGGGGCAAGGGAGGGATACTGACAGAACTGGGGGGAGTAAGAAGAACCAAATTAGAGAGAAAAACTAAGAAAGAGCCAAATTTTTTTAAATCAAGTCAGAATAAGCTTTAAGTGACAGATTGGAGGAAGACAGAGTGATAGAGCTTCAAGGAGATGGGTTATTGAGTAGACCTCATTGATTTTCAGCGGGGTAGTTGACGAGGCTGCGCTTAGTCTCCAAGACTGAATACATTTCAGGATTAAGCTACACGTGTCCCCCATGTGGATGAAAATCGGTGATAAGTTGAATAAATGTGTTCTTTAGTGTTTTTTTCCCCCCTAGAGTTTACAAACCGTCAACACTTTATCACTATTAGGCATTAGGCTGGAGTGATCATCAGAGGTTCTAACACCAAAGACATTTATGACAATCTGAAACTTGAGCTGTAAATGTCAAGCTGAAGATCTACAGAATCAGAGCCAAACCATGCAGACAAGATAAAATGGAATCGTTTAAATGAATATGTCGTACCTTATTGAATTCGTCACTATTTGATGGATATTTTGAGATACATTCAGCCAGAAAAAGATTTCACGTGAAACCATATGCGACCTCAAGAGGCAACAGTGAGCCTTCGTAGTTAGTTGCCCACATTTCATGTCCCTCCTTGGCCATAAAGGGTTCCAAGAATGCTGCTCACAGATTAAAACCGCATGGATGATGTGATTTGTCAGCATCAAATTAAGATTGGCTTGAAATAACAAAAATCAACATGTCTGCTAATATTGGCATTAGCTCTGGATGGCGTGCTCCGTCATCTCTACTTTGCAGTGGTTTCTGCTCTCCAATAAAATGTACATGGCCAATTGCCACATCCGCAAAAGTAAAGATGTTTGTTAGTCTGTCTCCACGTTTGATGTGGCATGGTTTTGAGTTTCCAACCAAATTATTACAATTTGGAAAACTGACACACTCAAAAAAAGGCAAGCAGAGCGAAGCCTGTATCAGATAGGAAAGAGGCAATTGAGTTACAGTAATGAAAGCCCTGTTCCTATCAAGCATTGCTGCTTTTTAAGTATGGTACACTTGGTTTGTATCATATGGCTTTATTTGCAAGACTAAAAATCATGTCAATACCATAGAAACAAAAACAGGTTTTATTATGTTTTAGTCGAAGCAACTACAACAATTTGGTCGATACCATTGGCTGTAAAACACGCTAAAACTTAAGTCAAATCAGGTTTCACCAACCAGTCAATTGCGGAAAAATATTTTCAATTATTTTTCTATTGGGCTCTTCAATTGAAAAAGCAATGGCAGTTATAAAACAAATAAGAGCAGGAAGTAACTCTCCTTGACTCATTCAGAGGACGGAATTCTAAAGTGGATGACAGCCCTGTGCATTCTTTTAATACAAGTTAAAAAAAGAATGTCAGCATGGATTTTTTTTCTTTACCTGCTGAATTTGTCTTGCACTGGTATAGAAAACCAGTGCTAACAAGTTTAGCTATATACAAGTTACTGTACTGTTACTGTCTAGAACTCTGAAATGGAGTCACCATTGATTTTCTTACAGTGGCTCCGTCCAAGGCCTACCTAACAGCCATCTAGAGTTGATGACTTATTGACTGGTAACTCTATAAGGTGGAGCGGAGGGGAAAGTAAGTAGGTGAGTGAATGACAGAGTGAGTGAGGGAAGGAATAATTAAATAAGTGAAGGAGTGGAAAAAGTAAATTGGCAAGTGTGAGGAGAGGGGTTTTACAATTCCCTGGGTGTGGAAAAGCTGCAGGTGCACAAGTGAACGTGAGGCCAACTATATGTTTGCCTACCTGTGACTTATATGTAGAATATGAATGCACAACAATGTGTCATTAAATGTTTTATTCGAATCAAAAAATCTCAAGCTAGCATTTGTATGCTTCTCTGTGTCCAGTGTTAGTTCAGTGCATGCCATGCGTTTTAATAACGCCGTAATGTTGTAAAGGTGAGCAGCAGTAGGAAGAGCAGCAACATTAGTGAAAGGTATAAAGAAGAGTGGACAGTGAGGGTGTGGACCTCGGGACAAAAGCACTTACCAAAGGACTCTGTTGTTAAAAAGATATAAAGAGAAAAGAAACAGCATAGACATGGCATTACAATCGGTCCATTGAGTACACACCTTGACAAACACTGGAACTCCCAACCCCCAAAAAGTCAAATAGAAAAGTATATTCTTTATCTATGACATGAAATATTACTGTATGCTTAATTAGGAATTATTAGAACGATAGCGAACATTTAAATTCATGATGTAGCTTAGCAGTTATGTAACAATATTTTTTAATTTTGAAAAATAAAAAGGTAGGGGACTCAGAGCAAGGACTTTGGGTTGAGCCAGCTAGTTAAACAAGCAGGTATAGAAGCAAAGAGTTTTTTTTTTTTTTTTAAATCCACAAAGAAGCAAAACGTTGGGGAGAGAGGAGAGGGCTGTGTCCAGAGTTGATCCCTGGAAGTAAGTAGCAGGAAGGGACTGAAAAGATTCATTGGGGGTTTACACACTACTGTGGCTATACCAAAAAAAAAAAAAAAAAGAAAATTATGAGGCCATTATTATTATTTTGAGTTCCACAAATTGTCAGTGATTACACTGATTTTCTAAGAAGAAAAGAACAAAAAGTTATTTGATCAATTTGATTAGTCACAGCAGTGAGATTGCTTGGAAGAGGCAATTCCTTCAAAACACGCCACCATTACTAGGCTTTATATTTGGAGGTTTGTCAGAAAAATAAATTGTACTGACAGACTTTCGAGCTCCTTTAGTCAAACAAAACCATGCCGTAATGGTGACTTGTGTAGGAAGGCCTCAGAGTGTTTGGAGCAAAGCGGAGAACGTTGGGAGTTTTCACTTTAGACGTCCAAGAAGAATTTACAGGGATTGGCAACCATCCAAGGCAACTGATAACAGCAGCAGCGGCGGTAGCAGCAGCAGAGAGGGACAGCAGAAGAACACGGCCAGAAACCACGGCAGGAAGTGTGTGAAACAGCAATCGGGGCAAGGTTCACAAAAGGCCAACGGAAAAATAAAGAGGATTGGGGAATATTGAAGCTCTTGAAGTAGAACTAAATGTGGGATTTAAGGAGGGAAGGAGAGCTACCGGACTAAGTCGATGGTTACCTGAGCGCAGCTGCTTGATTCGTCCATTGTTATTGGATGTGTTGACTGGCAGGAAATCCTTGAACCAAGTAATTTCTGGGTCAGGGTTTCCGCTCGCCGCGCAGAGCATGGTAGCGGTCCGAGAGCGTTCTACCACTTTCAGCTGGGGACCCATATCTATTGTGGGGAACCCCGAAGGCAGCTGGTCCTCTGCAAGAATCAGAAACAAATGTCAAAAAATGAGGGGCAAAGTGTTTTTACCTGTTCATGCAAGCCCGCAGAGTGTCCACGTGTGGTAGGATTAAAAAGCATTGCATCACATGAAGGATAAAGCAGGATCAAATGTGGATGGGGATATTATGGCTTCAAATTTCATACGCAGCCTTGTGTGGAGGATTGTCCTCATATCTTTCTCTTAAATTTACTCCAGCTCAATGAGGTATTCCCTTAATTACCAGTATTCACATGTAATTCACACTCGTGGACTGTAGAGTAGCATTGGGAGAGCTCAGGGGGCTAAGTTACACCTGCGAAAAAAAATGGGGGGGACCAAAATTGGACAATTTTGTTTGATATACACATAAGAGGAGAACTGTTTGGTAGATGGTCAATGTTGCAATGGCGAATTGTTTTGTACAACTCAATTATTTCATGATGTTATTGCATGGAAATATCACAGTACATTTGTATATTAATAATAATATTAATAATAATGATGATGATAATAATAATACAATTTGGACAGTTTTTCAAAATTAATATTCAATGTAGTATTGTTGAAGGTTTCATAGCAAGGTAACATGCTAAATAGCTTTGATAGGGGACATTCAATCGAGCCTCAGGCACACCACATTATGCACAGCTAAGACTTTCAAAAGAATAAGCAGTTTTTCCATGCTCTCTTGGGTGTGTTGCTGTTCCAGTTATCAGAGTTCAATTTTTTTTAACCCCAATTCAAAATGTCAAACCATCCCATCCATTAATGCATCAATTATTCCATTTGTTTGCCTTTCCATTTTGAGTCACATATTATATATAATATATAAACATTATGTATTAAATCTGTTAAAATACTTTATATTAAACAATATATTAACTTGAAGTTAAGTGATTTTCAATGACCATAATTTATTCGAGTAGACATTCTCCAGTTGTTTATTATTCCGTAGATGTACGAATAAAATTGTTCAACAATACAGTCAGGTTTCAAAAATAAAGGCAGCTCAAATGAAAGTATCTGTAAAAGAAAAAAACAAAACTTTTTGGTGCACGTTAACATCTCAAAGACTTTTACACAAACTTTGAATGTGATCCAAATAAAACCCGTGTTCTATGCAAATAAAGTGTATCTAATATATCCCCTGGTGGGTGACAATAAACAAACAGGCTGATGAGTCACCCATGACCAAACCACACAAGCAAACAGACATGTGTTTGATCTTAAAGGTATTTTAACTTTTAGCCCCCTACTCCTCTTCTCAAAAGAAAAAATAATCCAGTATCCCTTGTGATCCCTTTCAACCACACCAAGGCTCATTACCGGGAAATCCTAGCACTGAACCTCACCAAGGAGATGCTAATTTTGGTAGTAACCCATCCAACTGTAGCCAGCCAGGTCGTGAGACGGTGGCTTTGAAAGCGCACATGCGTGTGGCCTTTTAAAAGCTCCGATTTCAATCAATCATAACACCGACAAATGGAAACATGGGCATTATAAACCAAAGTGAACAAGATGAGGTGTACGGGTGATGGCAAGCACGTGTGACTGGGGTGAATGGATATACTATAAAACAGCTGCATTTGCAAAAAAAAAAAGTGAAATAGAATAGTGAAACAAAAGAAGGAAAACAGAGAGACCGACAGAGAGAGGGAGCACAAGGGAGAGAAGGCGGCGTAACAATCGTGATTCTCCTCGCTTTCATTATGCAAACACTTACTTCAAAGAAAGCCCCTCATCTGCAGCTATAATACATTCTATTTCATCTACCTGGGGTGGGACACGGTGCTCAACGCTGAGGACGCGTGCTTTAAAAAAAATCTGCTCCCTGTCACAATCATGCGTTGGTGCAGATGGCCTGAGGTGTTTGAACGTGGATAAAAACGCTCCTTTAAATGTCAACAGTTGTAAGATTATAAAGCGATTTTCAATGTGACTATTTGACCTCATTTTGAATACAGAAATGCCATGCTTTGAAAATGTTTTGCGCAAAAATGGTGAGGTGGCAGTAAATTCCTGCCCTTCTGGCAACATTCAACTTGTACCGTATTTTCCGCACTATAAAGTGCACCGGATTATAAGGCACACCTTCAATGAATGGCCCATTTTAAAACTTTGTCCATATATAAGGCTCACCGGATTATAAAGCGCATAGAATGAATAACTCAACGTTGCTCAAACGTTAATGCAATCACAATATAGTAACACTCGAAATAGTGAAAACAATAATATATCAATAACTCAATGATGCTCAAACGTTAATCTCACACAACACACAAATTAAACACGTAAAGCTTATTTTAATAAATTAGTCCTCATCCACAAATCCATATTGGTCCATATATAAGGCGCACCGGATTATAAGGCGCACTGTTGGCTTTTGAGAAAATTGGAGGTTTTTAGGTGCGCCTTATAGTGTGGAAAATATGGTAACATAAAATTCAGGAATAATGATTGGAACACCGTCTGGGTCATCATCTGTATCGGGTGGAGCTAAAGCGAGCGCTGTCCGCTAATTGGACACGTTTCGACATTTTAATGATTTATAGTCACTTCCAGGAGCTCCTCGCCACCCCAAAAGCAAGATTTGTCCTTAGATGAAAAACAGTGTCCCCTCGTAACAGTTATTTTTGTTTTGCTTGGAAAAAAAAAAGTCCTACACAAGGAAAAGCGAGGACATGTATCACACAAGCTATTTGTCATCCATCATCGGGACAAGTGGAAAGTGACACCAAAGTCTTTTCAGGCTAACGCTGCTGCTCGTTGAGATCAGAGCGGACGAGTAACCCAACGCTCCTGTGTTGACGAAGCCTCCCACTGTTTCATTTGGATGTGCTCTCGTTCGAGTGTTTCCACTGAGCTTAGTCCAGATAATTTCACAGCTCATAGGCAAAGCTAGTCTCACAGTCATGGGAACTGCTTCGCAAACTGCTGCATCTGCTTTATAGGAGATCCAAAATGAAATGTGCGCACATTTGCTCGCTACATTTGTCAACTATAAAAATGAAAAACCGCCAGTGTAGGAACAAAAGCTTCAGAAGGGCCCAAGTGTAATACGTTCTCCTGACTGTGTTGACCATTCATGACACCTTAAACGCCATGTGGGTGGGTTTATGCAATAAAATAAACGCCTGATTATCAAATTTCATCTCAATAAGTTTGACAACAGCAATACTTCATGATGTTGAATTTGTCTTTGACATTTTAGCACGCCCACGGGATTGAAAGATCTTAGGAGGGACTGTTGAATTTACAATACGCGGTGCAAAGGTCATTCCAATATATTTGACTTGTCAAGTTACACGTGGCTAGTTGAAATATTTTACTACCGGATCGCCGGCAATGTTGAGTAGAAATTGGAGTCTTCCAATCTTGTCATTAATTAGATTACAACATATTTCAGAGTTTGATTGTGAATAGAAACCTTGACTCATGAAAAAAAAAAAGTGTGTATTTTGATCATAAGCTTCATTTGACTGTACCGTATTAAAAAGCCCTTTTGTTTGTTTAGTTTTAATTTTCTGGGTGTGTCACTAGGTGACGATGGAAGAACGGTTAAAACATTTTGAAGCTCATTTTGAAGCTCTTTCATCAGTTATTTATGAATGAATGAATGAATGAATGAATGAATGAATGAATATAACCAACCTGGACTTAGCCAGCCATCAATTTAGGCGTTTACTGTTTTTGTTTTATCAATTTAATTTATACACTTTGTATGCGGCCATAGTTGTTTTAAAAGTATTCTATAAATACATTTCAGCTGGATTTCAGCAAACAAAAATAAATTAATTTCGCAATTTTGAACACTTCCTTTAGGATTACATTTGATATGTTCTTGCAGCAGTCAGCAACATGCAGACTTTATAAATAAATACTCTACAAGGGCATCCTACTGCTCTCCATTATTATTTCAGCCTTTGCCAATCACAGCCATTACGGAAGGCCAAGATTTCTGGACTGGACTGGTGTTAATCCTCAATAATTAAGCCGGCTGACCTTAGCATTACCACCCTCCTGTCAGACACTCCATCGCTGGACATAGGGTGGGGTCACATGACTGACACATCTGTGCCTCTGTGTGTGCGTGTGTGTCGGTGCTGACGTTTTGGGCAATTAGCAGTTCCCATGTGGCTTCACCCAAAACAACAACAAAAAAACAACTAACAAAGTATAACCATCTTTGACAGAGGATAATCATTTGCGCTTGTGGGTGTGCGTAAACGTGATTGAGCAGTTACTGTGCAGAAGAAGAGGGGACGCGTTCCCTTGATGGGGAACGTGACGCAGATGTGCATGCGTCAGTGGTCGCACATACACACAAGATGCAAAGAGCCATCTGACGTGAATAATTTAGATGTTGTGTGGAAGAGCATGTGGAGCGAGAGATCAGAGTAAAGCAAGGTAAGAGCCGTTCAGATAAAAAAAAACATACGTAGATTCTGTGGATAGTACTTGAGGAAGAAAAGCGAGAGATGAGAGGATAGAAACAATAGGCTGCTCGTCCTTTCCCCCCCATAAGCGCGGACTATAAAGGCAGCCGGTGTGATTATCCACACTTGAGCGGCTTCACTCGCTAAGACACTCTTGAGCTTCCGACTACCGGTGCATAATGTTCTCCTAATGGACTCCACTAACACTAACATCACCATCTGCATTAATGGACTGCTGCTAACACTAACAAAAGCACCGAGTGCAGCCTTTACACACTTATTGACTTCTAAAGAGACCCCCTCTTCCGAGCTTTCAGCTTTGTCAGCATTAATATTTCTAATTTACAATCTATGAGTACAAGAATGGAAATGAAAAGTATAACTCACTATAGTCTGAATTCTAAGTAAGGTCCAGGTGAGGGATGTGGGTTACGTTAGAAGAAATAAAAGCCTTTGGATTTCGAATGTTGTGTTTGGCAAATGGAGGCGAAGTCAGCTGGTTTGTGTGATGGCACTGACCTCTTAGCACGCTTAGCCGGGTGGAGGCCGTGAGCTCTCCTGCCGAGTTAGAGGCGTGGCATTCGTAAATCGCCTCATCTCTGGGGGTCCGGAGAGGCTGGATTCTCAGGACTGAGCCAGACCCGTCGTCAAATTCAATCACCTGCGTAAAAGATAACATATGATGTTGGATAAGTCGTAGTTGGGACATGTCAAGCGTTTCGACCAGTCTGGAAATACATTTTGCATTTCTCGAACTTCAAGATTTTACGCCAACCAACTTTGGCCCGAGCGTAATGACTAAAGAAGTTCAAAAATCTCCAATGTCATTTTCCTACAATGTGTACGGGATTTATAATACCTTTTGGTGGACTGCACTTGGATTAAAATACCCTTGAATATGATTAGTGCATGCTATGTGAGAGATCAGGATTTTGAATTCTCAGAAAGCTTTCGCTGACTGTAATCCAATAAATCATACATCCCTGTAGTCACTCCCAATGAACAGGACAAGCTCAACAATATACGCTCGGGTTTTGTATTCCCGATTAAAAAGGAAAACATCTCTGTCCTTCAATCACAACCAAGTTGATAGAAGGGAGGTAAATAGACTTATCATGCTTCGAAAGCGCCTTGACCTCTGAGTGACACTGAGGAGGCGGATTCAGCATGTCCTTCTGAGGTTGACTTGCAAGGGAAGCTAAGGTTAAAGCCTATGGGAAACTAATAATCATTTCTGAATCCCTCATACTGTCAACCAAAGCGAAAGAGTATGACAGTGTTCTTTTTAAAAAAAACAACAACAACAATTTGAATATCAGACCAGTATAAGACTGGGAATTTTTGAAACAGCTTTTGTGCAGTATTAATGGATCTCATTAAATCGTGCAGGAGTCGCTAAGGACGTTCTGTATATTTAACTATATGGGTTATTGTTAAACACTTTTTGAAAGGGTTGGTTGGCGGAACGTGCTTTTCTAAAAGTCTCAATGAACTGCCAAGTCCTGCTTCTGTTTCAGTCAAATCAAAAAGGATTTCTCACCAATCTCCATTTTATTCCAAAGCAAACAAAATTACTTTTCTTCTTCATGAAAAAAAAACCACCTACAGCATTTTGAGCAATATTGTTCTCGTTGGATGAAATACAAAGAAAATGTCAATATTTAGGGCCTTGGGCTCCTACCTCAAATCTCTGATTGCTGACTTTTTTGCCTTTCTTGTTCCACACAATCTTGGGCTGCGGCTCGCCGGCGGCCTGGCACACGAACGATGCCACGCCGCCTTGGACTCCTGTCTGGTCTTCTGGGGTTCGGGTAAATCGTGGAGGGGCTGTGTGAAAAGAAACATGGAAAAAGTCAACACGAGTGTGTGATCGAACGAGGGCAGTTTTGATTTATGCAACTCGGTATGCATTACCACACCGAGCGTATTTACACATAGCTGCATCCTTTAGTGGATTATTGTATTTTTAAAATGCACTCAGGCACCAAATATACCGACATACTACTGATGTACTGCAATAATCTTTCATTTACGCATCTGCAGCACTTACTGAACGACTGCGCTAATAAAAAGAGAGATGAAGGCCATTTAAATCGGCGCATGCCATGATTCAGTCAGTCCCGCTTCTTCAGATGTAAAAGATCCCATGAGTCATGAAAATAGTTGGAAATTGTCAATGTTTTAAGAGTGTAAACTGATTCCGGCAGTTCCCCTACGACCGCTAACGAAAGCGTGTGGCCCATTTCTGCAAGTGTCTTATTTATTTTTCTGCGTTGACGTTCCACTGTGTTCCGCCATGTTCTTCTCTTTGCCTCTGCACCACCAAAGAAGCTTAATATTTCTGTGCCATAAAGGATTTATGAAGACTTACTTCTGACATGACCACTAAAGCCTCCTCATTCGAGGGACGCCAACAATATCATAACCACTGCCTTGGCGGGATTGTGACATCACGACATCAGAAAGATTCGGCACGTCAGTCACGGCACGTCATCGGCCGCTCGCCTAATGGCATTCCCGCCAAACCAGAAAATCCCTACTTAAGGGCTTAGTGCCAACTGCCCTGACAAAGGGAGAGGAATTGCTTTTTGCTGTTTCAAAAGGAAGGAGGCAGAGTGGCTAAGCTTCGCAGGGAGTGCTGGAAGCATGGGGGGGACGGAATGGGAGAATGGCTGAGATAAAGGGAGAGATGAGCCAGACAGATGGAGAGGAGAGTCAAGGCGGAGAGCGTTTGGCTACTCCAAGTGGCAAACCAGACGAGTGAGGAGGAAAATGACGACTGCTCAGTCATCTGCTTCAGAGTCAACTACTGAACTTGCAGCCAGTTAGCATAGCGAGACAAGGATGCAAACTGGACCATTTTTGACTTCAGAATTTGAACATGTTCAAATTTTATTCCATTTTTTTTCCCAAAAAGTGAGATGGAACACTATGGGGCTTCATTTGCAGGAATGAAAGCAAACTTGATTGCTCACGCCTACCAAACATGCAACACTGCTGCAAAGTTCATGCATATGAATGTTGGCTTAAGCATATACAATTTGATTTATTAAACCTGAGATGGTTTGTGCTTGATGATTTTGGGACGTGGATTAGTCCAATTTTTTTTTCAATTTAATTTGTAATACTATTTTGGTTTTCATCTTTTACTAACACCCATTTCATCACTTTAAATGTCCATTTTGAAAAGCATCAGGGCAAAACAAATACACGGTATGGTTGTAGATTTTAGTGTTGCTGAAATTACTTTTTTTTTGGCATTTGAAAACCGATGCACACAGAGTTAGTGTGGTTGCTGTAATATTCGTGCAGTTCCTAGCAACACAAGCCCATTTTTTCCAGTATGATATTCTCAATTCTGTCATTATACAAGCACCATTAAGCCACCACGCTGGGTTTCAAGAAACTGCCCAATCCATCTCTAATTCAAAATTTACAGACTCATCTCAAACAACAGATTGACTCGGTAGGGCAAAAAAAAATAAAAATGGTGAGCTGCAGCCCCAAGCAGCGTAGCCAGCGTGCAAACTGTGCATTAATTTCCCGGGACGCATGAGCCAGTGAGCAAATGTGCACGCTCCCATCTGAGAGGTACCGAACGAGGGAGAAGCGAAAGGATGAGGAGCGGTAGAGTCGCCCTCTTAATCCTTTTGCTAATCTCTCCCCCACAAAACAAATGAAAAGTGTAAAGCCAGTCGAGGCAGACTATAAAGAACGGCAGATCTTTCACTTCATTTTTTTCTTTTTATCCCTCATCCCACTTGCCTTCATTCAAATACTCAAGCTCATGTGATTGTTCGAGTCTCTCCTCCTCTCAAAGGTTGCTTTTCCAAGAGTGTGCACTCGATTCTTCGTCCGCCCTATCATGTCTTCCCTGCTCTGCAGCTGCTACCTCTTTCATCCTCCTCCTCGTTACTCTTTCTTCATCTCCTCCCTCCATCTCTGGGGTGTTATGTAAGTCCTCCTGTCACACTGACTGACTTAATGAGGGGAGGGGGTGTGCAACCGTATGCTCTTCTCTTGTCTCAATTCAGCCTTCCAATTTCACTTCCCTCCACCCCACTCTTTGTTTACCATCGTCTTCATTTCACATCACTTATCGTCTTTTTCTCTCATTCCGTAAGCGATCACGTCTCAAGCCGAGCGATGGAATTCACCATGTACGTATTTCAACCATGTCAAATGAGTGGTTGGCATGACAAGCCAAAACTTGAAAGAGGAAGTTCGAGGTTTCGCAGTGATAATCTATCTCCTCGGTTTGACCCAAGATGGAAATGAGGGGGAAATTACTGAGTGGTACCGCAGCAAGAGATTTAGATGGAATTAGACGGTGCCAATCTTCCCCTCTCCGTGTGTGTGTGCGCATGTGTGTATTTTTGTATGTGCTCAATGTTCTGCTGGAGGCAGGATGGCCTACATAAAGGTCGGCATATAGTGGGATCTGATCTACACAGCAGATGGCAGGGATTACAGAGTCAGCGCCTGACACCGGACAACTTTTTTAAGTTCAAATGTGTGTAAACCTTGATCCCAAGGTAGAAACTTCTCATTTGCTACTACTACTGAATTTAAGACCAAATACAAGTACTGTAATTTTGTTTTTTCGCTTTAAAAATTATCCAAAACTGTTCGCCTCATTTACTCGATTCCTTACATTATGCAATTGACAACTGACAATTCACCATTGAGGATATATCTTCATTTGCTCTTTCCTTGTAAGTAGCTAAAAAAAAAACAGCCACTGCATTAAAGCCGAGTACAATGTGATGTGGCTGTGTCTTCCTTATAGCTGTTTTTCGGTTTTCTAATTCAGTAAACTGTGACAAATGTAACATTTGGATCAACTCTCTGTGAGATAACCTGCACACTGCGCAGGGACGATAAAGGTTCCGCATTGTAGCGCTTCCAAAAAGACCAAGAACAAGATTAATTTAAGCTAAGGGCAATGTGTACAAAGATTATGTAACTGAAAAATACTTTCTTATCCCAAAGGGCCACGGCTTGGGAGTTGCAGATAGAACCATAAAACCTGCATGGTGTGTGTGATATACAAGAACATGAAGATAAAGGTAAGTGAAAAAAGGCGGACCAAAGGCGGGAGCTTCCTATGGAAATATTCACGCCGCAGTATTTGTTGGAACACGGCTGGTAGACGAGGCAGGCCATTCGGAAGTTTGCCCAGTGGTTCCTGGCAGGGTTCTATTGGGGTTATAACTTCTGGATGCCTCCCTGGTGAGCTGTTCCGGCCATGTCCACTGAGCAGAAAATGAAAACACGTCGCTATTTGTTGAGGCTGCCCTAGTGTCCTCTCTGTGGAATTGGACAAGGTGGCCAGGCATTCTTCTGGGAATCCCTTATTAGACTGCTTCGCCCTCGACCCAGACATGGATAAGGAGAGGAACCTGGATCATCTGACAGATGGGTGAAGAACTTTGATAGATGAAGGGCCAGACATGCCACTTGGTAATTAGAATTCTAGCCGACCCCTACTGACTTAGGCAGACTGGTCTGATTGCCGGTCATGTATGGGTGGAGGGGGGCGAACAACGTATTAGGAGTAAATAAATCCCAGGCCAGATGCACAAGTGTCACTACCAAGGACCTGCCAATCAATGCATTATTCTAAAATCAAACAATACTCACTCCCTGTTTTAATATAATATAAAAAAAACAGCAGGTGCATCTTTACGAAAACACTTTGTGTTTTCTTGTCCGAGTCACTTTGCAAATCTGGCTCAAAAAGGCAGAGAGTCCTATCCAAACAAATCAGATCAATGGCTCCAGTAGCGTAAAATCGACCCAAGCTGCCTGAGCTGGTTTGTAACAAAGCTACAAATTGAACATTAGAAATTTTCACTTTGGAGAATATAGTCAAGCATTTAATTCTCGTGCATTATATGAAGGAGCTGCAGTGTCCAAACATTTAGAGTTGCTTATCCAGAATGTGTGCTAGTTGTTACTGCTTATAGGTTGAATACTGGATCATCCCTCAGAGGACGAGGGGGGGATAATTGGTTATTGAACTTCCTGATCAGGTCGATACCAGTCACATCCTCATGCTTGGACAAGATCCTTGTTTCCGTTTTAAGTGGAAGTTAAATAGCATTTGGGACTTGTTATGTCTCTGCGATGGATGTTATGATTCCATCTGAAAAGTCTGCTTTAGATGCAAGTGCAACTTGCCAAGCATCTGTGCCTTCGCCTCACGTTTGTACGTGTGCGTTCTCGTCGATCGTTAAGCATGTAATGAGTCATTTAGAAGCCTTGCCAGGGAAGATCCCGCTGCACTGGGCTGCATGTGGTGGTGGGCGGTTAGCGGATGACTCCGCAAATGAGAAGTGAGTCAGGCTTGTCAGACAAGTTGAGGAATGAGGCCAAAAGTGGAGCTGGAGCCATGACCATGATAGTGGGCCTCAAGAGTGGGCGGGAGGCTAGCCAGAAGCGTAACATATTAACATCAAGCCGACACATTAAGAGCAAATTATCAGCTGCTTGCATTCGTCCTAGAAATGAAATTGGATGGCTGAAGCCATTAAACAGGGAGAGACAAATATTGTCCCCGAGCAGTGGTAAATGCTCTGAAAAACATTTGTCAAAACATTCCATTTGGGCAGTGAAAATAAATTCGTACACTGCTAGGAAATTTGGTCGAATTTTTGATACATTTTAAATGAAAGATTTTGGACTGTGATTTTTGCTGCGTCTCAAAATAATGCAGAATAATTTTGAACACAATTAGCTTCAAATGTATCTGCTTGTTTGCACGCATATTTGTACAACTTCCAGTTGACGTAGCAATAATCACATTAACAATGGTATAAATAACACAACCCCGCTACTGCTGGTAGTAATGTCCATGTACTAATTAGCATGCCGCTGTAACTGCCCCTGGGTCCGGCAAGTGCCAAATTAATCAGGGTTAATTTGTTAGAAACTAAAGGGGAGGAATTAATCAAATGGGGTTTTCTTTTCCACTACATAGGTCATTAGAAGCACATCGGCTGGCCTGCTGGGTACACAACTTTATTGGGTCACTGGTGGCTTCCCATAAAGAAGAACTGAGGAGTTTGTGGTCAGAGCGAATTACTCACGCACAGGCGCCCCGACTAAGCTAAGCTAACGCTTAGTGGGGCTCGGCACAGAAAGGTGCACCTGCTAAGATAACCGTGAGCTAGCATCAGTCAGTTCCTTTTACTCATGGCTGAATGCACGCCTATGCTGGCTGCAAGCAGACACAGCAACTTTGCTCAAACATCTTTTCAATATTTATGTTCAAGTTCTCAACATGGACTGTTCTGTCCAGGCTGTCAGTTTTACCCTCAGGGCCATCTACGAAAAACAAACAAAATAAATGCTAAATGAGTTCAGAAATTCTTATCAAGATAGACAATTACGGCAAACTGTTGTCGATTATGTTACAAGTAGAAGTGAAATAGGATTAGGGTTAAGGTCTAAAGTAGCAATGACAACCATATTAACCCTAACCCTAACCCTAACCCAAAACACAGCATTTTGATTATCATCAATTAAAAACAAGATTTCTTGGTTTGGTATATTTATTGCATTGTATGTATTGTCTGTATCAGAAATGTGCAATACATCTCAATCACAGAACGATAGCTCAAACATGGGCATTCATCTAATCCCCGAGGGCAGGACCCTGTGATCTGTGTGACCCCGATGGTCTTTATCTATCAGCCAAGAGGACGCTTCCATGTAACAAGATACTTATTGCAATCTAATCTTGTGTCTACTGGAAAGGCTACACGTGTTCATGTACGGAATACTCCAAACATACTCACTGGAACTCAATCATATGTCGTTAAAAGCGACAAGAGAGAGCATTGACATGCCGATGCATTTAGTTGATCATTTGATTAATGAAATATCAGCGGGAGTATAATCTATATGTACACTTATTGGCTTTTGAAATATTGAAAAATGTACTTAAAACATGACCTATACAATTTTATTTGAGACTCCTATATGATTTTTTTTTGTCTTGAAATGGAGCCACATAATTGTTCTGTAGTCCAAAAAACACGTTTTCTAAATCGGACCACTGAACAAAGTGCTTTAGGGATAAGAGCGTCACAAACTCACAGGCCACCTCAGAAGTCTCCTGTCAAAGCGGCTATTATTTGCTGTTTCACTCGAGGGCTCCTCAGCTTTGGCAGGTAATGGTTCAGTCACTGTGGACAACTGACCCCGAAACCTTGCAGCTCCCGGTCAACCGTCGCGTCATCGTCTACTGGTTGTCTGCTTGAATGTTGACAGCTCAATCTGCCACTATGAGTGCATAACTGTATTTTGGCATTGGTATGGTTGATGTAGAAAACATAGAGCATATTATATAAGCTGTAGTTATATTTATATATAATACAAATAATGTAGAAATGGATAGTTTGGGGATGAGAAAGTGGCTGGTTCAAGTCCTGATGTGATCGAACATATAAAAAGTCTGTGGTATGTTTACTTGTGCAGCTGGCATTCGATTTTTGACTATCCAAAGTTGTTTCCACTTTTAGCCTTTGGAGTCTACTTGCAAAGGGGCCAAAATAACTCGGCAATATATACTTGAAAGGGAGCATTTTTTTTTCTTTCTGTCATAGTTCCAGCCGACAGTGGCACAACAGGTTGTTTGTGACACAAAATAGGGTGAGAAGAAATAACAATGTGTGTTCATTGTATCCTGAACGACAGACGGAGAGATGGTGTTTCGCACAAAGGGCATCTCGCCACGTACATGGTGCAGTGGCCTAGTTTGCGACGGGATCAGGGCATTACTCTTAATCCACCAGATAGATGACATTTGCATACATGCGCCGGCAAATACACGGAGAAATCCAAAATGTGGGGGGAAGTGAAAAAGGCAAAGTAAAATGACTAAATGTGTAAAGGGCGGGGACAAAAGTATAGCTGCATTCCAACATGCAATTGGTGCACACATATGGTGCAGTGTCATGCAATGTTTCCGCAGGATGCACTTCCATCTGATTGCATCTTAATACCCTTAGCCCAAGAGAATATACGAGTGTGGCTCGTGGACCAAGAATGTGACGGCGCTCGCAAAGGTGAGCAAAAGATTAAGATCCTACACAGCTTGTATTTACATTTTGTCACGGAGCGTTTAACATTTCCAAAACTTGTCAACACAAGCATTCCAGTAATGACAGTCTATGCCTCAACTCTCAAACCAGCCTCAGAGCCTCGGCTGTTGATATTAAAGGAGGCATTACACGTCACACACAGTGAGATTAAAGAGATGAGAGAAAGCCCCAAGTCTCTGCTCTTCCTATCTCAGTACATTATGAGGATGTGACATGAAGCCAGTATGGAGCAGTGAAGAAAGTCAAAGCGAATGAGAGGGAGAGAAAAGGAGACTAAGTACAAATGCTTCTTCTCCAGCCCTCACGAAGGAAGTCTGGGACCATCATCGTTTTGATGGATGATTGGACCGTTACAGGCCGACCTGGCAACTTACACATGGGACTAAAAGGGCAGACGGCTGAGAGGAAAACAAGACATCTTGTTGATGGGTGTGCTTTTACTGTGCTCCGCCTGACCGTGCAATCCTAAAACTGGAGAAAATTTCTTTAATCCGATCAGAGTTCGGATTAAAATTATGATCGGGTGCACTGTTTTCACGGACACAAAAAAATCTGATTCGGGATGGAACAAATCATTTTGTCACTTCCAATGGCGATGAACTAAATTGCATACAATAAATACTTATTTGCGATTCACTATTGATTTCAGAAATGGAATTGCACTATACGGATTTTATAAATCGAACACACGCATTTCCGACATGAAACCAAATAAACCAAATTGGATTCAGCACAATTATAAAACTAGACTGCCTTTAATTCTAACAAACCACAACGTTTGTGTACTTAGCTGTCACTATCATCCGTGGTTTATTTACACAAACAGAACCTGTAGACACAATCATTCCTGATGCCAAAGATAATTCCCAGGTGTTCACTTATCCATTTCTCTCTTCCCAAACAGTCTTCTCATCATCCATCTTTGTCCTTCTATTTTTATTACACCTTTTAAGAGTCCCTCACTTGGTCATGGCAATTTGTCATCCGTGGTTTCAACCCAAATCAGTCAATCCGTCTCATGGCTAATGTTACGAGAGAGGAACCTCACAGCTAATTTTCAACCTGACATTGTGACATCGTGTCTACCAAAGCGTCGCCTGGAGGCAATGCATGTTTTCAAGCAGTGCATCTCTTTTTATGATTGCTTTCGGCTTGTAACATTTGTACTTTACAGAATACTGGTGTACTCATTTCGGGGAATGGATTTGGAAACTTTGGTTTGGATTATTTTTAAAGAAAAGAAAATGTGTCAACAAATTTTAAATAAATTTCTATTAACACTCTCTTTGGAAACCTTAGGATAATGATACTTCACATTTTAACCATAATTTTAAAATGAAGTGTATGTAAAATTAGAGGCAAGGAAGTTGGCAGATCAAATCTGAGGATTATTTTTTTTTTGCCCTGGAAGATGAATAACTTGAGTTTGCATGTAAACATCACATTCTAATATTTGAACATGGAAACATGCATGAAGCTAATAACTACATTGCCGAATCAAAAAAAAAAAGCATGTTGGTCGTACATGAGCATATTTGCCATAGTCACGGATCTCTTCCAAACACACAGTCGCAACGCAATAACACAAGCGGCGGCGAAATTATCTGATCTGCCATATGTGGTCTGATTATCCATGCCAAGTCATACCAGGGCTGGACAAAAACAGCTGGCCTCGCATCAAGCCAGCTTGCCAACACGTACAGATAAACACACACTTGAATGGTGCAGATGCAATATCAGAAAAAAAATAAAGGCCAGATTTATACATATGCATTTTTTGACAGGCGGCATCCGTGAGCCAACATTGGGAGTGTGTCGTGAATGCACTCACAGTCAGCATCGGCGAAGAAAAGGAAACTGAGGAGGATCAGACCCGGACTGGCAGAGTGCATTGTTGGGTATTTCGACACATGCATGCTGTATCCTCCGTGAGCTCACTGCCTCACTGTACAACAGGACGATGGAGACAAGTCCTCACAACCTGCGTGGGAGAGACACAAAGAAAAGAATGCACTCATTAGGATTGTTCTAGAAAGCTTAAATTTGGACGCATAAAGGGAGCACGTACACACATATACACACATATATATACACACACACGCACAGATTTTCGAATATGTGTGATTTCCCTCCAGGCCTCACACTCCAGTTATGCAGCTGCCTTCTTCATTTTCGTACTTTCTCAGGACCTTACATCGCTCGAGGTGTGTGCACGCCTCTGTATGTGCGTGTGCGAAATATCCACTGAATTCAACCGACAAGCAACATTCTGCTTCAAAACATCACTCAGGAAGCTCGGAAAAATCTTCAATTTGTCGGTGCCGGGTTTGTTTGCTTCACAAGCCGTATAAGAATTTTGGTCAAAACAATGTGATTGATAAAAAGGAACAGGATGGAGAGTGGGAGGGGATGCAAGATGGCAAGGAGACAGATTACAATCTTTATTTTCTTTATTGCTTCTTCAAGCTCGAAACAAGACCTGCTTTTTTTTTAATCATCCTTTTCATCAGCCGTCCTTATTCCATGTTGCCATAACCATATATTTTTTTCTTCCATCACATATTTAAACGTCTCTATGCCGTCTTCTCTATCTCATCATCCTTCAATCAGTCAGTCTCTGTCTGTCTCCGTCCACGATCAGCAGTCGCCCGCGAACGTCTGGCATCAGTCGAGACGGGCGACGTTTTGAGCGTCGCAAAACTCACAGCTCAAATCGTATGACACGATCAGACATGACGGATGAGTGTTGCTCTCCAAAACACGACAGCATTGAAGTGAGAGTGCAGAAAAAAAATATATATCTTGATTTATTCATGTTTATGTATTTTGCCCCTCAGTAATGTATGAGTTGCTACATTTGTATGCATGAGCCAGTTGTTGTTTGCACTGAACTGTAACAATAGTGTAAAAATATACTTTTGCAGGCAGCCGAGTGTCATGTCTATTGTCTCCCACCTGCATCCAACACACACTCGAGTTTATGGCAATGTGACTCCAAAATCGGCCATCATATTCAGCAACTGTCTAAATTCTACCCAGTCCTCTACAAGCTTTCTGATTAAAAAAATGAGAGACAGGGGAGAGATCAGAGCAGGAGCCTAAATCGCTCGACAGCCCCCCCTCCTCCCTGCAAGCCAAAGCAACAAACTACTAAACCCAGACTGGATTTTCCATTAGGTTTGCTAGGAAACAATTGCTTTGGGACAAGCTAGATCCCTCCCTACACAGATTGAGTCATCCTGGATTGGAGTACTACGACACTATGACAGCTGAATTATGATGGTGCATGGTCACAGACATGCATTTGTGTTTTGTTTCCGAATTAGCCGTAACAGCACTGTACGTAAATAAAATAAAATGACATAAAATAACATTAAAAAGAAAAAATAATAGAAGAAATAAAATCAATAAATGAGTCTGAATGACTAATTGAGAAAAAGGGACTCTAAATTGTTTTTCCAAAACTACTTTTCAAAAGTAAACTTGACAAAAGCAATTCCATGGAATAAACGCCAGGGTTGTTAGAAATACTCTGATTATTCGCTGTCATTTGTAGTATGTCTATTTTCTCTAATTACAGTCGCGATTATCTTCTTCAAAATGAAAGCAGACATTACAAAAGATCTTTGTGTTTGTGTGTGTGGCCACTAATCACGCCGGCTGATTTAATGTCACTGGAAAAGTCTGCATTATTTAGTATCTCACTTCACAGCGTGTCACGTTAATTAAAGAGCTTGAGATAACAGCGAGCGAGAGACAAATGGAACGAAGGGAGAGAAACGGCGAGAGAGCAGAGTCGACGGGAAATGGCAAACAGGAAAGACAAAGAGCCAATGTGAGCTTGAAAGAAGATAGAAAAAGAAGAAAAGAGAGAATCAGACAGGTAGTCTGTGTGGTTGTTGTTGTTGTTCATTACTGAAGGCCTAAGCTTGCGGATCGCAGTCTTGGTCAGACATTCACTTCATCCTTATCACTAAATCATAGAGTATATAGTCTGTCTGGAAATGTCAGATTTATTTCCTGGGGAGTGTGGATGACAAGAATATCACCATAGGTCCGCAAAATATATATTTTTTCAATCCCTCCAAATTCTTCGGGAAATGCCAAAAAATATTTATTATATGTACGTATTTGTAGAAGTTTCTCCTCATATACTGTTAAGATCCGAGATGATCATCGGTGATCAATCACAAGCTGCCAAACCAGAGCATATTGGATTTAGATTTCCGTTTAGTGGTACAAGATTACAATTCCGTAAGTGCAATTAAAAACGACTTAAAAAAGCAACAACTAAAAAAGCAGGATAAAGAAACAGAAAGCGTGGGCAGATGATTGGAAGCCGATTGGGACGAGATTGAGAAAACGACGGCGCCGCGCAGCCGCAACGGAGGCTGACAAAGATAGAGATGCAGACAAAAGGCTGATCCTGAAAAGCGTAGCTTAAGGCAAAGTGTGCGCCGTGGAAAAACAACACTCAGTCTCATAATTTGATTTGCTGTAGCGAAGCTGAGACAGCGAATGCAATTAGACACACTCATTAATTTGTGCAATTCGCCATGTTGGAACAGTGGCTGACTGACAGAAATGTCTGGTGACAATTTGGATTTGTTGCATCACAGCAGGACATAATAATAATAAATGAAAACCATTATGGAAATTGAAAATAATGGACATTTTAAAATATCATCATTGGTTGCCGTGGTAACAGACTGATGTGATTTTTGAAGTAACTACTAGATCGACTTGGCTGAAACTTGTTATGCACAAACTATTGTTTGCAACTGCGAAGTTTAGCGCTACACAAATTTTATGAGTAGTTATAAACATGCCGATGACGGATAGTACGGATGCCGATGTGTGCGCTTGGTGCATGCTGATTGCTGATAACCTGTCATCTCCCTTGACAACCCCCCCCCCCCCCCACACACACACACACTGAGATAGACTTTGAGCATCCCCTGAGCGAGTCAAGACCCAAGCATTGATCTTTCGAGGCACACAAGCCAATGTCAAAGTCTGTGGGGATGTCAGCTGATTACATCACCTCGTGACAGCTTTTAATTGCCTCCATGCAGGGGTGACTTACTTTCTCTTTTCACCCACAGCAAGCAAACCACTGCATTGCTCTCTTCGCCTCAGGTGGGTTGAACTGTCAGGTATATATAGAATGTCTGGCTGCTTGGACAAACGGGCTCTTTCAAAAATAATGATGTGAAGAGGAGATAGTCTGACCAAGCTGGGAGGGAATAACTGAATTTTAAGGGTTGATAATATTTAAGTTACTAAATTGCTGATGTGATGCCAAGTTATTGTGTATATTAAAGAGTATCACGATTCAAAGGATTTATGAAGGGCTTATCAGGAAAGTGTTGTTTGTTTTGACTGCCATGGCATCAAACAACCAATGTATAATGTATGATAATGCATTCTCTCTCATCACAGCCACCAATGAATGAAAAGAAAAAAAAAAAGCAGCAGCAGTGATTACATCCTGATTTTGCTGGCTTCACTTGACACCTGAAGTGCACAAATCCACTTCAAAGCTAGATGAAATAGAAATCTGACCTTCAAATGTGAGATTTAGTTGGCTTGTAATGATGCTGTAGGACATCATCATCCATTGCCATGTCAACGTGGGCCCATAACATGTTATTCCCGATCACCCATGATATTGAACTCCGCATTTACTTGCGTGCGGGTCATTTCAGCTCACTTTGCCAACAGGTGGTTACAATGGTTACAACATCAATGGCATAGACATATAAACAACAATATATTATACGGAACAAATAAATTCAAATTTCAAGACCGGTTGAGAGAATCTGGATAATAACACATCGTGCACCCAATCATCTTTCATGGCACTATTTGTTCATTTCTTTTCTCCCGTTACGACATCATGAGACATCTCAACTTTCCCTTTGACCAAAAGTTCACAAGGTTTAATTAAATATAGCTTCAGCATGTTGCAATTTCTCCTATTTTGAAAGAAGCGGTTTTCCCTGAGAGACGAAGGTCTTGAAAACTCACAGAAGTCATTTGAGCCTTGCTTTCAGCACAGTGGCGAAAACAAGAAATCAATAGGACAAAATGAGAGGAGAGGAAGGGAAAATGTGATTGATTGAGAGTGGGATTCAGGCTGTCTGCTATTACTCAACTTATCACTTCCTCTGCATCCTTCTTCCCCTCTTGTTGTTCTATTCAACCATTTCCAGTCTTACTCATTTCCTCCTTGCGCTTGATACGTACATTTCCATCTCTAAAGGCACACACAAACCATGAAATCACCGTCATTCTTTGCCGTCTGCTATTTGCATACTAGTGCTTGTCACTGGTGGCTTCCATAACAGATGGATGCTGTTGATTGGATTGTCCCTGATGATGTCGCAGACAAGCCAAAGAGAGAAAGAAGGCATCCTTTCACTGGAGAAGAAGCGGTGCTAAATGATACAATAAAAAACGCTGCCTTTAGACAATTGCCGATTGACAAAGTATCCCGAGCGTTTAGAACACATTGATCCATCTCTATTAGCAGCTGTGCGTTACATCACGATTTAGCCGGCTGGTGCCGCCAATTGTCCCATTCTAATGATAAAGTGTCCCCGCTGTTGCGTCTCAAGAGCAGCGCTCAAAGAAACGAAAAAGTGCCCGCTAAGCGGAATGGTGAAATTGGCTAATCGAAGGTTTAAGCCAGCTGTGACTAACAGGCCCACGCTGGGCCTCCACTGGGCCATCTCTGGCGGAAGGGAAAGGAGAGAATTGGTGAGAAAGAGAGAGAGAGCGGGCGAGGGAGGAAGAGTAAAGTTGAGTGGATTAGCAGGAGGTGGGGAGACGACAACATGTAATTACCTATTTACCCAGCTTTCAGCGGAGACCTCTTTGAAGGCTAATTGAGCATTAGTGTGAGCCTCGTAAATGACAGAGCGAGGGCATGGACGGAGGAAGTGAGAGAGCGATGATGGACGAGCACCAGCGCAGGGGCAAAGAGGCCAAAAAAGACTAAATTGAGATGAAGGGTGTCGTGAGAGGGAATGACACAGACATAAGACAGCACAAGACAAAAAAGGGAGGAGTTGAGGAAAAGTATTTGCTGATGTCAAACTTTGGAGCGGTAGGATGCTATTTAATGCAAATAGTACAAAAGTGCAAAGGCAACAAAAAGCACTTTTTCAAGGACAAATAATAAAAGTTGTTATCACTTGAAACGCTAAATGGTGTGCTACAGTGTCTTTTTCCCAGACACTGCATGTCTTCTTTTTTAGTTTCAGCTTCACATTTCTTAACAGTGGAGAACCCACACACTCATTGGGTCTTTAGAATTTGTTGTCAAACATTACACACTACTAGTGATTAGTTCTAGTAAACGGATTATCATTACTATCATTAATAATAATAAGAATATATTTTTTATTTTTTAAATTAATTCATTTTTATTAATTAATTATGTGAGACTGATTTGTGGCAATAAAATGGTTATTATTTGAGAAAAGACAAGTTTAAAGTAGGCCTATTAAATTGATTATTATGTTTTGTGGTTGTGTTATCAACGTGTTGCCATTGTATTGAGAATAATGGTCACCCCAAGGCAGTGCTTTTCAATTATTTTCTGTTATGCCCCCCCACGAAGAAGAAAATATTTCACCCCCAACTCTCAGTGATTATAAATAGTATCATTTGTCTATAAAATTGTAATAAGTACAGCTCCGCATAACATTGTATTCTAATTACAATTATGTTCTCTGGGGTCACACTTACCCCCCCATTCCCCCCTCTGACATGCACACACGATTTGAGAAAGATTGCCCCAGGAAAAAACAAATTTAACTGTACTGTTTGTGGAATGCAAAATCATGCAAAAAGTGGGTTTATTTATTGCAGGCGCAACACTGTAACATCACACAGATCGTTGTGTGACGTATTATTTATGTTTATGAGTTAAGTTATTATACACAGCTCACTTATAAGTAGGGATGGGCCACTACAGATAACAAGTATGGTGTCCGACTCATTTTAATGTATCGAGGTCTCGCGGATGCTGTCGATACCATCTACCAATACGAAAAAGCAGTTTGATACATTGGTAAATCATCTGCGTCAGATGGAAATGTCTTCCCAATTTGTTGTTATTGTGTCAAGTGAAATTTAATATTTCAAAAGTACTAGAGGTATTTAGTATCAGTGTGTATTCAAAGAGTGATTACTCGCATTGGACTGAATTTTTTTTGAAAGTATAGAATGAGAAAAACAAAAATTATTCGGATACAGTATGTACAGCAAAATCAAGTATATTTTGTGTGAACCTGCACATGTGAGTATTGTCCACATGCATGTGTGCATCTCATTGTGGTGCAACACATTTCCTGTAGCCCACAGCTGCATACGGCGGTGGCACGCCTTTCGTGCTGGGAGGAAAACGGCCCATCTGAGGCACTCACCTATGTAATGTGTTTTATTACATGGATGGATGGAGGGTCGGATGGAGCTACAGTATGGATGGATGAGCATGCTGTACGGCGACGGTGCCACAGCTCCGTCCCGACTCTTTGAGCCAGCGGCACGTCCACAAACGTACACACACAAACCTGCACACACACCCTTGCGATCAAGATGGCTAGCTGACCTCCACGAGCAGGTGGGATACAGCAGTAATAATTTACTGGCCTTGAGCGGATTCCGCGTCAAATAAAATATGGATTTGCTGGTGCCCAGAAGCGGGCTAACCCTTCAATAACTGAGCCTTTTATCCACATGCTGCTCTCTTTATATACCATCGAGTCCATACCTTCCTAAAGAAACCGAGCCACTCGTTCCTTTCGAAAATGCCACACATGACATCATCCACATCATAATAACCGAAAGAGCCTCACAGGAAGACGATGTCAGACATGATCCTCTATTTCCCTTCCTGAATTCCAAGGCACACCGCAAGTTAAGCGAGTGTCAAAGTTGAAACCATGAAGAGCGTCTGTGTCAGAATACTGAGTTACGTTCGCTCCATGCCACTTGAAAAAAGGCGATTCATGTGGTGTGAGCCGAACGCAACCCAGCTTCTCTCTGATGCAAGCTCAGAATAACCAGAGGAATGTTTACACATCTGGATGAAAAACAAGACGCACTCCAAACACTCAGACGCAATGGATCTGACAAGTCCATTGAAAATAAAGTCAGCTAACCAGTACTACGTATTGGTAACACTCACCCCGTCCCCATGAAGGTCACGGGAGAGGCAGTGGACAATTGAGTCCAAAAATACACTTCTTGATCAATCTTCTCCAATGACATGTTATCACGACTGAAAGAGAAGGATGAGGTTACATAACCTTTTTCCCCACCATTGATTTTGGCCAGCCGCACGCTGAGAGTACACAAGCAAGATTCCAAATAACATGAAGGGGATTGCAAATAGGAGATCCGCTGACAGATTTCAAAAGATTTCACACTCTCGCTTATCAAACCCGAAACAAGCATATCGCCCCGAGGAGAAGTTACGATTTTGTACAAATTTGAGTTTGATTTTTGACATTATTAATACGAACACGTCTTTGCTGTTAAGTCATGGCAGATGAACATTATTTGGCGATGTGTCTGCTGCGTGTAATTCAGTCGCTTGCTGATGAAGTTCTGCCTCCACAAGATTTAAAATACATAGCTGTTCTCCCAATAATCATGGCGACGGAAGTCCAATCCAAGGATGGGGAGGGGATCAGTGGCTCATTAGCATGATAAAGGAAATTGAACTGATTTGAACAGCGCTGTAATTCTTGATGCTTGGGAAACTAAATCTGCTTTGAATTAACGTCGACTTTAAAAGATTGTCCCGTTCGTAAACGGCTTACATAGGCAACTGTTGAGGAAGAACATGGAAAATTGTTTGTATACGTTAACAAGTGTGGCTTTACAAATGTCAGTGTCGTAGTGCATTTAGGACATTTTTTTTCTGGTTTTGGTTGGACTCTTTGAACTGTGTGTGAAACTTTCCATAACACGAGCCTCTTGAGTGGAGCACAGGCTAAACATCACATTTTCCACTGCTGCTTGCTTTATATGGATATGGAGTGGCATAGCTTTTAAGGACAGCGGGATAGAAAGGAAGAGTGAGTGAGAACCCACATCCCTTCTAGCTCAATAATTAAGACTATGGACAATAAATACGTAATGGGGGCTTTTTCCACAGAGCGCCTGTCTTTTCTTCTTGGAGATGAGGCCGCGGGGAGACCACCTCGGGAAGAGCGACTAAGTACACTGGCTATTAAAAATGAATGCAAGGAACACCGGCTTTGACCGGTCCCATAGAAAAACAGCCCAGAATGTTGTGATAGGAGTTGCCGTGGTTACACGGCTCCCAAGTGGTCCTTGGTTGTCAGGGGCAATCAAATCAGACATCGGAGCGTGAGCGCCGGAACCTCCGCCCTTCCTCAAACTTGCCGCTGCTAGGGGGCACCAATGATGTCATGAAGGAATAAGTTTGATGGAACTGCACATTGTGAGTGTGTGTGTTGACATGGACATTTTCAATCTGGAGGAAAAGCTCCCCCCCCTCGTGAAAAAACAAGTATTATGTAATTGCCCCAGCTCAATTCTTTCCTGAGTAACTTTTTAACTCTGAGGGATTGCTTTCAGCGCAAAATTTTAGTCACATTAAGTGTAACTCTTATCATCTTGTGTGTGCCAGCAATCTGCAAGATGAAGGAAAGTCCCCATTAGAGCACAAGTGGTGCATCCAGTAATAGGCCATATGTGCATCTGCGCCTTTCATTGAGCATAAATACTGTGCTATGCATGTGTGAGAGTTTGATCTGTGGTCCTCAGAGGAGAACAATCCTGCATGACTCCATATTTTATAATGCCTTTTGACAGCAATGCAGGACCTATCTTACAGTAGACAAGTCCACGGGCCGTGAAGAGAATACCGAAGAGGCTGGGTGTGTGTGTATGGTTGGGATCTCACTCACACACTCTAATATGCGGTATGAGGTACGCAGAAACCCTTTTCACTGCTCATATAGCGCATGTATCTGATGTGAAAAGAAAAAAAATCTAAACCCAGGGAAGCACAAGGATGACGGATGAGGACAAATGGCCGTCTATCAAAGCGAGCTCTCGTTTTTATGTGTCATTGTCAGTAATGACGTCATCGATCATAATGCTGTGGGGATTTAGAGAGCGAGGGGTCAGGGAAAATAGGCTGAATGAAAATATTGCAAAGGTAGCCTTCGTACGCCCAGCAGCTTGTAAAAACATGAGTATATCGTTTCAGGGTTAGGCTAACAAGAACAGGTTTATGGAGCGATGCTATCACGTTGACGCACTTGTCGTGCTCGGAGACAGATGGAAATGAAAGCTGTATCTTAGCTTGGTAAGTTTTAGGTTTAGGAAATACATACAGTAAAAGCAATAGCAGCAAATTTCAAAGCCTCTTAAAGCATGACCATCTATAATTTGGATCTATTACATTCAGAAGATTAGTAGACCGCCAAAGAGAAACAGCTAAATATGGCACAGATAAATTACATATACTGTAATAAAAAAAAAAAAAGAGATCATACGTCACCATTGCATCAACTAGATCAAGCTCAGGATTCGCAAAACACATGCCCACTTGTTCACTGAAAAAACGTGGTAAGGGATATCCGAGATGCAACTTTGATTCATTATTCTTTAGCAGATTTGGATGAGGAAATAATATCCCACTATATGTAGGCCAAATATTTCATCTTCTGGTGTTATGTGATTATAATACAATAATGATTTTTTTTTTCCAGAACATAAAACTGTGTTATGGAATCACAGATTTTCTTTTATATCCTCGTAAGATTGTCTCAGTGTCAGCCATTAAAGAAATTTAAGGCGTTCCTTGGTAATTTGCGACCAGGAAATCCTTTAAAGTAATGTTTCATCTTTCAATGGAAGAAGGTTGTTTGAAGAACACAGTGGAGGAACAGTGATTTTCCTTTGAAAGCAATGATGTACGTCAGCCTTCACAGCTATGCCCACTCAAAATAAAAGTCAAAGTACGGATGGGAAACTTACCAGCTGTGTGAATAAAATGATATAGACAAAATTTTTCACAAGACATTTGTCAATGTACAAAGAGCTAGCTTATATAAAAAAAACTTTTCTGCATTTGTCCTTTATATTTTGTCTAAAATATCCTTGTCTGTGGTGGTGTGGGGGGAATAATGTGTGTGCGATTATGCCAGACTGAAATAAAACCTTTTAATCTTATTCACTCGCTGTCAGGGTACCTCCAGTGAAATTTGTGAATCAAATTTGTATTCAATTCGCCACAAGAAAAAAACGACTATGACAAACTTTTGCATACATATACAACAGAATACATATATCATAAAAGTAGCTAATGATGCAATCTGTCACTTTTTCAACAGCTGATAGGCCAATACATCACGGCAAAAAAACAAATCTATCACATGACGGCACCAGGTTAAAGCGTGAAGATGAATCGCGGCAAGAAGGCCGACTCGTCCTTGTCGGACTTACGAAAGGGGAAAGCGGAGTGAGGTAGCCGTGGGGTACACAAAAGGGAGCCTTGAATTTCCCCAAAACACTTTGTCAGTGAGGAAACAAGTAGCCGGGAAAGACCCATTGATGACAGACGCGTGTGCACATGAAACCGTATACACGAGAGCTTGGCGTATGCTTCATCATCCCGCTGATTGCTCACTAGGGAACGAATATCGCTGATAGGGAAAAGAAAAACAGCATATGTGTGCGCGCTCTCCCATCCTGCATTGTGGAATCCAAAGCATTTGACCCCAATCTGTGTCTCTGCATTATTTATACTTCAATGCTAGCTTTCCTATTGTTTGTTTTTCATAGCTCGTCCTAGGTGGGAAAACAAAAGGCTGTCATGGAAACATTAAACATGCGGGGCTGATATAAATGATAAAGAATGCAAGAATTATTTCAGACAAAGTGCTTCAGTCTTGTCTCAGTGTCTATTTAAATAAACTTGAAATATTTCTGGAATACAATATCCTGGAAGGTTCTGACCATTTTCCACCAAGCTATTCACAGTGATCGCTTGCAATCCCGCAGTATCAAAAATGGTTAAGTGATCACTTTTTATGTTTGTTTTTTTTTCCCTCACAGAACTTTAAGAGAGGCAAAATAAGCAAGAACTGGAACAAGAGTGACCGGCACACTAGTTGACTGGCTTTTGCCATCCTATATCGGGCTCTCACTTAATGGCTACCTGCTCGCCACTCACGCTGGCAACAGGTTCGCACAATTAATAATCGTTTTTTTGTGTCCTTAATTAGCCATTAAACATGATTTCAGGATGACTTAAATTGTGTTGATGCTGGTGGCAACCATTTGTGATGGCAATAAAATTTCAAATGAGCTCTGATTAACCTCCAGTTGGGAAGAGAAGTAGGCCGTAAATTTACCACGTTCTTCCAGAAACAACTTCATAATAAAAACATTCCATGTTAGTGGCGTCCATGTATTATTTGGAAAGATTTTATTTTGAAGTTGGCCTTTTCGTGTCATGCATAGGATGAACAATTATTCCTGTGGTTGGCTTGACTTGGCTTCCTAATGGTGCACAGCAAATAAATGAGGCAGAAAAAACATTCCTCAAAGATTTATTTTCCAAACGAGCTCCTCAAATTACGCGAGGACTTGATTCACCCTTAAATTTGATCCGTTTATTTTGATACGTTCAAACCTCTTCACAAAAGAATTTCCGACAGGAAAGAAAGCTATTTTTTCGACAGTATCCAGGCTTGAAGAGTATCAGTATGTTATTTACAAGCTATAAAAGTTTTAGTGTGACTTTTAGTCTTTCATAAAACCAAGTGGTGTTCCTGCAAGGATTTAAAGAAGAGAGCAGTGACTAAACCACACACACAGACATGCACGCATGAATACTCCATCCCAGAGACCTGCTGGAACAAATCAATGGCAGCCACAATGAGTGCCACCATTTTGCTGGCTGCCACCCAGACCCGAGGCTAAAGAGCATACCAACACCACCGAGCCACTCGTAGCAAACGTCGACACAACAACACAACAGCAAATGTATCAGCACACTCCAGAACGTGCACACAAATTCGTTGAGCGAACCTGTGCGGTGGCTTGGGCGGACATGAGGGCTCTGTCTGGAGTGAGCGAGCTTATCGCAAACTGCCATGCTGTGCCTATGCGTGCGAGAGTGATGGAGTGCGCGCGTGCGGATGCCAATGCAGCGGTTGACGGTTTGAAATATGCGGCTTTGCAATTCTCATTCGGATGATTGTTCTCTTTCATGTAGTCGAGCAGGCAGCATACGTTAAGCTTGCCGGAAAATAAATCCCCACCGCCGCCACTAACACACGCGCACACCCACAAATTGCACAAACAAATTATCGTACAACGTGTCTCTTGTTGTCACACAACATGCTGCTGGCATGGCAGACTGGTTTCTAATCGGTGAATCATCATATCAGCCAAGAAATGTCAGATTAGGTTATAATCCTGCGTTTTAGTGCCCTTCACTTGGCGTTGACACCACCTTATTATGTCTGTCCAAAAAACAGACGCACGACAGTTGCCAAAGTTGTTGCTTGCGCGCACACAGACACACAAACAAGCACCACTAAGACCGAGCAGTTCTTTGTGAACTTGAATGGAGACTGTGCAGCAACAACTGAAGGCCAATTATATTTATATAATGAAGTTATTTGATGATGAGAAACAGCCTAATAAACTCCCTTGATGCTCTTAAACGCCTCATATAAAAGCAATATTTTAATTGAGCTTTTACCATTTTCAGGGAAACACCAAAGGAGCAGATGTAGAGGCATTTGTTTTGTGCCTTTTTCTTTTTTTTGGAATCTGTACTCAGTTGTATATTTCCTCCACACATTTGCTGTAAAGTCATTCCTGGTTTACACCAATGACAAGATACAAACGTTACCTTTGCGAAGCTATAAAATCCTCCACAGTGTATTGACGTCCAAGCTGAGATGGAGTCTGTAACTCTAGTAGACAACCTTGTTATTTTCAATAATCTATTAAAGGAGCTCCTTGTGGGACGCACGGGGGAGGCCGGCAGTTTGTTAGGTGTCTCGTCGTTTTCGTGGAGACGTTCAGAGGATGCGCATGGAAAAGCGATGCCAATCCCTTGATCGTGGAGAGGGGGGTGGGGGGTAGGTGTATTAAATGACGGTTCAAATTTAATATCAGGAGACCTGCTGAGGCACTTCCTGTGTCTGAGGGCTCTCCGTGAATGGAGCGGTTGCTGAGTCGAGGGGTTTGGGATACATTAGGGGAGTGTGCAAAGAACGGAGGAGAGCACAGATATGGTATCATAATGCAATAGGTGTCTGGTTTTCATCTTCATTTCCTGCAATTTTACAGTGCCCCACTGACATTTAGCATAATAGTCAAATGTTAAGGTGCTACTCAGAAAAAAACCCAAACACTGACACTAACTAAAAGACCACCCACATATAAAGAGTGTTTTGTAATGATTGTGACTATAAGGCCACACAAGCAATAACTGTAAGGTAATGAAAGGCAGATTTATTTATGTAGAGGATTTCATACATAAGGTCACTCAATGTGCAGCGCAAAATTTAAAGTGTAACATTTAAAAGCATTTACAAACAAAACAGATGAAGATACGGGTAGGTAGGGAAAAGAGCAAAGTTTTTAACCTTTTTAAAAGCATTTAAATTGCACTGAGATAAACTACTTGTAAATCGCTAACACAATTCCTTATGGAAGATTCTTAACTTTATTGACAAATGACATTATGAGAAGATGAGTCACGTTGCAGATGCACGCGTTGTAATTTTCCACAAATTTCACAAGATCTCAAAAAGCCAGATTTAGGAGTGATTGCTGGACGTGTAAACATAGCCAGTGAAATTTCCAACAATCCATTTTGCTATTACACACATTTAACAAGGCAGCATCTACACTAAACACACAAAGATCCTGCAGGACATTTCAGGTCAGGTTCCAATTCAAGCGTTGTCTCTTGTGAGGTCAGAGCACGTCTAGCAATTTGAAATGTTTGGTGCTTGTAAAGAGATTATTCATCCACATGGGGCCTCACACACACACACACACACACACACACACACTAGCATTCCCAACCCACATGGCACAGCAATACTTAGAATTCTGTAAACCTTTAAAGCTCATCTCAGCTCTGTCTTTACCATGATTGTTACACAGAGAAAGCCCTCGCACAATCCCGACTCATGGTGAATGATGAGGGGAAATGGCAGACACACACACTCACGCACACAGGGGCACAGACAGACACACACATTTAATCCCAGGTGCCTTAGGGACTCTGAGGGGAATGAAGGGGCAGCACATAATTCCTGAACACGAACAAGAGGAAATGGGATTTGCGCCGCCAAACTCCCAGTCCGCCCCCAAAGAGAGGGCAAAGGCAAGCAAATGACAACAGGATGAAAGATAAAGAGCAGGACAAAAGAAATGTAGGACCTCATTAGTCTTATCGTGATTTCATGAGTGGAAAAACAAATTAAATAAACAATCAAAGTCAATAATTAAAAAATTTCCAACCCGGGCGGCTAATCCTACCCATGCAGATTAATTAGACGTGGAGGAGGAGGAGGATCGGTGGCATCCATTTTGAGGCCTTTGGCTGCCGCTTGGATGTGAATGGGGAGTTTGTGCAGGAGGCGGCAAGGGCTGAAGCTTTGCCACGGCAGAGGTAAAGACTCCCGCTGAGGACACAGAGCAAACACTCGTCGCTCGTATAATGGACTGGAAAATTCTTGGCCGTAGTCTGAAGTAGCCATCCATGAAACATCCATAAAAATGTCAGTTCTGCTTTTCCATCGCTGATTGATACAAGACAACAGTCTTTCATATCCATCCGTCTTCAATAGCGCCAGGATGAGCTGCGGCTGATCTAACTTCTAGCTAAATAGATAAAGACAGAGATGGATGGATGGATGGATGGATGGATGGATGGATGGATGGATGGATGGATGGATGGATGGATGGATGGATGGGGAGATAGAGATACAGATCGATCGATCGATCGATAGATATAGATAGATAGATAGGATCAAGACTATCTGTCAGATCATCAGATCATCGTCAATGCATAATGGCTCGTCCTACCACTACCCGAAGTTACGGGAAAAAAATCCAACCAAAATTGTTACCTCCTAAAGTGGAGGTAAAAAGAAGCAAAGTTGGACTCAGTTTTAAAGAGGTTATTTTGAGATACAGCCTTAAGGAGGATTTGGCAGGCAAGTAGGCTGCACGATGCCAAAATCCAGCTGTGCTGCTCCTTGATAGGAAGTCGAGCGGCTCGGAGCACAGGAGGTGCAGCAGTGATATTATCGATTTACCAGACAGCCAGAAGGGAAAGGAAGGCGGCTTTCGACGCCTCTTAGCCTCCCCTCCATCTGTCCGTCAAGTCACTCCTACTTTCGCCTTTTTTGTCCTTTTCAGTACATTTTGACAGGGAGTGGACATCTTTTTAAGCTTGAGTCATGTTAAAGGCAAAGGAGATTTATTTTTTTGTTGATATAGTGAGAATGGTCAGAGAGTGAGAAGTGAGGAAACTTTGAAAGGTGTCAACTCTGGGCCAACTGGGGGTAGGGGCAAAGAATTGCAACGATTAATCAATAGCTAACCGATTATTGAATACTTTGATAATCGATTAATCGGTTTCAATGGTTTTAATTTGAAATTGTCCAAATGTCAATCTCTCAACGATATATATTCTCGTATTTCTGTAGTCATCCAAGAACGCAGAAGGTAATTTTGCAAAATAAAACATCTACAAATCAGCTTTTACTTTGGAAAACTATCAATATTTTTGCCTAGTTTCTGACATGTTATGGACGAGACCAGTGACTCAGTCAATCAGAATCAATTTGTGGATTTTCTGTACTGTCATATAGAAATAATGTCCTGTTTTTGAATAAGTGGATTCATCAATTAATCGGCGAAATAATCAGCAGATAATCGAAAAGAACTATTAGTTGCAGCATTAAAACAAAAACAATATGGATTTTTGATATTAAAATAATAAAGTCGTTATGGTTGACTGTTCTGTTTTTTTAATGTTGCTGCATCAAGCAAAATAGTTTTTGGTAAGGCAGCTGTGTTTTACTGTCGCTAAGTGTTCCATAGTAAAGACGTGCTGCCCTCACATTTCCATATTTATTATTACATGTGCTCCTTGTGCCTGCTCTGGATCGCTGGCTGTCTCCCAGAATAAGAATGGAAACGATACGAAGATCAGACAGAAATTATGGAAGAAGAGATTCAGCGTTAGTTTTTTTTTTTTTTTTACTGGGGGATTCTTTCTCAATCAGAGCAAACCAGGCACAGCCACAACAATTCCATTTTCCAACCCTACCGCTTAAACTCACTCTTGCACACATAATCTGAGCCAAACACGTGGTGCTTTTCTGCAAGGATTAACAGTTTCCCACCTCGGCCTGCCTTTTGAGTCCTCTTAAACGTTTGTCCTCTTCCTTAATTATTATCACTACGCTGTCTCTTGCTTATCCATGCAGCACCGCTGCAGCCTCAATCCCTCCGGCATGCATCATGGTTTTACATAGCAAACTGGCGCCAGACCACAAAGTCTTATTTTTCCTCCGCTACGTCTTCTTTTTCTTCTCCTGCTTGCCCATCCTTGCCACTGTACGCTTTAATCTGTTTGCGGGAGGGGGGTGGGGGGGGCGTTAGTCACAGCCGCCGGACTTTCCCTTCAACTTTCATTGCCTTCTGACGACACTCAGCGGACACTTTATTAGGTACGACTACTCAACATACCTGCATACCTGTAATGATTGTTAAGATTCACAATGGAGAAACTACTCAGATCTCTCAGTATGATGCACCTCAAAGTACAACAATGAAATGCCGTAGCTTCATATCAATGTGCATGAAGGGAATGAATCAGTAGTAATTCATACAAAAGGTTAAGCAGTATAAACAGGTATGTACAATCTCAGCTCTGATTGAGTTCCAATTGCATGCAAATACCTGAAAGTGCTACAATAAAAAATATGTCTGGTTCTGCAGGCAAACACTGTCCTAGAAAATTGGAAAATGCTCCATGCAGGATTAAATAGTAACAATAACAATAATAACAACAACAACAACAATACTAATACTAACTCAGACAAAGCTTATTGAATTTACTTTCAACATTGCATGAAATCCAACTAAATGTCTTGTGAGGACAAGCTCTATGCTGAACTTTATTAATGTAATCTTTAATCATCGTTCGCCCCTCAGGGCACAGAGAATATGACGTCTGTAAAATTGCTGACACAGAGTGCTTTCGCCTATAGATCCGCAGATAAGGCTGTCATGCAGCATTGACTGCAATGTTTGAGGAGACAGAATATTTAATGCTGTTCACTTGACTTGGCGGCCATCCATGCCTTTGTGATTTAATCCTCTTATTTTGGCCTTTGGCACGAGGCAGTCCCAAAATGTACTTGTCACTTTTATTGTTCTTTCACTTCTTGTATTTTGCTAAGGTCCAGTGGACCCTTTGGTTTTGCACGATTTAGGATGTTTTTAAATATCGGTGATGAAACTCAAAGTAACTGGTTGGAGAGATTCTGTTTTGCTTTCTGACCATGGTTGCAATACCCTGGATGGAATGTACATGTTTCCCGAAAAGATGATTTGACAAGTTAATTGATACACGGGGGTACCTTATGATTCAAGGATTCAAAACGTACGCAACAAGATTAAAATGGAACGATTGGGTTCATCCCATCAAAACCGATTTTCCAATTCAAATAGTTTTTTGTTTCAGTTCTCAGTTAATTAATTAAATTAATGAATTAACAATTAATCAATTAATTTGATAATTGATGAATTGGCAATTAATAATTGCACATTTAATTTTGATGAACTAAATGTAATATTAGAAAGCCTTACAGTCAACATTCCAGATTTTTGCAAAGCCGAATTGAGTCTCACACTTGTTCAACGTTGTCATATCAGTTCTTGGCTGGTGTCTTTGTTTGTTTCAGACAGCAGCCTGTTGGCCCGCCTGTGTGTTCCCTGGTTTGGACTGCGTTGGTCTGGTTTGTGAGAACCAAAGTAACCGTCACTATAATTACCAGGCCGACTCATAACACGCGTGACCTCAATGTCACCTCCCCTAACCTGACCCAGCCCTCGGTGTAATGACACAACACTTACGACACATATATTCCAACATGTGCCAGCCATGCATCCCTGCTGCACGCAAATATGTAGAAATGTGCTGACATCCACACACACATGCACAGACACACACACACACAGCTGGCTGGGCAGACACTGGCATCCATCACATCTTGTGAAACTTAATCTCTCTGAAAGGAAGAACAGCTGCACTGGCACGCAAGTGTGTGTGCGCAAGTGGGGCAGTAGCCCAGCGAAAGATCAGCTGGGGTAAAGCAAGGACTTGTCACCGACCGGCATATGACAAAGCACCTCTTGACCCGGGAGTCGCTGGCAGGGCTCATAAAACAGGTTGTAGTCCCCTTGCTTAAAGAGCCATGTCCATCTAAGGGAGAGTAACACTTTTACAAGCTATCACACCAGCTCCTCAAACCTAAGAGCACTTGAAATCACAATTTATTGTGTATGCATTAGGAAGACACCTGTGCTGCTCAAGAAAAAGCCTGAATTAAGTTGGACTTTCACCCCAAGTCTCCTTCCTCAGTTGTGAAGTAACCTTTTACACTGCGGTAAATGTAAAGAAATAGAAAACAACATTTTCAAATTGTTTTCCAAAGTTTGTAAAACACGGTACGCAACTCGCTTGTGGTCTTGAAAGTGACCTGGCGGGTCCCAAACTATTTGACCTGAAGACCCATCCCAAAATAAATGTTTCCGCCATAAAAGCGTCATATACCTCCATTGAGCTACATTTAGATACAAAACAGATGGGAATGAATTTAACTAAAGCTGAACCAAAAAGGTAGAAGACATAATTATGAGCTTCACGATAATGATAATAATCACTATATGACTCGAGGAGACCAATAGAAACTGTTTATCTAAGATTGGGAAGCCCTGTTTATGAACCCATGGTTAATTCAGGGTTGCCATGGAAATGTCAAATATATTATGTGCATAAATGTATATCTTTTTATATTACAAGGCCATAAAACCATTTAGTCGTGAACTCATTTGCATAAACACCAGACTAACACATTCATCACTCTCCTTCTGCTGTATATACATACAGCCAGTACAAAGCGAATACACCTGCATATATGCACTGTGTTATATATGCTTTTACTTACATCTGCCTCACATACTTGAGCCTAATTGCTGCAAAAGTACTTGCATGACTGATTGCCAGCGAGCGAGGGCTGTAATGCTGCCATAATGTTGGCGCGAGACTGCTGACGACTGTTGAACACACACACCAACACATGCACACACACACACACACACACACCACAAGAGCACATTACAGCCACTCAGTTATGGTGTTGGCAGGAGAAGCCAAGTAATGTAAATAATACTAATGGAAATGCCAAACTACACCTGAACGGTGAGATGAGATCATGAAATCAGATAACGTGTACATGATGTGCCTCATCAATTGTAATCATGGTGTTCTAATTTGATTGGAAAGAGGTTGGTGGAGGGAAAATATTCCCCGGTAATCCGGTGCGTCCTCCTCAGCCTAAATTGTTCATGTAATTTTGCACACATTTATTTGTGTTCTCATCAAATTCTCGCACAGTCTAGGCTCTCGGAAATGCCCCCTGTGCAGATTCGGAGTGGGAGTACCAGGAACCAGACGGGCGGCAAGTCGGTCATCATAAGCAGGAGGCTGTAAAAGCCCATTTTTAGAGTTGCCCTGTGCTGACAGGACAGTGAAATAATAAAATGCTCCTACACTGCAATTGACTACTGTCGATGTCAAGATCTCGAAACGAAAGCCCACATGATTGAACACCAATCCCCATGGGAAAAATCTACTGATCAGAACATCAATCAAAAGCAACCTGAAGAAGAAGGCTGAGGTGTCAGTCATCAGAGGTCTGCGACGCACCACCGATTGGATGCGCGCCGTTGCCTTCAGACAGTAATCGGCAGAAGTTGATGCAAAACAATTCTAGGCGCAAATGCCGACTCACCATATCAGCATCCTGCCCGTGTGGATGGAAAAGTCAACGTGAGCAGACTGAAGCTGTCCGTCCGTTGCCTGCCTCGTGTTAACATCCACCGTGGCTGCAGCCGCTCTGCCCAAACGATCCAGCCCGCGCGTCTTTTCCCTCCCTCCCTGCCTCTCTCTCCTCCCACCCCCTCACGCTCTCTCTCTCGCTCTCTCGGTCTCGCGTTCAATCATGCTCTCTCTCGCTCCAATAATTTCCTGCCCAGCGTGAACACGACTCAGGAAAGGCAGATGCCGTATTGACGCTTTGGTGGAGGGAAGTTAGAACACGTAGATGTCGTGCCGCTTTGAGGGGTAGAATATTCTACAGTGACTCCCTGCCAGCCTTCCTTCATCACTGGGTAAAAAAATGTCCCGTGCAATTGCATTTGTCCTTAAAATCCAGACTTTTCATAATTTAGTCTCTCAACATAGAGGGTCCTATGAAACCACTTAACTTGTATATTATGTATGGCCCTCCAACCCAGTCTCCAAAGCTGTGGTTCATCCACATAGCTTTCTAATTAAACATAGGTGGGTAAATCATTTTAATGTGGTGTTTTGACCCCAGATACCAAGGGATGCACAATGTATGGCACCAATTATCGTGTTTGTAACATTTAAGTTTTATAATATTTAACTAGGTCATACTTGGGATGTACAATTGGTCTTTTCAAGTTAACTTTTTTTAATAGACTGTGAGGATCTCCTATTCTCAGAATGTTCTGAACTCCAGTTTCCATGCTAGTGATGTATTGAGAGATTGTTGAGACCACGTGGATGGATGTAACGGAATCTCCCATAGCTGAAGTTGAGTCGGTCTTCTTTTGACAGCAAAACTAATCTACATCTATTCAACAGCGACCCTGCTGGTTCCAGCCAATAGTGCACTCTGTTTTCACTCAACTGCTTGACAGGATTACTTAACAGTGTGTTATATATGTAATCAACACATTTTTAATGATCACTGAATCAATTATTATGTGACTGAGTGGCAAGAGTGGGTGGCTACCCTTTCTGTTGTATGGACCATTTCAACGTTTCAGATCAAATCTGCCATCCATCAATAATTATTTTGTGTTGTTTTTTCCGATAACAGACTCATAAATTATTTGGTTTTGGGGCTGGTCTTGGGATAATTGCCTTTGTCAGCCTCAATTACATATTTTTCTTCTCAGTATTCTCAATGGTTTAAACAATCAGGAAGGCAGTCGTGAAAATTGCTTATTAATGCTTTTTGCTTAATGACAAGTGATTATCCTCATTTGCGTTCATATGCTCAAGCATACTTAGATTCTCGAACTAATTTTTGGGTCTGTTTCGCAAGAATTGTCCTTTTCTGCTATTCCTAGTATTCTTCTTCTCTTCTTGTTGGGCATTTCACAAGCTATTGTGTGGCTAAAAATACAAACAACTTGACCTAGCAATTCACCCAAAATATTTTCATTTTATGACCGTATTGCAAAAACACAAACGCTAAATTCATCCTCATCAGATCCTCTTTGCTGCTCGAAGCATTTTAAAGAGAAGTTCTAATTCGATGTCGTGACTTGGCTTTGTGCATCAGTGTTGATTACTCAAACAAAAAACGCATGTTGAAAAAAAAAAATCAGTCCACTGTGTGTACAGTACTGTCTTCGTCTCTATGCCAAAGAGTTCCTTTCAAAGATGTGTTATCCCATCAGTGCGGTTTTGTGGGATTTTTTTATCAAATAAATAATACAGGGAATGACAGCAACTAATTTTCAGGGCATTGAGGCTAACTAACAACAGTTGGGGTAAGCAAAATTTAAACCACAAACTTCTGCAGACACCACGTTTGTGAGCGTCTTAACAGGACTGTTTGCACAAGGGATAAAAGGAAGCCGGAATCTTAAACAAAACAATATTGGTGCACAAGACGACATCCAAAGAGACGCACATGCACGCACACACTCACTAATCTGGGTGTGCTGACCTTGAACACCAAATATAATCAGTGGTGCAGCAGATTCCCATTAGGGCGATGTAAATGAGATGGAGGAGTATAAACGCGCTTTTGTTGCAGAAACTCTTCAGCTCAGTGGTTACAAGATAACGCAACCCCAGGCTGGACCGCACACACGCACAATCACATGCGTGCACTCACGGTCAGGCTTGAAAGGCCTCACATACCGAAGGAAAAAAAAGACGGTAAATACACGCCAAGTGAGGGTGTTATCGGTATATTTTGAATAGAAGCAATCAGGAACAATGGAAAATTACAATAATATCGGTCGGGACAAAAAGAAGAAATACAGCATTGTACATATGAATGCGTTTCTGCAAATAGCAGCCAGGGTTGTTTACAAATTTACAGAATTGCATATGGGGGAGGCCTTTTTGTATTTAAACTCACTTCTTCATGTCTTGACAAAGTATTTATGGGAAATTTCTCCGCTTTCTGAGGCTGTTTATGTGCTGTTTTGGTTCGCTGCGGGGTGAGCAAAAGGGTTCAAGGGCTCATCCTTTTAATGTTTCTGTGTGAATTATAAATATGAACTTTAATACTTAATCACTAAAGATTTTTACCTCCTGATGCATCAGAAACTGGAGGCATATGCTGTCCTTAAAAAAATGTTATGAATATTGTGATATTTTAATTGCTTGATTAGAAATATTATATTATATATAATATACCAGTTGTCAAAATTTACAATGCACATTTCAAAACAAACATGACTGAAAAATCTGAAAATGGTTACTTAGAGTTATTAATTTAGAGAGCATCAAAGGATGAATTGCTTATCCTATATATTGATGATCACATAATCACTCCATCAATACCATGTCGAGCGTTATCAACATTCCTACTCCCCACCACTTCACAAATTGATATTCCATATTCAAAATGGGTATTTTCACTTCTGACTGTTAATGCCACAACACACAGTGGGCTCCTTAGTGTACACAAACAGCTGTGCACAGTTTCAATCACACACTCGCCGCACTCAAAAGATAATAACTCAGCACATTAGAGATAAGGGTCTCGCTATCGAGATAACTTCAGTGGGTGAAATAGCACGTCGAGCTCTATTTGATGGGCCTTCTTGTCGGCGCCCCCGCAATGCACCGCAGGCACTAGCGTGTTGATCGTATAGACCGCCGCTAAATACTCGCTGTGTCTTTTCATCAGACATTGCGTCAGTCAATTCACACCCCTGACTGTGTAAATGCAAATCGACGCTTTCTAGCGCCTCTCCATCACATAATCAAGGAGTCTTACTGATGAATATTTATCAACGTAGGGGTTTGGAATTCCAAGGTTTTGCACGTACTGCGGCTGTTTGTAACCCACGGAACCTCCAAGACATATAAATAAATCAGCACACCACACCATACCATCAACCAATTAATTTATCACTTCTCAACGGTTGGAGTCATTTTTCTGGCATTTCGAGTCAGAGTGATAAAAACTGAAGAGCCTCTGTTTGTCTCTCACAGTGTAAAAACAACTGGAATTGTCATATTCACACATCCAGATGTATTTTTGCAGCAGCACAAATATTAAGACCTGGAATTTCAATCAGCACAAACAACAAAGCCACGTTAACAATGGACAAGAGGATTAACAAAATGTTTATAAAAGAAAGGGAAGCTTGTTGTGTCACCTTGAAAGTTCAGCTCGTGACTTATGAGGTGGGTGTAGAGTGGAATGGCCATTAAAGCCATGACATTTGAATTAATGTCAGTATCATAGCTGCAGCCGCAGCGCCTTCCTTTTTGCACAACTCGCCTCAACCGCGGACGGTTAATGAGTGATAGTGTTGGCGAAAACGTGGACACTCCACCCTCCATTAAAATAAAAAATTGAGCCTTGAATATTCATTCACTCAACATTTGCTATACGATTTACACACGCAAGTCTGCTGTGTAAAGCTCTTTTCTATTTCCACAATTGATTATGAGCAAATTACGCTCGCTTGTTGCCGGGCGGCATTCTGCCTTGGAATTGGATTGTTGGATCAGAAAGTCATCACATGATATGAGAGGCATTTCAGAGAAGAAATTCATGATGATTATATTGTAATGTTTGTAAAATAAAGTTATACATTTTTAATAATAAAACTAGAATATTTGGAGAAAAAGTTACAGTATCTTATTGTTTGAATAAATTGCAACATGTTAATGCCAAAATTTCCCTACAAGGTTACTCGACCTTCAGTGCGTGACCAGACCAGCAAATCTTTCTCCAGAGACTTGCCACATCCACGTCTTTGTCAGAAAATATAGTTAACTATTACATGAATAGACTTTGGGTTGATGATTAAACAAAACTAACAAATGAGGCCATTTCCTTGTCGTCATTGAACAAGATCCTTAACATTCCTCATCTTAACATTGTGCTGACTTTCTACTTTGGAATTTATTGGATTTCTTTTGTTGCGAAAACACGACCTTGTTTCAAATTCAATTCTAGAGAATTCATTCTCTTATATTTTTTCATCACTGACACCCTTCTCACTATGACACGGATCATATAAGCACAATAAACGTGACGACAACAACACAATGACAGTCTTTAGCGTTCCGCTTTAGAGCACACATTTTTCCTTATGTGACATCCCCTATTGTGCAGTTAAAAGGCGCCACTATTTTATTCTAGTCATAAATATGTTCATATAGCGCTCACAATAGCGAACCTTGAACTGGTTTAGCCGGGGAGAAAAAGTCTATTTGTGATCCTTTGAAAACGCAAATTGAAGTCTGTTATTTCACTCTATAAAAGCACTGCAATCTTCATTGTGAGTGATTTTTGTTTTTTTCCACACATACAACACAAGATGCGCTTGGCTGGGCTGTATGGTGGCGTTGTGGTCTCAGAATGTAAAGTAGCACTGCAAAGCAACCGAGCTGCGATATGCACTTTAATCATGTCCAAGAGACGGATATACTATGTCAGATCTGCACAAAGCAGGAAGGTATGACCCTGCAGTATGTGTGTTGTGTTTATTTGTGACAAAGGACTGAAAATGAGAGGGTGACGGAGTGAGGCGGAAAGGGGGTGGGGGGGGTGGCACAAGAGAAAGCAGCCTAGCAAGCGTGAAGAAGCTTTTATTAAAAACTAAGAGGGGACTGCAGAATGATGAACATCCAGCTTGCTCTTTCCTCATGGAGAAAATTGCATTTGGGCATATTGAGCTGTTTGGGAAGATGAAGAATGCACGTTGATGTGCGTATCTTCACGGTAGCACCTATTAGCAATTGAGAAAAGATCATATTTGAGGAGGATATTGTACACTGAGCACACACACACACACAGACTTCATAAACAAAGGGTAGTCTGTGTATGTGTTGAATGAGGACGAAAATGTAAAGGGTAAGAAGGGGGGGAAAGTGGGGAAAAATGAATGACAAAACTTGGCGAAGGTTTAAAGGGAACAATAGAAAAAAGGCGAACATGAGTATAAAATGAGTCACCTTCCACATGCCATGCTTGTGGAGCTCGAGGTGTTTTCAAGTGTGGCTAAAACACTATTTTTGAGCAGAACTGAACATTATTCAAGTTACGTAAACATCTATAGATATCCTATACATGGTGGACACTCATTCAACAAACATGGTTGACATGCCATATGCTACAAACATAATATTTTCCACAATTCCATAGTTTCGGACACATTATTTTCATAACATTACTTTTGTTTATACAGCCTATCCCACAAAAATCTGTTCACAGCTAATAACAGTGAGCTACAGAGGAAAAGCCAAGGAAAGTTGAAAGGCCTTGGCGGTTGACTGTACAATTCGGAAATCAAATAGTTTGGAGCAAAATGCGCCTAAAGTCGCACAAACCTCAGTATTTAAGCTGTAATCATGAGGGACTCTGCACGAGACATCAGTTGAGCAAAAATCAAGGCTGAGTGAGAGCAACACGTGTTTTGCATTTTCTTTTTCGTGGAACCAAAACAAAGAAGAACAAAAACAGAGCCACAACAAGGAGTGTTAAGAATAGAATATACAGCACTGATAGCGTTTGTAGACCCTTCGGTCAAAACAAACAAAAAATGAAACCAGGATGATACATAAATAAATATATCTTTTACTAAATAATTGATATAAGGTAAAATGACAAGAGAAGCAAAGAGAAGAAACCTCAGGCAGCTGAGAGTATTCAAAAGTAGAATTAGCAGTATTTCTGTTCAGCAGCTATATTTATTATCTTTTTATGAATTAATTGAAAATTTAAAAGGTCAAATCGACGACAGTCACGGTGTTATGTTATAGGGGATGCTTTGAGAATAATTGTCAATTGTTTGTCTATGTGAAGCCCTTTGAGACTGCTTGTGATTTAGGGCTATACAAGTAAATTTGACTTGACTTGACTTGACTTATAGTAAGTCATGCTACCAACATAGCAGACATTATTAACACTGGCCATGCACTTTTGGAATTGCTGTTATGAATGACCATGTCTGAGGATCACGTTCATGTATAAGGGGGCTTGGCTTTGGGCAGACATGTTACTCAAAACATTGCCTTGATTAATTTTCTTGGGGAAAAAGAGTTTATAAAAAAAAAAATAGAGGAAAAAAAAAAGATTGTTTGACCTTAAAGGTTCGGCTCTATTTTTCCTCTGAAATCCAACTAAATTCAGCTCGAGTTTTGTGTGAACCCTGCACCCCCTGCCCGCCAAAAGAACAACAATATGTTGGGAGTTTGAAGCAATTGGAGTCATCAGGTTCCCTGGCAAGATGACAGCCCATTAACCAGGGTTGCTGACTCCCTCCAAATGGGTGACGAGTGACAAGCTGAGCAGCGACCATATTCGTGAAGAATTGCATGGCTGCATTTTGTCACGCTGCAAGACACAAACCTCCACCGGAATTCTTTTGAGTAGCTTATTTGGACTTAAATGTAACCATAACAGGGATGTAAACACACAAGGGATGTGCATTTTGGATTGGCTAATTCTTCAAAAGTGTGTGTTTTGCATGCGTGCAGACATATTCACACAGGTCCCCGCAAAGTGGCTGTCACAGTGATTGGTTTCTTTTGCCAACCCACAATAGCCAATTATGTACCATTATACACCACAGCAACTCTTGTGGCCCGTACGCCTCGTGTGCGTGTATCCGTATACGTGGGTGTTATCGTGGGCGTGATTGGCAAATTGCTGGTTGTGTATTGCAACGTGCTGAAAGAAGGGGAGGAGATATGTCAATGAGGCCAGGAAGAAACACGTAGGGTGAAGTGAAAAAAAATAAGGACATGAAGAGGTTGATTGTATTTGACAGTGGTAGAAAAGACAACCTCATGGGGAGCCGCAGACCTCCAGTGAGTTGCGTGCTGATGACAGATGTCTGGTGGCCCGAGACATGCGAGATGCAGCCAAGCCGAAGCGGAGCTCACCACAGACTGAGGAACTCAGTCAGCGAATGACGAGTGTTCCATCATGGATGAGCAGCATATGACTGAGTGCTATGTGGCTGGATTTTTAAACACCATATCAAAGCGTCTTCAATGCACGATGGTGGCCAAGAGCACACAATGGTTTTCATATACTGCAAAATGTCAGTCTGATAGAAAACAGCGCATTTGAATAACAACACAAGTCCATGACAACAAACCGCAGCAAGGCTAAACGCCGACGTGAACATTTCAGTAGAGATCGACTTAAAACAACCAAAACACTGAACATGATTAAACATGCGAACTTCAGAACACTATGTCTGACCGTAAAAATAGATTTTGACGTAACGTCTTGTCCAAAGTCTGTCTATTGTAATTATTCTCGGTGATATGTGAAATACCGCCCCGTCTAGGGTTAGAGTGGCTATTTATTTATTTATTTATTTATTTGCGAAACATTTCACTGTTTGAGTGCCTATAGTATGTTGCAGTATGTTGTAAAAAATGTTAAATGTATGTTAAACGTACCGGATTCTTTTTCTTGCCTCATTTTAAATTTCATCAAGATATTCTTATTCATCCTGACTTAACTGTACATTCCTAATACTTGTCCAGTCTATGAAGAATGACATTGATCTGTCTCGGCTTGATTTGCAGCCATGGGATGCTTCCATAATCCCCGCCCTAATCCATCATCGTGTGTGCGTGAGTGTGTGTGTGCGTGCGTGTATCGGTATATAAAAGATCAGAAGGCCCCTTTCCTATTACATGTACGTAATACCATAGACACCTGACAAAACATTGGCCTGTACTCTTTGCATTTCTCCATTCCCTTTTCAGTCAGTAGAATAAATCCAGTACAAACTGAAAGATTTTGAGAGTAGACAGATGATGGAAAACAAGAGAAGTTGTTTTTATGTACCACTGTGGGAAAGTGTTTATTATTTATCACCTTGAGAATGGATGGCAGGATAGAATTAGTTCACTAGCTTCTTTTTTATGGCCAAGTGCAGATTTATGTTGTCTCTTATAGGAGAGCCTACGTCAAACGTCACTTTGTTCATTTTATTAGTGAAGTATCGTGCTTGTTTTGACAGTAACTAGCACAGAAGCACCTGTAAAAAAAAACTGGCAAGCAATTTTATTCCTCTGTCTGTGAGCCGCAGAACAATATAGTACAAGCTGGATAGGAAGTGAATCCCCTCCAAAACCACCCACCCCTCACTGTGATTGGCTGGCAACTATTTCAGTGTGTACCCTCGCTTCTTGGCCAAAGTCGGCCGGAATCGGCTCCAGCTCACCCGTGACCCTAATGAGGACAAGTGTTATAAAAAAAAAAAAGGATGCAGAAAGCGGAGACTATGGGAAAACGTCACCCTCGCCCATTGATAGCCTGCTACAATGCAGTAAGATATTATAATGTGCTATGGTAAAGGGTCTAAAAAGTAGTATTTTATATTTCCTACAAATAATACATCTTTGCTCATCTATCAGTCTAAATATTCACATGGGTGGAGTTGTCTTTAAGGTATTTTTGTAGACGGGTGGATTAGAAAGGGGCATTTGCGCCATTGTGGGAGTGAACACAGCTGACTTACTTCATTCAATTTAGATTAATTTAAAATCATTTCGATTTAGGGAGAACTAAGAGTCTAGCCCGACCCCTGATTGAAAAATGTAATTTATTCGAAGAAAATTAGAAGTCATGTATGTGATGATTAATTATGAGCTGCACCCTCATCCAACATAATCTCATTAGAATTGTACTGCATGCTAAAACCAACATTGATGTGTTTTTGTGCGTGCATGTGTGTGTGGGCCCCACCGAGCGGGTCTGGGGCCATCCTAATTATATGGTGTGACTCATGTGAGGGTAATTACAGCATGTGAGACAGTAGGAACAAGGCTACGAATGACCCAGAAATCCACGGGCTAATGAAGCGATAAGACACACTCTATTTCTCCTCTCGCCCACATGCTCACCTCACAGGAAGGGAAACGGACAGAGCTCGGCAAATAGAAAGTCAAAAAGACACCAGGGGGATCATGTCTCCCTCAGACTTCATTAGGGAGAGTGGTGAGATTTGGGAGGAGCTGCCAAGAGACGGCCTGTCAGGCGCCGACCTCTTCCTCGTGCCCACTAATCTGCCTACTCTTTGTTCTCCGTCATATCTGGCCAAGACTCCACAATACCGAGGTCCCATTCCACGCGGCCAATGCAAAATTCTCTTTTGAAGAAAGGTCTGGGTGTTATCCTTGTGTGAAGCCGAGTCTTGCAAGGTGCAGGATGGCTCGATGGCACAGCAGGCTGCACATTGTGCAGATACGGGAGACAAAGCGTGTTTAAGTGCGTGTGATTGCTTGGCTGGGCTGCAAAGACTCAAGGCTTCTTTTAAATGTCAAATCAAATCAAAGGGTCATGTCAGGTCGGTTTATCTCCTTCCCCGCAAAAAGGTTCTGGCAGGTTGTTGTTTTGAAGATTGGGGTTTAAGAAATTAAAGTCTTAAAACACACGTATAGTTTTGATAGCTGCGTTAATTCTCATTTCCTCTACATATTGGATACTTCAGCATCAGCATAAGGAATAAAATATCATAAGGAATAAAATGTTATGCCTTTGTTCGCTCATATGCAATGAAAGCAAGTCCCTCAACTCAAATTAAACAATATTGAAAGTATTGCATCATTTAACTCATTTGTTTAATGACCAATTTTCAACTGACACTATCTAAGAAAATGAATACATTTATTGTCATACCTCAGCAACAATAAAATGGATCAATAAAATGTACACATTTTTACTACTTATTACAACTATGAATAAAAAAATTAAATGTTTAATACATATGAAATACTGCAGCACATACTGTTTTATATAAATATATCATCATGCATATTTAAAAATTATGTTCTCCACACAGTTATCTGTATTTTTCTAACGCAAATAAAACATGGAAAATATATTTTTCTTTTGCTGACTTTATTTTGATATTTTATTATTAATAAATGCACATATATACTATTTATTATATAATATATTTATATAAAACAATTCTAAAGCAACAGTCTGTGAAAAACATGCGGTCTAGGCTTCCAACACATCCTCAAAAGCTGTTTGCAGAATATTCCGTGACACAAAGTGCTTGATATTTGATTGATGATTTGATTTGTTCAGCAACATGTGCAACCATCATGTGCACAATAAAGCCCAAATTGTCACATTATTGTGCCTTGCCAACAACTTATTGTGGCCACAAAAATCGTCACATAACTCACAAACACTGGCCATGAAAATGCCATATTCCGTGATGATAGAATTGCAAATGGAGTGTTCCAACATTTGTACCAACAGCAGTGTCTATTATTAAAAAGAGGAAGAAAAAGAAATAAATGCCACAAAATAACTGCAGCCCTATTGAAATAGTACTGAAATGATTTCAACATTGCCTTCATTTAGCTGAACTAGTAGGAGCTTGAAAGACACACAAGAGCAAAGTGGAGTTTCTGCTTCACACAGAATGTTGCCCGAACATAATCTTGATGTTCCAGGCTGAATTAATTCAAATCCTTGTCTAATGATATTAAAAAGGGATCATTTTCAATGCGGCTTCCAGTTAAATGGCAGATGATTTTCGGGGAAGTCTGAGAATGTTTTAGTGCAGCTTATGTTTTACATCTATCTTTTCTGGGGCATTTGAAAATTTCAAATTCTTCATTTGGGTTTCCTAGAAATCCTTCCTTTAACCATTGTGACACTGACCTCTGCATGAGCAATTTTGTCTCCTTTGAATGCTAAATCGCAGGATAGAAGACACTTTCAACCTTCCTTAGAATTTTTTTTTTTAGGCTTTCAACACTATACCACCTAAAACAAATAAAATTATTCATTTATAAAAATTATTCATTCGACGATCATGGCACAATGCCGCTCAATATAATGCAAATCACTACAAAGGCCAAACATTTCTAATTTAGATGGAAACCCAAAAGATTCCACTTCAGAGATACCCACCAAATTAAAATAAATACATTTTGAATTTCAAGCAAGAAAAGGGAAATGTTAAATGCCTTCATTCTTGAAATGGTTATTAAAAGTAAAAAAATATATATCTTGGAGCACTGTATCTCTGTGTTTTTTGGACACATCTTTATTGTGCCTACAAAAACACTTCATCAAAGAGCGACAATATGTTTTCACCATATGAAAACACAACACCTTGGCAATAACTACAACGATTCCCACTACGACCTAACCTGACAGCAAATGTCTCATCTTCAATATATTCTGCGTCATAACATCTCCACTGATATGGCAATGGAAGTGATACCAAACACAACCCACTCATTATGTCACTTGTTGGTCTGTGAGGGACACATGCAGGTTATCACAACCTACGCTGTGTCACTCCTTTGTAGACACAACATATGCGAGTGTGTCTTTCTGTGTGTGCATGCTGTCCCAATCACATTCCTTGCAAGACGAGATGCACACACATTGGCTGGAGGCACGTAATTTCCAATTCCACCCCCCCACCTCACTCTGTACGCCCCTCATATCCCACTCAGGTCTCCTTTCAGCACTAATATGCACTGTTACAATAGCAACCTCACACACTAATCCCGGCAGCCATTTCCAACATAAGTCATAAAATCAACAGCATCACCTTGCAGCAGCATAAAGTCATGCGTGCACACACATTACCTTTAGTCATGTTTCATCATCCAGCTGGACACTTTGAAGTAGGAGCTGAAATACAGTACAAGAGAAGAGTATAAACTTTCTGTAAACTTGATCAATAATTTGTCTTCTCGCCCAGGAAGAGTCATTTGCTTGATAAGCTTGTCTCTTTGATGAAGATAAATGAAGTGCGGGCTTGCAGATGCCCTGGATGCCAAAATGGGCCGATCAATTTCTCGACAGCTGGGATTCACAAACTTTTTCACCTCAAGACCCAATTAAAAATGTGGTTCTTCCTCCTAACGTTCATATCCACAACAATCAGCTCTTTCATTTATTTCTTATGTGTGATGTGTTTTTCATCCACTTTAAACCAAATATCCTTTTAAACAGTTAAGAATACCGTATTATTATTAGAGATTTGTATTTTTACAGTTAATACAAAATTTAAAAGAAAAACTGTAGCAACAGGAGCGACTTTTTTTAAGCAAGACAAAAAGAACTGTATGAACCTGACAAATAATTTTTACGTAAATTATAAGTCATCAGTGTTGTTGTTTTTTTTGGTCAATGCAAAATTAAGAATATGGAAAGACTTGCACCAGCTTTATGACAAAATAAACAGACAGACAGAGAGACAGATAGATAACTTCCAGTAAAAATTGATCATTTTGTGTCGGGTATGTTGCTCCACTGCCACCTTTAGACAAGATTGAATTCTACACCTATTGATCAACCTGACCTAAGAGTTAAAACTGTTTCTTTTCTTTCTTACTTTCTTATTAAATGAACCTACAGTGTGATTTCAAAGTCATCATGTTAGTAATAATATTATAATAAGATTAAATAATAATATAAGACTAAAACTAAGATTAATCTTAAAACTGTTTTTTGTGCATGATTTCCATCTCAGAATAAGAAAAAAGAAAACAGCACTGGAAAGTCGAGCACATAATCTCTGATGCATCTTTTAACAGGGCAGAAAGGGCTAAACACATGATTTATATTTAGAATGGTGACGCCATGCAAAAGTCGACATGAGAGCAAAAGCTCAGCGATGCGTTGGAGAGCTACATCGTCAATAATGGATAAGAGGCGGCCTTTAAAAAAAAAAGACGAGGATCGCCACTCTGTCTTGTCTGCTTCTTTTGCAAGTCTGTCCACTCTGGAGAGGATGTTGGTTAAATTTTCATATTTTTGTCCCTCAGGAGTTACATAGGCAGGCAGGCTACACATTACAGTACGGGCTGCATTTAAGCATTTCCGATGGAAGAAAAGACTCAATTACAGAATGTCCCTGAAAGATTGAGAACTGTGGTGTGATTTTTTTTCCCTGCCCTGATCTGGAAGTGGGTCACGGGTGTACTTTAGGAGAGAGGCGGGGGACACCCTGAACTGGTCCCCAGGGAGGGATTCCAAACACAGCTAAGGAAAATCATTTTCAGATTAGCATAGGTCATTTTCTATTTCTTCCTGCGTTGTAATCTCTGGAAGACTTTCCTGTGGCACCATGCTGCCTCTTGCAGGTAAGTCTTGGTACTATGACAGAAGTCTGATTTGGGGGAGGAGCCTCACTATTTTCCTTGGAGAGATTGCAATATATGTGGCGATATCTCGTATACACCACAAATGATAAATAGGTGGTGTGTCTCCATGTTGAAAATCGGTTAGTGTTACCACAATCCTCTCTTTGCATATAAAAAAAACTTGTAGCAACCTACATCCAAATATAATCCAACCCGGAATGATTCTTTCGAGGTTTCATGTGAAACGGTTTGCATTTGGAGGTCATCTTACCCGCCTCAGTGAGCAGGTCCCCGGTGCTGCTTCATCTTTGAGGATTGAAAGAGTCAGAAATCTCCCCAGAATTCTCCTGCAACACAGTAGGAGAGTGGGAAAGGGATGAGGAGATTAGAAAAGCAAGCCTTTGCCTTTCAAAATTCAACACTCTTAGACTCAACTCCAGCTTTTGGGCGAAGTTCCCTCTGGTGCTCTCATGTGTGGGTGTGTGCGTGCATGTGTGTGTTTGGGTTGTAGTAACCGGCGTGCATCCTCGGTTAAAATGCTACAGCCAAGTTCTAAAAGCACATGGGTCAAATGGGGTCCCCAGTTTCAGCTCCCACACTGGAAGGGAGGGGGGGGGTGCTTTTAAGGCTTTTAAAAGGCTCGCCTCTTCTTGCCAGCAAAACGGACTGTGTTTATGTGTAGCCAGGAAAGTCAGTGTGGGAAAAGCATGCAGCACCTCAGTATGATAAGCACACATTCTGACAGATCAAAAGGTTTGCATTAGGACACACGTGTGAAGACTGACACGGAAGTGCGTGCGACGTAAGCAGCGAGGCGCTGTGGGCATTTGCACAGACAAAATGTGAACTCTCTGGTGGTTTGCAATTAAAATGACCCTGCTGGCAGCAGTGGCATCTGTGAAGACTATTAAAACACACAAAGTTGAAGCTGTCACGAGCTCAAGATGAAGTTTTTTTTTCTGTGATTTTAAATACATGTATCAATTCATATATATTCTTTACGGCGTGCCTCATTAGGGGCAACAGTGTGCTGGAGTTTATCCCAGCTGACTTAGACTGGAGGGCACATATAGAGCGACCATTCCCAATGACAATGCGAAAATGTCAGCTTTTTTTTTTTTTTGTAAATCGCCTGCAAGAAAACCAGAGTACTGGAAGAAAAGTCAAATTGTGCAAATTGCACATAGGAAAGCCAGATTTGAACTCAGAACCCGAGAACTGTGAGGCACATGTGCTAACCACTTACAATCTGTTCTGCCATCTTAAATACATAAACATAGAAATTTCCTAAAACAACAGTTTACAGTTGACATAGAGCTTGAGCTTCAATTCCAATCAAAGGTTGTTCACAATTATGTTTCATTTGGGAGAAAGATGCCATAACATATTGCTACCGCTAGTCTGTGCTACTACACCATCCCTGCATTTCTGCTTTGTGACCGACTTACTAAATAAGGGCAGATGATGATGGCAGCATATATTATGGAGTGACTGCTCTGCAAAGTAGAACTAGGACACTTGGCATCAGTCTGTATCATTTCTGACTTTTCAGCACTTTATTTTAGGGTCAAAATGTCAAACTGATGAAGGTAGGGGTGTGACACTTGTGTGTGATATGTGTAAGGAATGAGGAAATTTAAACTCAGGTACCATCAAAGAGTTTCATTCAGTTTTAATCATCAATGTCAGAGTATTTATTTCACACAAAAAACTCAAATGTCAAATATTGTCCACTAATGCTACAGTCAACCAAATCTTTTTTTTTTTTTCCCCCGTGGGCTTTCTTTTGTCCTCAGGTAGAAAACCACCTTTTTAATCACACTTGTGCTGGGCCAAAAATGTAATTAAGACATCAGCAGCCTTGCAAGGAAAAAGAGAAACTAGATCATTTGGGAAGCTTGTGTCAAAGCGGGCATTTATAGTTTACTCGACCTGTGCTATAAGGTGTGTTTTTGTAGTTTCCAGTTTCTCTCACGGTGGAAGCCTAAAAAAAAAAAGTTTAAAGCAATAATACGTCATCATTTAAGCTCTTTCTCATCCTGCCCGATCCGCATCAAAAGAACCGCAAGTCCCGTTTGAATTGCTGGATTTACCTGAGATATGAGGTGAAATACTTGAAAGGAGAAATATTCCGTGAACTGACCTGAAAATAACTGCTTTAAAATAATAGTGGTCTTGCTGCGCCCGCTCGTAATACCGAGCACGGCGTTATGGTCACGGTGACTTCAGATCGTCTACTTCACGGTCCATAAAATAACAGAATGGTCAGGTTTAACGTGAGAATCCATGCTTGAATTCCAGCACAAGATAAATATTTATTATCACTGCTTTATGGATTAAGGGACTTTGATTAAATCCCACAAGAAACTTTGACTGTAGTGACAAAGTTAAAAGACCTACAAAAGTTAATTCGACAAACCAAACGATTCATGCAAAGCGATGTCCCAGTTTTCATTTGTTAACCCCAAGCAGGTCAAATCAGCGGCTCTTCAGTCACTCAGCATGTGTGAAACGTTCTTCTCGGGGTTCTGTCAACTGGCCTCAACATCAGTGAAAGTGGGTAAGCAGGGCAGCAGATGTGCTGCCTTTTTTTTTTTTTTTTGGGGACAGCACAATTTTAACAGAAAGGGACTGTTTATCTATGGATAGGTGGAGAAGTTGTAAAATTGGAAGGGACATACAGGGAAAAATATTTTTTTTAATTAAGGAGACAACTGAGTTTCATTTAATCTCCAGTTGTGTTGAAAAGAAATCTTGAAAAAAATGGATAGATAATAATTTACCATGAATTAAACTGGGAGCACACAGTAACCATCAAATGAAATTTGAAAACCTGCTTTGTGAGAGGCCAGCAACAATTACAATTAAATCTTGATACCGCCGTGTTAAATCAAAACCTCCATATCACACTATCCACAATCATGGTTCTGCACAATATGATGCAGTATTAACAGAAAAAACACAAAATCAGGCATCGCAATGTGCTGTAGGATGTGCAAACTAAATTTGTATCTGGGCTGAATAACTTGCGGCCTCCCGTAGTCATTTCTGAGTGAAATTAATTTAGCCTTGATGGCTTCATAACGTTAAGGTGTGCAGTGATTCACTCGCCCGACTTGTGTAGGCGGAATGGGTTCGTTTTGCACTCAGTGCCTATGATTGCTTGTCTTTCTATACGAGCCCTTTAATTGACCAACGAGTAATCCAGATTGGGGTCTGCCTTTTGCCTGATGTCGTCTGGGAGAGGTTTCAGTTTCCCATGACAGCTGAAGAGGATAACCGGTGTGCAACATGGATGGATGGATGACTTCATAATATCCATACGAGAACCTCCAAGGATATATCAGGGTTGTCAGTAGTCCAAAAGTTATGATGGTTTTTCAGTATCACTGCTGGCTGTGCAAGCGAGCTATCGGTTGACTTGGGAGAAAGATTAATTAATACTTTGTTGTATAACATCACGCCTAACGGATCCCTACACTAGTTTTGTTACAATATTAACCAATATCAAAAATGCCTGAACAATTAAGGCTTTATGATAGTGGCTAACTAATTAACTATGGTAATAAATTGTTTTGACATTGCAACAAATCGGTGTCTTTTACAGTAAAAAATATAAAAATCATAGAATTAAGCATGTAAAAGTGTTGAGTTTCATGAATAAACAGACAAACATATTATAAATAGTGGTGACATGGTGGACGAGCGATTCGCATCATGGTGTTCGGGGTTCGAATCTGGCCTATAGCCTTGTTGGGTTAACTAAAGACTTTAAATCGGCCATAGGTGTGAATGGCTGCTCTTTCTAATCCAAATATTTTCCAATATGGAAAATATTGTCAATCTATTCACATTTTTTAATATTGCATTTCATTCACCATCTCCAAATTTAGCGTTGCTAAGACACAGTGACATCACAGATTGTGCCTGTCGAATGTGCAATATAAAGTCAATTTTAAATAATTGGCAACATAATAGAGTCCACTGACATAAGGTGTACAAAAAGCCTTTGTGAAACACGTCATGTCTTGGCTTAATAATCTCAGACGTGCTTGGGGTGGCCCCGGAGTCAGATATCCGGCGACAATTGTGAATCATTTGGTATGGCAACAAATTACTCAGCGCTGTCCTACTTTCTAAGACGTATTCGACACTACTGAGCCCGAGGCTATCGAAACAAGAGTGTGTGATTGTGAGAGACATTAAAAAAAGTGTCTAAAATCCAGACGCGATGTAAAAAAAAATGAGCAAGTGTAATGGAATCAAAGGCAGATAAACCGTACAATAAAAAAATTCTTTCACGCAGTTTGAATCAAATTTGACCAGTTCTACTTTTCTTTCACTGTTGCAAAACTTTACTTGTATAAGAAGCATCTGATATTTCTCGCACCACGGCAGGTGAGGATTAATTTCAGCGGAATTAATAGAAGAAAAGGTGGCAAAAATGTCACGCAGGTGTTATTGTGTGAGATCGACCCGACCAGACACCTTCTTATTGTTTTTTCACTTTCGACACGGTGACAATTGTTAGCCTGATATTGAAAGCCAGCCGGTGCAAGAATATGAAGCAGAATTAAAAGAAGCCCCGGAATAACTGCTGAGGGGTTCCTAATGAAGCCTCACAGACCTTGCAACAAAGTGACCTATTTTCTATCTCCTCTCTCTTCTTCCTCTCCTAACATTGATGCAGCTGCCCTCAATTCTTTACCGGTTGAGAATCTACAGAAATTTAATTAGAACAGACTAAAATGAATGTTTTTAAATTCAGTTCCTCCAAACTGTTAGTATTTAGGATAACTTGAGTTTATGTGGAGTCCGACAGGGGTCAGATTGAATTGGTGGCAGGAAATGTCACCATGAAAATTACAACAGCCCAAATGAACTTTCATTTCAAGAGCTGAAAAATTAGATTGAGTGGATAACATAACCGCCTTGTCCTTCTACTTTTTAACTCATCATTTCATGGTGCCAATACTAAGGAATTATTAAAATTCCCTTTTCTCATTTAAACAACCGCGGGGAGGGTTCATAGGAGGTGCAGCTTTTATTTGAGGGGAGACAAATGGTAGCAGTGCCTAGGAGGACTTAGACATGATAATGTTTTTGATAGGAACCTGTAAGTACCTCAATAGGGCTGAACTATTTTATGAAAAAAAATGAATTTCTGATTTCCTGTTTACAGTATCACATTTATTTTTCTCTCTGCTTATTTATTCATACATATATTTATTTATATTTAAATTTGCGCTGGTTGTCAATAACTAATACTAATGTGGTCTTCTCATTTGATTTGTTATGGATGAAACACAAAAGATGCTCCGAGTAGATATGAATACTTTGAGGTGACTTTGATCACTTCCAGTAATGCTGATGAATAATGCGACCAATCACTTTTGATGTGGAGTCATTACCACCTAGAAGGTTGTCCTTTTTTTTTTTTTTTTTTTTACCAGCTTCTGTTGGTTACCAGTTTGACGCGTGTGTGTATGCGTATGTTTATTATATATGTGTATTTGCATAAATGTATATCTTTTTGGAGCATGTACTAGTGTGTGTGTGTGCGTTCACTCTAAAGCACTTGCACTGCCATTTGACTGGTTAAAAATGAGATGGCGCGAATCCTCCAATGAGAGGAACTACACACACACACACACACACACACACACACACACACACACACACACACACACACACACTACACAAACACACACACATAAATAAACGTGATGTGTAGGCATGAGCTATGGTTTTACCGTCCCAACCTCAGAGCCCCACTACCTTACCCATAAAAAAAAAAAAAAAAAAAAATCATCCTTCAAACAATCTCTCCATGAATCCATTGATTCTCAGTCCACACATTTCCCTCGGACTACTTCTCCTCCTTTTTTCACTTTGTCATTTCGCACTTTTCTCCCCATCTCGTCCTGCGTTCTTTCCTCCCCACATGCAGGACCTTTTGCTTTCAAAAAGCCTCTCACTTACATCTCCCACTTCCTCTCCACTCCAAGCCTCCATTAGCTTGACCTCACATCCTTCTCTCCTTTCCTCTCCTCTTTTGCTCTCCGTTCTCTAAACTTTCATCATACGCCTCACCGCTTGATCTATTAATCTCTCTATGTCTTTCCCTCAGTCTTCCTTATCCCCTCGGCTCCATTCCTCCCTTGCCAACCTCTTCCCTCCTCCTCCTCACCCCATTTTTCTCACCCTTCCCAGTTTCGGCACCTGCTGCTGAATACGTCTAGACCGGTGAGGGAAGGAGTGAGTAGAAGGAAAGACAAATACGATAAAAGACATTGTGAACGGTTCATGATTGGACATTTGTTAAAAGTGAAGACGTATTCCTTTGCCATTTGCGTATGTGTTTGTGTGTATGTTTGGCCCCAAGGCATCATAAGAGCAATCATTCACTGAATCACACCAACTTAACACCTCAGTCTGCTCGGTTGTCATTTCTTCTCAAATTGCGGCCTACTTTTTTTTTGCGACCTGCCCAATTCACACATGCTATCAAAGTGTAAGAAATTTAATCCAAGGGGAATTTTGACATTTTTCTGCCACAATAGGCGCTTGGATTGAAGTGAGCGAATTTAGGCAAAGTGACGGCGAGCGAGGCTTCAGTCGGGAGATGAGAGAAACGAGGACAAACAGATGCTAGATTACATCTTTATATGCCACACATACGCACACACATGGAGCCAGCGTCTTTGATCGACTTGAGTGCTTCCCACTGAGTGCGTACGTGTGTGCGTGCAGCGGGATGCGGTAATTAACCTTTCTCCTGCTGAGCCGAGCTATTAAAACTACGACTGTAAAGGGGTTTTGTCACGATCATAAAGCATAACACAAGTTGGTTTGTTAAGCGCTGTTGAGCACATTCAATGACACGGTTTGCCGCAAGAGGACATTGTTACAAGTCCAGATGTATTTTCTTTACGACTAAAGGTAACCTTAAGCTTTCATCAACAGTGATGTTAATTACTCTAAATTTATTTTCTTATTTACGCCAAAAATGCTGTGCATTGGAACTTCTATTGCATAGGTGTCAAACCCAAGGCCCGGGGGCCATATACAGCCCGCCGCATAGTTTTATGTGGCCCGCAAAGACAAATTGTGCATTGACAAATTGTCTTCAAAAAAATAGAGAGATTGCTAGCAATCTTTTTAAAACATTTTAATTTTTTTTTTTTAGTAGTCACTGATTTTAAAACTTGTTATTCATTAATTTTTTGTGCAGTCTATATGCGTTTAAAGTATGGCTACAATATGGCCCGTGAAAAAAATGAGTTTGGCATCCCTGGATAGTCCTTGGCCCATGTGGTGACACTGTTGAGTAACAAAGGAGCGTCAAATGATTACTTTTGATGATGGGTTTTGCTCTGTGAGAGGCAACACAAGAAGCACAAGAAGCAATATTCTGATGGGAGTGCTTCAGTCCAATTTATCAGAAATAGAATACAATGAAAAGAGCTAAACAACACTTGGGGGCTTGTTATAATATTGATTTATTTTCTACCTCGACTTACCACGATGAATACACACACATGAAAAAGCCTCAAATTGGGGCCAATGTGACAGATGGGCCAATGCAACTGAAACAAGGGCCTTTGCGACCTCAAGTGCGTTTAGTGGACGAGCGCTAGCCAAAGCTTAGCCACTAATGAGGTTCTATTCGTAACTCCAACTGAGTCCACTCCAAATAGTGGTGACCAGACGCACACCACGCGAGGGAGGCTGAGCTTTAACACACACGTGCATGCACACACAAGCATGCACTGAGAGGCAAAACAACCTTGAGCACCAAAGCAAATAAAACACCAAGGGGTACACTAACATGCTATTGCTTGGCAGTCTAATTTATTAGTTTGACATTTAAGATATTTTTAGATTGCAATGGAAAATATTTAAACTATTCTCATCAGATGTCCTGTAAAGTTCGCAGTCTATTACAATTTCTAGTTTTGAGGCTAGGATGCATTAATTAATGCATTAAGAGAATTAATATTATTAATGAGCCTCGAGGAAGGTTGGCTTGTTTTTTGTTGAATTTATATTGAATGCACAGAAGTTGTTTATGTGACATGTTCATCATTGAGTACATCCTAGATTGATGCTGATTGTTTGTTTGACCCTCGGTCTGTAACATAATTAAAAACGACTATTAGTGATGGAGGTGATTATTTATCTTGAATGAATAAGACAACCTGCAACTATTTGTCATAGTGCCAATCAATTGGCTGTGATTCAAGGTAATACTGTATATACTGTACAAAACTCTTAAGCAGCATTATATGTTGTTTTGAATATATATAGTGAGTGCACCACAAAGCACAGACCTCCGCGACGACTGAAAAGCGAAGGAAAAAAAAAAAAAAAACTCCTGAAGCATTGTTACTTGGTACATGCCGTTTTTTTCTCAACTCGAGGTATTTGAGCTGACTATTACAACACATCATCTCTGCCTGAGAGTAATAAGTTTGAGATATACTCAAGCTGCAAGCCCTGATCTTCAAATAAATAATAACAGTGGATGTGCTGGGTAAAAGTTGGAGGCGGTTATGACTAACACTTTGTGACAGTCAGCTAGAGATGACTGGGGATTTGTTGTACTGTACGTTATCATTATTGTTTGTGTGTGAAGCGTACAATTCAATAACACAGGCGCTCCCATTTAATCTCTGGCTCTCAAAGTGAGACTTTAACTGATGGATGATTCTTCTATGTATTCACAAAGTACTGTAGTTGTGCTACTATTCACTTTGGGCCTCATTTATTAAGATCCCAAATAGCAGACACTAAATTGTGTGTTTACACTGCACGTGCTGTTGGCAGGCTTGTTCCTCCTGATTTATTAAGATTGAGATTTTGTATAATGATACTACATTGAATATGATTTATTCTAACAGTGCTTGTTAGTCACAGGTGAAAAAAGGAATGACAGATTTAATGAAAGGGCAAATCTGGGCTTAAGTTGAGCAGATGTAATTCTAGCTGGTAAGAAACCAAGTTTGCGCCCATTTTTGCAAGCGTAAACCTTTAGTAAATCAGGTCTAAAATTCCATGCAACCTCATCAGTTATAGAAAAGCTAATTACGGCCTCATTAAAGCAGACGTATGAAATGAATTGTGACCTTATAGAAACAGCTTCTAATTCACTTTGATGATACACTATGTGGTAATTAAAGAAAACATATCTCAGCTATTGCCATGGTGATTTAAGATTAACAATTTTATTGGGCTTTTCATATTGTTCGACTACCCAGGATGCCTCGCATATTTTTGAATTTGCCTTGGAGCTAATCATAGCGGTCATTTATGGAACTGGGTGCTTGTGTGCCGCATTGTTGCTTCAGTCACTTCACCTTTACCATGGCACCTTGATTTCTGAGTGGCCAAGCTTACCAACATTTTGAGTAACAAGCTGTTGCTTCGTTCGTTTTTTTCCTCTCTATTGTGAACAAATAGCCATTCATTTAAAATTAATAACCAGACAGCTACAGCATTCCAAAATTCATGTCGGCACACATACAACACTACATCATCTATTGTTGTGATTTGTACTTCCATTATTTTAAACCAGCTACTTTTTAACATTCTCTTTTATTATGTCTAATTATTATTGTTGTTTTCTTAAACACAAAATATGACTACTTTGGCGCTAATAAGACATTTCCGATCGACTCTTGTGTTAGTTCAAATTATCTAGTCTGTGTCAGATAAGGTTCTGTGTTGTGTTTTTTTTTTTTTATGTGAACACAACATGCAATGAGCTCAACATCATTTGCCAGTGTAGATTGCTTTGTGACAGGACATGGGACAGCGTGCTGTTGGCATGCTGTGTTTTGAGGATGTGGGGAGGGTGAAAATAAATCAGGGAATAATGAGACTCTCTTACCTTAAGAAGCACTTCAACACGTCAAACTGTGAAGAGAGGAAACCAAAGAGACAAGGGGGGGAGAGAGAAAATAGAATTTAATAGAGACCGGCGTGGATACAAAAAAAAAATGTCGTTGCTAAGGTCGCTGGTAGACTTAATTCCAATTTTAAGATTGATCAGAGTGCTGGTTAGTTTCAGGTGTAATCATGAGTGGTAACTAGTTCAAACCTTGTGAATAGAGACCCAAAGCGGGTCCAATTCGAAAAATAGTAACAATAAGTAAGCAGTTGAATGTTTTAAGTGGTAATGATGCAGATGCAGACGGAAGTAGTACAAAGCTGTAGCAATGAAAACTATTTGATAGGGATGTCATGAAATAATCATAAATCAGGCTGCTCTGAAAGAGTACATGGGAGAGCTTGGCGAATTTCAACAAACACAAATACTCTAGAAAAAAAGTCTTCATTTGCTGAATCCCTGGAACCTGTACAATATTTATTCCCCTCAAACCCCAGCAGAGCAAGGCTGAAAGTGGGGCGATAGTGTTGGTGCACTGTGCGTTCTCCTTCGTCTTTGTTTTCTGGTGCCAGACGTTAAAATAACGATGCGGTAAATTGCTGTAATTCTTACTGCAAAACTCACCTCAATTAAACTGGCCACAACATTAGTTACACATACGCATTCTAATGAGATCCAATGCAAACTCACATTTTTGAACGTCCCAGGGGTTGTACGCGAGATTGAATTGTCTTAAACACTTCTCAGCGAGCATTATTGTCCATGTACCTCATACCCCATAAAGTGTCCAGTGAGGTTAAAAAAATTGCAACTAATCCCCTTTAAGGATTAAAAAGATCCATAATTGGCTTCATTGTTTCCCTAAATTTAAATAAAAACTGACTGAATGTCTCTCAGCATTTCCATATAAGGAAGTAGAACGTGTTACGTTGGAAAACAATGCTGAATAAGAGTAAAATATAAAACAAAAGTGTCTCAAAATAAAACAAAATATGTATCAAGTAATTGGGTTGTTTACGAGAATAATGTACAAATTTAATTAAATTGGGTGCATCTTGCTGCAAATAGAACTAATCTGTAATTAACCGACAAGCAAATAGAAATGCAACGTATCAATAAACACCGGCCATGCACACATACGCTCACACGCATAAACACACACGCTTGAGGAGATCAGAGTGTTTCATTAGTGAGGTGCAGATAGATAACCCTCCCAAAGGAGACATTGACCAAGAGGCCATTGATCTACTGAGCTAAGCTATTCCGCGTGTGTGCGTGTGTGTGAAAATAAAGTAAGTACCCTACTGATGGAGTCTTTAAGTTGTTAAAGTAAGCACAGTAAATCTAATCCAGTTGTGTTTAATGGAGAGCAAAAGAAGCAAGCTGTTGGCATATTCATTAGGTCCAATTACTCTGTCCAATCACTACCAGCCAACCAGAGCCACCATCAGTGATATTTATGCCCAGGATAATCATCAGCAGATTGATAGCCTATGAAAGGAATTTATGAGATTCACCAAATGACAACATGGTGCACGTGGGGGCATATTGTATCATTTGATCTGCCGGCAAGGAGACGTGAAGTGTAAATCAATCTGGCCAATGCTGCAATCACGTTCTTATTGATGACTCAATAAAGATCACCGGCTCAGAGGTTGTAATCATCATTTATGATAATAATATAACGGCACTAATTCCTGTGATGAATATGCTGTAAACAAACAATCAAGGACGTGGTGCTATCCAGTGTGCATGCTCCAGTGTTTCCCATCTCCATGTGGCGGCCTTGTAATTAGCTTTGCAGCTTGTTGTCTTACATTGGATGTGAAGGTAATTGGGGCTCTTGGACACACACTCTCAATCTCTGTCAAAGCCAGTGTGTGTTGCATACTGGAGCTCGGCCAAGGATTTAGTGTGTGCTCAGCCTGCGCTAAAGCAGCTTGTGATTCATTAGTGATGAGTGCATTTAGGAGTGAAATGAGAGTCTGAGTGGCCCGATGGCTGCTTGCATCATTATAGTGTCCACTTAGACCGCTAAGTCTAACGCTACTGCTAAAACGGTAAGGAAATATTGTCTGACTTCATTTGTTCCACCATAGTAGTTTAGTGAATTTGCAGAAGTCAGAAGCTGACCAGATGTTCCATTCGGTGTTGTTTGCAAACACAACTCTTCTGTTTTACAACATGATGTCTTTTAATATACATTGATCATTTTTGTGGGTTCAAGTTTCTATTGGACACAACTCTGAACGGTAACACCGGCTCAGATGCCTGCTCGAACACAATTTGAGAGGTGTCCAGCTATATATCGCGTTTCATTCCCTTGCTGGCCTCTGAGCGGAAAAAGTCGGACTGATAAATATAAACACAAGTAAACATACAAGTGTATATATCTATATTTAATTTATATAAATACAATCAAAATAATTCTTAGTAGGGTTATCTTCAAAGATTTGCTGCTTTAAGGCCATTTGGTTTTATTGTTTGTTTTTGCCTGTGTGTACATGGGTGTGTATTTTCAGAAGTCAGCTAGTTGTGTTATTAATTACAGTTTTACACCTGCTTGTCTCAGCGAATCACACCGACGCAGCAAAACAAGTTCTCATTTTCAGTCTATACAATACACACCTAGACAAACACATTTTTTCTTCTCATCACCTGAGCATGTTCCCTACACCTCCTTTCCCACTCAACCCTTCCTTCACTTCTCACCATCTGCTTATACAGTCTACTGTCTGCCTCACGTACGGTGTGTAAGTGTTCATGTGTTGTGTGTGTGTGTGTTCTCCCACCCCATTTCCCCAACAAAGGCCACAGCCGCCGCTGGTTTGCTGAATAAAAGATGACAGTCTCGCTATCAGGAGATTAGCGGCTCACAAAACAGTCATTTTGTCCAACTGAAGGAGCGACAGCAAAGCGATCACAAGCGATTCAGAGCGTCAATCTGAAAGGAAATGAACAAATGAAATCTCATGTACAGTATGTATGCACTGTATCTAAATACTGCATGTGCAAAGAGAAACACTTCATTTTGGTTGTTGCTGCTGAGGCTGGCCAGACTAGTTACTCTCATTCCCTTTTAAGTTTCTACGCCAGAGGCACACAGTGGCCCAGAGGACTAGGAAACTGCCTTTCACCCCTATTGTTTGTATGTGTATTTTAATAAATATAATAAAGATGATAATGTTTTTAATTCATTGATTTCTACAATGATACAGAGGGTTCGATATTCAGAGTACGATCACACAGTCTGTCTGCCTGTGCATCCATGAAATTCAGCAAAATCCCATTACACCATCTGCGCCATAACTTAGACCTACTCTGAGATGGTCTAAAGTTTTTTCTACTTTGTCCCGAACAGGTTTGTAAAATAAAACACCCTCAGCTTAGTGGAGCAGTGGTCCGCCAAATTCCCAAACTAAACTAGACTTTCCCTGGCACAACAATCAAGATTCTGCCAATACGTTTGCTGACTATGAAAACAGGGCCTTCTAACTTGATTCTTGTAACAGTGTAACTTTCTCACCTACAATATACTTCTAAATGATCCTTATAATTACGACAACATAATTGACCGGTGTAATGTGTAACCTGTTGCCATTCACCAACAGAAAAAAATAAGTTTTGAGTAGTTTGGAATGAAATGAAATTAGAACCATATTTGATTGGTGGTGTGCTGTCAGATTTTTCAAAAATATAAAATATGTGTTGTGTAAAGGTTTGCAAACACCGTTTTAGTGTGACCGTAACACATTGACAATAACGCTCGCCACCAAATGAAAACTATTTCATTCAGTCTCGCCCACTTTTGTTATTGTGATCTTGATATGAGTCTCTCCACACATTTTCTCATCCGCTCCCCACTTTCCGTCTCTCACACACTCTCAAACACTTAACACGCACAGAAAGCACGTCGAGCATATGGCTATTCCTCTCTTCTTTGAAGACTGGCTTTGAAGCTATGGCGCTCGTATCGATTGGCGCTCAGATGAGCTCACTTCACCAGAGCCCTGCGATTATCTGTCGCTTTATTTCAAACAGTGCGCTGGAGACTTGAGGTGGGGAGAGGAGGGATGGGGGAGCTTACCCACTCCACCCATCACTCACTCATACAAACACCCAAACGGGGAGATAATGAGATGAGCTTACGTGCCCGATCCCGATACTTAAGTCAAGCTGCACGTCAAAACTGACAAGTGGGAGAGTGTTGAGTGAGTGAGGAGGACACAGTGATAGAAAAAGAGTCTGGGAAAAGTGATGAAACTAAAGAGAGGAAAAAAAATGTTCCACCCTACGGTGCTGCTCTGATTAAAAACAAAACCTGCTCCCCAAGTGGAGATTTAAGGCATTACTTGTCAAAATGAACGAGAAATGTTCTTTTAGGTTCAAGGTCGGTAGCTGTTTGATCTTAATGGTGTTTCTCACATAAACATAATAGCGGGTCTCATCAAAATATATAAAATATAATGCACTTTTGCAGAGTGTATTATTGAAAGAGGTGCTTTCTGTGTGGTGCCCATGGGAGTACGTCAGTGAGGGAGTCAGGGCGACATGAAATGTTAATGGTGTGCCCAGAGCAGCAGAACTTCATAAAAGAGTTGATTTAGAAACTTCAGTAGCTTTCAGGGACATTGAACATTGTAGAACCACCGACACACAAGAGACGCACACAACACATACACAACATGAACTCTCTCCAGCTTTCCACTCCATGGACTTGTTATTGAAAGTAAACAGTTTTAGTGGAGAATTTAAGCGAAATAAAAGCAGGATTGTGTTTAGCAAACATCCATGAAAGGAGGCATCCTTGTACTTTTGTGTTATATCAAACATATTGGCTCAAATATGATTATATGATGATACTGACATGTAATGAGGATTCCCTGGCTCTGCCATCTTTAATTTTCTATTGGTGGATTGGATGTTTACAATTGATTGCGTTCAACCTTAGAGGTTTAACCAGTGTATAATGGTTACACTCCCAAAGAACTGGTTGCTAATGTGTATATGTACTAAAGTATGTAGTCACTTGACCTACAACTTATACTGTATGCATATATACCGTATATTAAGTAAAAGGGTGTGTATTGGTACCACAGTGCAAGTTTGTGAGAAATGAAATGCGCATATGTGTGTTTGTGTTCATGCCTCTGCTCTCGTTAGGTCGGCATCCAACCATAGCAATCAGCAGTGATCCAGACTCAGCATCAATTATGGCTCCATTAGCCACAACCCCCTACTGGTGTATACACACACACACACACACATACACACACACACACACACACACACGGACACCTGTGCTCATTAAGGTGCACACACACAAACACACACACACACACACACACACACACACACACACACACACACACACACACACACACGCACACGCATACACGTTTCCTCTGGTGTAATTAACAAACGCTGCGTGGACAAAGCGCTGCTAATGAAGGCGTTAAGCTGTATTGATTAGAACGTAAAAATCAGAAATGGCAGCCAAGTGAACATTTTTTGCATACTATTGGCAAATTTGAGGACAAGTGAAAATTATTAAACAGTATAAGCAAATGGATAAGCTTAGAGGTACTTTTACCATTTAAAAAAAAAACAAAAACTATTAACCAGACTTAATTTATTAAAACAAAGTAATAATGGTGCAATGAACTGGATCTGTTATCTTTTTGCCAAAAGCAAACTGAACAAAGCCAGTTAAAGAAGTAAAATAATCCATTGATCTGCTTTATTCACCCATCCATCAATTTTCTATAGTGTCCCCATAAGGATATTAGATGGGATTGAGTCAATCCCAGCTGATTTTGGAGAAGCAGGTTACACTCTGGACTGCTTTCCAGTGATAAAAAATATATTTACACTAACATTCCCACCTATGGACAATTCTTCAGATCTTATGACATTTTTTCATGCATGTTTTTGTAATGTTGCAGAGAGAAAACATTCAAAAGTCAGACATGCTAACCACTGTCTGTTGTGCTCCCATTTTATATGAATTAATCCATCCATTTTCTATATTGCGTTTTCTTTTCAGGGCCGTCAGGCATCATCATAACGAGAAGCTGAAATCCTCGTAAAGCGCACATCTTCAATTGCCCGATTCAGCAACGACACTGACAATTCCCTGTATTGATGCGCTACGGTAAGCAATAACAATATGATACATAGCAAAACTGATCTTTTGTCCGACAGCTATAGTGTATGTATAGATGGGGAAATAATGGTAGTCATGCACTTGAGAGAGAGAGAGAGAGAGAGAGAGCGAGGGAGAAAGAGAGAGAGAGAGAGAGAAAGAGATGATATTGCCAAAAGTACAAAACTATAAAGATAACACTGCCATAAATATAACAAAAAGCATATACGCAAATACAAAGGGATGTGGAAGACTGGGTAAGTGGAAAACCATATTGCTGAGAGTGTAAAATGCCATAGGTCAAATGTCAAAGTCCAGTCAGCAAGAGTCGATCCCACAAGAGACCTCACCTCTGCTCACACAGAGTCATTGCCGTGCTTGTGGAATGTGTGTGCATGTGTGTGTGTGCTTTTGCCGTTCCGTTTCAGGCTCGCCCCACACTGAGTGACGTTTTACTGTGTGCGGGATTCTGAGACTCATGCTGAAGTGTGGCAAACTGTTGGGCAGCGGTTTTTCTGTGATTCAAAATCGTAGGTGAACGCAAATTTAAGCGTCAATCCAAAATGCACGCGCTATCACAAAAAAAAAAGAAAAAGCAAATGTCCTATACACAAGTAAGACCCCGCGAGCTATCATCTTTGCCTTGCCTGACAACTCTTGACATTCTACCTTTATAGAGAAGACCTATCTGGTCTGCCTGATCCAGATTGGAAAACTGCTTGGATGAGATCTTGCTCGATTTAGTGAATGTGTGTGTGTGAGTGACCCTGTGCCCTAAATCCTGACAGGAGGAGCCAGTGGGCCAAGTGAAGGCCAGAGGACCCCAAGGTGCCAATCACAGATGGCGAGTGACAGACAAGTTAGCCACCATGGCTCTCACATTCCCCCACATATACACACAGTCTCCCTCTCAGGAGCACACTGTCATTCTCCCCCTCCTGCTGTCAAGTCAGGTTGAAATTGCACAGTAGGTGAGCTGGTAGGTGCCAAGATTCATTTGTTAAACTTTTACAGCAGCCTTTCCAAAATGTATTGTAAGGTCAGAAATGATTTCATAGGTGGCTCAGAGTCAGGCTGAAATGCTAGAAGCTATTTCAATGATTGAGAACAGGTACAAGGGCAAAGGGCTGTTTTCGTTGCGTTATGGGGCACCCACTGAAATAATTCAGGATTGCAAAAGTAAAACTGTGGCAGAATTTATATACATATATAAAAAATAAATCTGTCATAACTCAAAAACTACTTCTATTAAACTTGGTGGAGGCCAAGGTAAAAATCATTGCCATTTGGTGGAGATCCATTTTTTTTCTCATCACTTTTAAATCTGAACATTTATGTAATTAATATTGTTTTTACTTTTCCAATTAAAACCGTCCAGGTTATAAGTACAAGTATAAGCATCGAATATTTTTCACCAATTTGGATGAAGGCTGACAGTCTTTGAGCCATGTCTTTCCTCCATTTTGCTTGACAGATGGCTGGATAAAGTCGTTATTTACCGCTGCCAAGTGGTAATGTCACCGTTCGTTTGTTTTCTCCTCAATAGAAATGTTGTCATATTTTTCCATTCATGCACATTCACCCCACAAGCAGCAATATTGAATTTGTCACTCTCAAACAGGAAAATAATTAAATATTCCAACTGTAATGTTTGTTACACAACACGGTATGTATGACACAAAATAAAAATCTTGTCCAACGAGCTGTACAGCTAAATAGGCTGTCTGTGAGTTTAAAATGCCACAGCGCTAAAAAAAAAAAAAAAAAAAAGACAGTTGTAAATGTGAAATTCAACCAAGAAAGATAGATGATCAGAAGCTTAATGAGCCTAGACAGTAGAAAAGGCTGCTGACAAAACTCAGGCGAGGACTACCACCAATATCAATTATGTACGACCTTTAAGAAGACAAAAATGCCAAAAGTACCATATTACTAGATCTTTAGGAAATTTATCATGGGTTCCGTTTTGTTGTTTGGATTAATATTTGGTTTTGTCGCATGTTATGGTTCCTGTCTTGTTTTGTTTGTAGTGATGGGATGTATTGTGATGGAGCTTAAGGTTGATCAGAGTCACAAATATGGTTTTGAAATGATTAACAATTATAGTTTTGAGGTAGAAATGTATGTCGCCCAATTTTTGGGGTATATTTAGGAAAAAAGATTGGAAAATGGGTAACGATAGAGCATGGTGTCAAACTCAAGGCCCGGGGGCCAGATACATATTTTTATGTGGCCCGCAAAGACAAATTGTGCATCGACAGCATGTGTCAATAATAAAACTTCAAATTGTTTTCACATTTATACATCTGTTTGTTGTGTAGCCTATACTGTATATAAAATATGGTGGCGACAGTCATAATGGCCCTCCGAAGGAAACTATGACTACGATACGGCCCGCAACAAAAATATGTTTGACACCCCTGAGATTCTCGAGAGAACATGAGCATTCCGCTAAGTAGTTTTAATTCTACTGTTAACCTCAGTGGCATGACTCATACATCTTAATGAGCTGGGCTTCTTTCAACATAGCAATTAAAGATTTTTATATTTTAATCATTATAGAACTGGAGGCACAAAGTGTTGTTTTATAGTGCACATTTTTTCCTATAATATTATTTAATATGAGGATAAACATTCTCAAGTGCTGGGCAAGTAGAGTTTTAGAGGCATTCAAGAGGGGTCTTCCTGCTCTGCTAAAAATACGCACCCAGTTCTAATTTTGAATACAAGCAGAATCAATTTGGAAGGAGTGAAGCACGCAATCTGATGTCATGTAACACAACAAATGAAATATGCAATGCATGTATTGAAATAAGTCTCAGGATTAGAAATGCATCAAATGAGGATAACAAAATGTTTCTTAGTATGTGTATTTTCTACAGTATAGCAAGGCCTTTTGCCAAATGTCCTACTAAATTATTTTAAGAACTGTCTGAAAACCGCTTACGTATCAGTTTGCTACCTAATTGAAATATTTAAAAATTCTGGGCAGGCATATGCAGTTATATCCTGTTGACGTAAAGTGCTTATTTATAGACAGTCGCGAGAGCGCCGCAAAGCAGCAGACGAATGATTTGTGCAAACTGTACTTAAGGCAGTCAGTCTTTAAAGACGGATGGTACCTCTTGAGGCTATAAAACTGTGTCAATAATCTATTAGAGGGTTAAACATATTCATTGCAACCCAACTTGGCTGCAAGTTGAAGTCGTAAAAAATGTCCAGTGCTTTACGGTTGAGAGCTTTAAACAAGAATGTGACATGGCTCCATTTGGGACGAGAGCACAAATTGGTTTGTGCTCGTCGCAGTTTTCACCTGGAAACTGACAGCAAACTTGATGTTTTACTAATGTGTGAGCTCCCACTTAGTAGTAGGAAATATTTTTTTCGTAGGCTCCTAATACAGTTACAAATTGTATTGAGATTTCCATGGTAGATTAACAGTAAATGTATCCTATACCATTAAGGGAATTGATGGAAGCAACACAATCAGAAATTGATTGATTACGAGTGTCATGGGAAAGATTTGATGATGATGTTGTTAATTAGGGTTGAATGATTGAGAAAAGTTATCTAATTGTGTTTTTTTCCCCCTGTAATTTTGCGATTACAAATTAATGTCATTATTTTTGTCAAGATTTCTTTCCTGATGTTTCAACAAACAAGCAATAATTGATTTGTATTACAATAAATGATCAGATTTAATGATAGCCGTTCACTCTGAAAACTTCGCAACATCAGTCGGTCAATCAGATTAATAAATCTGATTAATGATACAAATCAAATCTGTGGCTCTATCTCTGCAAAGATATAGACTGCATTTAATCATTGAATTAAAAAATAATAATAATAAATAAATAAATAAATCCTGTTGAACAACTTGAACTAATTGCAGGTTGTTTCTGCGTCTCCGTTGCAGCCTGTATAACTTTGGAGGTAAAATTATTATAAGATTATATTCATACGAGACATGATTATAGTCTTAATTAAAGTCTTGTATGTGCTACTGACATACATTGAGCGGTGTTGTATTTCTGGCATTGTCCTTGTTATCTTTCCTAAATGTCCAAAGTGTCCTTTACTGTTTCTTCTCCCAAATTCTCAGCTTCTCTTCCCCTCCCCTGTTCTTCATCTCTCTGCACCCTGTTCCATCTGTTTCCCGCTTTCATGGCTTTCCTTACGTCTCCACACCTGATGGAGATGGGACCCAGCCGTAAATCTCCTCAAGCACATCCACCACCGTGCTCACCGCAAAGCAGAAAAGTATGAGGGAGCAAAGAGAGGGAGCGGTAAAATGAAGTAAGACAAGGGGGAGGGGGGGGCGACGGACAGAAGAAGGGAGATGTGGTCGTTGGGTGCGAGATTGTTCAGGAAAAGAACGACAGGATAGGGAGATAAAAAAAAAAATACAAACAGACATAAGTCCTGAGACCTGGGGATGAGCGGCTGAAGAGACAGACGGTGATGGAGGTGCTAAAAGAGCGATGAAGGCAAAGAGACAGAAGGGGAAGGGAGATAAAGACACAAGCTTCCACATAACTCACGCGCACGCTCTGTCAAAGTGCACGTAGCAAACCACGGCGAGATGAGCAACATGATTAAGAGTTCCCCAGAGGGCCCAACACATCCTTCCCGGCCCGCTACAGAGGGACAAGTTCGTGGATCGCCACTCAGGGATTAAGATGTGTGTGTGTGTGTGTGTGTGGTTGCAGTTACACTTGCGCACAGTTGCACCCAAATTTTTGTTTGTTTGCAATTTGATTAGTTTTTAGAGAGGATAAAGAATAAATGCCTGTGAGTCTTAGATTATCTTTTTGTCTGTCTCAATCTTTGTGTTGCATTAAAATATCAAGCTCAATCTGTACGCCATTTATTTATAAGGATAATGTTGCCTCACCGCTTCTCAAAGAAAGATTTTGTCGAGAGAGAGAGAGAGGCTGTTACCTGTGTTTGCAGCAATAACCCGAACCAAAACATTCCAATAGACTTTCACAAGCCCTCTACATTCATCTCATTGCGTATTCTATCCCAATCTTCCTCATAAAATATTACGCGTCTTTAGCTTTAACCACCACACGACATTTTACGCCGGCTGCCTTTATGTTTAATCCACTCCATCATGTACAGCTTGATATTTTTGCCCCAGATTGGTGTGTTGGTCTCATCTGATAGGCCGTCATCCTGAAGCAAAGGCAAAGCAAATACTGATGCTAGCCATTGTCATGCTTCCCAGCTGGGAAAAGATTATCTTGCAGAAAATGAATTCTTTGCTTGTCACCAATCAAAACACATCTAAGTTCTACTTTTGTCTCATCTGTCTTAAGAAACGGCTTCCCAAAGCTGATTCAAGGTGTGTGTAGCAAACAGGACGAGACGTTCCCTTTTGCAGATCTTCTCGAAAGACTACTGTCTAAGACTATTGCTTATATTCTGTGGGATTGCACCTGCCTGACTTGTGAACTAAATCCACCTGTAAGCACATTCTGCTCATGTTCTACGGGATCAGCAGTATAAATCAGGATTTATCACTTCTGACATTGCTGGCAGCGTGCTAACAGTAGGGTCGACGACTTTTCCCAGCCAGTGATTTACGTTATACTGTGATAACAACTGAAGGCCACGGAAGCCTGTGTGGCTCGCTGGGGAAAAGGAGAAGGTACAGGTGGGCTGGCTGCAATGTAGAAACTCTCCTCTAGGGGCGGCTAATTTGAACAGTCTAGAAACAGACAATAAATGTTTTGTTTTTCAAAAGTTTGTTTTTGTTCTCTTTGCATTCATAGCCATTTACTCAAGTATGAATAAAGTACATTTATTCTATTCTCTTCTGACACGGAGGATGGATATTTCTTCTTTCGGTAAATGATTTACAAAATTAGCTGGAAAACAAATCAAATCTAAATACTAAATCCATTTTATTTTTAAAAATGTTGCAATTCGTTTCCATTTCCAATTTTGCGGACCACTTGCAATACCTCCACGGACGACTAGAGGGTCGCGGACCATAGGTTGACAATCACCTCAACTTGACCAAATACAATTCAGGCACTTTCATTAAAATACTTTCTGTGAGTCTTATAAAATATACAACGGAATAAGGACAAGGCAGCATGATTAATTTTGTGACATAAAGTATAAGGACTCCACTCAGAGGTCGGCTTGAGTAGGTAGTGTGTACGACCTGGAATGACGGGGCTGAGATGTTATTAGACTTATTGAAAGTATATTTTTGCACTCTGGGAAATTGAAAGAGTCAGGAGGGCGCAAGAGGTAGACAGGTAGATGCTCTGGGGAAAGGGCTTAGTGAGCAATGAGCAATGAGAAGCGAAAGAAAGACAATGAATTCACACGGGACTTGGATGGACTTAAAGGCTGGGTAGGAAGAAAAAAAAAACAGACAGTCCCAGGAAGACGCAGAGTCATGCAAAAACGAGGCTTGTGCAGTGACATCACACCATCTTACTCTCTTGTGTGCAATGTGAATAGAATTAAGAGAGAACAATGCACCATCGACTAAGTGGTACTCTTGTCTTCTAACATATTGTTGTGGAACTGTACCACTACTAAATGAGTCGGTAGCGTCATGTGAGTTTATGCCTCATCAAACGTGCATCTTGTGTGGATGTGCACATAGCCAAGGCTCGGGTTCTTAATCACACCCATCTGAGTGCGAGGAGCTTTCATGTGGTCTCTCTCTCTCTCTCGCTCTCTCTCTCAAAGACATACATCTACACAAAGCATCCCCCTCATGCCTTCTGTTCTAAATTTACACCTAACATGAGAACAGGGGAATGGGGGAGGAGGTAAGGTAAGGCGGAGGTAGAAAGGCGAGGTAAGGAAGGACGGGTGGAGAGGGAAAAACCGGCAGCGTAGGCCAGAAGATGGTGGGTGGAGGCATCAGGGGACGGGCGGAGGGAAAGTGCAGCAGGAAGAAGCACACCAGACGGGGCAAGGAAAGCCAGTGGGGACGAGGAAGAGCCCAATTTATGAAGAGAGGAGCCAAATTTGATTTAAGTAGATCTATATGCGGGAGAGAAATGTGTGTTTGGAGGAGGTTGGGGGAGATTCAGATGGAGGAGGCGGAAGGACAGCGGTATATTAGTCAAGGTGTCCAGTCTACGTATTGCCTGCTGTGCAATACCTCCCCTCTGATTTACTCTGCCGAGTGACTGATGAGCGTGAGGACGAGAAGGAGGGATGCGGAGATGAGGAGAGGAGGGAGGTCTCGCAAGGAGCGTTTAGGCCAAATTAACGGCGCCTCATAAATTAGACTAACAGCCCGAGTGGAGGGGCTGTAAAATGTGTGCCGAGATGTGTTCACATGTGCATGTACGTATGTGAATGATGATATGTCAAGAGAGGAGCCATTCGGGCCGGCACCAACAGATTACTGTCTTGATAAAGTAGAAATATCGAATCTCTTGGTGGCGCAAACACAATCTCGCTGTGATTGCTGCACGTAGCCGAGTGTGTTCGGCCGCGGTATAAACGAAAACAGCGGGGACGCCCAACACACTCGAGAAGTGGAATGTCACTTGCCATGTATTTTATTTCAGCCATAAGTTACCACAATATTTCTCCCAAAGCTGTTTTTACATCCAGTGTTAATGTTGACCTTTATATATTCTTTACTTACATCTCTCAATTTTATGTATCATTGGTTTTTATTAGAGTTGATGGATAATTTACTGAAACATCCAAACTATAAATAGCTACCGTAATTTCCGGACTACTATAAGGCGCGCCTGAATGAAATCCGAACCAGCTAAAATTCATGGAAAATGTGTTCATATATAAGCCGGACTGGACTATGAACTGTAGGTGTTTTAAATGATCCTCATTTCTATTACTTGTATTACAAAAACAAATCCTCTTACAAATATCATAAAAGTCATCAAAAAAATATAAAATAAGATAAACCGCAGTGTTTAGGGCACAGGTGTCAAACTCAACCCTGATTTAGGATTGAAAAAAAAAAGTAAATGTCTTTCTGCGTAAATATTGCCCATTGCAGCAAAAGTCAGCCTCTTTACCTTTAAATTTTGAATATTAGGAAGAAAACACTTATCAAGAATAACATTCAGACCCACTACGGCAGTTTTAAAGTTCTTTTAATCAGTCATCTGAACTTTAATGAGACACTTGAGCTCATACCGTGCTGATTATGATTTTGGCACTGCTGTGCCGCCAGGGAAACGGAAGTTGGCGTGCACATGTACCATCCTTTTGACGGGTCTTGCAAAATCACTGAAAATATTGACTTAATAAAATAAATAATACAAACCCCTTGATGGATGGATTAATCGGCTATCGGGATTTTATACTGCCAAATATTGGAATCTGCATCTGCCTAATTAAAAAATCCATATAGGTCAGTCTCTAGTTTGAAGTACGTCGGTCACATGTTCATACTTAACATACTGATTTCTTCTCACATCTGCCAGCGACGAGAAAGCAAAGCTAACATTTCAAAGGTCTCTTAAAAGCTGCCTTGAAGCTGACTTGAAGAAGGGACTCATGATTTGTTCACAACATTCCAGATGGTTAATTTCCCTAACAACTTCGTGGGTAAGCCAACTGATAGAAACTGTTTGAAAAAGGGCAGGTTCTTCCGAAAAAACAAACAAACAAAAAACACTCCAAGCATTCTCCAAAGTAACATAACACTTGATGTGTAGCCAAAGAAAAGGATGATAACATGTTTTCCATGAGGAAACGCCTTCACTGCTGTTCTATTTTTTTTTCCTTTAATGAATTAACGTTCACCTATGATAAAACCTCTGCTATGGAAACTTCCAAATTAATCTCGAGGGTCTCTCACTTGCAGTGCTTCCAAACCACATCCACCACCGCTTTCGACACAAAGGGCTCAGATTGGTTCGGAATCACATCAGCGTTTGTCAAAGTCATATAAGTACAGTTCAAGCACCTTACATACGTTACGGCACAATTAGCTTCCGTAGCTCCTCTCCTCATGGGGACTTCCACTTGCTTCACAGAAGGTCAGATCCAAGCACATTTCCCCATTATATGCAGTCACTTTAATTACACAGAACCCAGAGTTCAAAATTTGTGAACTATGCTAGAGACTTGAAAGCTCAGGTATGTATTAAAGGCAAAAAGAATGATACAATTTTAATATTATTTCTAATTCCATGCTTATCTCTCCATTATGGAGTTAAATTCCAAAAAACCTTGCAATAAACACCACCAGCATTTAGGTAAATTTAAAACCGTGACTCCAAGCCTTTGCCTTCACCAATCCAGAAAGGGTCCCGAACTATACAAATCCAAAATCCTTCCTTCTACACAATATTTATGTTTTTATTTACGTGACAGAAAAGTGAACTCAGAAGTCGGAAGTGTGTGCTGGTCACTGACTGATTGCAGCTGACTGAGTGAGATACTACAAAGCCGCACACACACGTACACACACAAACTAAAACAGCGCCTCCACACACACGTACACACACACACACACACTGATGTCGACACTAGAGTTGATGCTTGGAGTGATTAAAGTGGGCTCGCTTGTGAGTGTGTCACCTGGGTGCTGCTGTATCTTAAATCAGGACAGTGGGGCTCAGATTGGGTATTGACTGGCCGGCAGAAGTCTCCATCCATCACGCTGAGAAATGACGGTAGGGCCGCCGCCCTGAGGTAGCCGCCATATATATTTATATATCTACACGCGCTGCCATATATATTCTCCGCGGCTGTCTGAGGTGACTGGAGGTTAGATTATGACATGAAGCGCTATGTAAATTGCGGGATAAGCAGGTAGAGGCGGGGAGGGGGGGGGGTTCGCTTTGTCACGACAAGTTGCTCATCTTGCCATGGAACTAAAGATAAACACACGCTGGAGAAGACAACACGGAGATGATAAACACGAGCTGACAGCTACATATGCTCGAGTGTGCAACGCTTACGGTATTAGAAAAGACTTCCGTTTGTGTTTGCGTTCTGTTTTCTCTCACTTTTAGCGACACGTACACACATGCGCTTTGTCTTGAGGGCCTGAGCAGCATCTTTTGACTGTGTGCCTAATGATAATAAATGAGCCATCATGGGTGGGAAGGGAGGCACTAAGTCATCCCCTTCATCGACAGGAGGAAGACAGGGAGCCCCAAGGTCACCCCGGCGTCAGCATCGCTCCCCCTAACGACCCCTCTCGCTCCCCCACATGCAGATACATGCACACACAAAGAACACAAGCGGCGACCACCCTGGGGAGAAACGCCGAAGCGCACCACGCCGGATGTGCCTTTAAGTGTGAAAATCTGACACCTCCTCTTGTCTCTTGAAATCAAGGTGAAGCCTTCACTTCATTGCATTTTGGCATTGGAAGCGTCTCCATAAAACTAAATGGCGTCTAGTTGTTTCTCCTTGCCGGGGGCTGCATGCTTCTGTGAGTTTTGAGCACTTCCCTTGCTCAAGACTTTTGAGTTTTTAGAGGTCTGAACGTGTTGCAACTACCCACCGTTTCACAGGCGGAAATAAAGAAATAACTTTTTTTTAAATGAGGGAAAAGATGAGACAAGAGTCAACAAGCTGAATGTGTGCTGCGCACAAGCCCAAAGGGTCTCTCCATGCATAGATTTAGAAACCAAGTTGTACTTTTGCTGTCATTTTTAACTTTCATTAAGAGGGCATAAATCACTTTGAACAATCAAGTGGCAATGACGTGCTTCTTTTACCACCAATGTGATGTAAATCAGACTGTCAGTCGTTGGAAAAGCTCATGTCAAATGCGTTTTTCAGCACTTTCCTCACATGAAATGACATCACACACTTCAACCTCATCGTCAACAGTATGGTAGCTGACTTAATCATTTTGGGAATGATTTGAATTAATTCAGTAAAATACATAACATGGGGTGAGTGGGTGGATGGATGGATGGATGGATGGATGGATGGATGGATGGATGGGTGGATGGATGGATGGATGGATGGGTGGATGGGTGGATGGGTGGATGGATGGATGGATGGATGGATGGATGGATGGATGGATGGATGGATGGATGGATGGATGGATGGATGGATGGATGGATGGATGGATGGATGGATGGATGGATGGACCCTAAAACAAACATTGCATTTCCAAAGAAGTCCCACAAAACATCATATTTAATGTTAGCTTTGCCACAATAGGCTATATAATGTTTTTAATGAGCTGCTACACACACTCACGAGGAAGAAGGAAAACCACAACTAAATTCTTCCCGCCACTCAGTGCCATCCAACCGAGCAAATGTTGCTAATGCTGCACTAAAAATAAACTTTTGTGGGACAGAAGTCATATTGGAGGTGCAAACAAGGAAAGCAGCGCCTTCACTTCCAACTGTGGGAATTCTTTTCACCCTCACAACGCACATGCACGCGTGTATGAAACACACACACACAGGTTGAGACTGGAGCTGTAGAAAGCTCATTTGCACCACATTGAAATGCATCTCAATTAAAAGAGAAACACATCGAGGTGCCAGGGGAGGTGAGAAGAGAGAGATGTGAGAGAACGGGCGGGTGGAAAAGGGTGTGAAACAGATAGTGTGCCTGCGTCTGAGAGCAGTACGAGAAGGGGGTTAGAGCTTAACTGTACTTGCCAGGAAGATGGAGAGAGGAGAGAGAAATGAAGGTGTGTGTGTGGCTGGTATTTGTGTATTCCTAGTCCCGCCCCCCATCTCTTTTTGGGATCAATCTAATTGGAAAAAGCAGTTCGAAGGTGGACCAGTGAATCCTCACAAATATCAACCACATTACTGGAGTTGGTAAAAATAGCCATCATGATTGTCATTTCAAGTCTAACCATACGTGCGGATGAAAGTCACAGAGTTAGGGAAAAAGAACATTTCATTTCCCCTAATTTATTCGTCTTACTGACAAGTATACGTCTTTGCTTGCAACTTGGTACAAACAGTTTTGAGAAGGCGCTTTCTTGTTGCCAATGCACAAATCAAGGCCAGTAAAGGCACGCCTGGATGAATTTACTATGGGCGGAGGGAGGGAGTCTTGACCTTCATCCAATCAAACATTGTTGAGATGAAGTCTCAAAATGTCTTTTGTCCATAACAGGAGTACGGATGGTGTTGCTATGTGTGATGTCATAAGTATGCATCTCAAGAACAAACAACAACTGCAAGAAAGAGGGAACACACACACGCGCGCACACACACAATCTGTCACACGGTGGGGGGGAAAAAAAAAACTGATTTAGCTTTGTATGCCAAGCATTCTGCATGGACTGTCATGTTCTTCAGGCTGTGATGATTCTGCCAGCCTGCCATCTTCCCAGCAACACCAAACACAAGCAGCCCATTCTTTCTTTCTTTCATGCTGTCAGTATCACAATTTGGCACTTTGCGCTTTAACCCCGTGTTTGCCTCTGCCGCGTTTAAGTAACGTCACTTGGATCTTATTCATCAGCAGTTCTCGCCGTGATGTAATCAACATACCAATCACATTAACACCATAGCGGTGACATAACGTCAACGCGTCTCCGTGAAATACATCATCTCATTTTCACCCGACAGACCAAAAAAAGGGATGACGAACGCCGACGCGACGGCTTTGACATAAAATCATCAGCACAAATTTGAGCCATGAAAGTGAACTAAACAAAGAGTGATTGTTATGTTAGCTTTACCCCACATGGATGGAAATCGAGTGGTCGGCACAGCGCTGGAGGCCTCCGTCATTATTGAACAAGGTCACCGTGACCACTGAGCTGCACAAAGTAACACCTGATCGCTATATCAACAGATAAAAACTAAATAAATACAATCCTTTTTGGGATGCTGAGTGACCCCTTTTTTTTTATAATGAAACATTTTTCCCATTGCAAATACCCAAAATAGAAATAGCAGTCCCTATTATAAAACCTTTATCTGTATGTAAAATGTTTTAAGCAACACTTTAACATTCATAGATTCATAAGAGCCATAAAAGTGCATTTGTCTGGAAATTTGATTCCAAATTTGTGGTTTTGGGGAGCCTGTCTGGGAAATGTGCCGCTTTCTAAAACATCTTCATACAATGGACAATTTAGAGCGAAAGAAGCCAATGGAACTGTGATTGATTCATGAAATGATTGATCAATGTGTCCTCATCCAAATAGCGTATCCCCGCCTATGCCCGACTAAAACGAGCCATCCGCATAAACCTCAGGCTGGTGACAACCATGTCACAGCCCAAGGAGCCCGTCAAGTGAACACCCTGACAGTTAAATAATAATATAAAGGAAAAACTGCTTACATGGCTTTTCCCACTTTCCGCCATACTTTTGAGTTTGCATAATCTCTCTCCTCTTTCCACTCACTTTTTCTTGCATTGAATATGTGACTGAGCAAGAGCACACACACACACACGTGCACACATGCATCATAAAACACATCAACGCACTATCCTGACCATCTCTTTCCTGTGTGTCTTTATGACCTCTCCATCTCTGCTTGATGACTTCTACTCATGAGTCTTTAACAGGCCCCCCCTGGCCTGACATGAACCATGAGTCGCCATTAAAGTTGAGGAAGGCCCCTCTTATTAGTGCAAACGGTGGCACATCACCAGCTAATCGGCTGTGGACAGCAAGTGTGGTTATGTGGGAGGTGAGATGCTGGCGGATGGTGTGTGGGAGAGGAATGTTTTAGCTTGGAGGAAGTGTGAGATCGCCATAATAGACAAGATTAATTGATGAACAGAAGACAAGAGCCCCTCAAAATCCGACAATGTTACACTACGCATGAAAACATGGAGTGAACAGCTGAGGTTGAAGAACAGGGGTGTCCAAACTTTTCCCACCAAGGGTCTGCCTACATGACAATCCAAGAACTTTGACACTACTTTGATATTCTTTACATTTGAACACAAACGTAATGCTCCAATCTCACTGAATTGATGAAATATGCTATGTTATGCTTCAATCCATATGACTTGAGTGTAATATTTAAATTAGGACATGTTTTTTCTGTCCAATTTGGCTCACAAAATTACGTGCGTGGTAATTTTCACAATATGGGATTAAAAAAAGATCGCAAACGGCCCACAGGCTGGACTTTGTACAACCATGCAGTAAAAAAAAAAAAAAAAAGACAATGTCATAATTTTAAAGCCAATTAACAACGGACCCTAAGAAAAACGGAACTTCCCTGAGGCACCCCAAAAATATTTCTTTCATCTCCAACACCCTCCTAATATGGAACACTAACCAGACAACACTTGACGCGCATTTGTTTGTTCATTGACAACATCAAATTGAGTCTAAGAGTTGACGGATGCATTTTATACACGTCTAGCAAGCACAAAAAAGATTTATGAACTACTTTTGCATAGAATACAAGCAGTCCCATAAATAACAATAATAAAAAAATAAAGTGCGCTCACCGGAGAGTGCCAATGCGTGCACGGTGCGCGGAGAATTCCGAGGAGTTTTCAACCGTCTTTCTTCCACCTCAAGTTGAAGACAAGCAGCGCTCCCACAGTCCTGAAGCAACTGCAAAAAGAAACGAGGAAAGGAAGGGGGAAAGGTGAGCGGAAGACATAGCGCATCCTCGCTGGTAAATTACACACAAGTACATAAAATAGGAAAAAAGGGGGGGGGGGGGGGGGTGCATCCATAATTACGCACGTTTAGCGTGCTAATTGACATCCGTGTAGTGAGATGGAGCAGAGAAGCTGCAAATGGACCGGGCCAGGCGGCAGCTGTCAGACTTCACTTCACACTGGAGCTGACGATGTGTACCGAGATAAGCGCACAGGAAAGGGAGGGCGAGCGAGCTCGGGAGAGAGCGAGAGAGAGAGAGAGAGAGAGAGAGAGAGCGAGAGAGAGAGAGAGAGGGGGGGGGGGGGGTGCTGAAAACATAAATCACGTAAAAGTTGCTCAGGCTGATAAAGTAAGTAGGTTGAAAATGTAAAGTAAACTATGCAGGAAAGTGATTTGGTTCTGTATTTGATGTGCAACTCAAAAGTGTGACTTCAATTTTTTGTTGGGGAAGTATTATTGAGTATGATAAATATAGGATGACTCTTCATCATTCAATGCAACTTGTGGGAACTGCTGAACCGAACCATTGAGGTGAAAAATAAGATAAGCCTCAACAAGGGGTGTTAAAAAAAGAAGAATGTGAGAAGACAAAAACAAGAGTAAATAAAGTAAACTGGAACCCTTTGGTGTATTTTACTGTTTTTATTTCTTGGGCTTGGTGCAAACATAAAGACAATTGGGATGTTTTTCTCGGATTTGCGCCTTCCCAAGCAAGGACTTAGAAAGGAAAACGTTCTTACGGCTGATGTGAATAAGAATATCAAACATGATTAATATTTACAACCAAATTCTTCACGACCTTGTGAACTGTAGCAAAATGTAGCCAATCTGGCCTTGGTGTGGGTTTTCTCAGGTTACTCAGTTTTCTTCCGATATTCCGAACACATAAATAATAGGCTCATTCAAGACTCTAAATTGTAAAGGTATTTTTACATTTTCATGAATGTTACCCTAACCAACAGTCGTGCTTCATATCTCCATATTTTATTAAAATTATGGATGGGGCTAGTTTAACTCTAGAACAGATGATTTCAATTTGAATTGTTTACTACTGGGAAACATGTTTGGAAATATAAATAAATCAGAAACAGATTGTGTTTAATTTTAGAGGCATTCCCACTTGGCATGAGAAACAGCAAGCTGTTGAATGCCTAATATTTTGTTGGATTTTTCTACCATTCCGAATTAATGATTATTGTTTCGAAATACATTAACAATCTGTTATCACAAATGCATGTCCTGCATCTCTCACATCACAAGTAGTATAAATAGTTTAGACAGGAGACATCGGTTGGAAGATAGATAGCGCATCTGAAAAAAGGTCCAAGTTCAGGGTGAGATCCAGATGTAGCTTCTTGTGGCCATAGATAGAAGGAGAACATCAGCAGGAGAAAGATGAGGAGAAATCCAAACACTGGATCTTTTCATATCTCATTCCTGATTCACTGTATGTTCCGTCCACTTCGCCTCTTTATGCCTTACTCTCACTTTGTGTCCTTCTATCTTCACAGGCCGTGACCTTTTATCTGATAGGTGTCATGTGTTTTTTATACTTTAATATCGTATCAGTTTGCTCCCATTCTAGGAGTGTCTCGTTTGTTCGTGTGCACAAACATCCACAACATCCCGCTCTCTATTTACAGACCATGTGGGATGGATTGTGTGCGTGTGCGTGCGTGCGTGCGTGTTTGTTTTGGCATGCGTGCAGTCCCTTTGTGTTCGTCCTTTACAACTAGCACAATTTCATTTATTTTTCTCCAACTTCCAAATTTCATGGTCATTTTTGCTTGCTTTGTTGTCATTTTTTGTAAGGCCACACTGATACACAGAGCTGTTTCTGTCATGTTTGTTTTTGTGTTTATGTTCACCTACAAGCATCAGCATAGAAGAACACCTGTTCTGTTCATCTGACATACGATGCTTTCATTTCTGTCTTTTGTCTTTGGAGGTGGGACCATGAAATCTGGATTCATGTCCCACCTGAGAATTAACCGTAATCTTGATGGAATCAGTATGTCCACAAGTGAAAGACACAACAAGGGAAAGCAATGTGAAAAGGACATGTGCCTGCTGTGCATGAATCAATGAGTCAACTTGATCATTTTCAGAAGTGATTAATCAATCAGCTCATTCTTACTTCTCCTTGCGAGCACTAAGGGCAGCCGGAGATGTCATTACTTCTCAACTTTTTTTTTTCATTATTATTTTGACACACTTGATGTGAGGTCTGCATCAACCCATCAGATGCTGTCAAATAGTGAGCCATTAGCGCATTGGTGTCAAACTCAAGGCCCGGGGGGCAGATACGGCCCACCACATCAATTTATGTGGCCCGCGAAGACAAATTTTGCATAGATTTTGTGTCATTACTAAAATTACAAATTGTCTTCATAGATATTGCTAACAATTTTTATTACCATTCATCTTTTTAAACCGTATGAACAGTTTTTACTAGTCTGATTTCAAAACTAGTAGCCTACATATGTATATACAGTAGAAGACATAATGGCCTTCAGAGGGAATCTATGACTACAAAATGGCCCACAACAAAAATGAGTTTGACACTCCTGCATTAGAGCCTGCTTTTGTTTTCAGGGCTACTGTATAATGTCCTAGCTGATCGGCTACTGAGCTCAGCAATGTATCTATGAACATTGGAAAACAATTAATGTTGTAGTGAGGCCGATTCTTCTTCTCTCTGTCTTAATTATCCATCCCTTGGGCTGTCATCATTAAGGCTCGCCGGTGGAACTTGTTTGGTGCTATATTTTTAATGCTACGACAAACCAGCTCAGCAGAAAAGCACAGCATATTATTCACAGTGTGTGTCTTGGCTCTGCACCATACAGTGTGGCATAGTATTATCATTTGGGTGGCCATTTTTTTGTGGTCCCCCCCCCCCTGCACGCTCCTCATCACTCCGCATTTCCTTTCTGTCATCCTTACTCTAAAGTCTCGTCCTCAATAAGATATGAAGGCAAAAGTGCTTTCATTCACATTGTGTTGATGTGCTTACAAGGTCTTTATTGCGTGTGTTTGTAATTTGGGCTGACTGTGCATTGTGCGCGTTTAAGTTGTTTGTGCGCGGCAGGAAATTCATAAAGTAGGCCAGACCGACCACCCAGGGGTTTCAAGGCTCAGGGGGTACAGCGGCAACATGGCTTAAATAAGGGGGGTAAAAAGTGCTTGAAACACATAAAGAGTGGAAAAAAAACAACAACACACACATGCGCAAAGACATCGCTCTCTTCTCATCGTGCATATTTTCCCAGAAGCACTTCATCACACGCACGAGATAATAAATTCTTTTTCCGGCTTGATAAACATCAACATTTCATGTACACCATGTTTGCCCAGCTTCTGCTGGTGCCCGCTCATTTTCTTCTAGCTCACGACTCGCCTCGCTGACAGGCGCAGAGCGATGAGGCCCGCACCTTCTCGCCATTGATCCATTTCAAAGTATAATGGATACGAATGAGATCGGCTCGGGTTGCCTTTAATTTGATCACAGAGGCGACAGTTACACTCACACGGTTGAACACGTCAAAGGTTGTAACTTATTTAATCCCTTTCGGGTGCTGGCTTGCAAATCATAAAGCGACGTCTGCCTTTAAATTGCAAACAATAAGACATTTGTCTCTTCTTCAGAAAATAAATAAATGTCAACTTCTAATATTACATATGATAATATGATTAAAAATGTTGATATTCATTTATGAAAAGACAAAGATTGTTTTAGATAGAACAGATATTTTTCGACAGGCAGCACTATTCTTATATTTCTCTGCCGGTGTTCGCATTTTCCAAATTGTTCATTTCTACAACATTCCTAAAAGATCGCAATGTCCCCTCACTGGCAAGCTATTTATAGAACAGCCCAAGCTAAAACATCTGTTATGAAACAGTAACTTTCTTATTCTATTGTCTTTTCATTTGAAATGTACTCTTTTGTCTGAATTGTTGTTTTGATTGGCTTGCGCTTTCCTACTTTGTGTTCTGACTTTCACAGATAAGACAAATCATTTTCTTTTTCCTTCTACACCGTGAGAAAACAAATTGCTTTGGGCACAGTTTCTGAAACGATCATTTCATTCAAATTAACAAAATCAACACAGGATATTGTACGTTATTTGTCTGGCTCTTTTTGTCCTCTGAACATACGTCAGCACTTAACTTTTATTCATTCGGCAACTGCATATAGCAGCGAAATTCAGAGACATTTATCATACTTTACGTTTTATTAAATTGTCCCGGAAGAGTGCTTATTTAGGGAACCCAATTAAATGTTGTCCGTGAACATTTTTACAAATATATTTTGCATGAACTTTATTGATCTGACAGGTATATTCATTTATTAAATATAAATTAGTGGGAAAACATTTTTTTTTATCAATTTGAATTTATACCAGTTGAAGTATTTGTGGTCAAAAGGTCATTCCATCTCTATATTTTTGTAAATCCATCCTGGCAGTATTTTCTCTATGCTTCACAAGTCTGCAAGAAGCAGCATTTATTTTCTGTTTTTATGTTTGTTTTTTTGAGATTATTTGCTTTTCATCGAGTGATGCCTTGCACAAATCTCTGGGTCATTACCGCAGGCAAATCTCAGAGGCAGCCATGCTGTCAGGAGACAACATAGTGCAATATGTGTATAGTTGCTCTCCAAACCCTGCCAAGTTATTAAAAAAAAAAAGCACTCTCTGCTTGTGCATAAATAGCAAGTGGCCAAGCACGAGTGGAGACTTCAGAGACAATGACTCATTCCACTACGCCATCTAAGAAACGAGAAGAAGAGGAGGACTGGGAGCGGATGTTCACGTGAGGCCCTTCCACGTAGTTTTGAACATTATGTACGAAAATTTGTCAATTCTCAACAGGCCTTATAATTCTACTTCTCCCTGTTTATTGATATCCCAATTAAATAAGATAAGTAGGTTCCGGGGGAGGGATGAATTGCTGAGAACTTGCCGCGGGTTGTACCCGTTGGGATAAATAGATAAATAAAAACGGGAGGATAAAATGTGATACAAACACTTTCAAACAGCAGTGAATTGAAAAATAATTCACTGGGTGACCACCGGGAGCTCACCTCTTGTTTTAGCATTAACTCAGAGCGTGGCTGCAGTTAAAGAGTGAGCTAAAAGCTGACTGTGTGACACACAAGGTATCATACAGAGGGAAGAACGAGCACGGCCATTGGCCCACTGAGATGTTCTCACCTAGTTGGAGATGAGTCACAGTTTGCAGGCGTTAATTAAGCCAATGGCTGCATAAAAAACTCAGAGAATGAGAGCAGCTGTCTGCACATTTACATTTCACACGCTACATGTGTGTGTAAGTGTGTGTGTGTGTGGGGGGGGGGGGGTGAAGATAGGGAAAGACAGGAAAGTCGACAGGGTGGGAAGGAGATAAAGGGGGAATTTCCACAAGAAAGGAAGTAAAAGTGGAGATGGACTTGAAGGTTTCAAAGTCGAAAGAGAGGAAATGAAGAGAGGAATCAGGGCAGGTGGTGGTGGGGGGGTAGCTGAAGATGGTGGGAGGTGGTGGAGTGATGCATCGCTTCATCTGCAGCTCCAGTTGTGAAGATGAGGTTCCCCGGGCATTTAAATACCTCAGACTCTTTCAACTAAAACAGCTAAACACACAATTGCCTACTAAATGGTCAGTCACACTGCTGTGAATTCATTCTAATTGATTTCTAAAGTATTTTTTCCTAGATAAATACTGCAGTAGTGTAGTCAGGGTAGTCGGAGAAGCAGAAGTGTCGACTGTCTCGCTTTGGTGACCCCTCCCCTACCTGTTCAAGAAGAAACTTGCTGAAACAATGTAATACTGAATTGTTGAGAATTTTTCAGTGCTTACTTTAAGTTTAAAGCCAATAACTTTTTTAAAGGTACTGTGCCAAAAAAAAAGTTACATTCTACCTTTGGCTTGTCATGTGTATCAGGGTCAAATTCCATCAAGGTGATTTGCAACTTGCACTCGATCTTAAAACGTAGTTTCCAGAAGCACTTTAAAATCAACCTTATGATGTGTTCTCCATCAAACAGATCGGGTCATTGCTTTTTTGGGCCACGGTGTTAGCTGATCGTGAGGGGAAGGCCAATGAGGTCGTTGTGTCAATCACAAAGACGCTGTTCATGGCAGGCAGGTGGCTGCGGCGGGTGGCGCGTTTGGTGTATGCGTGGCTTGCAATGAAAAGTCTCCTTTAGTGCTCATCACAGAACTGGCTCTCAGAGAGGGACACAAGTCGGGACATGACTTGATGTTGGGGTTTACATGCTTGCTGCTAAGTGTCTGTCAAGAACATGTGGGTACTATACCCCCCCTCCCCCCAGTCTAAAACTTTAATGATAAGGTAAATGAAGCTTCAAATTTGCTTCATGAACCAATTGTAGTATTTCCTGGCTCCTCTAGATGGTACTCTCTATTCAAGGTTAGGTTGAAAGTAGACTGATTTGACGTTTCTTAAAACACTCTATTCAAAGCAACAGTGCCATCTCGAGGAGTCATAAAATACTATAACTGGGACATGAAGCAAATTAGAAGCTTCATTTTCCCATCAGTACAAAAAGAATTAAATAAAACTACTAGAAATATAAAGGATCAGTGGAGTACAGTTATACACAAGTGGGTTAAGGAAAATGTTTTTATTTTGTTTTGCGTTGGATTTTCATGTCTTCAGTTTGTATATTATCTCATATGTTAGTCGAATCTGGCAATTTTTTATAAAAAAGAAAATCCCGTATGCCATATAGAGAGGTTTTATTCATTTTCTTGATGTGATAACAGAGATATACCGGTTTCAGCATAGCTTTTAAATGTGCGGTGTAATATTTGCATATTCAAATGTTCACTTGTGAGTTCAAACAAGCTCAGATTGAGTGTGCATAACATCAGGAAGTATAATTCCGCTGAATTTGTCCTTGTGTAAGATAAGGTTGTACAAAATACATTTGTAAGACATAGAAAACTTGGAGTTGGATTACATCGACTAAGTTCTGTAGGTTATCAAAACATTTCTCAATGAGTCACAGCAATATCAAATGTTTTTATAAAAAAAAAAAAAATTACCGAAAATAGGGAAAGCCTGGTAACATGATTCCCAGTTTCTCTACAACACACTTGCATGTGTGCAAGATCTTGATATAAATCATTTTCTGTGCATATTAACCAGGCTAACAATAACAACATCAAACCATAGCAGGAAATCAGACAATGAATGAAAATGCATTTCAACATGTGGCAATGTTATTAACAAGCGTTTACTGTTGAACTTTGATTTTTTTTTTACCGTACACAATAATAGCACGGGATTCAGTTTGATATTTGGCCTCTCTCAGATAGCAAGTTATGGTAGTCAAAAATCTGAAAACCAGTAGGCATTATATTTCTGGAAGGGAATAAGTCAGCTGTGTTCACGCCCACAACGGTGCAAATGTCCATTTCTACTTGTGTGTGTTGTCGGGTTTTAATCGTGCATCAAGGCTGTACCAATATTGTGCTTAGAACATGGTCGGATTGGTAATGGAAACCCCGCCAACAAGGCAGTGTGTTATATCCATTGCATGAAATTAGTCATTTGAAAACTAATTCCAATGAGGTAGGGGTGGGAGGACACCATGTTGCGACTCTGATAACATTTTATACGCAGTCTACATCTCCAGAATCTATTTACGTCTACATTCACTTCATTTACAAGCAACATGTCGTTAAAACTTGATTGCTATTCGAGCAACATGCTGTACTGCTGTTTGAATAGAAAAATTTACAATGGTGGAAAAGGGCAAATAAAATAACAAAAAAAAATTAAATGTGTGCATTTTTGTGTAAAACTTCTAGCTTGAAATCATGTTATTTAGATATGATCGTGAACAACAATACATGACTAGTAGACATTTTAAATGAATGACCATAACCTTTGAGGACTTTGACTAATGTTTTTTTTCAACTCCGTTCATCATAATGATAAAAGCCCGCAAACATTCGAGGAAGATGTCTTATGGGAAGATGAATCATCTCTTGAAATTCATGCCCCCGTTGTGTGAGACTGAGTGGCTACATTTAAAGTTGTGTATCCTTCTACAAGAATGAAAAAAATAAGTACATTATTAATTGCTATATAATTATATAATTTGTCATAAAATAAAGATTGAATTGTGGAGCAAAAATGTTATACTCTCAGGCAATTAATTTGATTAATCCCATTTAAAAATGAATGATGAATCAATAATTGATACTAAATCTTTCAGATCAGCAATCTAGCAAAGTTATTTTAATGCGTTGTGGACAATCTGCCATATTTTATTTACCTTAAACAAATCCGCAAGTTTTATGAGGGGGTGAAACTTGTGCATGCGTACATCTGTCTCACAGCGCAGCATTGGCCCAGAACTGTCTCATCATCTGTGCACACAAACATCGACTCCTACAGTTAATGCGGTTTTCCTACATTTTAGGCTTCTCTTGCGTTTACAAAGAGGCTTTCATTTATTTATTGATGACAGCCGATACTGAGCTAGTCTTCTTATTCAACAATTTTGCAATAGTTTGTTAGGAACATATTTGGTTTGCTTGGCAAAAACTTTTTCGCCTTTTCTGGACAATCCTACTAGAGGGATTCCTCATTTGTATTAAAATGGATGAGGTCATGGAGCCCACTGCAAGATCTCCCCCTGCGGATGATGAAGACCGCCTTAACTCTCCCCATTCCAGCTCACCCGTGATAATAAGAATAAAAAGTACAGAAAATGGATAGATATTTTTGGTGTGAAATATTTCCACTTGAGGGTTCAAATTGAACATCTACAGGTGAAAAAATAGGAGATAGCTCCACGGTCGAACAAAAATAGCGATTACTTGCTTCATAGCATTTAACGCTCCAGGACAGTTTACAAAAAATGGAGCTTTCGCCTGAAGAAACACTCGTTTGGGCATCCATTAAAATGTTCCTCAGGTTCTCTAATCGTTACATCCACAGGGCATCTGGAGGCAAGAAAGCAGGCGAAGATGCAACACTCGAGGCCAGACAAGCAGAAAGTGGTGCAATTAAGATGAATCTCATTAGATTAGGATGTGTTACATTTATTGGACAGGAATCAGGATAATTGGCATGAACAGATAATATTACTGTGTATGCAGAAACACTTTGGGCATTCTTTTGCTTGGTTTTGACAGATGTTTGTGAAAATATACTTTGATCGAAACGTCTCATTTAGTGTTGTTTTGTACATGTAGCCTGATTCCTGACCTTGGCTATATACCTACACACAAAGAAAGCATTGTTATTTTCCAAACACTCATTGATTAAAAAAAAAGATCGCATCTTGCCTCAAAATATCTTTTGAGTAATTAGAGTGGTTTGGTATTTGCACAAATAGTTCAAACTTTATGAGAACGAGCTCCTCAATGTTAAAATGTTTTCTTCTATCTCAAATAAATATGATTGTTCATCTTCTTCCACTAAAAGAAAAACAACAGATTGAGAGAAATATTTTCCATATCTGGGTTTCCTCACATCTTCATTTGTCTTTTTACTTGAACTTGAGACTAGATGTCAAACATGTATTTGTGTATCCTACAAAGAAACGTGTGACATGTTGGCGCTGTCAGCTCCCAATGACTGCAAATTAAGTGCTTCCTCACTTTTTATATGTAGATGAAGTGCAACAAAACACACACATCAACACATTTGGTGACGGTAACACTCTCATCCATACGTGAACAAACCGGTGTCAATGTTCCACAACAGTGAAGGGAAAGTGAGCGATTGCCTAATTTCTTCAGAGGAATGCTAGCAGGAGAGCAAGCGAAAGGCGAGAAAGATGTCATCCCTCCTCTGCCGGCAACGAGATATAAATAGGAAGTAGGTTCTCTTAAAAGTGCAGATGAAACACGCTTTGTTTGCGCACGTTGCTGCTGTAATGCAGCTTTGAATTCTGCAGTGAGCACAAGAACTTCCTTTATGCTTCCCTCAACCCCAAAATAAAAAAGCCTCCTCTGAAAATTCTGACATATTATTTGACAGACAATCGCGACATGTGGGAGCAAAGTGAAGATTCATGGGAAAGATGATTTCGTTTCGAAATTTGGGAAATTTGGCCCCTCTCCATTTTGTCATCAAGATAATAGACAGATTAGATAGATAGAGATAGATAGATAGATAGAGATAGACAGAGAGATAGAGAGATAGAGAGATAGAGAGATAGAGAGATAGAGAGATAGAGAGATAGAGAGATAGAGAGATAGAGAGATAGATAGATAGATAGATAGATAGATAGATAGATAGATAGATAGATAGATAGATAGATAGATAGATAGATAGATAGATAGATAGATAGAGAGATAGAGAGATAGAGAGATAGATAGACAGACAGACAGACAGACAGACAGACAGACTACAAAATGTCAATACGCAATTTCCTCTCAATGCGGCGTCGTTTCATGACATAATTTCATAATTGTTCCAAATGCGTATCCTGACTGTGACAAATCATTTCCTCATTTGCTCAAAGTAGCTGCATGATTGACACTTGCCAAGGCAAAGTGTTATATTTGTCTGTGGTGATCTAAATAGAGGAAGCCCCCTTTGAAACAGAGGAAGTTGTGGGACGTAATGAGGTATTATATTCATGAGCAGAGCTTTATAAGCGTTTTTTTATCATCTTGTGTATGGTGAGCTAATCAACATCATCCAGTGTACACAGTCTTTGTTCTCTGCTTAATGCATTCTGATGGGTTCAAAGGCCCAGGAAACATGGAATGAGAACGTGAGATGAGTGAGGGAATGTGTGTGCGCGTATATGTGTGTGTTTGTGTCTTTGAGCGACTTCATGTGTCAGGAGACCAATTACATCTCCAAGTTGCTCTTCAAATGAGGCACAGCGAATCACTGCCCTTGCCTGATTTAGCTTCCGCGAGAATGAAAACAAACCTCGGCGGTGTGCATGCAAGCGCAGCGCACATACGTCTACAAAACAGTATTTTTTTTTTGCGTAAAAAGTCCAGGGCTCATTTTGGTGGACTGTGGGTCTGTTATATAAGCTGTTTTTTTTTTGTTTTTTTTCCTGCAATGGCAGCTGTTTTGCTTAACGGGTGAGGATGTAACAAAAATATTGATTTGGGACAAACAAATAGCTGCCAACTCACTGACTGGACAGAACTTGCAGGTAAACAGAATAAAAATACCAATATTGATTGGCGAAAACAAATAGCCACCAACTGACTGACGTCGGTACGTTTAAACAACATGACATGAATCCCAAAGTGGAGGGACAACTAATGCAACAATCATGTCTTTTAATACAGGCCAAATAAGTTGTGCAAAACTTAAAATGTCATCTTGAATGTCCAGTAAGAACTATCAGCGGAGCTTATGAGACTTCAGTTTAGTGACCTTTTTTTTTTTTTGCATTTTAGTGATGACCTTAGAGAAAGCTAGCTATGATCCCAACCAAAATTGAGGATAAATATAGAAGCAGAAAGTGAACATATTCAACACATCTCTATCCTGGCCAATCAGAACCACAGAGAGCAATAGTCTAAATCAACAAAAAAATTTGTAGTTATGGCAGGGGTCCGCAAACTACGGCCCCCAGGCCGTATATGGAGTCACATTTGCCCCCCCCCCCCCCCCCCGAACAGTTCCTGAGAACTTTCAGTCCCTAATACGAACGAATCTTTGAGTGAGGCGGCACATTTGAATTTATACTAACATGATTATTTTTGGAAAGGGGTAATGAGGGAAAACCACTACAAGCATCACAACTAGACCCTCGAGCTGAGCTCAGAACTGTGAGGTACTAAAAACATAACCTGTACAGTAATATTTAACAACTCCAAAACAATAAATATTCCTTTAGGCGAAAAGTCTTCCAATTCCAAATGAATCTGAGGCCAAGCAAAACTCGTAAAACTGATTAATTCAACCTTTTACAGTTCCACTATATTTAGATTCGCCAACTAATCTTCATCGAGTCAGTTTCCCTGCAGTTCACAGGAACTTGACTTTAAGTAATCTTTAAGAAGCTTTCTTAACATACAACTGTATAAATATACATGCTTTACGTAATCCAACATTACATGCAGCCATTAATCCTTGGTTGTGTGTTTATCTTCTCCGCCTCCTGTGCTAAGGGACTCAGGTCGAGGCTCCCGCTTGCAGGTAAACCCCGTTCCCACAGCCCGGCCATGGCCATTAATCCCGCATTCAGATACAGATTAGGAATGTCGAAGAAACTGAAAACAGTGACAGAGGAGCTGGCAAATTTTTTCTTATTTTCCATTTTGTTTGGACCTGGTTATATGATGTCCGTATAAAATACGAAGAGTCAATTCAAAGCCTTCTGGAAGCAGGTAATAACTCAGGGGGTGATAACTCAACTTGAAGTGTTGCCTGTATTAAACAAAAACAGTATTTAAATAAGTCTGTGGTCAAAAAAGTGGCCTTCGAGGTAAATGGGAAAAAACAAATAAACAGACAACGAATAAATAAATAGATAAATAAATAAATAGATAAATAAATAAATAAAGCTACCTTGCCAAGTCAAATGAGTCACATTTTTTACTACCCTTATGTGAATATACAGATTTTACATCTTTTGTTAATAGCCATGATACGTATTCCAGCCTGAAGTAAGATCCTCCAACGCTATAGAATCATCTTGCAGCTTGGCTCTGATTTCCCCATGCTAGTTTCGTTCCTGTGAAGCTAAAAATTGCTCCACACTCTTGTCTGCCATCATTTCTGGGCTCCACCTCTTGTGCTATCCAGGGTAGCTTTCCCGATATCTGTTTGTGAATCTGGGACGGGAGCCCGGGTTTTCATGGCCATAGCAGGAACAGCACAAAAGAAAGAGAGCGGCACATTGTTTATTTGTCCTGCCAGTACTTTTTTCTGCTCTATGCTGTAAGGTAGGAGAGCATCCACCTGCTCCCTTGGCGGCACTTGCGTCGGCTGCAAAATGTTGCTTTGGAAAACAAGATGGAGGAAAACCCCCTTTTCCACATCCCCGTGGTGTGATTGTGAAGACGCAGAGCGCATAGCAAATGAAAGGAATCCGATGATTTGTTATCTGTGGATTGGGCAGGACAATGGCCCGCTTGTTGTGGTACATCCTGAGCTTTATGAAATAAAACCACAGGAGTCTCCCGTTTGGAAATGAGTCTGCAAGTTTGAAGGTTCGAATACACCGAAATCCAATATGTGGATTTTGAGAAATAAAACATGTTTTGCCATTTGTACAAATTGGTTTGGAAAAATGCACTTACTCTTTTACAAATTCAATTCTGATCTGAGAAATGTTCCAAAAACTCCGCGCCCAGTGTCATTCAAACACGAATCAGCTAATTCTTTGCTGCCGCACTGGAATTGGACATCATTAGACGGTGCAGGTGTGCCTAAAGAGGTAACCAGTGAGTGTATAATAAAAAAGCACTTGAAAGCAACGCTTCAAATCTGCATACAAAAAGCAAAAACAAAGCTGAGGACCAGCTGACTCTAGAGACCCTGAGGCTCTCTGACCTATTTTTGCCCTGGAGTTGCTGCTTCATCACAAGCAGACACTTCCCACAAACTGCACCTGGATGATGCATGACTATGTGCGTAATCACGTAGTTGTATGTAAAAAAAAAAAAATGCATCGTGCATGTTCCCACCCTCCCTTTTTGTTGTCTACTCAATCCATTCTCCTCTCATCCATCTGCACATTCTCACTCATGTCCGTTCGGCGCCGAGTGTTGCCGCATGTGCGTTCACAGAGGGCCGTGCACACATGCGTACCCTCGCACAAACCCACACGCACGCCCACACAGATCCTGTTACACTAAACGTGTTCACAGCCAAGCTCAACCTGATTCAAAGAGCCAATGAGCAAAGTCTAATGATTGATGATGAGGCCGCAATATTCGCATCCGCAGCAGAAATGGCCCAAACAGGTTATCTGGGACCTGCAGGCACTGAGCTGCTTTTTACGTAGTGGAGAAGGAGTGCTCCAAACCATTAGACCCCCCCAGCCCTCACCCCAACCCTACACCCACGTCGGCCAGAGCTAAATATTCCGAATTTCCCAGGAGTGCCCAAAAAAAAAACCTCTTGTGCGCCGCCTCCTTCTCTTGTGTACTTTCTGACTACTTTGTGCTGAGGAGGCAAGCAGGTAAGCAGACACATCAGCATCAGAGGGCCAAAGGTGTTGTTAGTTTGATGAGCAGTAAAGCTGTCTACAGTTGCTATGAGGAGCATTGTGCCTCTCAGCATTCTCCTTCATGCTTGACACGAGTGTGAACCGGGATGTCACATCGTCCAAGTCTGATTGGAGCCAAAGAACGTGTTGTACATTTCACACAAAGCTCAAAGCTGGAAGACCGTGTTTGATGATGCACACACGAAAAGTGTTGCTTTTCTAAACGATGCAGTTGGAGTCTTTCCTACTGACGTAAGCCCGAGAGGAGTATTCTACCAAGAGAGGATGATGTAATGGTTTGTGAAGGTACAAGTCAGACGCTTTATTTTCGCTCCTTCCTCCTCCTCCCTACTTTTCTCCCTTGTTGCTGGTTCACTCTCACTTCCTCCTTTGTCATCTCAGCTTCTGTTTTTGTCTTTGGCAGGCTTCAAATCCTCTGGGAGCATTACAATGAAACTCAACAGCGCCTCTACAAGGCCAGAAAGGAGAATTACACTCCAGAAAATTGATAGAACACTGGTCATTTAAGTGAAGGGCTAAAAAGTGACAAAATAACAAAACATTCATAGTATATGTCGTATTCGATGAACTATATGTTTGAATTTCCACCAATTGTGAAGACAAAATTCAAACACGGAAGAATTTGAGGATGCTAACCACTAGCGCAGCACACTAATTAATTGATAATTTGTTGATAAAAGTATGGCGGTTGAATATCTGAGTGGATTACAATGTTGTTAAGAACTAAATAAGGTCAAGTTGTTTTGTCCAATTGTGTATGGCCTCCATGTACCCCCGTATGCAATCCCTACAATGCGGTCGATGTGATGGATTGTGTCCTCGGGGATAGCCTGCTAAAATTGGATCAGGGTATCAGTCAGGTTCTGGACAGACCAAGTGGCCCGCTAGAAGTCAATCTACAGTCTAAAGCTCTTGAGGAGGCGCATACACAACTCACAAGTCCAAATGTTATTAGACTTTTGGGCAAAATGCCAGGATGAATTTAAGATGAATTCTAGCCTTTACAGATTAATTAAATTGAGCTTCCATCATTCAAATGTTCAGTGTTTCAATATACCGTAAATTTCGGACCATAAGCCGCTACTATTTTCTCACATTTTGAACCCTGCGGCTTATAGTCAGTGCGGCTTATAGCCTGAAATTTACGGTACTTGCTATTCTCTAACCAGGAACCGAATAACCGATTTTTTTCATATCCAAGGATATCCACTTCTATGCCTTTGCGGTGGTGGTTTTCTTATAGTTTTTTTTTTTTGTCAGATACTTTTGAGTCAATTCTTCTGTCCCAACAACGCAGACGCATGAAACATTTATTAGGCGTTCCCCACCAAGGAATTCCAAACTAGTACTCCTCCCCGTCTTCTTTTCCTCCCATGTTCTCGATTTTCTACAAAGTACGATGCGACTCTTTTTACAAACATCAGCGACGCAAAGACGCTTGTCATCCTTTGATGACCCTAATCGACACTTTTGGCGTGTCCTGTGACCAAGGAACATAGCACAAACATAAATGCCCACTCTCAAATTCAACATGCACAGCTGATCATCTATAAATAACCACAGACCATCAGCATACATGCATACACAATACATCCATGTTCAAATTGCTGTGCGGGAGCCCGCAACATGAATATCCAATTACCAGTCACATCAAATGCACGGAGAATGAAATATTGATAGCCCTGAAAGGTTTATGTAATCTACCACAGTGCCTTTATATAATTGTTCCATTTACAAGGAAAGGCACAGAGGTATTGTTTCATCCCTTTATTTACATCACATACAAAAAAAAAGATCTCTTTTGTATGTTGCCAAAAAGGTGTGAACACATGAGTATGTATATCAACCAAATTGTGCTCCCCTGTCTTTTTGTTTCTCCCGAGTCATTTCCTGGCTTTGCACAGTTTAATTCCACAGTTCGTCGTTCAATGAGCTGATTTAAATTCCCATTCTTACAGCGCCGCTTTGAGCTGCTGATCAGAGAGCTTTTGCAGAAGCATAATCATGCCCAGAAATTTGAATTTGTTCTAATTAATTGTAAAACGCCGAGGTTTGCGGTGAGTGAGTGATGCACACAAGTTGGCCAATGAGTTCATGTTTTCATGGGCGAGAGAAAACGAGGGGAGGATTGAATAATTCGACCTAACTTCCACGTCTTATCAATATGCCACTTTTCCTTTGAAAAGGCTGTTCCTCACTAAGACCGAATAAATTACAAGTCTAAATAGGAATAATAATGAGAGCATACATTATTTCTCTTGCTTGGCACTGGTGGTTGTTGTTGTTGTTTGTGTCAACGGGAAGTCTCAAATATCTATGTATGCAAAAAAGGGGGAGAGGGTTGGTTAACTTCACAAGTTTTAAATATGACCCACAAAGATGGCCCAGATATTTTGGGAGCAATCTATTTAAATATTCCTGAAACTACTGACACAAAGATGGAAAGCAAAGTACAAAATATAAATCCATTATTCTTGTATCGTCTAATTGTAAAGATTGTTGTGTTATTAAGTGCAGCTTTTTTAACTTAAAAAAAAAAACGTTTTGTGGTAGAGGTTTACATTATCCTTGGACTAAAGCTCTGACGTCACTCAATGCTAATGGTGATAAGATCATTACAGGAATTGCTGATCCCAATGACCAAGACGAGGTAATGCGTCAACGCCACTACCAATTTAAAGGGGACAGCCCCCTCTGGTGGTGCGTCATTCATAATGACCTCAACCCAAATCTGCTTGGGCTGAGTGGCTTCCATCACTTAAAGCAGGGGTTTTCAACTGGTTTTGTCCAAGAGACCAGCATTACAACCAAGAAGCAACTGGAGGACCACTGCTTTGGCGGAATACTATTTTATTTTGCACTGAAGGCGGGTACACCTATACAAGCTAATTATTTGCATTTGTATGTCTATTTTGGGAATATCAGATACTATTTACATAATTTGGATGGGTAAATGATTCACAAAATTAGCTGGAAAGTAAATCAAGTCTCGAGAATAAATATTTTTCTCTTTTTAAATTGGACAATTTTCTATTTCCAATTTCGCGGACCACCTGCCATACCGCTACGGACCTTTAGAGAGCCGCGGAAAACCGGTTGATAATCCCCGATTTAAACCTCAGCTAAATTCCAATCAGTCGTGTACCCTCGAGGAAAGTCCTTGTTCCATTGTTCTAAAAAATCCGAGTGCCCTTTCTTGTGATCCACACCGAGCGGTTTCTCTACGGACACTGAGTTAAATATATACAGTACGGTTAAAAAGTGCGAAGATGAGGTGGATTCAACGCCGTGAGTGTGTAGGCCTACTCATGAGGGCACGTGCTTTCAGATCAGGAGGTCATCAGGACAAGCTGCTTTGGGGTTTACTCCACATTTTGTATTCCCATTTACCCCAACCTGCATAGAATGTTCCCTGTCAAGGCTTCTATCATTTTACATTCCACAACTGCAGATCTGAAAGCATAGCTCGGTTGACAATGGTTTGAAAATGATCATCAGACAGCTCTTCTATTTTTGTGCCACTCACAATCATGACATCATTTTGGAGAGTAACTTTAAAAATGCCAAAGAAACAATTCAGCGCTATTGTAGGTTTTGAAGTTTGTAGTGTCTCATGCTGAGTGTTGGTCACGCACCTCAATCGTGCACTCCCCTCATCATCATCTGAAATTCCAACAGTAACATGTGAAAGACAGTCAGCAACTATATGGCCTTCCTGTTACTCCAGCTTCTGCTTCTCAAATTTACTCAAATAGACTTTTACTTTTCCATCGTCGCCATTTAATTGGTGAGCTGTCTTAAAATAATAAAATTACACTTAAAGAAAATCAAAAGGTGGACAACCACAACATTATCAGTAGCGATTTATGGCAATAATATCATCCCAAAAGTAATTCTGCGATTACCTCTCCCTGCAGCCACAGATTGTAAACATTCTTGAACCTATACATGACCGTTGGTGCATATTGAGATATGGAGCTAAAGTGTGTGAAATATGTGTACGCACACAATAAGCTTCATTGAGGTAATCCTGTGCTTCAACCCAGTCACAAGCTTTGTATGTTGTGCTACTGCCTGGTAGCACAAAGCACAATGTGGAACTCATGTGACAGTATTAACCTTCACCATCTAATCCCCAGCAGTCACGAATAAAAGAGAGCCAGAAGGATCAGTGCTTATCAAACATATTTGAAGGAGGAATTAAAGACTGAGCAGATAAGAACAAATAATTCAGATATATTTCTTTCATTAAAACATTACAACCGCAAAGAATACGAAATCAGCGAGCTGTGAGAAGAATTGAGCAAATAAAAGATGTTTGGTTGCATGCTGTTTTATCACACTGGTCTTTTGACATACGAATCAATGGAGCCTTTGGTTAGCAGTTATTAATTCTATAAAAAAAAAAATCCCATCAGATAGGTTCTTAAAACACATCACAGGGTAATGATGTCTTTAGCCAAAGGACAAAATGTCTCATATTGGACAGAACCTCTTCAATTCCAGGAAATTATCAATGTTAGGCTATAGTTCCATTGATTTCAGTGTTTTCCATGTTAAGCTTTTCTATGGGAAAAAAAACTTTTCAAGTCCTGCAAAATGTGATGCGAGGGCGGAGGATGAAACATGACTATGGGTCGATGACCAACTGGATGGTTAACTAACGTTGGCTACTAGTTAGCAATGACATCTGAGTTTCAAGCTGCTAAGTAACACGCAATATATAATTCAACATCAATAACAAAAATAAAAGTACATCATCGAATTTCTCTTTTACTGTTCTTTTCATTTTGGGCTTAAATACGAGAGGTTTCTGGAATCCATTCATCCATGTGAACGTAACGTTCTGTAATAGCTTCAGATATTTCTGCCGAGGAAAATTCAAACATTTCTGTCAGCGCGTCTGTCGTATTCACTACGGGAGTCTCCTTGATGCTAACCTGGATGTGAATGTAAATAATCTGCTTGTCTAAAACCCATCTGGGGCTTTTTGATGCCTCTGGCAATACAAACAGTGGACACCGGATTTCCAAACAGACACTGAAATAGCTTTCACTGCTTCCTATTTATTCCCACGGTAACATTAGCAAAATAAACAAATACCTGCTTGACTTGCAATGCAGGCCTACTCTGCATTATATAACAGTGTTGATCAGCATTCTCTCAAACTCAGCCGTCGAATGTGATGGAAACAGATAAGCCAAAAAAGCCAACGTAAAGTATTTTTTTTCTTAATTTCATTCACTGATTGTAGATAATTCGCTTTTTAATGCTATACCTGCAAACTTTGACTAGTTCTCCATCATCGCTCATAGACAAACTCACAGCCCACCTATAATTGCCAGAGCAGAGTTCACTCTGTGTGCGACATGCCGCCAGGGCCTCAGCATAGCCCGTGTCAGGGTCCCGAATGCATTTAACAATGAGGTGAGACTTTACCAAGCCCAAACCCGTCCAAGCTCATCTCTCACTAAGACACCTGTAGGTTGGAAAGCACTTCAAGTGGGCAATATTTAACATGGCGCTGCTCGTTTTTTCACCCACCCTCATTTCAGCATCACTTGCTAACATCGCCCTCCCTGCCCGGGTCGAATTTACTGTCCGAGCGTCAAGAGCCTACTCAGTAGATGTCTCGTGGTGGCGTGCACACACTTGACAGGAACCATAAGGAAGAAGTTTGAGAAGAGTTTTATGAAAACACACTGGGATTTGTAGTTTTTCCTTTTCCAATATTTTTTTTCCTGGAAACCATGGAGTACTTCTTCTTAAAAGGATTCTTGGTGCTTTTGTTAACAAAACACTGCACATCTGACGGTAGGTTGGTATGATGCAGCATTGCAGCTGCTTCACAAGGCTTGAAGACTTGAAGTCTTTCTTCTTTATGCATTAGTAGTGTCGTGGTATAAAAATTGCAGCAATCCATGATGCAAATGCAAGTTTGCTTTGTGAGATTCTCACAGCCATTGGAGATGTTCACTGTCCACATTCGGATATTCACTCACACTTACAACTCTATGTCCGCCACTCTAAATACTACAATCATGTTTTCAATGTCTGTAGGCCTTCCTACTTCAAACCAGTCTTCCACGGTCACTCTTGAAGCTACACAAACTTCACTTCCAGCTGAAGTTGTTCCAGTTGTCGCCCCACCAAGCCTGGAAGAGGTGCAACAAGCAGTACAGGAGGCTTCTGAGAAGGTGGAGGATGGTGCAGCTGAGGAGGTCCTGATGGAGCTTCTGGAGAGGGTAGTGGAAGCAGCTCTGGGGCATGTAGAAGGGAAACGGGATGAGCAGGAAGAGGAGGTTGAAGACGAGACGGGAGTAGAGGTATCCGAGCAGATGGTGGAAGGGATGGATGATGCTGGAGAAGTTGAGCAGAAGGCCAAAGAAGGAGAAGAGGAAGGAACAGTTGCTGATAATATGGAAGACACCACAGTTGGTGTGGAAACTGTTGGAACTGAGGCAGTTCTAGATGAATTTGGAGATGCCAAAATTACTCAGGAGGTTGTTGAGGAAACCGTGGCTCCCTTAGAAGAAATGCACAAATATTTAGAATCAGACAAGAAGGATGTAATGTTAAATGGCAGAGTTGAATTAGAAACAACTCAGATGGTTCAAGAGGTTGACTTTGGTGGGGAACCAGTGCAGGAAACTGCTACAGACTCTGACCAAAGTCTAGTGTCTGATCATATAGGGACAGTAGAGGCGATGGAGGAAACTGCTCCAGCAGGAGAGATAGAAGGTGAGCTACTCGGATTGCCATCTGATATTCCTAACGTTGAGCCAACACATCCTGTGCTAGAAGACCCAATACTTATCAGAGAGAACTACACAGTGAAGGACCCACAAAGTCATGTAGAGGCAGAGATGGAAGCTATTGAGATTGAAGATGAGGAATTGGATTCAAACAGAGAAGAAAATCACCAGGGTATTATCGAGCAAGAATATGAAGTGTTGGTCAACGGTGAGGATGAGCAACAAGCTGGAGTCAATGTTACATTACAGACTTCAAATGACCTCGTAGGAGACCCAGGTAAGACCTAGAGTCCTGATTCAGACATTTTTAGGTATATTTATGTAAACTCACAATTCACCCAAATAATTTTCTATGACCATTGTAATTGTAGTGGCCCATTTCCATGAATGCATTTACTGTAACCTACTTCAACAGCAATACAATTTAGCTTTTTTCTTGAGATGTCTACTCAGAATATCTTGAGAAGGTATCAGCTTGTGAGATGTCGGTAAGAATCAAGATGCAAATGCTGAGTCAACTTCTCGAGGCCCCCAAAGCAGAGTCGACTAAGCCTTAAATGAAACACCACTACATTATTCGACATTCCATAGGTCCACTCGATAAACTTTAAACCTTGGCCTCCGGGCTTCATTTTCGTTTCTGTGTCACATACCAACCCCCCATTCTAGAAGCAACAGTGATCTTTCCCCCGGAGCCTGAGGATGATGCGTCCATCGAGCAGAGGCCCAAAAACCAGCTTGCTCCCGCCCCGAGCACAATCTTCAGTGAGGTTGCAGAGAGTGTCTTCACTGACCACGGCAATGAGATCCTCTCCCCGACTGATGACCTTTTGACCCGACCAACGCTAGAGTACTTTGGGAAGGATGTGCTAGCGATGCCCCCTCACCCAAGAGGAAAGCTAGTTGAAGATACAGCTGGGAATCCAGGTGAGGAAATGATGGTGTTGTTTTCAAACGCTTTTGTTTGTGTCTTTCGAGATAAAGATAAACAAAGTCAGTTTAACCGTAAATACGTTTTGGGACTAACTTTTTTTGTCTGTTATTTTTTTGGGGAAGTAATAAAAAAATGATAGCATTATAACCTGGTTAAACACAACTGAAGAATGAAAACGGAAAGGAAAATTCCATCATTCCTCACATAGATGATACTGACCTTGTGTTTTCTTCTCCATTGTCTTTGTATGAATGTGTTAGAAACAAAGGAAATGGGCCTGGAAGCGTGGAAGACTGGCACAACAATCATTGCAGTGTTCTTGGTTTTAGAGACGATTGTCATTATCATCTATATCTTTAAATGTCGTAACAAAAACAGGTAACACTTTATGCCCTTTTTTTCTTATATTCAAGTTGATTTATTTTCACAATCACCATATACCGTACTTTCCACACTATAAGGTGCACCTAAAAACCTCCAATTTTCTCAAAAGCCGACAGTGCGCCTTATAATCCGGTGCGCCTTATATATAGACCAATATGGATTCGTGGATGAGGACTAATTTATTAAAGTAAGCTTTACGTGATTATTTTGTGTTGTGTGATTAACGTTTGAGCAACGTTGAGTCATTGATATATTGTCATTGTTTTCACTATTTCGAGTGTTACTATATTGTGATTGCATTAACATTTGAGCAACGCTGAGTTATTTATTCTATGCGCCTTATAATCCAATGCGCTTTATATATGGACAAAGTTTTAAAATGGGCCATTCATTGAAGGTGCGCCTTATAATCCGGTGCGCCTTATAGTGCGGAAAATACGGTAGATAACCCTAACCATACAATATACACATTCATACTGGAATTTACCACATCAAAGTTGACAAAAGATTACAAATGTAATCAATCTAGTGAACAATATTCTGTGAATGTATGTATGCAGGAGGCCGGCTGGGCAACACTCATGTGAGGAAGGGTGTGTCGATGCAGAAGTGACCACCGGGGCTGAAAGTAGTGACGACACGCTCCACGCAGAAAATGGGGATACTCAACAGTACGTTAGTATGTGTACAAATATCATCCATCCAACTACCAATTTTCTGAATTCACAAATTTCAACACAGCCCAATGAATAAAATCCCATAGACCGATTATTTTCATCTTATTTTGTTTGTTCCTGACCCTCCTGTACCATTCATTTCCCAATGACGTCAAAACAGGAGTGTCCAGTTATGGACCTCTCAGCTGATTCCCTCGGAGCTGCTTTGTAAGGTCATACACTCCAAAGGCTACTGGGGTGTGCCACACATGTGATGCCTTGATGGGCTTGCATGAATGGGTCAAAGAAAGCTTGGGGAGTGAGTGCTCGAGAGGAAAAGAAAAACTCGGGAAGAATGCGCACACTCCACTTAGCAGTTCCACCAGCCAACTCAATCCCTGTTAAACTCTGAGAGAGATTTATTGAATGAACATTCATGAAACCTCTTGATCGACAATGACAGTTTTACTCTGAGCTATTCAATTTTGTTGTCGGTTTTTTTTTCTCTCACTGCCAGACACCAAACAAAACCACCAAACACCAAAGAGCACAAAGGAGAGCATGTGATTAGCATGTCAAACCTCCCGGACGGCCCCGCAGTGGAATCGGCCAATGCTGGACCAGGACCAGATTCGTCACAAGAACTCAGGACTTCCATGCTCTAGGGTGGTCTGATTGTTGATTGTTGATATTAAAGTAAAAACCCCTCTTTGCCTTTGTTCAAAGGCATCCAAGACACCTCAAGAAATACTTTTAATTGCCTGACTGGTTGAATCCAACCGAAAAATTTTGTATGTGGTGTGTTTGAGTGAATCCATTTAAATGCTTTTCTATGTGTGAGTATTTGTTAAATTGGGGGGGTGAGCACATTTTACACACGTTAGGAAGTACTCAAACTAAAGACGTCTAATTCACTGCATTTTTGTTTCATTAGCATTTCTGTTCAAGTCTTGTATAATATAACTAAAACTTTGTAAATGTTGCGCAATATACAAAAAATAAAGGGCAATATTTCCTGTTTCTCCGGTCCAATAGTCCACTAACTGTTTGAAAAATACCACATCACGATAAGGGTATCATTATGAATTGTTTTCACGTGGCGTATAAATGTTTTACCACACTGGCCACCTTTATGTAAACTTTTTCTCTCTTATTAGTCACTAAAGTACTGCAATGTGCATGCTTGATGTCTTCTTCCTGTGATGGCGCATATGTGGAGGACAGATTTAGTCAATATTTATGCGAAGAAAAAATGCAAATCCATGACATTTTTCCAGTCATAAATGTCAGCGGAGCAAAGTTACTGGAGGAGCAGATGTTTAAAGTGTCAAGGTAGCTCTGGCTTGATGAAAAGTGAGCCGACATTAATTGCAGAAAAACAGGAAGTCATTTATAGACTGTACTGCTTCATAAATAATTGATAATGTTGTCATGATCTTATATATATATATATATATATGTATCTACAGCAGGGGTCATCAATGTAGTGCCTGTTCTAAAAATAGCTCATAGGTGATGTTTAATGATCGGTTTAAAATCCTAATCCACAGACAAGAAGACAGAGAAGACATTATCAAACCATTATGGAAGGTCATACACTCCAAATGCTGCTCAGAAGTTATGGTCACAAGATGCTTTATCCATTTTGTACTTGGCCTTTATGTGTGTGCGCGTGTGCATTCATGCATGTGTGTCAGAGAGAGAAACTAGTGGGTGGGTTGTTAATACTTGCTCCAATAAGGTTTAGTCATGCGCTCCATCACTATTTAAGACAAAGAAGGAGGATTAACTAATTCTTTGGGGGCTATAGTTGGTCATACCAAGAGGAGCAAGATGCATACTCACAGGTAAGGAAAAAGAATTGAGAATAAAATACGATCATAAAACAGCAATCTATAAATCTGGCATTATTCAATTGCCAATTCCTTTCATGATTTTCTTGAATGTTTTCTTTTATTTATGGATATAAAAACATTTGTGATGGATCTATTAGCAGTTCATTTCTTATCAAAGATCCCCTAGATAAAAAAATAATAATTTCATCATAATTTCCAACCTCTGTAAGTGCTTCTGATCTTGTGAGAGTTGGGAGCTAATTGCCCCTTGAATTATGAATAATGACTCAAACCGCCTCCAGTAAGAAATTTCGGAGTAGCGACAACAATTTTTTATCGCTGAATTTAATGGAGTAGAACCTAAATGAAGGCCGGGAGTGCCTTCTTTTGCAGCATATGTTTTACATCTCTGAGGATTACAACATACAGTATTCTTTTTAAAAATAGATGAAGGACCCTCAAAATGCAATTCAAGGCTGTATTGTTTTTTTATCAGCAGGCCTTTACAAAAATTAAGTGAGGAGCGGTGGTAATTAATTTATTCTTGGTGCAAATGCATAAAAAAAGGTCAGTCCTGGCGGTTAAATAAAAAAATTCAAAATGTTTACACCCTTGTGAATTTACCAGTTGTTATGGATTTTGGCCTTTACCTTCTAATGACATGGAATATATTCTCCCACTTTTGTAAACAGTTCAACCTCAATGTCGGTCTGCAACGTTCTTAGCGCTATTTCCGTTCTAATGTTTCTTATCATAACAACATGAGTCTTTTCTCTTACCTGTCAAGCATTTGGCGAGCGGGTCTCCTGGTGTCCATCTTGTGTGTCGCTTTGACCGTGGCCCAATTTCCTCGGGAGTGCGTCACCCCAGAAGGGCTTCGCAGCGGCCAGTGCTGTCCCTCCCTGTCAGGCCAAGCAGGGGATGAGTGTGGCTTCAGCACGGGACGGGGTCAGTGTGTATCCATTGCTGCAGACAACCGGCGCCATGGACCCCAGTACCCGTACGCGGGGCGTGATGATCGAGAGAGGTGGCCTCTGCGATTCTTCAACCGCTCTTGTCAATGCAACGGGAATTTCAGCGGCTACAACTGTGGACGATGTCGACATGGACTGACTGGACCAAATTGTGACCAGAGGATCTCTGTGGGTAAGAAAAAGGAGAACATTTGTATGGTTACAAACAAACTGCAGTTCCTCATAAAGTTTCGGTGAAGTCCATACTGTGCTCCAATCAAAGATAAGTGACACCCATCTGAATAAAGCTTTTTTTCCTTCCATGATTGTGTCACGAGGTGGCTATAATGAATTTCTATCTAATGCCACCATGTGGTACATTCAGTGTTGGAAAAGTTCAGATTCTAAACAAATTAATTCAAAGTTCAGCTCACAATTTTTAAAAATGAATTTATTCAGTCCATACTAGTCTCCAGGTGCTGCTATAATCCTTCAATCTCAACAAATACATGAGAAAATTACTTGAATTGTCTTTTTCTTTAATGACTTGAAACAAAAACATGACTGTGGTCCAGATTGTGCAAACACAAACAATCTGCTGTAGGGCCCAGACTGAGCTAGGAAACGAGGACTGCACAAATGAACTATTCAATGTGCAAAAAAAAAAGACATTATATGTGCTTTGACTCACTTAACACTTTTTTTGTGAATGCATTAATTCTTAACTTGCTTGCACAAAGAACCAAAAAACCTTTAAACTTTAGAACTTGGGACAAAAAAGTGCAAAGGCCAAATAATTAAAAAAAAAACAAAAAGAGTAGTAATTGAGTAGATTAGTGCCGATTTCAATGCCATCAAGAGCACTACAACTCAAACTTTTTGAATGCGTTCATAAGATTTAATGTTACCGTTTGTCAAAAATGGGCGAGTAGGATTGCTCGGCGCGCGTTCAAGCGCTGCACCGACTGTAGCGTCATCTTCCCCTCTCCAAACACACGTCGCATATTGATGACAGACGCGCAGTGCGCCTCTTCCTTGCCAATTATACCCACCCCCTAATTAAGCCTTGTTAACAGTTTGATTAGGAGAGTTTCCTATGCTAAGAGTCAAAAACTTTGCATTCTTGAACAAAAACTTCAAAACTGTTCATTAGGCTCAAAATAATTACCACAACACAGGATGACACATTGACATCAAAATAAGAAGCCCCACCCTCAAATTAAAATATGAGTCCACACCCTTTAATACCCAATAAAAACCTGACAGGCTATAAATGAGTTTTCCCTCAAACTTCATTGAGCCAAGGCACCAATTTTTGACTCACACAAAAATCTCACATGTTCTGCCTGTCTCTATACATTGCTGGCATAAATAGTTGAACAAATATACATCAGTTGTGGTCAATAAATCATTTTTGGAGACTGGATAATTTCTCGTTGCACCCCTGCTAACCTCTCTCTCTGTGTATTTCATTAGAAAACAAGCAAGGTAATAAAAAACTGTATTCGTGACAAGGGAGTAGACATGTCTAATAATTTGACTCACCTTTCATCTCTGTTTAACATTTGTACAGTGAGGAGAAATTTAATGCAAATGAGTGCCACTGAGAAGCAAGCATTTATCAACTCTCTGGACCAGGCAAAGAGGACCATCCACCCCGACCTTGTCATCTGTACAAGACGGTGTTTATATTTATTTTTATATTTCCAGAACATATGAGGTCATCATTCTTTGTTGGGAGAAAACAACAGATTGTTTCGAGATTTATTTGTCCAAGCCGCAGGTAGAATATTTTTGTGAGTAACGGTACATAAATATTTGAGGCTGTTCTCGACTGCCGTAAGTGCAAACCTTTTGACCTCCTTGTCAAAAGTGAATTCCTGCTACACCCAGAAAGGCTTTTAACACTAGATGCCCCATCGGCAGCTTCTGTTGGGGATTAAAAGATGTATTTATAGAATCCACTGAGTGATAACCAAATAATAAGGCCGTTCAGACACGAAGAAAAAATATCCAAGGACGATGTTTGAGAGGAAAAATTGTTTTGCTACCCTGTTATTTTTTTTCCATTTGTAGCTACCAGGAGATATTTGGTCCAGATGGCAACACACCTCAGTTTGAGAACATCACCATTTACAACTACTTTGTGTGGAGCCATTACTACTCCGTCAGTAAGACCTTCCTGGGCCCGGGCCAGGCCAGCTTCGGTGGAGTCGACTTTTCTCACGAGGGCCCCGGCTTTGTCACCTGGCACCGCTTTCATTTGCTGCAACTGGAAAGAGATATGCAAGTGGGTAGACTGTTCATAATATAAATATAATATTAAACAGCAATCTATTAACTTCTAACCTGGACCACCACCTAATATCAAACTAATACAGATTACATTTTACCCACAAAGGACATGCTGGGTGATTCCTCCTTCGCCCTGCCCTACTGGAACTTTGCAATCGGTGGCAGCGATTGTGACATTTGCACCGACGACCTCTTAGGAGCTAGGAGCTCCTTCGACATGAACTCCATCAGTCCCAACTCGGTGTTCTCCCAGTGGAGAGTGGTCTGCGAGAGCGTGGAAGACTACGACGCGTTCGGCACCGTCTGCAACAGTAAGGAACGGTCTCGCTACCTTACAATACATCAGAGCGTAAGGGAGTTTCGTTGATACAAGCAAAATGAGGGCATCCACCTTATAAATAGATTATGTATGACACAAGCTGCTATAAATATTACCCCCCTAGATGCTGCACTGTGTTTGAAATTGCTCACAAGTGCTCCAGACTGTCACAAACTCAATTTGTTAGCTTATTCTCCAGCAGGGGTTTCCTAAAGTTTTCACTTCAAATCACAAGTTAGTTCTCTCCCGGACCCGGACTTTGAAAAATAGTTCACGCAATTCTTCAGCTTTTTCTTCTTCTTATCCGGGTCGCGAGCATTCTATGACGGAATGCCCAGACTTTCCGTCTCAAGTCACCACACAAGTGTAGTCAGGCCACCTATGAGACGCTATCGTCCCTCTTGCGTGTCTTAATACTGCCCTGAGGTCTCCTCCCAGTGGGATGTGCATTGGAAATAGAATCACCTTTTTTTTGACTCCTCTCTCTCTCCCTATGGAGTCTCTCCTCTGAGCTCCTTGCCCAATCTCTAATACAAAGTTAAATCAAATCCACTCACCTGATTGTAATTTTTTTTTATATGCTTACATAGCTATATGTGTTTTCTAGCACTTATCTTCAGCGTCGGAATTTGGCCCAACTATGGCAGACTATTGTGCCAAATTGTGGACTCCGAGATTAGATTATCATAACCAGGATGAAGGAACCGTAAACTTTAATGTTCTTTATTTTAGTCATTTGTATCATGCTTTGTTTGCAAGCAGTCATTCGGAATACTTTGAGGCATTAGAGACTAGAATAAGGGCAATTGTATGAGAAATCAGATTTAGGTGATCAGATTTGCATGGATTGGAACTTGCCTCACACTGGCACCACATTTTAAACCCCCAAGTCACCCCCCAGGCTTTAAATGACCACTTTTTTTATGTAATATTGAGGGATAATTCTTTCTATCAATCCACTTTGAACATAACCGTAATTGGTTTCAGTTCAATGGCAAACTGGAGGGATTTGGAGGCCGGTCAAAAAAATGTGAGACGTGAGAGGTGTGAGTGATGTGTCAGGTTAATCCCTTTGGAGAGTCACGACAGGCTCGGTATTTCCTGCGTCAACAAGCAACTTCTTAACTGGGTTACGGGGGGTTGTCTCATTTCGATGTGCGCTCGTCAGACACGAGAATCTGGCAGACTTTGATCTGTGGGAATCATCTTCGCACTGGCAACTTTGTTATGTAGCGGACTGATTGCACCCTTGTGTGTGTATGAAGAACAAGGGGAGGGGGGGGCGGGGTGAAGAAAACAAGAAGGAGGTCATACTTCACAGAGCTCCCACTCACTGTTGTTGGAATTTAGTGAACAATTACCATGCTGTCTTGTTAAAGGCTGATCAAACTAGTCTCATCTTCCGCATAGAATTTGAGAGTTGTTGAATAATACAACATAACTCATCACATCCCCTTCCTCACAATTTCCACGGGGACAACTGACCCGGATCTGAACCGGAGTATGAATGCCTCCTTCGGAGAAAAAAAAAAAATCCTTGAATGCAATTATTGCTTGCAGCTAGATGGTAGTCATCTTTTTGGTTTTGTGCTGTGCTTGTTAACACGCCAGAAAAGACTAACTCTGACCTCGGGTCATACACTCCCAGATACGGAAACTAGTCCCATCAGGAGGAACCCGGCGGGCAATGTGGCACGGCCCATGGTGCAGAGGTTGCCCGAGCCTCAGGACGTGTTGGACTGTCTGCAACTCAACACCTTTGACACCCCGCCTTACTATTCCACCTCCTCCGAGAGCTTCAGGAACTCCATTGAAGGTGTGCGGCGATGCGTCACGATTCTTTCTCATCAAAACCGAGTGAAGTGCAAAACTGAGTGAACTTCATTTGCATTTCACCTTGCAAATACATAAAACATGTGGCACAAAAGTAATATTTAAAGGTGAGAGTCATGTACTTATTGTGCATAAAGTTCAAAAATAAAATGCCAGAGAAGACATTCATTATGAAAAAGGACAGAATTTGCTTCCAATGGGTTCATTCTGGACTTTGAAAATCTGTAAAAGTCAAAGAAACCACATGATTATTATTCCAAGCATAAACATGATACGCTGAATTAATTAAAGCCCATTTTTAAATTTGGGGAAATTAGGCATAGAGGCAATTGGAACTTCTTCAAAAAACTAAGCATGTTTGGAATTAGGAACAGGCACAATAATTCACACAGAAAGTCTCTGACATTAAAAGTAAAGTACCATTGGGAAGTCACTTCTTTTTCTTCATTTTAAGAGCTTTGCTGTTCCTTTTTTTTTTTTTCTCAAGGCTACAGTGCTCCCCAGGGGCCGTATGATCCGGTGATCCGCAGCCTTCACAACCTGGCCCACCTCTTCCTCAACGGCACAGGCGGCCAAACTCACCTCTCCCCTAATGATCCCATCTTCGTCCTGCTGCACACATTCACTGATGCGATCTTTGATGAGTGGCTCAGTAGGCACCAACCAGGTAATCAGTCCTGCATAGTCCAAAACATGGCCTGGAGGAGCAGTCCAGCCCACTAATTACTGATATTTTTAGGTGTCTAATATTTGTTCCATTAATCTTCCTCATTTTGTTCTTTCTTACCGCATCTACGTCTGCTTTAAAAACCTAAAGTGGTCCTTAAGCACTAAAGTATGCCTGCCCATGAATGAAAGTTTTTTTTTTTTTTACCCACAGGCGAGATAGTCTATCCTGAGGAGAACGCTCCAATCGGACACAACCGCCAGTTCAACATGGTTCCTTTTTGGCCTCCTATCACAAATGCAGAGATGTTTGTGTCCGCCCCACAAAATCTGGGCTACTCCTACGAGGTCCAGTGGCCAGGTGGGATACATACATGCACACAGTCACATGACAATCTAGCGAACGCCCCCACCTTGACCATTCTTTTTTAACCACAGTTCGCGCCTACACACTGTCTGAGATCATCACCATCGCCATCATTGCGGCGGTGCTGGTCGTGGCAGTGATGGGCGGAGTCATTGCCTGTGCGGTGCGAGCCCGATCCTACCGCTCGGCTGAGGCCTTGGAGCCGTTGTTGGGGGAAACCTTCCGGAGATACTCAGAAGATGACAGGAGATTGGATAAATCACAGTCTGTTGTCTAAATCAACGCCTTTGTAAAGAGGCCTTAACATGTTTAAGCATTTTTTTTAAGAAAGCTCCCCCTGCAATGACTTTTAATAAAGTATCACTGAAGAAATCTAATGCTGTGATATCTGACTTTTACTTAAAAGTAGTTGAATCAGTATATATATATATTTTAAATATTTATACACATTTCTGTTTCCACTTGAGTACACATAGTGTGAGTAAATTTGCTGATCTGCATAACTTTTATCATATTTTTAGGTATAAATGTAATAATGTATGTCATTAATTCATGTTGCCTAAATTACACCTCACATTTGAGTCAAAAACATGATCACTAAATTGCTTCTGTGAGCCTCGGGGCAAATCAGAGCATTTAGCTGCAATAGGAATTACAGAAGTTTCATCTGGCGAAAGGAGCACACACACTGCCCCCTTGTGGTCATAGCACATTAGTACTTCATTAATATACTTACCTACTAGTATTACAGCATGTTACCTGGTGTTTTGTCTTTCATATTATAATCTAAAAAAAGAACAATTTGTAAATGAGCAAATTTCAGACAATCTTTTCTTAAACAAAAAAGAAAAAAGTAGATTTTGCTTGAACCACCAAGTGTATATTGACCAAGCATATTGTATATAATACAACAAAACTAAAACTCTTCTAGTGTGAACTACAACCTGTTTAAAGACACCATAAAACTTGAATTTTATTTTTAAAACTGCCTTTAATTTTTAATATTGCTTCGTTTTATTTGCCACTTTCTATTGTTTATCATTTTTGTCCCTCTTATGGCTAAATAGAAAATGTCTGATGAGTTTCTACGGAAGAACTTTTCCATTGAAAGTTGCAGTCTGTGCACAAGTATATCAGCGCTATGGACTCCCCCCCCCCTTGCAATTTATCTATTGATGTTACAGATATAACAGTCACATGAGCACCATGGGGCTTTAAAGGCATCAAACCAATCTGCTGTTTGTGTTCTGCTGTTCTATAGTTGCCTAATGATTGAGAAGATAGAATTGGATGGCCATGATGGAACATAATCAAAAGTGCAAGCGATACTTCATACATGCACACATTCTTTCCCAATTTTGGCCTTGTGAATCATTCTAATGCAGCAAATAATACCACATTTAAATGCATAAAGCATGTTGGCATTCATCCCCTTTAAAAGGCTCTTCATAGTCAATTGTTCATGTGGAGAGGGATGAAGCAGACTGTCATGGCTGCCTTTCAATAAAACTGCCGAGGCGAGCAGATGGTGCTGATGAATGCAAAGAGCTCCAGACAGGATCTCCCTTGGTGCTTCCTACTTACTAAATGAGACATTTGTGTGCAAATGGATTGTAGTTCAAGTTGTCACTGGCAACTCGAGTAATTAAATGCAAAGTTCTGTGCGGTTTAAAAAATAAATAAAATAAAGCCCAGGTTCACGTGCCCTTTTTTGTATTAGTTTGACTTGTTCTTATAAACATCTGTTTAAAGTCATGGCTGTGGCAGTCAAATTACTAGAGTTGCCATCACACAGCCTTTATTGCGGGGATAAAAACTTATACTGATTGAAAATTGCGTCGTAAAAACTCGTTTGTAAAGACTACAATGTTTTCCCGACTTGTATTGGAGAATATTTACCATTGAAAAAAATATTTTTAAATCGAATCTTTAAAATGCCTGACATATTAGGATGTTTTTTTTTTTCTCTAGTACAAGGGCAAACAAAAAAAGAAAAAAAAAAAAAGATGCGCAATTATTCACCGCTGCCATTTAGAATCCTAAACAAAGGCTGTTTCCCTCTACACAAAGGCGGGCAACAGATGATGTAATTTCATAATAAATGATCATTTAATAAGAACAATTATAGCATATTTCATTGTTGTAGCACTCCAAATACTGGGTGTCTATGACATGCATTAATTGCCAATTTACAGAAAATAAGAATCTCAATGGAGAAATTACAAAACAATTACTCATCATGGGCATGGCTCCTAAATAATACACAATTGCACAATACAAATGAACAAAACAAAATTAGCATTAAAACACCATTCACATTCAAGCTGTGTATCTGGTGTTATCATCATGAAATAATAACATATTTATCCTAATCACTCAACTGTCCTTACACCTTGATGCCATACAAAATCTTGGCAAACGCACTTGGCATAATTCAGATTTTGGGAAATCACATTCGAGTTTGACCAGTGTGTGTTGGATATCATCCAAAACTAATGGGGGCTCTTAATCTCAAGATCCTTGCAGCATTGTTTTCAAAGGAAAATACAATTTGTTTTATCGCCGTCCACAGAAGAAAAACTTATAATATATAAAATGGGGCATTTATCCAATTATGACATCATTTTATACTATATCACAAAATGTGGGACTTTGGAGTACACACTCAGGCTGAGGTAGTTCATCCAGAGTAATCAAACTGACTTCCCTTTTCAAGATTGTAATCTATAGTATAGTGTGTGAGGCTGTTCTACATGAATAATGAACTTTTAAAGACGACAGGTCAGACTCACGAGAGAACAGTGAGAACCACAGTTCCTTTGGTACTCTTGAGGAGGTCCACAGCTTCAGAGTGTGTCACCCCCTCCAGACAGTGTCCATTCACCGCGATGATCTGATCGCCTCGTTTCAGTCTTCCATTCTCAATGGCTGCTCCCTGCAGAGCACAATAACGGGTATGATGCAGAGGTCAAGTATGATGAACTACAAAATAACTCAATGTATATTGAAGTCTGCAAATGTGTCCACCATGGACTGTGTCTGACCTTGTTAAAGATAGTTTTGATATAAATGGGCAGGTCTCCATGTGGGCTTCCAAAGCCTCCCACGATGCTGAAGCCCAAGCCTGAAGACCCTCGATCCAGACTGACGGTTTTGTACATCCGAGTACTGTGGACATAAAATTCGAAAGCATACTGGATACTGTGTTTGGGGGAGTACTAATTACTTTATAAGAATATGAGGTCAGCATAGACTAAAGCGTCCTACCAGAGGTTGGTGTGGAAGCACGGCAAGCTACCAGTCTGGCCTGATGGTCGCTCATGTCCACCCCTGGGATCATGAGGGCTGCGTCCAGCTTCTACCTAAAGAAAACACACAATAAGGACTCAAAAAACAGAACTGGTTCAGGGAACAAATATGAAGCTTCATTTTCCTATCACAAGAAAGTGCTGTCAAAGCTTTGCAAAAGTACATGCTGCAGAAAATCAATTTATACTTGCTGTCCTAAATACTCCTAAATACAAAACTCATTCATCACCAGAACGTTTAAATAAACCCTAATGGCAGTTTTAGTAAATCACAGAACATTATAACAAAACACAAAAACTGCTAGAAACTGAACATGAATAAGGTGATTTTCAATTTTCAGCAATTATTTCTCTGTCTGATCAAACACAACAATGATTTAAGACAAAACAACAGAATTTAAGTCAGCTAGCCAACAACTGGGAAATGACCCCACACTGTCAAATGTTATGGAGTTATTGAGTTGTATACAGTTACTGCATTATCATATTGGTTACCTGAACATGTTTTGACATTACCTGCAGGGTGACAGCACCAATGGCATTCTTAAGCAAGGCCCCAGCCTGGATGTGAGTCATTCCCTCCATGGATACATCATTTATACTGAGGATCCTGTCTCCTAGCTGATGCAAACACAGGTTACTATATACATATATATTATATATATATATATAATAAGTCTTGAGAGAAATAAAGTTGGCAGATGAGTCGCCATAATTTGATGGAAATGACAGATGCCTGTCCCGCTACATAGTTTCGACATACACACGAGTATATGTGTACCCATACACACACACACACCTTTAATTGCTGTGTTTTGGCAGCTGATCCACTGGTATCCATGGTTGCAATAAAAAGAGGTACGTTGCCATGGGGACTGCCCACACCTCCAGCTAAAGTGATGCCTAGGGAGTCACGTGGACCCTGTGATGATGCCCCACACACACATGCACAAAACCACACATTATGTCCATAATGCTCCTTTCATTGAGCACATTGTTTACTCTAGTATACTCATATACATTTAAATGGCTCTAAAGTTTTTCTTTGCACTTGCAAATATGAATCAGAGTTTCTAACCTTTTTGATAACAACTTTTCTGGGGGCAGGGTGGTCTTCAAATGCTGTTGGAGAAGAAAGTGAGGTCAGATATCATTGTGCACTTTCATTCTTGATTACAGTAAGCACTCAAAATCTCTTTACAGATCATGATTTCATAATTTTGTAAAGTTATTTATAAATGTATAAATGAACATGGAGAATATCATAATGACTAATAGAAAATCAGACAACTGACATGTTCTGTGTTCTGTCTCCCTCTGTTGGCTGATAGAAGAACTGGAGGGTGTCAGGGTGGAAGAGTCGGAGTCTTCACTCTGGATAAAACACAACTTAAAGTACTCCTACATTCACAAAGTAACATTGTTAAAATATTGCATCAACTGCAGGAATGTTTCAAATCACAAAAGTGATTAAGAATATATCAATAACCGAATAAAAATCACAGGAGAAAATTGGGTATGCAAACAGTTTACCTGGTTCCGTTCCGGGTATTGCAGTCCAGCTTTAAAACGAGCCACCTCCAGGTGAAACACGCCACAGCAATTCTGTTACAAAACCGAGAGTTATCCACCCAAAACTATTGTGTTGACATTGAGGTAAATACAAGTGCATGTTGAAACCTTACCTGCAAAAGCCTCTCGGCGAGTTCTTGTGATTCTGCACGGACGTCCTCCCCGTTGATTGACAGAATCTGGTCACCTAGCAACAACCTGCCATCCAAATCCGTTACGCCTCCTTTGATGATATCTGACACAAAGATGCCTGTGTCATTACTGTTGGAAGAAAACAGAGGTCAAAGCTGCGTCTGCAGCACGGAAATAGAATACATGATGAGACCTGGAAGTGGGCTGTTTTGCATAACGTCACACTTATGCTACATGAAGCACCATAAAAAATTAGCACTCGTCGAGAATAATTTATCACGCTTCACAGATGCAGTGTGACTATGAATTGCCTCTCCCGGTGCTGTGGTTATTAGAGGATGCTGAAAGTGTGTGATTTCATTATGTCCTTATCCATATATTGTGGAGATGCCCCATGATAATACATGCTAGCAGCCACAAAATTAGGTACATCTGTCCAATCCACATCAACCTGTTCAAAATGTCCTTGGTGAGAACGTGTTGAAAATGCCCTGGCTTTAACCAACGCAAACAATTATGTCACATTGATTGGGCTCTATGATAATAAATAATTACTTTTGCATGGCATTAGTGAAAGCGCACTGTGGTTTGTCAATTGTTGATGAAGATCAGATCATATTGTATGATCAATTGATGCAGAAATCCAGGTTATTCCCAAGGTTTTGCATACTTCCTCAAATTATTAATTGAAAAGCTCTCAGCAGAATTTATAACAGCACGATTAAACAGATTCATCATCTCCTTACAGCATACTCATAAAAAAAAAAAAGAGACTTCCTTCTGATTTAGTCTCAGACCTGAAATTGGACCTCACCAACCACAAATCCATGTTCTCTGAATAAAATGGAAAGATAATATATACTTTGTTGATTTTTTTCTTATATTATATCACAGACATTGATATAGAAAGTACAATAGTAAAAAGTGAGGCTGCAAAGACATGGATCAGTTGCACATGATGACACCTTTATCAATATTATTCTTGGGTCAGAGCCATCATTCATCACATCACCTATGACATAATCAGGAAACTCACAAAAAAAAAATAAATAACCTCATCCATCAACTGAAAGGATCAACATGAAAACTTCCTCCACTTGTCTTCATGGATCAATAAACTCACTGTCAAAGATGGGAAACTATTTCAGACAATACATCAAATCCAAGGAAGACAAAATAGAAATGAATGGTTGTAAATGACCGCATTGTTTTGCATTAGGTATCCTCTGAATGTTTTGTTCCATAACATAAAATCTCATCTTCTAAATGGCATTGAATTATTATGGGAAAATATGTAATTGACTACTTAATGGTCCATCACAGACTTCTATTTAATATGTGATAGCACTTGACATACCTTTTAGCCACAGTGGTGAAGCCGAGTCCTTTAACGGGATGAGGCCTCAGGACAAGACTGAAGACATCCCATAGGTCCTCCTCCCTGTAGGCAAGCTGGTGCCTGAAAACACGTAGCTCAACACGTTGGGTGGTGAGTCTCAGCACACTTATGGCCTCATCGTGAGTGGCCTGCCTCAAGTCGATACCGTTGACCTGAAGCAAAAGACAGACGGATGTTACAAAAGGGTCGATGGGACAAAAGTGCAGTGGTGCTGAAGTAAATTAAGTAAATTTGATTTTTTGAGGACACGGTTTTGTTAGCTTGGCTGACTTTCAAGTCCAACATATAAGTGTTGATCGTACCTCGAATATCTGGTCTCCGGCTTGCAACCTTCCATCTCTTTGCGCTGCTCCCCCATCATTCACCTCGTGGATTATTACTGACCCCTAGTGGATGATATTGCAAAACACCCCCTTGTCACTTCACTGCATTTGGATGTACTTCAAAGCAGACAGCAGTGTCTGGTATTTAGTAGTAAAAAAAGGAAAGTGTAAAAGAGGTGCCAAATTAATTATAAATGATCACTCTCACCAACAGAGTGTCACATCCTCCAACAATGCTGAGACCGAGGCCCAAGTTTCCTTTACAAATCTCTATGGTGGTTTCTTTGCCAGCCACAATGGGACAGTTAAGAGGGTCAGACGCTGAAGTGGCCGCACACCAGTCAGAAGGCTCCGTAGGAATTGTCCGCTTCGCACCGAGGGCTGTGGTGCGATCCGGAAGGGGCGATGCTACTTGATGAGGCTTTGACAAGGAGGAGGAAGTAGATGAAGTAGCCTCAGGGCAGCCGACAGACACTTTGACAGTGGCCTGGCGTCGGAGTATAAGAATAGGAGTAAGCTGTCAATAATTAAATACACATGATGAAATCCTCCAATGAGGAGAGCTTTGTACCTTCTCCACATTCAGTTTGGTCCCAGGCTCGTCATCCACTGCTTTGACACTGCCCCCAACCTTTCCCATGCTGTCCGGCAAACAGAGCTAAACATTGAAGACAAGTAACATGCATGGGGATTTATGTCACACAGAAGTAAGATTAAAATTCAAACACCCTCTGGCCAAGTATCTCAATCGCTGTAGCCTTGGGCCCAACATGAAAGCTAATTAGCGTATGATGACATCATGAGAGGGGGGGGGGCATTGAAACTGCAAATTCAAGGTTAATCTAGTAGAATTAGAGCTGGAACTAGCAAGGGAGAACACTCATCATGAGAATCTTTACAGTTGCATACATTATGTGCTGACATGGCCCTCATTATTGTATCCTATTGGGACACCCTACAGCAAGATAAATTATGAATATGGCAATAAAATCGTCTTCCAAAAAGACTGTTGTGTCTGTGGGAATATTTGTTCATTTGTGAGGTCCGAGGTCATTGATGTGGGGACCTGAGAGAGGGCCCGGCCCGGCTCACAGCATCTGATCGTTTTATCCTACGCTTGTTAGTGGTGGAATTGAAAAGGGCATTTTTCACACTCTAATTAAATGTTCATTAACGGAAGAAGAGGTGTCTGTCTATATCATTCTGTTCATAGCAATTGCAGATTAATTCACGCAGAAAAAAAAAAAAGACGATGGAGCCACTTGCAACTGGTGTAATTAATAAATAATGATTTGGATAAAGATAAGCTTAAGTGAGATTCAAATCTATTGGGCATTTAAAATTCACACTTTTTTTTCGTTTCAAACTGGCTCTCCCTTGTTTTCATTCCTTTATCTCTTTCACTTCCCTCTCCCCTATCCATTTAAGAGGCCCACTCGGTCACGGCAGGAGCCAGTAATAAGGTCCTCAAGGTCCGGACGATGGTAATGATTTTCCTTCCCAGACTGATGTTTATATGATGTAAGTATGGAAATGGGCATTGTGATTTGCAATACCACAAACAAATGTGATTTTCTTTTCTGTTCAGACCCACTATTGTTTTGATTAGAAAAAATATGGTGGCTCAAAAGTAAAAAAAAAAAAAAAAATTTACACTTACAAGCAGTTCACAGTTTGTCCTAAAAGCTTTACACTGGCTCACAGGTCAAATACAATAAGGTCAACATACCTGTGGTGGGATAACATTGTGGACATCTGTAAGGATTCCTTTATGAATTTCCGAGTCAGCCTGGCTGCTTAGTGTGTCATCACTCTCCATTGTGGAGCAGCTATTTTCACATTTATTTCTGTGGAAACAACACACAGTTGCTAAATTCTCATTCGGTCATTGGGATTTATACTGTAGGTATCTTAGAAACAGTTCGCGTGGTGTCACCTGATGAGAATGATCTTGACTTTAGAAGGAGCATTATCAATAATGGTGGAGGCATTCTGATGACTACGTCCATACAAGATCTGACCGTTGATCTATAAATCAAAACAACCATAAGTCGACTTCATCTCATCCATCCATCACCACATGAATCTGATTTCTGTCATCTTTGTCTGTTTCTTGTCAATCATTCTCTTCCTGCACATCTCCCCACAACTTCCATCACTCATTGCAAGAATTCCAAATGGCAGCAACAATCTTTCAAGAGGTCATTTTTCCTCATAAAGCCGGTTTCCATTTTTTGGTGCGATCATCTTTGAGTACAGTGGAACGCTTTAGGCCATTCATTTTGTGTCTTGTTTCTTAATTACATGACATCACACCAATCAGACGCTGACCATGGTCCTGGAATGGTTCCACCTAAAATGTTCCACTGCATTTTTGCTCTCTTTTTATTTTCAACCCACCATCCCAATTCCTCGTGTTTCTTACCTCCAATAACTCATCCCCCACCCGTATTCGCCCATCCAAGCCGGCAGGTCCTCGAGGATCTACATCAGCCACATAGACGCTCATGCGGGCCCTGGAGCCATCCTTATTGCCTGCGAGTCGGATTCCCAAACCATGTTCTGCTGTGTGCTTTTCCAACTCAATCATATGGAGCTTCCCTGACAGGCTGCCATAACGCTGGAGCATCTTTTCTGAAAAGTGGAGAGACAGCGTTAGTGATTGTTAGGCGAAATGGAGACGACGGTGAACCTCCAAAAGTATAGCATGCTGGAGGTAATGAGTGACACTTCATGTGGAGAGCAAGTGGCACACTCCAGAGGGGCTTGTGTGGGTGTGTGTTGCAGCAATTTGTCTGGAGGGGATGATGTCAGACGTGCTGTCAGAATGCTGAATGATGACTGTGTTCAATACAGAATGCACATATCCAGGATGACAAATGTGTGCGTGAGAGATGTGCATGGCCACTTCATCATTGTAATCAGAGTCACATGCGAGACACATGAGAGGAGACGGGTCATTTTTTGTGGATTTAAAACGGCTTTACGATGTTTTCATGAATACAATTTACAATTAAGCCAGTGTGAACAGGGATTGTTCGGACCACAATTTGTAGATTAGTCACGTTCATGATTAAAATTGTTGACAGTTAATTTAATTTTTTTCAATTTAGCTCTAGCACGAGCTTCCTCTGTCTTTTCTGGGAGCATTTCACAAAAATATGTTGTGGCAAAGAGGGACAGTTCTTGGCTAGCTAACATTACTGTCAACATTAGTAAGCATTTTCATTTTTGGGAATGGCAATGTGTCCCAATACTTATGTTCTTGGAAAGCATGTTTGCGTTGTAAGTTCTACATCTTTAGAAGAAGGCCTTAGCAAAGTTTGCTTACTTCTGCCAGTGTTCTCATGATCATCAGAGGCTGCAATGTTTGGTGTGTTGACAGTCACGGGGCTTGGCCGACCCGCTCTATTGGAAGTCTGCTGAGGCACCTTGGGAGAGGTTTTGCATTATTGAAAAGGCTGTTTGGAGATGCCTCGAGGGATCCTAGAGGCATGAGTTGGACTACCCCTGAGGCCCGTTCGGCATGCTTGTGGGAGAAAAACTGACGCCCGGGATGCATTAATGTGTGCTATTTCAACGCGGGCTATAAATAACATGAAAGATGGCCAAAATCATGCATCACTTTTTGAACACCGTTTACAAATGCATGCAAACTTACTTCAAAAGAGCACAATGTTTATTCTTGCGCGTTATGAATCTCCATCAAAGAGTGAAAACAAAGGGTTCGAACAAACAAGGTAGCTGGCTATAAGGGACTTTGAACAACAAGGGCTCTCTCCACAAATATGTGCGTTAATTATAATTTGGGAGGAAATTGCAGAGCTGCTTTTATTAAGTATCCTGGTTATTCCCAATGATGCACACACACAACAGGGTACTAACCTTAAATGGAGTTGGGGTGAATGGGTTTCTAGGGGGGAGACTAAGGAACAAACCAGCAAGATTCTGCACTTCCTATAATCATGAGGGAAGACACACACATGCCAGCTCTAAATGCAGCATCACCATTAAAAAACACACACAAACATCCTGCCAAAGCATCATTTGTCAGAAATGCCATGTAGGAGTGAATGACTCATCACTATATACAGCAGTTCCAGCACACCAAATGTGTGGGTGGGAGAAACATTACATCACAGCCTGCCTTGAAACGGTGTGGTTGAGAACGAAGGAAATACATAAATAAATAAAGTAAATAAAACAAACTCTTTTCCAAACTTTTTTTCCCCCCAACATCACGGCAGATATCACAGAACTGACAAAATGAGTTTTTACCTGACTGCTTTGTGAGTTGGATGGAAAGATTGGAGTTGGTTTTTCATGATTGGTAATCAAAAGGGACTGTGGAAAAAAACACAAGCAGAATTTTAGTAAATAATACTAAATACTGTATATGAGTATTGTATGTGTATCTAATTGTTCTTCTTAGAATAAATATGAACAAATAATGTAGGATGAAAGAAAGGAATGATGAAGAGCCTCAAAGGACTCCAATGTGACATAATGTGATGGTGTGCTAAACACTTAATGCAATCAGTATTGTATTGTATTTTGGTGTGAGCTAAAGCTGCAGCCTACCTGTGCTACCTGCTCTCTGGACTGAACCAGCAGGTCCACACAGTCTCCTGCCCTACGGATAGCTTCCACCGCCTGCTCATGACTGGCATCACTTAGGTCCACACCGCTCACCTTTGTCCAGAAAAACAGCATAAACGCTTATTGGCCAGTGTGTTAATTCCTGTTTACACATTCTAAAGCACTCCAATATTAAAGCTGTATGTGCCATCGGGATGATAATTATGTTTTGGCGGACTCCAAGAAAATGAAGTCGTATTTTAACTCAATAGGACTGGTGTGAAGAACATATTTTCTCCTTTGCATCCTTTCAGTCTCTCTTTGTTTATTCCATCTTTTGTTTTATTCTCTCTACCTGTATGTCAGCTCTCACTTACATTTTTAACATACCTCTAGTATCCTGTCTCCAACCTGGATGGCGCTATTATGTGCTGCTGGGCTCTCAGCGCTGATGTGCTTGATGAAGACGCCCCTCATCATCTCGCCACCACTCAGCCTCTGACCCATGCCCTTCCCTCCCATAATGCTAATACCAAGGGACTGGCCTGGTGCTCGGGTAAGCTGCACTCTAGAACATTAAAATGCACAACAGTATTGTGTCATGACAAATCCACCAAGAGTAGAGGAAAAAAAAAAAGGAAAAGAATTTTTACATTTCCAGCACTTTATAAAACAGTAAAGCACACACTCTAGAACGCCAAACATGCGTGAATGCATTTCTCCCGTCTGCCTGACGGAGGCCAACTTGTCTTGAAACAGTACACTGAACATTCACAGGAAGGACAATTAATCCAGTGCTATTTATTTTCGCTTGTAGCTTTCTGTATTCGCCGCCTTAGGCTGAGTCTTAGAGATTAAGTCAAAACAATGGAATATCATACCTGCCGCACAAAAGCGGCTCTTTGCACACTGTGCAGCTTACGTGATTTATCCAAGTGGGATGCAGTCATAAATACCAGCTTGAGATGGGCCTTAGTAATATGTGTTTAGCCTACAATGTCTTTTGAACATAACACAAACACAGTGAAGGATAGAAGCTGAGAAAGGTGAATGAAAGGAAATCAAAAATAAAGTGCATATGATGTATGAAGTAGCATAAAAAGTTCACTGACCGTCTCGGTTGATCCCAAAACACAGGAGTGCGAGAACGAAACTCTTCTGCCTCTTCATCCGCAGCCACCTTTCTGACTTCGTCATCGACGCCATTCTCATTTTTTCCTTTGCCCTCTGCTTCTTCTTCCCCGTCTTTGTGAGGTAGGCGCTGATGACTGAGGAGAAACATACTGGCACTTTAACAGCTGAAAGCTTAATGGCTGTACTGAATGATAAAAAAATAACATTCTAAAAAAAAACAATCTGCCAAAAATATCTTTGGCGGGCACGGTGCTTTAGGTTCAAGCAGTCCTTAAAACTCAATTTTCAGCCAGTGAGGTCACAGTGAGGTAGTATATATTTGTATATGTGAGAGATTTCTTTCATGAATATATTTAACGGTGCAGGGTTGTATTAAGCCTGTTGAGGTGACTGATGGTGTTGCTATTTGCACACCGTGGGCCTATAGCCTGTTAGCTTACTCAGAAGTAGGCTGAACAAATAGTTCCAATTGGGTTAAGAGGAAGAGGGGGGGCATCCGGTATGGCGAGCGTGAGACCAAGATGAAGGCGGGAAGGAAAAATGAGTCGAAGGAGTCGACCGAGAGAAAGCGATAGAAAAAGGATGGCGACAAAGTATTGAAAGATGGCTGTGAAGAGAAATGGGAGCGAGGCAGGGCTGGTGAGGGCGTCGGATGAGGAGAGAGAGAGGACGAGTCAGGGAGACGGAGTGAAAGCGGGGACAGACAGAAGCGAAACAATTCATTTTCGCTGACAGTCAGCAATGAGATCCATAAGCGAACAGCTAAATATAACTCAAGAGATTCAACATGCAGGCGGCGAGAGTGAGAGCGAGACACACACAAGCACGCGAGCCAGAAAGGATGGAAAGGAGAAAATATGGACTGGAGACTGGCACTGAGCATACTCATGGATAGGGGTTATTAAAGTGTCAAATAATAAGTCAGCGTATTAGCACGACTGAGGATGCTGGGAAAGCCAAGATGTGTGATGCGTTACACTCATAAATTCCTAAGGTGAAAACATTAAAGAATTTACATTCCCCGTAATGTATAGCTGCACATTTCATGGCCTCTCCGCAGCAAACATATCAATATGTGATAGAACAGCAGCCTTGCGGTCCAATAAAGTCATAAAACTGAGACAGGTTTATCTCGCTCTGGGTCGGGATTAGGTGAGCATGAATAATAGGCCGGGAGTCGCCAAGCTTACATTACCTCCAGTCTGGATCTGGAATCACTCTAGGGACTACGGAGGTGTCTTCTAATCGGAACCTTGTTTTGCTTGTGGTCACATCTGGACCTGGGGTTTTACATTGGACAGGGGATCGGGCCAACCATTGTTCTGGTGGTGTGGGGGAGGAAGTTGGCTCTTCTAGAATGGAGGCCAGCGGCGGCAAACACAGTCGGGTACGGTGCTCGTCCACCTGATGAGCCGGCACGTAATTTATACTATGGGAATGGAGGATGGGATGAAAACATAAAACAGTTACTAACAGGAACGTGCAGTACCGTATTTTTCGGAATATAAGCTGCACTGTAAATTTTCAAAAAATTCTGGGACCTTTTTGAAAAATTACAGTGCGCCTTATATTCTGAAAAATACGGTGAATGGATGGACAATTTACATAAAAACTAAACAAAGGTGCTCTCTACATATGGACACACATGGTAATAGCGAACGAATGAAATGAGTTCATGACCTAAAAGAGAGCAGTAATCTTCTGCTATGTTTTTGCTTGCGTCTTATCAGTGATTGGAAAAAATTAATATTATCTTCAGACACACTTTACAATAACCGATTCAACGACAATTTCAAAATGTTCCAAAAGCTTCGCTTGTACAAACATGCATCGTGTTTATTGAACTGGCGCGTCAAGGACACATTAAAGGCTCCCTCCCACTTTCCTCTCTTCTGCCAGCGAACATGCTGTTTGAATCGGCTGAACGAGCCAATTTCCTGCTTCCACTCATGATGGCAGATTGAATATGTGGCTACTAAACTGTTGTGACTGAGCCATGTGGACAGCCTGGCTTGTCTCAGAGCAAGGCTTTTTTTCAAATGGCATGTCTGTCTTACTGGAAGGCTCATCTGCCTCCTAAGTTTGTCAGGAGGAGGCAGTGTGAGCCTGCGTGTCTGCGTGTGCGCCAAACATCCCCGCGCATCTATGGCTCGCTATTTAAAAGGTTCCTTTATTCCGAAGAGCGGTGTTCAAGGTGAGATGAGAGATGAATTATTCAGAGATTTTTTTTTTTCGCATCTCTGGAAAAGGTTGTTTTGGGAGGTTAGGCCATTAAAAGGCTGCACGTGTGTGTTACAAGCAAGCGTGAATGAGTGAGTGGGTGTTTTGCAGGGCTACACTGCAATGGTGATGGGGGACATCTTCAATCAGACGCACAACTGCTAGTGCAAGTAAAATGGAGAAAATATGCCTCCAATTCAAATGTTATTGTCTGATTTAATTCAATAATGATTGATTGCTGCGTTGAAAACAAATGAGCTAATTTAGCTTTGAGTGGGGCAAAATATGGATACATAGAGGAAATCCAAATTGGAGCTTTTTTTCCCCATTTTTTTGTAACGCAACGACAGAAGGGTGCCAGCTATGACAAAAAAGAAGACTGTGAGGATAATTACAAATTAAAAAAATGTCATGGCACACTATCCTCACAAATTGACCCACTCAGTGTGAAACATGGACCCGTTTAATTGAACCCCAGAAAGAGAAACTGGTAGGAATCCACCACTTATTTAGTTTGCCAAATGGCAACAATTAAGTGGAGACTTATTTTACCTTCTCACATCAAGTTACTGCACATCGTTGGCAGAAAACAATTTATTTCTAACGTGTAAAGAATCATTTTCAGACAAATTAAGTGATATTGGATTATTTCCAGCTGACTCTAATGATCTCTTTTGGCACACTCGGTTGATAAAGTTGTTTGCTCTAAAACAATTTGCTGAGTTATTTTTACTTCTATCTTTGAGTTGGGGGACAATTAGTTGTGTAAACTTTAATTTCTTTGTCGTGAAATGCAGGAAAGCCAATTTTCTCAACAGCAACACTTAAAATAGCTTGTGCTTGTAGCTCAGCCTATATATTCATATATATAAATTGAGTTTTGATTGATGAGATGGAAAAATGTCAATTAGAATCAGAAATAAATCAGTTCAGCATTTTTCTTGCTGTGTATATTAAATAAATGTAACATTTCAGTGCCTAATATAACCGCACATTATTATCGACAATTTGTTGTTTGTGAACTAACACTACAAATAATATTTCTACGATACGGTTGTTTTATAATATTGTGTTACTGTATAATTTTACAACTGGTGGTGAAAACTCGACATGAAATGTGATGATGGTGGAACACCCGGTTAAAAGTTTACAACACCCACCTCGTTAAAACTCATGCACTCAAACCTCCTTAATGGACCGATATGTTTGAGGTCATTTTATTGTGACCATTGGCGCATGTCAGGATGTAATGATGATCTTAGTACCTTTTTTTTTGTACAATTACTATAAAAATTGAGCATTGAAAAAACATCCATGTGACTCATTGTTGGAAATAGAAGAGGCTTTTTTTTTCCGTGCTGCGAATCCGAACCTTAAGGTCATATTCGATCATTCTTTTTGAGGAACATTTAAACTGTAACCTGTCTCACCTTTTTTCCATTTCAGCTTTGGACCTATTTTTGGTGCTGTGTAAATGTGATTTTTTTTTTTTTAATGGAACGCTGCGAGACAGTGACGTGCTTCACCTGAGCTCCGGCCCAATGACGGAGTGTCTACGCAGCATCGACCGGGCCATGGCGTTAGTCAGGTTGGACGTAGATTCCCCGTTGATCGCCAAGATTGCGTCACCCACTCCGAGTCTGCCATCTTGACTGACAGAGCCCCCAGGGGCCACGCTGCGAACCAGCATGCCTGAGCCGTCCTTGATAGCACTCACCGACATCCCTGCCGATGTGGACGCACACACACACACACAAGCGTGCACACACAAACAGGTGAGTGGAGGATTTTCTAAGGAATCTTTTGAAGACATGCCAAACAGACAGACAGTTGTCCAAACAGACACCTGACTGTGGCATATCAGCATAATCAAGACAGACACTAGGCAGATTAACGCACAAACACGGCTACAAACGCTTGACATTCACACAGCGTAAGCACCTGTATCAAGAACACCCACGCACACACCCACAGGGGGTCATAGGTCACAGGTGACCAAAGGGGTAACACTGCTGGTTTGCACAAACACTCGACTGTGCCTTTATCGGTCGGTGTGCTAGGCCGATTAGAAGAGCGGGTAAATCATGCACACACACGCACTCGCACGACTGTCTAACGAAAGACTCATCCGCCACACTATGGTCGTACATAATTTGAAGCCGGTCAAAGAAATGACTGCTTACTTTGGAGCAAATAAGGATTTTATTATTTTGCATTCAAATTACAATACAATCATAGTGCATGGGATTACAATGAACAGCTAGTGAAGTGGACAGGACAAAATAGAAGACACATTTCAAACACATGACAAAAGACAAAAGTGATGAACGTCTCGAAATCTCAAATGAGTTGAAACACTGACATGGATGCTTTTATGTCCAAAAATAAGACTGCTGTTAACTGCTTGTGGACTTTATTCAAATAAAAGACTAATGTGTTTATCCCAGCCAATACCAACTATGACAAAAAAAAAACCTTGAGATTTAGAAGTTACTTCAAATCCATCAACCTTTTTGACTAGCCGCTCAAAATTACCATAAAATATATTGTTCACACATTTGTACTCTACTTCTAATTTCCCAAAATAGACAAACTGACGATGCTAATTAACGTGTTTTACTGTAAATGGCACCTAATGACAACATACCGTACACTATTGTTAACCACCATACTCAAATCTTGCACCTCCAGACAAAATGTAAATATCTCATATAATGTCTTCTATGATACAATCAATGCATGTAGCTAAAACACATACAAACACAACTTATATTTTTGGAGGGACTAAAACAATTTAAGTTGGAACAAATTTAAAATATAAATTATTGACATTTATGGCAGCAAGGTTAGCACAACAAGGCAAACAAATTGTTTCTGAGAAAACAATTTGCTGAGTGGTTTTTACTTCTACGATCTTCAAGTTAAATACACTACATTTATTCTTTCCTTATTCTAATATTTTGACACACACACACACGCACGCAAGCACACACACACAAACATCGTAATGATAAAGTCTCTAGTATAAGCAGCCCAACATTTCACCATTCCTCTTCAGGGCGGTCATCATCCCCACTGCCTATTATGGCCATTATGGCCATGCCTGCAATGTACACACACCAAGACACCATCACCATAAGCAAGACGGAGGACATACCAAGGCTACGGTTGCCCCGGACAACTGTGATTGTCTTTTCAAAGCTGGTGCGCGGAGGTAGAGGAGGGGCGGGCTGCATGTCGTTTTCTTCCTTCATGCCAAAATGCAGATGGGGCTGGGCTCCCTGAAAGGATGTCAACAGAGAAACCATTCAGATACCTTTTAAGATCAATTGATTGATTGTCTATTGTCTTTAATCTCCTCAATGTTGAAAACAGCATCTTGTTGCATGTCTCTTTGTTGTCGGCGGCATTGTGGTCAGTCACGGAGCATTTTGAGGTGGCCTGCTTGCCAGTTTCCTCGATTTTTTTCTCCTCCATGATGACGCCCGGAAACCTCGCGATCACCCAGTGAGCTCCCTGAGGCGAACTGTGCTCAGTTGTACTTTGATTCTTCTCCGCAATTGCCACTTGTTCCATTCTTTCTGCGACGACACCATGCAGTGTTTCAAGTGGAAGGCAGGCTCGATTTTTCCAGATTTTAATGGCTTGCTATTTTTTTTATTTCATTCTGAATTTAAAGGTTGATGAACAATTCACCTTTTCGTGGTGTTTCAAATGTACGAGAAAATATTTGTCACTTTACAGGGTCTCTAATGTTACAATTATGCGTGCAAATAATAAAATAAAGATCTTGCGATGGCCATGGTTTGATTTGAGAGTGGCTTGGGCTATTAATTACTTTCAAAACATTTATTCTAATTGGATGTTGAGCTGACTTGTTGTTGTTCAACCTTGACAGTTCCAAATTATCGCAACGAGCGCCATAGAAAATGTTCATATTAATCTTTACTTTAGAAATACAAACTGTAGAGAACTTGTGCAAGACAATTTGGTCATTGGCATTAATAACCCAGTGCTTTATTCCAGTTGTGCCTGCTCGGCAAATAGGAAGGTCCCATGAGAAACAAAATGTGTCGGAATGCAGCTGCTCCTGCAGACAAACATAGTCGCTTCAAGATTTTAACTCCAACTGTGTCCTCAGAAGCACGGGATGTCAAAAAATAATTTAAAGAGTAATAACTTCGCAGGGTGAAGGCCTCGGGATTGCTTCTAGGATGGAGCATACCAACAAAGGTAGACTACACCAGTCCCGGTGGATGCTTCCATAAAGAGAAAGGTTCAGTGAGGAGAAATTCTTTGAACCTTCACAGGCGGCACTGAAGTTCACACGCTGTCTTTGCAATATCTTTGATGAGAAACCTCAGCGTGTGCATCTCGCTACGTGTGGGACAAGGGTAGATCATGTTCTTGCGTTGCACCGGGTGCCGTCGCCGTTCACGAGGAGTACACTTACACAGCCGGACACAATTGCAGGCAATTAAGCAAAGTCCGGCACAAAAGGCTGCGACAAGAGAGAAGCGCCTCTTTGACATGGAGCACTTTCCCTGACTCAGTACAGCCTGCTCCAAGCTTCCTATATAGAACACTTCGGAGTACAGACATGGTGATCTACTTTTAGACCTGTAATGAGAGCTTCTAATGCTGAGCCTCGAGACTTTATACACTGAACAGCAACAACATTAAGACTACTTGCATGATATAACTAGATCCAGACAAGATCAGTATAATTATTATGGATTGTCGAACTGTTTCTAATATTTTGGTGATATTCAGCTTGTCACTATGATGCAGTGCATCATTACGATATTGCTGGCTACAAAACTGCAATATTATTCTGAAATGTATCTCTCCCAGACAACGCTGATCACTTTACACTGTGATATCGTGCGAGATTACAGTTTGATGCATAGCTATATAAAGTGAAAGGGTCACCAACACTCAAAGAAATGTTTAGGGATAATTCACAAGATTGATGTATTTCAATTACATACATCATTTGAATTACAGCACTTGAAATTCAGCATACTAAAAAGGTCAATGAAAACAAAGTACGCCATTCAGTTTTCTGAGTGAACATGGTATCTGCGTGCATGAGGCAGCCCCAAAAAACCACATAAGTAGATCGTGGTCTTGTTCTATAAATAACTGAGCAGTGATGGGTTATTTTTATTTCCTTGGAATAATGTAGAATTGACCAATTAATTAAATGTTAATTAATTAAATGTCTATGCTTGCAGAGTTAGAGAATATAAGATCTATCTATCCATCCATCTGTACGTACGTCTATCCATCCATCCACCCAATCCACCCAATCCACCCAATCCACCCAATCCACCCAATCCACCCAATCCAACCCACCCACCCACCCACCCATCCATCCATCCATCCATCCATCCATCCATCCATCCATCCATCCATCCATCCATCCATCCATCCATCCATCCATCCATCCATCCATCCATCCATCCATCCATCCATCCATCCATCCATCCATCCATCCATCCATCCATCCATCCATCCATCCATCCATCCATCCATCCATCCAATCCATCCACCCATCATCCATCCAGAAATTTAAGTTGACAAAATGTTTATGCATCAATCAGTACGCCAGAAGTAGCTCTCACTTTCAAAAAGGTTGCTGACCCGTGCAGTGGAAAGAGCGTAGGAAGCATAGACAAAACACACACAGCATCAAAGTAAGACAGCTGTCAGAGCCATTTTGGCTTGTTTAAATCTCACACATAGAGCTTACTTACCGAGTTGTTGTAATATGTTTGGACGTTGTTATCCGCCAGGTTGCAAGTGTCGGCCTCAGCCGCCTCAGCTAGCAGGGTGACCTGACTGTGGCTCTCGCTGTCATCGCAGAATGACCGTGTGCTCCTTTCCAAGATGGGCGTCAAGCCGCCGCAAAGTTCCAACTGACAACACACGAATACCAATCTGAAATGTAGCAGCTTATTATAAGAACAGCCATGTATCCCTCATCCGAAATGTGCCTAAATTACAAGGTATGAGGCAAGTAAGAGAGAGAAGGTGGCAGTAAATTAGACACCCGTCATTCCTCCTCCTCTTGCCTCTCCATTTCTAGTGTGGCTTAGCTTTGTGTTCACCTCGGAGGGGCATTAAATATTCAGACGGGCAGTAACTGGACCCCATGGTCCTTGTTACTAGGCCACAGTCCACAACAAAAGAGAACTGTTCTTGAGAGTACCTTCAGTAATTAACTCATCTTGGATAATAAAATGTCACATACTACGTGCATCTCGCGGGGCTATTAGTCTCGTCGAGATGTATATGTCATAACTCGCTAGCTAGTCTATTCTAATGAAATTATTTATCACTATTGGGCACACCAGAAAAAAAAGTCATGGATGTACACTTATAAATAACTTAATCTTAGTTATTAGCCAGAACTGTTTAAAATCTTTATTTAGCTAACATGGGGACGAATAATGCCAACGCAATGGTGACATAGTTTTAAACTGAAGCAACCACAGTAACATTGGATTTAATTAATCCAATGTCACTACTGCTATTTAAACCACAATTGTATTTTCACTACTAGTGTCACTGTTGGTTCTTTTTAAATGCACAAGAGATAAACGGAAGTTTTTCCAACATACCGGCAGCGGTTTGGCAACACCAATATGCACGGGGCCATAACCGGTGGACTTCAGTACATGCACGGCATAATCCAGACTGGAACCTTCCAAGTCGGTCTCATTAACAAACATGAGGCGATCTCCGGGGAGCAGGCGGCCATCTCGGTCAGCGACACCGCCCGGCACCAAGGAGCGGATTACCAGCACTGTTTTAGTAGCATCCTCCGGATCCTGCAAGACGAGCATATGGAAGATGAGATGCATAAAAGACTTGAAAACCCAGTTTTATTCAAAATTGAAGGGAGATCATTTATCTCTGATGTTTTTTTAAATACAAACATACATAATAAAAGTGTCCCCATTTTTATTTATTTTTAATTGTGTTATCTGTGGCAACAGTGTGGGAATTGGCTTGGGTTGTTTTGATCGTGATATTTTTAAATTCTCTCAAACCATATTTTAATATGCTGCATGTGGGGTTTGAGGTTCTTTTTTTCAAGAAAAGTTCTACCCCATTTTATCAGCTGAATTCTCACATGGACTTTCACATTGCCTTTTCTATTTTCTTCTCTGAGGTGACACTGTTGTTGCGAGACTGCAGCTTATTGCTGTCTGATCTATTTTTAGAAAGGCTATAAGGTCCTTGTCTATTACCTGGTAGTCCAGGATGCTGAAGCCCAATCCCGACTCCCCTTTCTCCAGCTCTACCACCTGCGCCTCTCTCTCCCACATGGCCAGAGGGGGTGACATCGGGGGCACCCCGCGCTTTGTGATGTCCTCGGCCGTCGGACAAGGAATAACGCAGCCCTGGTCCAACTGAGACGGGAATAGAAAAGGACATTTTATCCTGCCTTAGGAAAAGGAATAAAAAAACAGTCCTCCCTTTCTCATTTGCTCATTCCTGCATTCACCTTGTCATTGAACTCAGCCAGCAGCTCTTTCAGGGTGAGTTGGCTATCGTCCTCTTCTTCCTCATCGCTGTCAGGGATGGCAGGGGCGCCGATGCGAGAACACACCAGGTAAACACACATGGGCAGCTCCTTGAGGATGTTGACCACCTCTTTGTGTGTCTCTCCAATGAGCGGGATGCCGTTCACCTGCAAGGAAAATGAGACACCGTTTTTTTTAAAATCCAGGTATTTATGGGTCCTTTGCTCACACGCAAACTGAAGAAAATTTTGGGCAAATGAATTCGTGAACTGAGCTGTCAGCTTAGCTGTCACTTAGCTGAGCTGTTAGCTGTTTTTATTGATTTGGCGTTTACATTTTTAATACAAGTATTATCCGTTTAATTACTATTCTGTCCTATGATTTTTTTTTCACACCCTAACCAACTTGAGCAGCGTCCTTGAATATGAGGTACGCCAGAAAGGCTCTGGGACTGGTGTCAGAACAAATATATTTCAAACCCAAACACATTTTTACATTAAACGTAGTCGACCTTGGCACGCTGCAGACATTGAACCTTTTCTCACATACTCAGAGCGAATATACGGATTCTATGCACCACAGTCATGGATCTTCCTAAACCGCTTGGAGGCCAAACGATTCACCAGCATGTCCGCAAAGAGATCCTGTTGAATTTATTAAGTTGATTGCTCAAGAAGTTTTGGCAGAACAACTTGTAGGCTGCAGTTCACAACGCCCTGAGCATCCTCGTTACTGGCTGAGAAGAACACAACTATGCTGGAGCAACCTACTCACCAGACTTTGCTGTAAAAATTGTGGAATCGCTGTGCTATGCTTGAATCGTGAGGTGAAGATAAAAAAGATTGCACTGTCACTATAGATTTGGACTGCGGCAGGACAGTCGATGTCCACAAAATGGCTGCAGTATCTGCATGGCTTTGGAGGCCAGAAATGCGAGTTTTATAAATTCAACAGACCAAGCTCTCTTCACGAAGGAATATGTGTGGGTTCGTGAACTTGCTCAGAATAACCGTGGGAGTGCATACTCTCACCCCCCTTAAGTGCAGAAATGCAGGGCACACTCACACCCACCTTCTTATTACCACTTGGCCGCCTTAAGGGAAACTGTGTGTTCATTACTGAACTACACTGTGCTCTTAAAAGCTGACCTAAATGAAATGTTCATAGTTATAATAATCATAAAAAAACTGCAATCCTAATGTCACGAACTCAAAGAGAAACACATCCCAACTCAGTTTGAGGCTGACAACTTTCATTGGCCTTGACCATGTTTGCATAGATCCAGGCAAGATAATATCAGAACCATTCATCCATTTTCCAAACAACGGAATCTGATCCAGATCCAGCAGAAATCAACGATTAGTTTTGGTTCTTCACCTCTAGTATCTGGTCACCAAGGAAGATCTTGCCACTTTGCCCAATCGGGCCCTCGGGTACAACGGAGCACAGGTAATGATGTCCAGCCCGAGCCTCCAGACTGATGCCAAGGCCGCTTGTCTCACTGAAGCGCTGCAGCTGACAAACCTGAAAGAACAATTGTACAATAATAAATCAACCCATTGTGGCCAATAGTGGAAATGCTTGATTTTATTATTATTTTATTTTATAACTGCTTATCCAAGTATAAACACAAAAACATGTACGCCTATTGTACAAATTCTATACCGAATTGAATGAAACAGAAAGCGTTCCGATTTACAAAGGTACATACTACGACTTCATATCTTGGTCCAACTGCTCGTTGCCACCTCATCCTTAGGTCTTCTTCCTCTGCCGGTGTCAGTTTCACACCTGAGATCACAGACATACAGCTATTCACGATCGGCCAGGACAGAAAGCGTTGAGTTGTTATCGTTAATGTTTTCGTAAAGAGCAGACATGATCTGACCTTGGAGCGATGCATGATGTCTCCAAACAAAAGACAGTGAAGTGTTCATTATCACACCCACTATCAGATTTCTTGGCAAACAAATATTTTCTTGTACTTGATCTTTGAATGCCTCATAGCAATCAAGGCCCTATTTAACAGAGCTCCCCAATCAAACCCAAAGATGGCTGTCTAAATAAAGCGGCGTATGCGGGCAGGCAAATCATCCGGATGGAGCCGAATGAGTTGGATAAACACATGATTGCGTGCCACTATAAATAGACTCTCATCAAAAAGCATGCTTCGCCGCCACATCGCTCTTCCACGAGCCTACTTAAGAGTATCAGAGCGAGTCTCATCATCCACTTGCAGACTGCAGCGCGGCATAAGGAAACAGGAGCTTACCGTTTCTTGAATCATGTCGGCGTCGTCTGTCGGCGTATGCTGCACGCCGGGAGATTTCACGCAGTGAGCATATTCCTTGGAGGGAGCAAGAGTTTTGCAAACATGCGTGTAAACACACAAGGAATGAAACTCGAGTTTACACTCACGAGACACGCAATTTAAAGAGATGTATTGGATGTACAAATTTCACCCTGACAATTTTAATCAAAACCGAGCAAATATCGCATTAGTACAGAACATTCAGCATCTTTGTGAGTTTCACATATCACCTGTCTCATGAATCTTGTTTAGTCCCACTTTGTAGGGATTGCCCTCGTGGAAGCTGTGGGAGTGTCGGAGAGGTTGGAGCGGAGGGACCGGGGGCAAAATGTGACTCAAGCGGACGGCCTTTCTCAGGAGTCTCAGTCTGACGACGGGACCCGTCCGTCTCAGCACCTCCATCGCACGCTGCTCACTGCAGCCCTGGAGGCTCACCCCATCCACCTGGTGAAGGGACACACAGAAGTGAGGGTGACAGAGATGAAGGGAGAGTCAAGAAGGCAGTAACTGTTCCCATAAAAAAAGAAATAATGGAAATAGAAAATGAAACATTTTTCATCTTTTTCTATCAATATCTCAGACTTCCTCGTCACATTGGTAATGTGTCACGCACAAATATTTCACATTTAAAAGGGACCTTTCAGGAATTATAGGCAATATAAGCACCTTAATGTTTTTCCCCCCTTCCCTGTTCTTTTACAGACAGCAAACATTATTACATTAATTCTCAGAAGCTCAAAGCACAGATGCAAACTACCCACAAGAGACATTTTTTAAGCAATTTAAAGCACTTCTAAGGTGTCTTACACAAAGTCTCTGATATCATCCATCAAAATATAAAAATTCAAAAGAAGTGAAACAATTTACTTTGGGGGTTAGTCATACATCTCTGATTTTTGTTACCATGACAACTAGACCCCCCCAGTGACTATATTTCATATAAATCGACTTGCGAATGTACTCTTTGTGATGTTATTGGAAACTTGTGGAGAAGCTCAGACTCCCTTGAGGCTCACCCTTGAGCATATACATCGTGCAAATAAATTGCACCACCAGCTAATTTAATTATTGTGACAATACGATTTATTCAAGGTCAGGACACAATTTTTTGGGAAATGGCAGCTAACAAAAGATTTACTTGGCTGTTTAATTTCACACTTGATGGGTGAGCAGGCACTCCAGAGACCTAATTATTTGTATACAAACAGTTGAAAAGTCAATTTCCCAGAACATATCCGCTTTAAAGCTTGAGCTTATCCTGGCCTATAACAAGGACCCAGGCAAACTTGTGACTTTGTGTGAACCTCGCACTGGCTCCTTCAGGACATTGAAATAAACAAGTGGATTTGAGCTTGGATACTATCGTATGGGGACCAACTGCCATGAGAGTGACCCGGTACTTGTTTGAGATATTTATTGTTATTGCCAATTGTTCGCACACTTTTTACTTTCCCGCATGCAATCTTCTAGGGAAAGCAACAACAACAATTCCTAGCGGTATAAAATGTGCTCGACAAATATTCTTTTTGCTAATGTAAGGTCAGGAAGCCATCTTAGATGTCTCAGCTTGGACTACTCTGCTTTTTTTTATTCAAGTTACCAAGAACTACCTTGAAACACAATATTTGGGTACAGGCGCATAAGACAGAAATGAACTCCTTATTTCTAAAAAATGTTTAAAAAACTTTTTTTTTTTTTCATGACTTACAGACAGGATGATATCTCCAATGTGAATGTGCCCATCTTGGTCGACACTGCTGCCCTTCAAAATGCTCTTTACTGTAACACCAGCACTGTATACTGAAAAGGAAAAAAAAACCACAGCCCCACGTCACACCCTTTTGGATTGTGTTTTGATCTTTGAATAAGAAGCATCTTATATTACTTGAGTTGAGGTCGCCTATATAGCTGGAGATGGTGAATCCCAGCCCCCGGCTGTTTTTCGTGAACTGCACACTGAACTCGTAGTCATCGTTCAAGTCAAAGAGCTGGTGAAAAAGAAGAGAGACAAGATTGTATACACCCACAGACACACCTACACAGTCTATTAAGAATAATTAGAAAACAATCATAATGCACAGCTTTGACAGCTTTTGAGAGGTATTGTTATCATAAAATGTTAATTATTGTGCTGCTCGTTTCAATTAACCGTACTGTAGCGAGTGGAGGTGTTTTATGTCGTGACAAAATCCTCACACATGCTAAATAAATACATAATAGTGAAAGCCTAGCAAGGCCAAATGTTAGATAACAGCAATTCAACCACCGGCGTGCGTAATCATCATTAAATTTCCCATAAGTGTTTTTATGTTCGCCGAGAAACGTAAATGTCATCAAAATATAACAAAAAGCACTTGCGATGATTTATAAACTACAACCAAAAAGGACATTGCTCACACAATTAAGCCTTGATAATATTGTTTTGGGGATATTCAATACATTTTGGGATTAACAAACCTCGCCGTCCAAGGACTCCTGACTGAGGACAGGAGAGGAAAAGTTTTCCTTGCTGATATCCCTGGCGATGAGTAGCTTGACCTTGCTACCAGCATTTCGTAGCACCTGGGTCACGAAATGGCCAATGAATATGAATATCTCTATCTATCTATCTATCTATCTATCTATCTATCTATCTATCTATCTATCTATCTATCTATCTATCTATCTATCTATCTATCTATCTATCTATCTATCTATCTATCTATCTATCTGTCTGTCTGTCTGTCTGTCTGTCTGTCTGTCTGTCTGTCTGTCTGTCTGTCTGTCTGTCTGTCTGTCTGTCTGTCTGTCTGTCTGTCTGTCTGTCTGTCTGTCTGTCTGTCTGTCTGTCTGTCTGTCTGTCTGTCTGTCTGTCTGTCTATCTATCTACCATATTTTCTGGACTATAAGGCGCACCTAAAAACCTAAAATTTTCTCAAAAGTGCGCCTTATAGTCTGGTGCGCCTTATATATGGACCAAATTCCTAAATTTAAACTGGCCCGAAGCATTGTGTCATGAAATCAATCATAAGTGGCCCGCTGAAGACTATGAATCATGAATCAAAAAGACTATGGATCATTATTTTGTGATTATAAAGTAATTTGTTGCATCTGAAGTTGAAATAAAAAAGATAAAATGGAGAAGAATTTGATTTGGATTAAAAATCTGACATGATGCATTAATGGTGCGCCTTATAGTCCGGAAAATACGGTATCTATCTATCTATCTATCTATCTATCTATCTATCTATCTATCTATCTATCTATCTATCTATCTATCTATCTATCTATCTATCTATCTATCTATCTATCTATCTATCTATCTATCTATCTATCTATCTATCTATCTATCTATCTATCTATCTATCTATCTATCTATCTATCTACTTACCTGGGCCACCTGCTCGCTGTTCATGCCAGCCAGATCGGTGTCACCGATGCGCAAGATTTGATCCCCGCTGCGCAGACGTTTATCCTTGGGGTGCCAAATTTTAATCACATCACATTTTTCTTTTAATCCATTAAAGGTGCTAGTGCTACAGTTAATTTGGGTAGCAATGAACATTAGGTGAGAAAACCACGACACTCAAGGAGAAGTAGGAAGCGGCAGAAGGGTTGCTTAAATTAGCTCGAACAACATTGTAACTGGCTGCATCAAAATCTTACATTCATTTGCCTGGTCTTAATTGGTGAGTTTTAGAGGCTTTTTACTGGCACAGTGGGACAGTACTTAGCATTGTCACCCCACAGCATGGAAACTCTTTAAGAGAGTCTTTTAAGGGAAAAGAAAATGGTGGGGCTCCAGCCAATTAGCTTGGCTGAACACTGTAGTTGCAAAACTAGTGTCATTTCTCTTCGTGTCTTATCGGCTTTTTAAACTTTTCATTTTTCCATTGGTAATTTTGTGAATCGCATGAATAATACTGATCGGCGACTCCTTATGAAGAAAAAATTCCGTCTTACAGATGCGGGAACCGTATTTCAATGACAGCACTGAGATTTCCTGGTCACATTAAATGTGTACATAATAATTTGTTACTAGACAACTGTAGTAGGGCTCAACCATATCTGTCCCAACGTCCAAGAAAAAAAACATCACTTAGTGACTGACTAACAAACTAACAAATCTCGACAAAACTCTGAGAATAGATCGTCGCAAGAAAAATTTGAAGTTATCATGTCCCAACACATCTGGCAAACTTGCAATTAAAACATTTAAATGATTTTCAAATGACCTGTCCAGCTGCTCCTCCAGGAAGTATGGTCTTGACCATCACTCCTGTGCTCCGTCCTCCGATGATGCCAAAGCCAAGACCCTTCCCATCATTGGTCAGTTCGATGATCTCCAGGTGACGCCTCTAATATAAAAGACCAATAACCAAAACTCGGTTAATAAATAAATACATAAATATTAATTAAATAAATAAACAAACAAAAATAAATAAATAAATAGGTGGATAGAAAGAGAAAGATTGTGTTTTGTTTACCTCATGCGCAATTGCTGCCAGATTCCTCCCCATAGACATGGTTCTAGATATTCGAGGTGGTGTGCAGTACTAAAAGAAATGACAAAGAAACCCGAAGTGACATCAAGTAAGCCGAGCTCCACCACGCTAGTTTATACCCAGGAAAGCCTGTGTCATCTGAAGCAATATTCTCGAACAAATTGACATTTTTGAAAAGGCAATGCGCTTCATCTTTTTATTGAGCCAGCGCCTTGGGAGTAAGTTGCTCCCATTATTATGAATAATCTCATGCTTGTGACTCGTATTTGGCTTACCTGCGATTCGGTGTGAATGCAGTTGTCTGAGAAGGACAAATCCTGCGAGTCCAGTGAGGAAACGCTTCCGTCCCTGTGGAGTGACCTGTTGGATCTTTGGTTCTCGATGGCCCAAGTGTAGGACTCGCTGTGGCTGAGCGTCTTAGCGTCCATCGCCACACCCTGCCACTTGCCACAGTTCATGGACACTGACTTGGAGAGACCCTTCCCCTAGTAGAATGGCAGAGGAGGGGAAAGTGAGGATGATTTTGAAAAGTAAGGTGTGATAGGGAAAGAACAGATAAACGAGAAGAGTTGATCGATGGAAGGCAGAAGGGGAAACATCGAGAGGGGAGTGGATGAGGACGATAAGGAGATGGTGAAGGTGGAGACATTAATTGTAGGAAGCACCTATAGAGACAGATAGGAGTCGGATGATAGAAGGATGGAATTATTTGTCGTAAGGAGGGGACTCTTTCTTGATTTAGCCATTCAATGACGGAAAGTATCGTTGAATGTGAGGTGTTAGGCAACCGAAAAATGAAAAAGTGGTTTATCGTGGTCAAGTAAGATCCTGCATTGCAAAAAGTACAGTCACTGATTTTATTATTTGCTTTGCATTAAATACATCATTAATTGTGTATACGGGATTTTATAATACGTTTTTTTGGGGGGGGTTACATTTTTCTTGTATTAATTGGAACTGATGGTAGATGTTCCTTTGGTCCAATTTTGTATAGGTCACCACGTCTCCTGAGAGTGAACTGAAAGCTGTGCCATGTTACTTTTTTAACGTAATAACGCTTGTCTTGGTCTTATGGTGTTAGTCTATTAAGGCTTAATCACACTTGCCAAGTCTTGATACACTGCCAAGCTACATAACCTTGATTATGTCTCATCTTTCATTTGCTAACTGGCCAATATGGGTGTGAATAACTATTTTCCACAGCTCACACTCAAACAAGAATTGTAGGCAAAACTTCTATATGATTATTTCAAACTCCTTGACATTACATAGAGTAAAACCACGTCTTCTTTCACCCCTTCTTCTCACTCCCTCTCTCTGTCTCCAGGCTTTAGTGGTAAGCCAAGGTAAGCTGATTACTCATCCGGTTTGCTTCCTGCATTCAGTATTTTGGGAATCATTCCAGCTTCTTCACCATTCAATGTACACCAAACACCCACACACACACACACACTTGAGCTCGCGCGCTACCTTGGCTGGGGGCTTCCGCTGAGCCTTCTGTAAGGTGAGAATATGAAGAAAGAGGGGGCTCCGTAGAACCGTCTTCAGCAGGCTGAGTTTCTCCTGAGCGGGGACCTCCCCTCGCTCTTTCAGTTTGGCTTGAAGTCGCTCCACAGCTTCCAAGGCACGCTGAGTATCTGCACAGAAAGTCTACATCATTAATTTGTCTGTCATTCAGCTACAAGGTTTCTCCTGGATGACTTTGCATTTACCCCTAGAGCTTTAAATCTCATATCTAGCATGTTTAGGTTGCATAAATGATCTACCCTTTATACTCATCAGTATTGAAATCCAAATGCTGCAAATGTACAATTGCGAAACTGACGAAAAATGATCACGAGAAATGAGTCTTAAGAGGTTGAATGATCATCAGTCTCACACTCATTAAAGTTGTGACCCCTACCTGACTAGAGCTCATTTCAAGGTAGCATATTTTAGTCGCATAAAAGGTCTGCCCTTTATATTACCCTTATTTTCAGGCTATAAGCCGCTACTTTTTTCTCAAATTATAAACCCTGAATCACGAATTTTAGCTGGTGCGGCTCATCGTCTGGTGCGGTTTATAGTCCGAAAATTACGGTAATCAGTATTAAAATCCAAATGCTGCAAAGGTACAATTGTGAAACTGACAACAAAATGCAAAACCCTGGAAGCTTGCATGGGGTCAAGTTGTCCCGCCGTATTAGGTGTATTTGGTGAGGAAGTAGCTAATGACACAAGTTCAGTAATTACACATGGCAGAAGATTAAGATGCTGTAAACTCTTCACAACAAAGTTGGGGTGCATCTTCACTATGAGCACTGTACTAGTGCAACCTTGCCTGTAAATAAGTATACAATTCGGCATGTGTGTCTGGTCTGGAAGTCTTTAATGTACTTACCCATGATCTCCATCATAGATTTGCTTGGTTGAGCACTTTCTTGGTGACTTTGCGTCTCAGTTAAATGCCATTTTCTTTCTGGCATCCAAGATTTCAACACCTACAAAGAATAAATACTTTTGTCACTTTATCTGAGGAATACTTGTTAAGTATCTTATAGCAATTAATTGCAACTGCACATAGACACATCTTCCAATCATAATTAAAGAAATGTGTTCAATATGCATTCAACATCTGCTCTGCAACTCATTTCATTTCCTTCACCATTATCTTTTTTTTTTTTTTCAAACAAGCGAATGGCTTGTCAACTAATGCTCTTTAGCGGGATTTAAATCTCCAAAAGGGTTTACCGGCCCCCGATGGTAATTAATTGCGACATACAGCCTCTCCATCAGCCTATGGTACATTGGTTGGTCTCAACATTATTACATTTTGAACAACACAAACCAATATGTCACAATCACGCTCATTTTTGAGACAACCAAATGTTTATTGGTGGTGGTGTCTCAGTTACATGATCAAATTTGACTGAAGCAGTTCTTTTTGACCCTAGGAACATTTTTGAATCAATAATATAAATCCGATAATAATATGCAACGCCCTCCCCCACATAACCAATATTGTGCAGCATTATCATCTTATATGAAGCCAAAATTTGAAATAAAGCTCTTTTATTGAATTTGAACGGATGTGTATAATGAGTCCATTGAATGTATACTGCAAAAATGGTTTCCGTTGGCAATGACAACGTCTCATTGAAAAGCTAATTAGTGTGGCAACAGATAAATGCGTCGCAGCGTCCTTCACGGTTTATTCCGAACTTATTTTCTCTTAATAAGGCGATGCAGACTAGACAACATCAATATGATCATTTAGACTAATCAATTATGCACGTTAGCTATTAATTTGACATGACATATACAGACAGCATCTAGTTCCGTCCATTACCGTGACGAGCAGACGGTCATCACAGACGCTCCGTAAAGATCCATGGACACACACCGGGGGACGCGCAACAGGTCCCGGATGCGCTGTGGACGCTCACCGCTTCCTCTGGTTCACTGCGAGAAGCCAGAAAATACACGCACAGAAAAAAACAAAGTTTCCATAACAAGTGACAGTAAAATGGCACACGACCTGCTTATCAAAGAAGCAAGTGTAATTTATTCTGCAGCCCTCTTTGACAGGACGCCAGTGCGCATGTCGGCCGCTGATCCTCTACCCTGACATTCACCGGACACAACATTAAGTACACCTTGCAGTTGAGTTGGCATATTTTTTTAGCATATTAGTTTTGAAGGGAAAAAAAAAGGACGTTTTAGAGAAAAAGCACTTTTCCTATATATATATATATATATATATAAAGGTCCTCCAAGTAATTACTTGAGCAAGACTAATTCAATGAAAGACTGACCAAGAAAAGGGAGTAACTGTGATTTATTATCTTCTTCAATAACAGAATGAATGTTATAATAAAGGCAAAATAAAATGGCAATCTGCAAATTAGATTTTTGACCAACAATATATCATTTTGACTACAAATAATAATAAATAAATGACAACTTTAACCAGAAGAAATAGTCTTAAACTTTGTGAAAACGGCAACATGTTTACCGTCGGTATCTACCATCCATCCGTCCGTCGGTTTGTCCGTCCGCCCATTCATCCGCCCGTCCGTCCGTCTATCCATCCATCCATCCAATCGCCGGTCCGTCCGTCCATCTAATTGGTTAGACAATAAGTAAACGTGCAAGCATATTGAAACTAGATTATCGTTGTTCTAGTTACAGAACAATATTTGCGAAAATTTTCAAGTGCGCCATTAGATTTTTTTTTTTTAATTTGTATTGAAACGTGAGCTTTGACTGAAAAAAAAAAAACTTGGCAAACAAGTTAGGAATATCAACAGAGTACAACACAAACGAACACAGCTTCTTTACACAAGGTCATTTGAGTTTTGCAGAGGGAAATTCGGTTTCTGTTCAAGTTTCAACCCCTTCCCAATGTGTTTATGTGTTTATACACGGTAGGTGGAGCCCTAACTCTAGACATCTCGGAATCCAATCCAGTTCCGTGTTTTCCACCAGATAGCCCACTTGATCGAAGCACTCTTCTCTCCTGGCGCTTTCTTTCTGCGTGCATCCCCTTGGCAGAAATCATCACCACCTTCCCATCCCTCCTAAAACAAGCCACCCACCCATCCTCGCGCTCACCCCCGCCCGCCTTGCCACACAAGCCTCATGTCGCCGGGCTGCACACTCTCATCCACCGTGCAGCGTCCACTTGGCTCCTGCAACAAAACAAAACAAAACCGGTTTGTCATAGCTGACCCTCTGCAACTGACTTGACCGCACTGTTTTGGCGCTCGTGGAGAAAAGTCAGTGAAGGCGATAAAGGCGTCTAGGGGAGATAACGAGGGATAGAGAGGAGAGAGAAAGAGAGGGAGGGAGGGAGAACGGGAGGAGACAGGCGGCAAGAAATACGCCTCTATCCTCCTTCCCCTGCACACTCCAGCGGACTTCCATCCGTCCATCCTCTCGCGTGCCTCCGGATACCAAGCACACACTACCTTACCTGCCGCTTTGCAAAATATTCCCCTCATTTTTGAAATTTCATTTCCTTCCCTATTTGAACAGAAGAGCCGGAGTCAAGTGCGGTCATTTCTCATCTATTTGCAAAAAAGGACTGTACGATAGCGGGCTTAATTTCGCTTCTACTGTGCACGGGATGTGTACTGTATGTATATGCTCCTACTGACACGGTAAGCCTTTCTTTCATTTCTTCCTCTCCATATCAACCTGTGTCTATGCAAATGGCATGGCAACCCGGACTTGCTCATGGGAATGTGGCCTGCAAGGCAACACTTGACCGGTCCCGTTAGATGCGTTAGTGCGTAATGCAATGTAAAGGCGCTATACGGTATAACCATCCCGAATCTTGCGTGGCTGGCTGCATGGGCGTCAAATACCAGCTTGCAAAAAACTAAGCAATTTAATCATATTATAGTATTCCCGTAGAGGATAGAGCTTGTACATTATTATTCTGTTCCGCATGTGTCTGCCTCACTGCAGGGTGCTCTGTGGCGTGATGGATGACAGGCAGTCTTCATCTTCTCAGCATTTCACCCATGTTAGCATGCTGTCATTTGGATATATTGGAATGCGATAAGTCTGCTTTTTTGGTGTGCGCACTAGTCTTAAAATCCCGAGTCAATGCAGCCACTCTGTAATCAAAGCAAGAACCAGCAGGCCAGCGCACACAGGGAGATGTCAATCATGCGGGTTCAAGAGTGAAAGCTATTGCTCTTATTTACTGTGGAAGCGCCTTGGGTTGTAAATGACCTTGATGAAAACTACCAAAGGTGGCACAGTCATTTCCTGTTAAGGTGCTCTTTGTCATCCACATGAAATACAATAACAAGCGCTTATGCCTCATTGTTGCTGTGTTATCAGGAGCACTTCCTGTCAGAAAATGTGGATTGGAAAGCAAGTACACCCTTGTATGACCCTTACTGGAAATTTGTCCTCAGTGTGAGCTGAAGTGATTTTTGTCCTTTTTTTTTTGCACTGACCCTTGTGAGTCACTGGGGATCCGCACTCAGCATCCAAATGGCTCTCAGCTCGGACATAGTGTGCAAATTCTTTGTGCGTGTTACAAAGGTAGTGTAGATGCAAGCAACAAGGCTGGTGACAATGTGTTGACGCATCTGTCATTGCAACAGCTTAAAAGGAATACAAGAGTCAGGTGAGCCACGCCAGCGGGGAAATGGTCAGTGCAGACAGTTATTTGTCTTCTTTGGACTTATTCGCTGCAGCTTCTTTATCTTTTTTTTGTAACCATGTAGATTTGCTTCACCGACATTCTAGTGGCATCTGTTGTAGCGTCCGTCTCGGAGGACATAATTATGTTTGGGGATGACATAAATATCAGTAAAACATCTGTCAGCAGCACATCTGTTAAAGTCAAAGTGATCTTACAGTGCATTGCATTCATTCATCCATAATTCCTGTTTTGTGTGCAATCTTATTAAATCTTCTTGAGAAAAATCTTTTCCATAATACATCTACTTGTTTGGGCTAAATTTAATTTTTTTATAAATTCATTGAATGGCAATTAGTATAAGCAATTCATATCATATCCATGCATGTAAAAAAAAATAAGCTTCTTAAAGTCCTTCTTTGCTGTTCAATGCTTCGGTGGTGTACATACAAAGACAATGTATGTCCGTGATGGTTAGTTTGGAAAACTCTTGTAAACACAGTGAGTACAATAATGCATTTTTCAAAACCGGAAAAGATGGAGCCGTATTTCAGCAGCGAGGGAGATAATGTGGAAAAAAGCCATTCATGCGAGAGAAAGATGCATTCTTCCACATTATGACAACAGGATGTTACGTCCCAGCATGTTTGTCTCCCCCCTTTATCACACAGAATTGACCCCCTCGGCTTCATAATCAAATACGGAACAATCTCTAAAACATCTACCTATAATTTGTTCACATTGTACAAAAGTCTACTGTATTTTCCCGAGATTAAGACTGTTGTAATCAAGCCAAGAATGTGGTTTTATTCTATCCATAAAATTGCTTGAACAAAAACATCTTGGAGCTCTTAAAAATCTATTTCCATGCCAGTGTCATATGAAGTAACACCCCAATTTCTTGACTCTATACTAGTTGTCTGAATAGACAGCACGTCTTCTCCATTCTGACATAATTGATGCAAGTCATGATTAAAAAACAATACATTTTGCACAACTGACACATGGTCGATTAATGAATTGATCAATGTTGCCCATCTCGAGTGAGCCAGCAGACCCAATAGTTTCTTTTTTCTGTTTTCTGATGTGCAATGCTTTCTGCTCGAAATCCGATTAAATTATATATGCTTACGTCGTGGCGGCATGGTTTCATACCTCAGACTGGGTCGGGATCTTTTATTCATCAATTGATCCACTCAAGCAAACACACCTCGGAGACTTTCCAAATCAAATATATTTAATTGATCTGGTAAATATGAATAAATCTAGGTGACTGTCACACCTGAATATTTTTAGAATTTTTTGGATACAAATTTTATTTTTCATTAAAGTGTATTAAAAAACTACTTTTCATGATTATTGGTCATTTAATCAATTCTTGTTTTTTTTATTTGGTACTGTTTTATTATGTCTCAAGGGAGAGATGATTCTGTATTCACCCACCTGATTCAGTTAATGATTCAATCACTGTTTTCTAAAATCTTATTTTGATTAAAAAATAAAGTTTGCGAGAATATTACAATTGAGAGTCTGGAATCAGGCAATTTTAGGACGAATGATGGCACTGAAGATTAGTGATTCATTATTAAAATTGTTGGCGATTTGATAACTGATTAATTCTTAATTAATCAATTAATTTTGACTCGTCTAATCACAGCAACTGTTGTGTTATTTTTTATTTTGTCATCCTCATCCTGAAACTCATACCTTCACTGCCATCTTTTTTTTTTTTTTCTTTTACCGACAGACATAGCAAGCATCTGTGCCATGTCCGACATGAATGCATGCTAGCGCCCATCTTAGGTCAAAGGGCGCAAAAGCAACGACGATGTGTTGTATGAAAAACACTCGCTGTAAAATACCCGGCAATGCACCAAAAAGTCATACAAGCAAGCACATTCAGCAAGAATTGCTTTTCTTCCCGTTGGTCTGAACATCCTTCTTTAATTAGGTCACTAATTCATTTTACTTGTTGTGATTCACAATGCAGATGGAGCTGCTTGTTGGGGGAAGTGTGCAAATGATGATGGTTGTGCACATTCAGAGTGTTCCACTTCATTGGCTAATGGCTTTGTTTGTTTCAGAGCTGTTAACGCTGCACAATATTTGGTTAGGAATGTGGTGAGTGATATGACAATATTAAATCCGCTAATAGAAGCACCGTGTGATTTGAATAAGGGATTCATCGTCATGCGCTTGGTGGGCTCACCCAAACTCAAAGTAAACCTTTTTGTCGAAAGGATTTAGATACACTAAGATATGAGGTGCAGGCTTCATTTATAGTGACGCTGATGACTCAGTTTCAAACAGACTTAATCAACGGAGTTAAATTGAATTTACAAAGTAATACGTGTGATAAATGAGATGAGCTTTTGTTGATTGGACAATATTGGGTCACCGGGTCACCTGTATGGTAGCGGGACAATATTGGCAAGTTGACTTTACATGTGAGCAGTGGCCATTTTTAACAATTCTGAACAATAAAGGCCCTGTTTTTGTGGTCAGCTCAATTGAAGCGCATCTTGTGGGCTTTGCATGCTGGACAGAAGTGCTGGAACTGAGTATGGACCGCTTCTATCGGGGATTTTAGATGCTGTCTGATAATCTGATACTCTTCTTTTTGTAGTTGTTGATATTGGAGCAATATCAATATCTACACTTACAATGTATTACACTTATCTCAATAATTATTATTATTGTCATCATTATCATCGTTATCATCATTATTATCATAATTATCATAATTATCATTATTATTATTGGTAGCAATAGTATGAGAATTCCTTTGTTTGCATATGCCTAATTTACAGCTTAATCTAAAAGTAAGTCCTGCATTCCATAAACATACCAAACATGTGCCAAATACTACAAAAATACACTTTTCTTCTTAGTAGTTTATTTAAGTTTTTGCTTTGTGAACAGAGCAATCTTTGTAGAACAGAGAATCCAATTAAAATATGTTTCCCGTTGGAAATAATGGAGGCAGTACGGTGACATATCTCCCTCATAGTTTGAGAAGTTTTGGAGATTGACGTGTTAATGTGTACTATTAAGCGACAGAATATTTGAATACATAAAAGAGGAGCTCATGCTCAGAATCAAGAAACTTATTTTAAAGAAGCATGAAGCAAGCACAAGACCATATTTAGGGCGACCTGTATCCGCCATATGTTTTCTCACCGCAGAAACTGTAAAAAGTGTTGGGTGGGGCCTGACTTTGGACCAGAATCCAACCTTGACGCAATAATTTGGTGACAGCCTTCGACCTCGATGTACTATGCGAGTGCGTCAAAGCGACAACTCAAAATGAAATTTAAGGAAAGTGAGAGAAATGCTACCGTGCAGTTTGTCACGCTCCATTTTGCGCTTCTTCTTCTTCATCTTTTGTTCGCTTCACATTGTCGTCAAATTCCAGAGTCTGGAATTTCGATATACGTAAGCATAACATCATTCTGATATTGCGTGCATCACAACAGCCCTGCAGTGGAACCAATAATGGAAGGTTTGTATGTAAATTTAAATCCTCTGGCCAGCTTTTGAGTCTGCTTATAGATGCTGGATGTGACACAAAGTGGATGTGACAAGAGTGGAAACTTAAAGTGAGCCAACAGCAGAATGTTAGGGGCACATTATACAAGAGTGGCTCATGAATAGCCTATAATAAACCAGGTAGTGCTGATGATTAAGGGGTCTAAAATCAGGCATCAAAAGTCGATGAAACTATCTTGCAAGTGTTAAGTGGGTATTAAATTTAACACCACCCAGCAACATGAGTGCTGCACGAGGTCTGAACATGTGCTTTCACGAGACCTCTTTCCAATTATTTTTACAGTTGTATACTAGGTAAAATGTTATTTGGAAAATTGTTTGTACTGTTATTCAAGTTTTATTGAGGGCAACCGGTTGACCGTGGAATGGAGTATACGCTTTACATTATTTCCGATGGGAAAGTCCCGACAATCAGTTTCAGGAAATGGATTGTTTTCAGTCACAGTCAGAGGTTGTTTGGGTACTGGATTCGGGAGCAAAGGTTAAATGTTTTTGCACTAAAGGATTTTGGTGCAAAGGGCAAACTATTCTTATTACACTTGTTGAGTTAAAAATATAAAACAAAATAAAAAATAATTACAAAAAACAACACATGATTAAATGTTCTGAATGACAGATGAAAAAAGCACAGTGGGATTGTTTTGAGATTGAAAAAGATCAAATAAATCAATGAGAAGATAACTAGTCCTATCTCAAGCTTTATTTTATTAGGCAGGGGGTTGCTCGAGTTTCTAAGTCCAATGCGTTGACAAAGAACCTTGGGGCTGATTTCCACAAAATGACTTTTATCAAGAATCTCTTCAACAATCTGCACTTCCTCAGCTAATTTATGCGTGTCGAGATAAACGTTTCAGTGTCAGAGACAAAACAAGCGAAGGTTGATTTCCGCTCATTGAGACAACAAACCTTTTTTGCATAACTAAATGGTTACCTTGGCTTAACTCAATTTTATCGTGGGCTTCCCTCAGAGGGCCATTATGACAATGATACCAAATAAATGTCTAATCGTCACATCAAATAGATGGATTACTAGTTTTGAAATCAGAACTAATGTTTTCTTCAGTTATGGTTCAAATTACTGTAAAAAGGGTAAACAATTCTTACAAAATATCAATAGTATTTATTACACATGCAAATTAAAAATGATGGTGCAGATTTTAGCAAGAATCATCGGAGTTGACATGATTTGATCTCACGGGCCATATACTAGAATAACATGATGGGCCGCATCTGGCCCCTGGGCCTTGAGTTTGACACTTATGTCTTAAACTGCAACACCAACATCTTGGTACCACTATATGAGAAGGAGGAAGACTGGATTTCAAAGTCTCAGTTCCTAATGCGTGAACCCCACTTTAACCTAATTCAGAAGCCCCCTTTTCAAACCCTGAACGACATCTCTATGCTGTATTGAATTAATGAGGCTAAATCCTCGACGGTCTTCTTCACCCAGCCAAAGCACTCGGTCATGTGTTAACACATCCTTCCTTCGAGCATCCATTACCCGTCAAAGAATTACTGCGCCTCCTTGCATTTCAACCTCGGACTAGTGACAACTTACTTCTCTCCGCACGTGTGAAGCTGGCCGCGTCTATAATTCAACCCCATTAGTAGTTCACTCAGCGTGAGGGCAGGACGTCGCTACTTTGCAACGTGATTAGACGTCTGCCTGGCTAAAAGGGGGCAGGAGTGGGGGGAGCGGGACTCAGTAGCCGGCTTTATAATCTCAGGGCTCTGACCGCCTCATTGCAGCCATGGCCTTGACAAGACCGACCCCGAAGTGAAAGATATCTTCGTCAGCATAAATTGTACAACTGTTGGGAAGCTTGGAAAAAAAAACACTCCATCTTTTGGGATGTTTGGAAGGAATGTCAACTGTTGGCCGGACTCTTGCCGTCTCCTAGTGGAGCTGTGTGTATACAAGTATGTGTGTGTGCGCAAGTGCTTGTGATACATGTCGTAATCCTGCTCAATGGTTGTATTGTTCAGCAGGAAACTGTAATCGCACTGTTAAACAACATCTGTGGGGATGCATTGGCCAATCAACTGTAAGTATTGATGTTTTGCTGGACAAACAAAAGATGATATTTAAGACACTAACGCTGATTTCAATCTAGTAATTATGATGAATAAGGATGTAATCAAATTCACATAAAATAGATGAAGTAGAATTTTCAAGCCAAAATATGTAATTCCACTGAGAGCATTGCTATAGTAGAAGATGAGTTTTTTTTTTCTTATTAACATTATTAGTTTAACAATACTAATAAAATCCCCAATAAAGATAAACTAAAAATTATAAACAGTGATTACTATTAACAATCGTGTATTAAAATAGGTGCTGTGTATTGCAAAAATGTTTTTTTTTAATGCAATGGTGGTAGGGAATAATAGCGGAAAGACGGCGACTATTCAGCCTTGATGCTTTTTAATTGATTAAATTATGCTAAATTCCAATAAGGGCGAAATCATCTTGCATTTATTTTTCATGTTAATCCTGTTTCATTCAGAGAATAGTTCTCAAATTATTGCCATGCCTCAAATTGTCCCTTAACAACATTTTTTAGCTTTTTTTTTCTATTCACATCAGTAAACAAAGCATTTCCGACTAAACCGTCTCACTCGCTCAGAAGTTATCTCGCCATTTACCATAAATGTCTTTTTCAATCTCCTCTTTTTCTCGCTGTCCTTCTGGCCTCACTCTTTTTCTTCCTTAACAGTCACTGCTCAATAGAATTACACACACATGCATGCCTTTCCTCTTACAGATACTCCATCCACACATCAACGGGCGTAGATCAATTTCCGTCACACTACAGACGTGGCTAGCAACTGTACATATACACACACATACGGGCACACAAACCCACGTGGGAGCTGAATGAGTGGACAAGACCAGAGTGATTGTAAGATGCAAACTCAAAAGGTCTGATGATTATTTTTGTCTCTGCCGGAAATCATTTACAATAGCACTTACGGCTCCCCTCTTCCCCAGTTGAGTCAATTTACACTGTGTGTGTGTGTGTTTTGCTCGCGTCTTTGGTTCATGGCCGCAGTATTGATGTGGGAAATTCCGAGTCGCGTCCCTCCGCCGTTCGACAATCGCATGTTTAGGAGGCCCCCTTTGCTTAGCTTTGAAATGAGTCATCCACAATGTGATGCAACACAGCAGAGCAGATTTGAATTATGGGGCAATGAACAATGAGGTCACGGCAGGGCTGTGGGCATAAATCTCTTGGTGCCGTGTTGTAAAAACAGCGTCTCTTATCAATGGAAGGAACAAGAGTCGGAAAATACAGCATTGTTTTGGCAATACTGCAAATAAAGACGTGCGATTCCAGATAATGGATGTTGTGGAATAGATTTTGTAATGCCACCACGTAATTGTGCTAATTTTGCCTTCTAGTTTTTTCTTCTTGCTGCAGATATTCTTCAGCTAAAGTTCTTCTACCTTGATTGCAAACTGCTGCAATGGCATTCTCAGTGTTCACATGCCTCCTGTGTATCCACCCAAATGCATCCTCTGATATTTTCCGTGTCTTTTTCCTTCTTCAGCAAATAGTCCACAATCAGGGCCTGATGTAATACCATCATCCCCAGGCTCCTCTTAAATTTCCTGCTTACTGGGCTTTTATTCTAACTGCATTACGTACGTACGTCGTCCTTCTCTCGGTACATCTGGTTCTTTTTAGATGCAAATAAAAATCAAACTTAGCTTGATGTCATTTAAAAGTAAATTGGAGAAAATAACAATATACGTATGTCATTTATTCGCTAGTGGATGGTGGCACTGCTGAGATGGAAATCAACATGGCGACGTTTCCATTCCCTGCCTTTTGAGAGGGAGAACGTGCGCCAGGGAGTATTGATCTGAAGCTTACTTGATGGTGTGCCGTGATTGGGCGAGGATGTGGTGGAGGGCCAGGCGGTCACGCTCGATGGAACACCGATATTATCAGATGCAGTCATGATCAATGCTTTGATCCTCATTTGTGTTGTTTTCTTTTCGCCCCTTGAGCTCTTGCGATTGTGTGAAGTATAAAAATACCGCCTTGTTGGGCCTTAAGTTAAATCCCCTTAGACTAGCTGGTGAATAACTATGCAGAGATCTGTGGTTCAATCAGCGAGGTTACTTTTAGCAGCACGTGACGTTAAAATAAGCACAACGGTCTCGTATCGGCTGAGGACAGGACAGTCATCGGAGATAAAATCAAGCATGGCCCTTTACATGGGACTTAGCATGTCACGTTCCCTCCGACGCATCTTCTGCCTCGCGTAATATAATCATTGACGCCACCTGAGTGTTTTACGTAAAGTGGCGCGATAGTGTCACGCCAAGACAGATGAGCACCGCTGTGGCCTGCGAGCCAAGCACTACCTCACATGCACCATGTCCATGCTAACCATGTGAGAAATTGCATACATGTTTATCACAGCCTCGGGATTGGCTCGTTGTTCAGCACTATGTAGGATGGATGACACGGCATCCATCACATGCTTCGAAAGGGAACTGGACCAGTAACTTCCTTGGAGAGGAGGTGCACTGAAATAGCCTTCGATATATTAGATTTTAAAAGAGCTTTGTGTATGTAGTAGTAAAATGAATGTATTTTGGCTATTGGGACTCCCGTAAATAAGATAATATTGTGGTCTACTCTACCTAAAAGTCGGAAGACTTTCGGGACTGTTTCCATTTATCCAAAGAACATTTGAGGTCAAAGGCCTGGCTTTGACATCTAGTTCATCAAAAATAACCCTTCCAAAATTGTAATCCTTTAAGTGATCATTCATAATTTTGTCAATTATGTGGAATTGATCGTTGATTTACCTGGGGCAACTATCGAGTTAATGTTGGCTGTTGAAATAAGAACTGCAATATCATTATTGAAAAAGGGAGCCGAACAACAGAGACAATCTGATTAAAATAACATCAAAACAATATGGAATTAATTTTCACTTCAGTCAATTAACTATTGTGAAATGGCCTTTCCTAATCTCAAAGGTGTTTGATGAGACTAAAGTCAGAGTTCTCAAGACAATCGTTACAGACATCCAAGTAAATGCGATCCACACAAGTTAACTAAAAGTGGAAGAAAGGAAATTGCAATTTGTATTTTATTTTAACTCTAATTGTTTTAAATGGAATTAATAAGATACACAGCAACTTCAAGTGATCCTCTGAATATGAATCTAGAGAAAATAGCGTTGGGGCTCAGAATTAGAGATTTGTTTCCGAACAGGTAAGTTGGAAGCATATAATTGTCCAAAATATCTTGGGAAGGTGGATGATTTCTTTGACCCCTGATCAATTCATTAATTGATTAAGAGGTGTGTCGCAATAGTGTTGCCCTGCCAGGGCTTGGATTGATTTGATTGTGCATGTGGGCATGTCTCATTGTTTGCTGCCGAGCGCTGTTGATTACAGTTCACCGACTCAGAATCACTGGACAAATCAAGCCTGTTTAGTTTAATCACTTACCTCCCTCCCTTGCTTTTTCTCTCTTTCACATATTTATGTGGCACACACCGACAAGTCTTTAATTTTACGCTTGGTTAGGCCACATATACACATTACTCTTCCATATTGCTTATCCTTAGCGTATCGGATCGTTCCAAGTCGAGGGGAAAAGTTGCGGCTTTCCAATAAATGGGACCACACCCTTCAAAGGAACGTACCGCATAAATCTGTAATTGGCATCCACACCAGTTCTGGTGTCTCACGCCGCAATCTGCTGTCAAAGGCGTAGTTACAAAGGGTGTTGTACATAAAACGCTATCATAAGTGTATCAAATCGTAATTACAAACAGCCAGCTTGTGAGTCATGGAGGCGACATGAGACTTCAGTAGAAGTGCCTCCAGGAATCGAAAAAAATAGTTTTACTGCCGGGGAAAAAAGTCACCTTGAATTTTCTGTTTTGTTTCTTTTTACTGAATTATCTGTTGAAGCTCATTGAGTCAGTAATCTAACATTTCCAAATTGAGTAGAACAGAAATGTTTGTTTCAGGTTACCACAAGACCGACACAATCTGTAAAATATTTGAGGTGATTCAGATCGTTTAGTTTCTTATGCTTCCATGACCCATATCCAGATTGTTGCCACTTGAGAGCAAAAAATCTAAATGGTGTCACCCGAGCCACAGTCCAGGTGCCCTTGTTTACTGATAAATGAAAACAGAGACTATTTGTTAGATGTTATTTTTCCCCCCGCCGCTTGCTGTCTGGCCAGTAATCGAAGAAAATGTTGAACCCGTTGACTTGTTTACTTTTTCTGGACCACAGGACTTTGACCTTTGGGAAAGCAAATGGGACCAATGGGAAAATTGAGACGATGTATCATCCTCACATTGGTTTGATTAAAGCAACTGACCTTTAGATTTATTATTGAGAAACCCTGGAGAAATGTATGTTTTAATCTTTCTTTCTACAGTAAGTGTGCATGAAGGTTAAGGTTAGGGCAAGGTTGCGGTTATGAAAAAATAAATTGTTTTTAAAGTTAGAGTATATTGACTGCAAGTGTAGCAAAGAGACAAACAACAAACCCATCTGCCGTGCGATGGCCGCAGATGGAGGGCGAACGATGTCCTACATTGGCAATCAACTTTGGTCGTGTCGATGACAAAGACAAACAGATGTGTCTTGAGACAAAAAAGCGATCGTGGGAACTTCTTTGTTTGGAAATGTGAACAAATAGGTTTTTTTCTGGGAGCGAACTAAGCAACGGTGCACGGTTAATGTATGCATGAACTTTTGCGGTAGCGGCTGCTTTAATCTAGTCATTGGAGTTTTCCCCCCCTTCATGCAAACGAGGCCTAATGAAAAATCTCATTTCATGCCTTGTACCAACCTGTTCCTTTCACACCTACGCATTTAGATCAGTTTCTTTCCACCTCTGTTCCTCCATTCGTCATTCATTGATCCCAGCATTGTTGACCAAGCTCAGTGTGAATAATGCATTCTGTGTTCTGAGAGAGGCCAGACACGAATTAAGATGCTGCATGGGCGGGCGGTGAGGGAGGAGGAGGGGTGGGGAGGGTTGAGGGCTTCACGCCTTACTTATTTCTTTCACTGATCTGTTGCTCCTGGCACTTTCTCCATCATCAAGTTCATGCATACACACACGGGGCATGCAATACATGTTTATTTAGAAGTATGTGTGTATTTTGCACACACACAGTACACATTGAAGGCATCCTTTGTTGCAGTCTCTGACCACTCAACCATAAACGTATTGCTCATGGCCTCTTGTACTGCCTAATAGACACAATTACTGCACAGTCCTGTTGGAGACCTCCATGGAGGTCGTGGCGGTGATTTTTTGTAGATATGCGAGTGCTGCAGTCAGTTCGCATTGCGGCCATTAAAACTATTTTCATTTATGGAGAAAATTATCGACATGGATTCAGAAATACTGGTTGACATTTTTTGCATTATAGTGAAAGTTGAGCTCATGGAAGCTCACAGAATAGCCCGGATAGGAACGATTACCCGGACGCCGCAAGCTCACCTCAAAGCATTCACTAATTGTTCAATCAGACTGCTCTGATGTAATCTCTATTCTGGTCACGGCGTTATATATAGAAGGTTTCGATAATGATTGCTGTGTGTCAGCATTTAGATCATCGGTGTCAAACACAAGGCCCGAGGGCCAGATACGGCCCACCACATCATTTTATGTGGCCCACAAAGACAAATTGTGTATCAACTTCATGTGTCAATACTAAAATTACAAATTGTCTTTTCTCCATTTTTTATTGCCTTATCTTTTTAAAATATTTGAAGTTTTTACTCGTCTCTGATTCCAAAACTATGTAGCCCGTGATAAAAATTAGTTTGACACCTCTGGTTTAGATCCTCAATAAATTTCTTTCCGTCATTTTGGCTTGGCAACAGCATCGACTCTAAATGCAATTCTGAATTATAAGTCGTAGTGTTTGTGTGTCATCCTGGCATGAACGCCGGGCAACAATTGCTGCACGGCAAAGCCAAGGCCAAGACCGAGAGGTGCTTTTTCCGGCGCGCCATCAGTTGTTGCAGTAAACAACATCGCTATACAGCTGCCCATGTGTGCGCACACTTTGTCATTCCATTTAAGACACTCTCACTTTGAGGTTGACCTTGGCGAAATGAGTTTACATAAGCTTAAAAATCTTTCTGGGCAACAGAGTGCTACTAGTATTGAACAAATGGAATGCACTACATTGTGATGGAAAACATGGAAGAATCTTAAGTGTGTAGTCACACTTGCACCCTTAAATTGATTTTATTCCAACTCCAGCCAATTCATTCTCATATATGTTCACCCCAAATAACTTTAGAACAAAATTCGCACGAGCATCGACAAGTCAGGTGCACTGATATTTTCCACATTTCAGATGGCATGGAAAAAAAAAAACATTAGACCACTGATGTAACTGACGTGTCTTTAGTTTAGCATGTCAACATTTGTGAGTTTTTTTTTTTTTTTTTTTTTTTTAAAAAGTCTAATAGCAGCACATTTTTCACCACAGGAGTAACCGTAATGTGTTTGGGGTTTTGCTTTTTAAGTGCACTCGGCAATTTGCTGGTGTATTGTACCCTGCTATCTTGTTCCCATTTATCAGTAAATGTCGGTTTGGCTCCATTTTGTGTCTCTTTCTTTGCTTGGCACTCACTTGTCCATCCAACAAACCTTCCTGTTTACAGTTCTATGACCAACAAGAGTAGGCAATTACATTACATGGTTTCTCGTGACATTTTTTTTGTGCTCTTGGACATTTTAATGTGTCATTGCAAATTCAACTAAGGTGGATTCCAACCCAGCAAATGATCCTTACAAGAGAAAACCATCCTCAGCAGAATAAAGGCTACTTTGTATGCCAGGAATCGAGACGACAATTTGACTGACTGAAAAATGGACTCTGGTGTTTGTCAGAGGAACGGCGCCCATTTAACTCAGTTGTCCTGGCAAGAGATAAAACATCAGCGTGGCGATAGACCATTACGCCGTTATGGACTTTGATACGGCGTCACTTAAAGAGTCATTACATGGCAGGCGCATACGGCCCTTGTGCACACACATCCCCGCGAACCCTAAACAAGCAATCGGGAGTAAAAATGGCCTTGTGCTTCTTGTCTTTGAGTGGCTTATGGCTATTCAAACAATCTAGAGGGTGCTATTATTCTCACAGTGCACGCCATATTCACTTCACATTACGACTTTCTGTCTCAGTTGTGAAAAATGACTCGAGCTTAACTTCAGTGAGCTCCAATAACCTACACACTACCTCCCACTATCTCTTTGCTTTATCGTTGCTCTTTCTGTCTCTCTGCAGGACTTGGGCGTCCAGCTGCCAGTGAGATGTGATTCCCTGGGCGTTCATATCACTTTGACAAAGCAAAGTGTGCTATAACAGGTAAGAATGTGACAGTGTATGTTGATCACATTGTTTTTCTCCGAAGAATTCAAATGGAAGGCTAAGCACTACCTTTCTGGACTAATTGCTCTAGCAGCAATTATGTGATTAACTGCAAATAACTGCTAAAAGGTCCTAGCACATCACAAACATGACACACAATGCTGCATTCGAAAAGCAAAATTTTGCTATGCTTTATTAAGCTGGTGCAGTTTAGCTGAGGTAATATTTTCTTAACATCCATTAAAAGAAGATAATTGTTTTTTTTTTTTCCTTTTCAGGTACCGGTAGTCATAAAAAAAAAACAATCAACCAAAAAAGTTTCTCGTAATTGTAGTTTCATACTACCTTGTACGAAATCTTGCAAAATAATTGTGTTACTAATGACAGACTACACTCGCAAAATTAGCTTTTTCAAGCAGTTAAAAAAAAGTGCCAAAGTGAAACTTTTGCCATTATAAAACCTTGATCAACTATAGGTCAAATAAACAAATGTCTATCTGAATGTAATGGCATGTCTTCCTTTTAAGCATTTTAATTGCCCTCACTGAGTTTTGCCATTAGTGGAGGTCTGCATGGATTTAGATTGTGAACTAATCGAGAAGGAAAAACAGTTGCAAGCAAATAGCATACTCCATTTTCAAAATGCAATAAATCAGAATTGATCATTATGGATTATTCTCCAGTCATTTACAGTACAGGCAGTGTTTGAAGTTGCTTTTTGGTCATTATCAATCATTAAAAGTAAGTTAACTCCAGTTAAATATTCAAACGATCAAACTCTCTAAACCCTCTGGTATTTTTAATAAAGAATGACAAGGTCATAATAATTTCATCTCAGTGGCAGATGCAAAACACATATTTGATAAAATGCTGCCAATATTCAGGAGCATTTTCATTGAATTCAAAACTTTGTATGACTGACAATCGACAAAGGCACAACTTCAAAAGCCTTCGACTTGAGCTTCCATTATATTTTATAATTGCATGTACAAAAATAATACATAATTTTATTCTGTGTGGCAGCAGGTTGAGCACCAAGTATGGCCATCCATCATCTTATTAAACTCTACTGAGATGATGGGTTTCCAAACACAGCAGAGGCCGGCCGGGGGCATAGTCACAAAAAAATATACTCATGCACCTGATGTGCCGATTTTTATTTTTTTTTTTGCACAGAAGCTACTGTATGCACGATGATATTTTTTTTAAGGAGCCAAATTTGACCCATTGTTCTCTCTCGGGATCTCTGGGCTCCATCTGTGCCAGAAAGTGCACTAATTGGCCCGACAAATGTGCCCTCTCAGACTGGTAATGCAATCAGATGTGACACTGTGATGATGTGAGAGTACACAAAATAGCATGCAATGTGCAGAGCTTGTAACATACAATAAAAAAATAATCTATTTTGGGCGAGAAAATGAGAGTTGCTTCGCTCTCATCTTCATAAAGCAACTTTGACAAAATAATATATAAGTAAAATAAGAACAGAGTTGAACAAGTCTAACAACAAAACAACACAGACGCTGCACCATGTGGAGCTCAGACAGCCAGGCAATAAATGTTCATTAGTTGTTAACTTTTTAGAAGTAACTCAGCCCATATGATAATTGCTGACAGATGTTTCAGGCGCCTGTTTGCAGATGTTGTTATGCTGGCTTGGAAATTACCACGTTGATCACGTCCCGCGTAAAGGCCACGCTTCTCAATGTGACCACATGGCGGATAGAGAAGCATCATCGAGTGCGAACGTTGCACAACACAACGCGGCGTCGCTATCGGATTCATTTCAGTCAGCCCGCTGTGGCTTGAAGGCATCAAGAGGAGTTAAAGCGCAAAAGCGGGCCTTCATCTGTCCATGAAGCCACTCAGTGCAACTTATTTACAGTGCATTTACAAGCTGAGCGGGGCTTGTAAAATGTCAGATTTACGAGCGCCTTTTTAATTAGAAATACTGTCTTCTCGAGCCGGCCTGATGAATTGTACGTTCAATTTATTGACGGTAGAGAGGGCTGCTGGTCCTGGGTATCGGCATGCAGCCTTAACATCCTGATTACCATGTTTTTGTACTAAAAGGAGAAATAGGTCACATCTTTCATGTATTAAAAAAAAAAACATGACATTTTATTTCGGTTGTTATTACTCAAGGTCAATAGAATTCATACGAGTCAAAACAGGTTTTGCAAGTTTTTGTGTTATGTTACTTGACTTATAGGGTTTTATTTTTTTATATCATGGTCACTTTTTGAAAGTTAATATTTTTCATACAGAACTCTATACAGTGCAGTACAACCACATTAATTAAGACCGTATTTTGCGGACTATAAGGCGCACCTAAAAACCTAAAGCTTTCTCTAAAGCCAACAGTGCGCCTTATAGTCCGGTGCGCCTTATATATGGACCAAATTCCAAATTTAAACTGGCCCAAAGCATTGTCATGAAATCAATCATAAGTAGCCCGCTGAAGACTATGAATCACGAATCAAAAAGACTATGGATCATTATTTTGTGATTATCAAGTAATTTGATGCATTTGAAGTTGAAATAAAAAAGATAAAATGGAGAATGTTTTGATTTGGATTCAAAATCTGACACTGCGCCTTATACTCCGGTACGTCTTCTAGTCCGGAAAATACGGTATTCTCAAAATAATACCTCTGAAAACTGAACATTATTATAAAAACAGATTTCGCCCTGTCTTATGAATGGGATCATGCTAGTGTAGCTAATATTGTGTACCAGTGTCGGCATATGCCTTAATGAACTTCCTGTTCAGTGTGTCACCCCTAATGTTTCCCTTCCTGGCTCTCACATGAGTCAGTTCTTTTGAAATTCAATTCTGTGATACTAATGCTTCATTTTGCCAAGACAATGAAGCAAAGAAAGAACAACAGGAAAGGGGATATATCAGTCGTCATGTTGGGATTTGAGGCAGGCATGTGCTTCCCGTTAGGCATGGACAATTCCAAAAACTACATTTAATGCATTACCAGTCAGAGCCCACATTTTAAACACACATCGGTTTCATTCAGTAAATATACTCTGCGAATATGACAGCATTTATCACAAGGTGCAATATAAAAAGGAGATTTGCATTCATAACTCTAAATCTGACCTTGATGTGAGGAAAGGATTCAAAGACAAATTCGCTACGCTATCAAGTATGCAATTCCAAAACGCAACACAAAAAAGCTGCTTTAATTAGCCACAAAATATTTACTCACAATAAAGCATATAATAATAATAATCCCCCCAAAATGTTGCATTTCTACATTTAGTTTGCCCCCAAGTATACAACCAAAACGGCCCCCGACATTAAATAGAAAATCTGCAATTAAGGGATAATTCACTTTTTACTGGCACTGTCACCGAGGTATTAATTAACAATTTGTATATTATTGTGTTTTGCAGTGTTGCTCTGCTTCACACTGAGAACACTTTCTAATTAACCTAATGTTTTGGTCGGTGACTACACTGTACATTAGCATTTGTATGCTATTATAATTCAAAGGCCAGCTCTATCAGCCCTTACGCTCATTTTATTGGATCTCTCACACACACATGTAAATGCTTTTTTTGCTCCCCCGCCAACAGTCTCCATTAATACAAGCGTATTGTTCAAGCGTATGACCTTTGCCTTGAGTAGAGAGCCCTTTGTCCTAGAACAATGGAGTCCATATTGAAAACCCTGCCAGTCAATGCCGTCCCTCCAGCTGCTAGAGGAATCGCGCAGATTGTGCAGGGTCCAAGTTGAAGGCTTGGAGGAACGAACTTGTGGAGTGCCTGCATGTGTTTTTTTTTTTCCTTCTCTGTATTGTTTGTTTCTGTAAGATGCAAGCCTGTTCTCAAGAATCACCAGATGGGCTAGCACAATTAAAACCAGCCATATTCCCAAGTGTGCACATATGTGTGTGCTTGTGCACACACATGCGCGCAGCCAGCCATACACGCAAACACACTTAGAGAGCAGGACACAAAGCAGATGTCTCTGGAAAAACGAAACCTGATCGACACTCTGATGCGGTGGAAGTTTGAGTGTCCCAAGCAAAACAGAAGTCAGTCAATCAGTCACTCAATCAATAGATGTTTGTCTGGCTCTCTATCCACAACTAAGAAACAATTATGATGATTTACAGTATTTAGTGGAACTATCAAAGTCACCCTGAAGGTCAAAGAATTTGGAATTTAAACAAAAATTGCTCTTGCAGCTGTCATTTGAGCAAAGATTGTTTCCGGTACCGTACTGCTTTAGGGAAAATCGTCCTGGAAATTTAAAGTCATTCCGCTGACGTCAGCTGAATTCATTTTCACCAAAATACCGTAGTTTCCGCACTATAAGGCGCACCTTCAATGAATGGCCCATTTTAAAACTTTGTCCATATATAAGGCGCACCGGATTATAAGGCGCACCTTCAATGAATGGCCCATTTTAAAGCTTTGTCCATATATAAGATATATACATTTGGCTCGCGGGCCGGACTTTGGACATGCCTGCTGTAGTGGCTCAATATTGGTCCTTATATAAGGCGTACCAGATTATAAGGCGCACTATCGGCTTTTGAGAAAATTGGAGGTTTTTAGGTGCGCCTTACAGTGCAGAAAATACGGTAGTCGCTCCTACCACATACATTGACAGGCAGAAAAAAAAATGGCGGCTGGTGTGAATTGAGAAATAACGCCGTATTGTCAACCAAGTTAACACAGTATTGGCTGTTGTGTGATCAATCAGAGCGTGGCTGTCTGAGTCTTCTATCTCAACATTAGGCCTCGTTGGACTTGTATTGAACCGCAGTAACATATCGGCTCACAGGAAATGAGCTTGGGACTGAAAGGTCACACTTTGGAATCCGACTACTACTGTGGCTGTGAAAACCTCAGCTCTTGAAATCCCTCAACAACTATCATCGGGTCTTTGACCTCTCAGCGCTTAACCTTTAGTTGTTCCAGCTGAACGTCTTGGTGGCCAGCGGTGCGAGGGAGTGTCGGCTTTGCTGAGCAGCGCCCAGGTGCGACTGTGTTCAATGTGCAAAAGCCATCCAACCTTTTCCTTCCTCTCGAGCCCCCCACCTCCCCCTTTAGCCATTCATGCAATGAGCCGGCTTAAATGGGGTCTCATGACTTGGCAGCATGCAATCATGTTCTCTTTTGGCTTTTGAATCCACCTTTGAAAGAACAATAACTAAGAACTAGAGTGGGACCTCTTTCAATTTAAAGGTTTCATTGTTTCACAGCTGAAGCAAACAATGGCCTCCCTTTGCATTTCCTCTTGATAGAACCAGTTTGCAAGGCTAAGTAAGCTGCAGGTATTATTTGGATTTTTAAAACTCTGGATATGAGCATATTCAGGTTTTTTTCCGGTACTTGGCCTTGTGTAAACTGGTATATTATATTCCTTTATGAAAAGGTTATTGACCGCTTGTGAATATAGTGAATGAGTAGTCATTCAACAGTTCAAATTCTTTTGGCAAAATGGCTGGCACAAAATCTTTATGAAGTGGACAAGAAATATTTTAAGTTATAGTTTAGTTAATGTGCTTGCAATACGAGTGGAAAACTGTTAACATTTATCACATAGCATTTCAGAAACAATAAAATGTATCTATTTATTTATCTATTTATCTATCTATGTATCTGTTTATTAGTTTCTTTTTTATTGATCTATTTATTTATCCATTAATTTATTTATCTATCTATGTATCTATTAGTTTCTTTCTTTCTTTCTTTCTTTCTTTCTTTCTTTCTTTCTTTCTTTCTTTCTTTCTTTCTTTCTTTCTTATCGAGTCTGTTTTGGAGTACGTTTCGCAATAAACGCACAAAACAAAACCCACAAAAATAAATGCTGCATATCGTAATCAGTACATTTCAGTGGCAGGCAGGCCAACCTGTGTTGATCCTCAAAGCTTTTCTCACTACTGCTAGTATATGATCCTTAACAGCATCTTCGGAGTATCCTGTTGACTGTGCCAAAGATACTACCTGTCCCTTGTGGAGTCTTAATTTCCCTCTAAGGATCATGACAATGCACCGGCATAACACTCGCACACACACATACACATAAAGCACTTGCGGACACGAATAAGAGGTGACCTGAGTGCTCCTTCACGTATACACGCACACACACAGATACACACCCTTGACAAGAGGGAAATAGCCTTCAGAGATAGCTTTTGTCAACAACTTGGAAAAAGCGCATCTATTTAGCATCAGCGTATTCCTTGAAGGATACGCCATCTTATTTGTGAAGTGGCTGTGTGAAACAAAACAAGTGATGTCAGTTTGCCATGCTTGACTTTCTCCTCCTTTTCTGTTGCTCCCTTTTGGCTACTGACACTCAAATCATTTCAAATGTTTTGATGAGACTACAAGTACTTCTGAAATGACTGACAAAAGTTTGTATTTTATGTATTATGCTAAAATCTTGTGGATAAGTACACGCCTCATCCATACTTGACTCTCAATATCATTCACTCTTAGAAACTTGAATCTTTTCAGAACTTGTTCTGACTGGCAATCCGAGTGGAAGGCCTAGAGCGGCTCCCTCCCTGCATAAAAGATGTGTGGAGCGAGCAATGAAAGTTTGATCACAAATTCCCTGCACGATTAATCATTGATAAACGCAGAGTCTACATACAGTTACATCGCAATTCTCTTTCATATGGGCGGTCAGAATAAAGTAGTGTCGCGATACAGTACAGCATGTGCCCCTAGTCAAATAGTCAAAACTCAAACTCAGTCAAAAGCTCGTTGATGATAAGAGAAAAGCCAAAAAAAAGTACGTCTCCATTAGGGATGTCATACTCGAGTCCGAATCAACATGTTTTTTGTTTTTGTTTTCTTGGACTTGACTCCTTGGCATTATTTTTCAAAGTATCAAAACAGCCATCTGATTGGTTAACTTAACAGCTAGCGCCAAAGCACAAGTCTGTGGGTTCTAAAATTTGTTTTTACAAACAGAAAATACAGTAGGTGGGAATCAGGGACAACAAACCCTGCTGCGGCGATGCCTTCATGTTCATTCATTAGCTTTGAGTTTGCTGCTGTTTTGTGGGCGCCTCTCACTGTTTGGTGGTTTGTTGCTCTCGGTCTACTCCTTGTCGACTGTCATTAATAAAGGAACGTTGTTTTTTTAAATTATTCTTGTTTGTCTAGCATAGGGCCATCTAAAAAAAAAATGTTGAGCATAATGAAATTTTACTCTAACGCTGTGGTGGTGAGAATAGTATTTTTCTGTCTTGATGTTTACTCACCTGGACATGGACTTGAACCCGGACTTTACTTAAATTCATTCTGTGACTCAAACTCAAGTAGGATTTGATAAAGCTGGCCAATTTTGTATTAAATTGGGGAATAGTCCACGATAATACATTTAAAAGTATTAACCGGTATTATTGTTGTCAGCTTATTTTATTCTATACAGACTTGGTGACAGTAACTCTCCACTTTTCTAGCCAGTATTTTAGTTCTTGTTGTCAAAGCCTATTTGAAGAAATGCAAGTATATTTCCAGAGAAAAGAAATTGGTGCCCCTGTGTGACATGAAGAAAAAAGAATATGATGTACTGCACATACAGCATAATATGAAGCAAACAATAATCTCGTAAGAGTTGTCCTCCATCTGTCCCTTTGAATGACTATATTTTCAATGCCGGTGCCCCTTTACTGATTGGAATATATCAACACACGGGGGATATGAGACAGCAATAGGATCCAGACCTGGCGTGATTTGAATATGAAATGATTCAATTATTGATTTCAGTTATTTGGGTCTCGCGCCCTGAGGTGATATTGTAGCAGCGCAATCACCACGCTGACATTTAGCGTCCGTGTTTACCTTTACTGTCTCCGCTGATTGCCTCCAAATCGCTCGCCGTATGTCCTGCCGGAGCTCATTGTATCATCACTTTTGTGCTATTTAGGGAAAAAGTGATGGATGCGGCTTATCAAAAATGCAACAGTTTGTGCGCTCGGCGCTTGTGCGGAAAATAATAACATGCCCTCGCAATCATGGAAGGGTGATTGATACAGGAATGTAATTGAGCAATATTGAACATTGCAAGCCTAAAAAAAAGAAAGAAATGTGTGCCTGCTAGGAATGAAATAGGGTTTGAAGTTCTCACCTTGACAGTGATGGAGACGTGAACTTCGATCCCCGGATATGCCTGCAAGCTGTGCTCTTAAGCTCAGCTCCAGCTCTGCAGGGACAGTAAATGCCTCGATTTTTATCTGATAATATTCCAGGTACACCTCTGAATAACTGCTGCTGCGTCGCCTGGCTCCCTGTATACTTTGAAGAAAATCGCTTTTTCGCTTTCCATTCGTTTGCGCCGATAGACGTGAAAATGTAATATCTGACGAATGTGTTTGCTGACAAATATTCCCAATATCGTCGCGGACATCTGTCATGAGACATTTTATGCGCACGGTTGCGCTGAGCTGCACGGCTGTCAAAGTGACTCCAAAAGAGGTAGTTTTAATGTCACTCCACTAAATAGAAATGTTTTTTTCCTTGCATCCACTGGTGGATTTCATACTTATGAGTCAAGTTGACAATGTGGAAAATGAAAGCAGTCCTCCTAGGTGGATTCCGCCGTATTTCTGATGCCATTTTCTCAGCAGTTAGACAATCCAACGTTAAGTGGATGTTTTATACTAGCGTTGGTGTTCATGCATTATTGAATTATGAACAGGGCCCGGTCTGGTAAGGGCCTTTTTGAATAAATATTTCACTACCCTGATCTACCCAGTTTCTACCTGCTCTGTAATGTAAGTGGCAAGGGATGGGCCTGCAGTTCTCAAGCAAAAATTATTTCGCTTCTTAATTTAAACAGCGTAATCCGCATCTATAACTTAGAATTGCTGAATCGGAACAAATCTGTCACATTATTTCCTGGCAAAGTTAAAACATTGTTACTTTATCGAGGTCATCTGAATCTTTAGAAGTTTCATGGAAAGGGAGAACAATAGATTTAAGGAGCCGGAGGACAGGGGACATTTTTAATCTTCTTTGCAGAGCATCGGGCACTGGTGGATTGAAGGATGGCGGAGGCAGCAAGACAAAAAATAAAAGAGAATTAAGGTTGAGATACTGCAAGCTTATGTTGAATTTTGGGTTGGTATCGATCAGCTACCTCAGGGAGAGCACGGTGCAATGCTAGTGGGAGCATGTGACCATACTAGAATAAAGTGTAATTGCACATACACTACAGTAGGTGGCAGTAGTGTTCTCAGCAGGGAGAGATATTTTTTTTTATTTTTCAAAATCAAAATTTTCTTTTTCCCAGGTTGGTATAACAGAAAATAATAGAGAATTTAGATGACCATTATATTAAAATTGCAAGATTTCGACCCAAGATTGACGAGTACCATTTTTCAAAAGACAAGACGACGAAGATGGATGTGGTAGTGTTCAATTGAACAATAATGGAACTTTCAAGAATCAACAGTGTATGACGTGGACGGTCTTACTAGAAAAATGATTTCCAAGAAAATGGAGCAGGCGGCGGGCTATTTATACAACGACGGAAGCAACAATCACCGTGTAGTTAGCAAACCAAAGTTCGCATGAGAAAACACCAGGTGACAAAATGTTTATCACAAAAACATGATTTTTCATGCTTTGCAAGTTATTCACAAACATCATTTGTTACTCTTGTATATAATAATTAATTTAGCCACTATGGTGCTCAGAAGATCAAAATGGGCAATTCCAAATATTAGCAGCTTTCCATAAGGATCCTAATTATGAAATGAATAGAAATAAGGACACCAACTAAAATGCTAAATGGGCAGAACAAGATAACTGAGTCCTTGATTTTTTTTAGGGTATTTCAATCTAGGCCACACACGTCATTTCCTGCCTGTCTGTCTGTCTCCACATCAGCACAGCATCACTCACTGCTGAGGTAGCTGTTCTCCCTACTGTACAGAACAACCCCCCCCCAACACACACATCCACACTGGCGCAAACTTCGCCTCGACGCGCCTGTGGCTTTAAGGCAAGGCTTTTGATGGATACACTGTGACAGGACTGGGTTCGGAGCCCAGCGACAGAGGACGAGCGAGTAGCGAGTGAATGTGTGACGAAGAATGCAGATGAATCAAAGTGAAGAAAACAATGGCTGTGGCAGTGGAATCAACATCACTGTATCTCTAGTTGACATAATTGATTGTATCAGAGGCAGTTTTGTAAAGCATTACCTCTCCCTGAACGTGAACGAATGACTATGCGGATGACTGTGTGTGGCAACTGTGGAGGAATTTAAATCGTTTTTACAACCAAAAGTGAAAGGATTTTTTTTTTTCTTCTTCCCATCTTCTGGCTTGATTGAATACATCTTTCTGACATCTCAGTCCCAACAAGTTAATATTTTAGAGCACTTATCTCCACATCAGAGATGACAAACCCAACAGTTAATCATTGAATAATACGTAGTTTAATCCTTCCAGTACAAATATTGAGTACAACCAGGTAGAGCAACACTGGCTGCCTTTTAATAAAAACTATTCTATACAATGAAATACGATAGGATACGATACAATACTACAATGCGATACTACACAATAACAATACTACGATGCGATACAAAACAATGCGATATGACGCGATACAATACTTCCTATTGGGACTCAAACTGTATAAGGTGCCACCACAGTAAACATAAAATATCAAGTACATAGGTTAATAATTACATTTTGGTGAATGACTTTAAAATAGAAAGATTTTGATCATATGAGCTATATTTGTTTGGCATTCGATGTCCAGAGGGTAAGCAAGGCTTTAAACGGAAACAACTAGTAGGCTGATTCATGTTTGTAGTGTTTTTTTGTATAAACATAATCAGGGTAGTTATGTTATAAATTTTTCAGTCTCCTTAGATGTGTCAAGATAAGGGCTAATAAGTTGGCAGTGTGGAGAAACTTTGGATGCAGTGTCAAAAACACGACAATTAAAAAGATATGCTCAATGTGGCGTGATTAATTGAGCAATAGACTTTGCCATCTGATGCTCTACATTGTTATCTTTCGAGTGCAAAGTTAATATGAGAACTGTGTAGGTGTCCCAAATGTGGCCCGGTCCGAAAGTGTTACTGTGTAAATGAATATTTGTTCAATCATGATATTTGGTTGATTCAGATCGCTTTTGTCACTCCCACTGCAACCAACTGCCTCCACCCTATCAGCCTCGGTCCCTCTGTCACTGTTTTATCCCGCACTTCCATCTCAATTTTCCTCAGCCTATTTCCTTCTTGACCTCTGTATCTCCTTCATCTCTCTTTCCTTCTCTCATATTCTTTATCTCGTTCCTTTATCCTACTTGCTCCCTCCTTCCATGACGTCTAGTCTCGTGAGGGAAAGACAGCGTGTGCAGCTCATGAGGGAAAGAAGACGCGTGCAGTTGATTAGACAGCAGCATTAGAAAGTTCACATTGGATCAGAATGGAGTGTCTAGCCGCCAGGCAATGAGGGATACAAACGCCGGAGCATATAGACGAGGTCGTCGGCGGTGGAATTTTCAGGGAGGTTTTGGGCGCATCAGATTTCCGGGCGCATCCTCGGAGCAGTTGGGGGGCAGCCATGCGGAAACGACAGTGGTCCGGTCAAAGCCGAAACTCTCCCAGATGCAATTTTCTGACGGGCGGAGAATGTCTAACATGGAGGGGGGTGGGGTGCTCCTGAGCCCATAGCTTTCAGGGAAAATAATTTTGAAAGGAACAAATCTTTAACGAGAATTTGCCGTTCCCTCCTAATTGGTTATGAATGTTGCAAAGCCAAAAAGCCACACAAGGACAGAAATAAATTAATGACCAGTGATCTGGCTAATGAACTTCATAAAAATAACCAAACACATTCTTAGGGGGATTTCTAGCTTAAAGGGTTTTTGGTTGGTATTTATTTTTTGGTTTTGCAATCATGTTCTGATACGTGAACACATTTTAAAAAAATTAAAAATGCTAAAAAGATCTGCCACGTTATGAATAATAAGTACCAAAAGACATATAAAACAAGAATGAAGACAATTAGATGTAATTACAAAATAGACATCAGGCTACATGCGACTAGCCAGACATTGCCGCCGAGAATTTTAAAGTGACCACAGCATGTCAAACTGATGTAGGGGTGACCTATTGCTCTAAGGCTACACACTCCTGCGCTCTGCACTTCTTTGCTGGGAAGCCACACAAAAGATTTACAAGGCACACTGTATGTTATAAATTGCCAGGCAGGCCACTTGTCTTCAGGGCACAATGAAAATAGTGCACATTCCTACAGTCAGGCAGGCAGGCCCCGCACCCATCTAATCGTGAATGTGTGTGTGTCGTATTGTTGCGTGGAAAACAACTCGTGGGTGTAGCCATACTGCAGCAAGATGCATCCGGCCAATGTAACAATGTGTCATCTTTAGTCGACGTCGGATTTATTCAGATAATGGAGTGTGTGTGTGGAAATGGTAATCATCAGTTTTAGAGCCAAACTACCATGTTTATAAAACATTTGTTGACCGCATTGTTGTGTTTTTAAAGAATCATAAAATTAGATGTTAAAATATATATACAGTATCAATGGTGTCAGGCCAAAACCTCATAAGTCATATTTTGGTGAGGTTCATATATTTTCAAAAATCTATACTTTTGGTGAGTACAGACTCAGATTGATCAATTTCCACCCTAATGATCATTGTTGGTCCTGTATTTACTCTGTATCGGATTAACACCAAATCTTGCAATATCACACACCATTAACGAAATCCTAGCTGTTTGTTGTTTATCACGCTAAAGTGTGTTAAAACCCGGGACAAAAAAAACAAAAAACATGTGACTGTTAATTAGGAATCTAATTTGCTTCGTGTGGGCTCCACCACACGCAACGACAATATGGATGCATGTTGAGGGCGTCACGTCAAGACATCCATGTCATCGGGAGCTGACAGGTTGTGCTGTCTCAGTACGAGCCTCCAGTCACTCTCAGGGGCCCCTCACTGCTAATCATTATCTTGGGCATCATCAGCAGAGGGCAATTACAATGAAAGGGGAGGGGGTCTCCATTCAAAAGCGCTCATGGTGGTTCAAATGTGTGCACGGTGTATTTACACAGTATCCATCCGTTGCACTTCACTGTGCATGCTTGTTTGCAAGTGCTTGTCTGGCTCGTTACAGGCCATTACAGGCGATGCAAAGAACAATCACCTACCTACCCTTCCTGGATTGTCTTTTTATCTACCTGTGTGAGTGTCACTCTAATCAAATTTCTGCCTGTCTACCAGTCTGGTGCTGATGATAATGTGCTTCACTGCCCTCTCACTCTGTGTCACCCACCCAACCTCATTAAGCACACACGGGAAGGGTCCGTGGTGGTTTAACCCACCCTAGCAAGCCAACTGGAGGTAATTTACCATAGCTCGGCAGACACATGCCATTTTACTGAACACAGCGCACGTCCCCCTGAGCTTTGCTCCCGCTCAGACTTTTCACTCCAATGGAGCACAAAAGAGCGAGAGTCTTAAGAAAGACAGGAAGTAGAGAAGGAGCAATAAAAGAGGCATTTGGTGTCAAGCGCCCCCTTGCAGAGGTGCAAGGCATTGTGATGTGAAACAATACAATACAAAACCAAACAATATCTTATTTTACAACAGCTGCAGCTTCACAAATAACAATGGGGACAACCACAAAGATATTGAAAACAGAAAACTGCCATCTGTTTGAAATATTGCAAAACCTTTCCCACCCCAACCTCAATATTAATGAACCATCTCGATATAATGCAAACCACAGTCACAATAAGAAACGTGTTAAATTAACATGTCTCATGCAGTGGCAGTGAAATCTGATCTTAATTTCCTTCGCAAAGGCAGAATACGCGATACACGTTTTACCGATTAAAAATAACTAGAATTGCTTCTGTCATTTTGTTTTATGCACTTTAATTACAATAACCAATTTGTTATCAAGCACTTTGAGCAATTGTTTCTGAAACTTGCGCTTTGCTAATTATGTGCATGCTTGTCTGTCACGACTGAATTCCGCTATTTGATTTAATTCTAATTAGGAAAGACATATAAATAGAAGCAAGGAGAAAATGATGGAATTTGTTGAATCACTACCATGCAACATTATTCTGAGATTTGGATACAGCTTGGGTTAGCAAACACAGCATGGGCACATTTGAGAATCTCTGCCGCAAGGATGAGGGGGGAGGGGGATATATGGGGGGGTCGGGTATCTGGTCTCCTAGCGATAAGCATGTGTGTTGCAGACTGTGAATGCACGAACGTCTGCGTGTGTGTATGTGACATCTGTTGACAAGGTAGCCTAGTCCGGTCAGCCCTCATTAGTGGAAGAGAGAATCCCTGAATGAGGAGTTCTGCGACAGACAGTACTCTCTCGTTAGGGGATAGTGCGCAAGAACACACCGCTAGGGTCAGATCGTCTTGGCACACAGAATCTGCACAACATCAATTAGTTCATAGATGGTTGCAATCTATTCTGTCAGTGTTGTGGCCCTGGCAACTGCCTGCAAAGAGTTATTATTCAGGGCTGGAACATATGTACGTACACAGGACATAAATACTAATTCCCCAGAGCATGCAATATATTGACGATTGGGTTATGCATTATAAATTCAGACGCATTGTTTTTGTCATTTCGACTTACTTTTCAAAATGCTTTGAGCAGATGTGTGCAACAGAGGCAAAAATACCGCAGCTAAGCTGAACAGAATCTGGACGGAGACGAAGGTTGAGTTTGTCTTCAAATTTCCCAAACCATTTTAATTTACTGTAAGATATGAATACTTTGGTTCCAAGTATCTTAAAAGATTTATTAACAATGTTTGAATTATTTTAGGAGTATCCAAAGACGTTAATCACAATGCAAACTATTTGAAGAGACCTGAATAAATAATAGAAACATCCTGATTGGACTCAATGTTACAATTACACTTAAAAAAAAATGTGTTGAATGAATTAAATTTGAATATATGGATCCAGATAGATTGTTCAAGTACAAATATAGTCTACATTTTCTTGGATGTATAGTTTAAAAAAAAATAGATGGATCCAGATGAATTTATTTTGTGCAAACACTAAAATAAATAAAATTTTATGACTTCAACCATTTTTTTCCAGTGATGTATTAATTATGCTGAGACATTATTCAAAATCCAAGGTGTTTTGCAATTCCACTGTGGCTTAAAACACGCCAGCAACACAAAGCATTTGAAAACCTCAACCTGCCATATTTCATATTTTCAATCGCAACAAACAGTTTAACTAACTAGTTAAGGCTTAATGATGCAGCACTCATCTCTAATATAACACCTCAGTTACTTCATCAATTTAACACAGAGTGGATTCAGATGGAGCTCACAGTATTTGCCAAACCTTTAGACAGACCGTGTAAACACAACACATATGTTCTTCTGATTAGCACCATTACTGCCTATTTACCTCATCATATGGAAACCGATCAACACATAAGATGCTGAATTGCCAAACCACAACAATGCTCAACGATCAAGCGTGGACAATATAATTAGCCAAGCATGTGTAAGAATCCGACTGATGTGAATTATGAACTTGAATGATTTAAAGTCAGATTAGCTTGAGGCTGTCATTCAATTGCTCCTGTGTGCAAAGTCAAGCGCGGTGGAAATGAGAGGGTTAATTAACCGATGGGGGGAGACAGTGGTCGAGCAGCATACGGAGTGATAGAATAGCTTTTGAATTATGGAACAGTGGAATGCTGCGGCTGGTGGCGTCCGGCCATATGTCAGCGTATACCGCCTGTGTCTAACCGAGGGACAGCTGGTCAGATTGCTCATGTTCAAGTGAGTTAGAAAGCAATCAATCAAAATGGGGCAGCTTGTTGAGTTGTTTAAACGGGTCTAGAATACGCCGCTTGCCTATTGTTGGTGCCATTAGGGATTTGTCAGGTAGTGAAGATATTAAATGAGGCCCCAAAAGAAACATCACCTTGTCGTAGAGGAGATAAAGCCTCGGAGGTCATGTTCAAGATGATTTAGCAGAAAGCCTTAGTTGATGAGGCTGGAGTAGTTACATTATTACACGTACGATTTTCAATTTCGACTGACAGACGTTCAAAGCATTCAAGGAAATGGTTGCTATATTTTCTCTTCCGCCCTTTTAGCTGTTGGCAAGTTGTAGAAAGGACGTTTATAGATTTGCATCAATATTTAAGAGACTCTATTTTCAGCACAAGCCTTCAGTGCATACCAATGTGTTCGTTGGTATCTCCATTTCAATTATGAATCAAAATGCAGAAAATATTTGACACAATTTTGTCCTATAGTCATTTTTCAAAGTCGTCTCTCTAACACCATCAGTGTAATGTCAGCGTGTTATTGTCGGTGACAAGATTATTTTTTTTTAATTTTGCCTCACCATTTTGGCTGCGTATGAACAAATGGTAATGCTAAATTGCTAGCACAAAAATTATGCCTCAAGCATTTTTTGACCCAAACTACTGACCTTCCCATTTCACTCCTGATAAATAATTTTACATACTTTTGTCAAAATTCACCATAAGTGGTTTATCAGATATAGTAATGAACGAAGGTCATATATTTTTTCCAAAATGTCAAAAGTTGACACAATTACTACATCCCCACAGCATGGCCTCCCGATTTATATGGATGTACAACAATCGGTGACAGGTCAAGTATTCATGCAGCTGCCAGGTGCTAATTCTAATTTATTACCCCAATTTAAAGCAAATTTTTCATTTTTCAGATTTATTTGGAGAAAGCACAGGGTCAATAAAAACCCAGATGACCATTCCCAGCTAAACCCAATCTCAAGTGTGCACACGTCTTCTCTGTACTGTCTCCAGCATGAAGCTTTTTGTCATTGCGGCTACTCAGGGGATGCATTATGCATATACAGCATGTCTCTGGTGCTTACAGAAGGTCAACGTGTCAGCTTGGCAGTTTAAATATATGAAATAGAAACCTGCTATTCACTTAATAGTTGCAGCAGAAGCAACGCGGCTATTTGCCTACACAGCATGACATGATGGAGATGCACTCTGTCTCTTAGTCTCTGCTGGGCTTCAAACTGTTTGGTCACCCTGATCAATAGTCTCTGTTACACATGATATATTTCCCATGGCTCTGACTTGCTGCTTTTGCTCCATCTGTGCCATGCGCCTGCCCGTGCTCCTCTCCGATTCCCTGTGAAGGCTTTGAGGCATTTGAGCTGCCGTTATTGTTGAAACGCTCCCGCAAATGGTCATTTTATTTTAATTGGAATGCGAGATCAATGAGGTTAGAAAGTGGCAGTTTGAGAGTACGTAAAGAAAAATGTTGCATTGATGCCTTGCTCGGTTTTCAGCACAAATCCATGGCTGTTTTGAAAACAGTAGGAGAAATGATGCAAAAAAAAAAAATAACAGCCACCATCCTGTTATTGTTTATAGTGGATTGCATAATTAGACTCAAAGCTGACTTTAAAGCTGACTCGAAACTGAGATTGAAGCACGATTGCAACATTTAACTTGTTTTAAAACATTCTTTTTTGGCAGACAGATTGAAATTGTGGGATGCATACTTTCTCATTAGTGCTTCAAACTGTCTTCAATCTTTTATAACTAAATAAACTTTAGACCTGTAAATACAGCAACATCAGATAATTTCCGGTTGCAGAGACATGCCCACCGAGTCATTTCGATTATTTTTTTCAAGTATTAGTGTGCTTTTAAACATCTGCTCCCCACACTCCACACACAGTTGATATTCAATTTCTACATATTGCACACTAGTATTAAATTATGAGTCGTTATGTGTGACGACGGTAAGCGGCAGAGGCTGTTTAGTGTTTGTATGTTTTTACAGTTCAGAGCAGAAAAATATGTTTTCTTTTTTTTATGATGCATTATTAAAAAGGCTTTTACCATTCCCAAGTGTGCTTTGAGGATTAGAAGCGTGTGGAAAGTAATGTTTGACTAGCAAATGAAAATTCATTAAAAATCCTCCAAGCTTGCAATTACTTGGATCAAGATTGCATTTAATATTTTGTAACCTCTTTCTATTATTTTCAATACAATTTTACACCTTTGCATTGTATAAACACAAGCATAAACACATGACCAATGTTTTTTTTTTTTGGGTTATTTTTCAGGTTTGCTAATAAGTTGTAAAAAGCAGGAAGTACATCCTCCTCTACTTCCGGGCCAACCGAACGTCATGTGGACCAGATGCCTCCTCTTCCTCTCAATCTTGTTTGCTCCCATTGCCATCGGTAAGAATTTTCACACAAGCCTCACTATCTTTAAGGGACTGAAAATTCCATCGCTTCACTACTATGTATGTCAAATGACCAAACCGAAAAAATGTATTATTTCAATACCATTTATCAACCACCATTCATTAAAGATTTAAAATCTAGCCACATTCATACTTGGGGGTGGTACGTCACTTAAGATAACTCGCTTGTAAACTCCACATACAGGAAGCCTCGAGCCGAGTTCTGTAATGATGACATGCAAGGCCACCGTGCTTCTGTTAATCACGGTTCACAATAACAAGCACAATCAATCATACGTATTGTATACTTACTCTTACATGACGTGCACTTGGGGAAATATGAAAAGGGAGGTTGGACGTTGCCTTGACTATACAGAAAGGCGATTTGACAATGACACATCATGTGAATCATTGACTTTGTATTGATATTGGAGTTATTATTATATTTCTCCTCTCTGTCACATCCCTTTCATGATGCTCAAAAGGCATTTCAAGTTTCCCCTGCAATAATGAGCACATTTTTGCTAAACCGATTTAAATTTAATTTGGTGCAGGATTACCAATGTGCACCATTTTGCATCGGGATGACGATGCTTTTTTTTTTTTTTTCCCATGCTTCAGTTATTACAAGCAAGTGCTCAGATGCCCCAGCCGCTTGTCTGTGTATTTCCCCCTGTTGCTGCTGCACTTTGATGTCTGCTAGAGGGAGCTCTGGCCCTCTTGGACTTAATCCCATTAATGGCTTCTGTCAATCACCCCGTTGTGAAGAAAAGCTGCTGCGGATGAGCTCAACACACTTGCACAGGTCTCTAGTGTGTGCACTTGCACCTGCATACTCACACTGCAGACATGGATGCTCATGAAATGATGAAATAAAATATACGCCTAGGTCCCATTTCAAAACAGTTTTTTTAGTTTTAGTGCCAGTCTAAGGCATTTGTATCGATGTCTAAAGAATAAGTTGACATATGCAAATGATGCTGTTGATACTTAAGCAGGATTAGTTGAAACAAAGACCCTTTGCTTGAGGACACGGCATCTTCTTCTTCACAGAGCCTTGGCTTGTCATTAGGCCAAGGGATGCATGCTTGACATTACCCATGTAGATCACTGCAGTGTTCTACTTCTATAATTATCCATAGAAGGATCCCAAGCAAACTGGATCCAGCAAAGGTTGGTCTCCAATATCTATCAACCCATTCAAACTATGCCAACCATCCATTTGTTACTGCTCGGGGTCATGGCGAGGAGATGTAGCCTATTCCAAATGACACCCTGAATCACTTGCCAATCAACCACAAGACATTGACAATCATAACTGTGGTCACTGTGAGAGAATCGATCCTACGCTGCCTGTGTGAAATTCAGCAGTGAATGACTTACAAAGCGATGCATTCTTCCTGAAAGTGGCAGAAAAAAATATCCATTCACTAAGAGTCTGCACTTTCATCACTGAGACCGATTCAATATGCATTTGTACACAATACTGATGTTACGATACAGTTCATTCTCTGTTCATCTCATGTAATGTTCTACAATTGGAGTTTGGGGGATTTGCAGAAGCTCTAAGTTACATTTAGTTCTGTCTGGATTGTTACAGATGTTGTGCATTGTTTAGACAATACAGTAATTCATGGGGGACAAGGACCAAGTACCGTTATAAATTGAGAAACAACTAAATCCATGTTTAATGTTCAGAATTACCTATACTATAAGTAATGATAACTAGTGTTGGGATAACGAAGCTTCAAATTTGCTTCATGAACCAGTTGTACTTTTTGGACTCCTCTTTATTCAACAGGGCTGAAATCACACCAACTTGTCATTTCTTAAACCCCTTTCTTTAAATCAACAGCGGCATCTAGAAGAGTCGAAAAAACAACTGATTCATGAAATTTGAACTTTCAGTTTCATCACCAGAAAATGGGAATCGGTGAGATTTTCAGTGTGCCAAAAAAAAAAAAAAACAACAAAGAAGTTGAATTCAATAGTGACACTTGAGTAGTGAAATTTTGTCACAACTTAGCTGCCACCCTAAAACCTCCTTCAACAAAAGGTCCTTTATGCCTGAACTCTAACAACAAGTTTATTTCTGCAAACATGACGCTGAATGTTGTCCAACTTCAACCAACAACTTCACTCAACCTTGACCTTCCTGTACACAGTAGTTTAACAATTACCATGCCACATCATAAATCAAAGTTTTCAAAAGTGAGTTGAAAAAACAAGAGGGGCATATCACCGCGGCGGGAGTGCTATGTGCCATTTTTGGCCAAAGTCAAGGACTTTTAGCTGTGATATGATAAAAAAAGCATGAGGATGGAGACTACATAAGTAGTGTAAATGTGGGACTGATTTAAAATAAATTGTAATGTGTGCAAAGGGTCACTTCTGTGACCTCCAAATGTCACTCTGGGTGTTTTTAGGGGTGGGAGGGTGGCTGATTTATGTGATTTTAGTAGTTTTTTGACAATGTAAGGAAAAGCTGCTGCACTTTTCCTGCCTCAACCGAGGCAGCATTTCAGTCACTTGGGAGCATTGAAGAGAAAAGTCTCGCCTCTATAAAAGTGCACATGCGGGAATGTGGGGATGGTTTTTCTATAATATGTTGCATCTCAGCTCCAAAATATTCTTTCATAACTTTTATAGCTGTATAGATTGCAGTACACATAAATTGTCTGGTCCAGGACAGAGGAACACACAGGCTGTTGTTAGATAGTTCACCTCACTGCTGTTTTTTTCATTGGTTGACAATAAAATGAAACTAGAACTAGAAAAATGCGATTCCATCAAAAATTGACTGAGGATACTGTGATGCTGTCTTGGAGCTAAAATGGCAAAGAAAGAAAATAATACAAGTCTGTCAGAGCATATCAAATCCATCCTCAGAAACTATGCAAATACACTATGTCCCTGAACGTCTGTGAGAAAAAGAGAACAATAGATGAGGAGCAGAAAAATCTAACTTGATTTTTAGTCAGTGTTTCCATTTGTGAGTGATGAATATCAGAACCTTCCCCCTTGATGGGTTATAACATTATAGTTGCTGCTGAACGGTTTTTGTACGGGCAATGTTTAAAGTAAAGTTCTTTGAATATGACCAAATAAGACTTAATCTCAAGAAAATATTAATTATTAACTGAAATGACCAAGGGCTAATGTGAAGATGAGTTGTATTGCAGATCCATCAAGTTAACTTAAATGACTGGAATTTCAATGCTGCATAATTCATGTGTAGTGTTTGACATTTTTCTCCTCTGAACAATTTTTGTTGAGGTTGATCCTCTTTTGGAATATCATAAAAAGATGAAAATAAAATGTACACAATATCATTTCCCACAAATGAAATTATATATTTATATTATATTATATTATATTATATTATATTATATTATATTATATTATATTATATATTTGCCCGTGAATTACCATCGAGTCTCTAATTGCTTTTGATGTTGATGACCTTGCATTTAACAGTGCGGCAAAAATGTGATAATTTCATTCATCCATTGACACGTATTGAATAGGTTGAGAGAAATGTGCAAAACATTCCTTCTGCCTCTATTGTAGAGTTCCCGCTGCAAGCAACATCAAAGTGATTGCTTGACTTGCTCGGCGGCCGCGCACTCTCACCCTTTAAAATATCTTTTGCCGTGTTTGCATCCGTTGCTCAAACATTAACAAAAGCCAAAAACACTTGGCAGTCCAAGCGAGGCAATCGCCTTATAAGTATATATATCCTCCTCTCCCTCACCTTCGCCTTCTCCTTTCCATCTCTTCACCTCATCTGCCACTCTCTTGTTCTTGGCCCAAATGTAAAAATCGATATCCTTTTGTTTCAGTCCCCCGAGGCGACGAGAGCGTCCAAATAAGATTGTCTGTGCCGTCTGCGGCTGCCAAGTTTGTGTCACCACTTACATCGGCACTGACACATTAACATGCGATCACACCTTGCCGTGTGTGTGCTCACACGCATGACTTCGAGCGGATCTCCTGTACAGAGAAAGGGTTATGCCACTGACACAAATATGAGTTTTTGAGAGGCGTGTTAAACACCGTTTTATAGGTGAAGCTGCTAATAAAAAAAAAAAAAGACGAGACAGGACATCGTGTCTGGTGAACAACATTTACTGCCTTGCGATGAATTTCAAGACCTCTTATTTGAGTTAAGAGGTGTTTGTGTCTTATTATGGCCTAGTGGAGACCCTGCAAACATGTAAAGCAAAGCCACTCTACACTGCCACATCACAATACAAAATATTGATCGTGTCACGCTTCAATTAACCACTCTCTTCAAAAGTGACATTGGTGCTCACTAAGACATAATAAATCCATTGAAGGAAATGCACATTAACACAGTAATGACCCACTGGCCCACTATGTGCACACAAACACAAAGCTTCTAGTACTGCTAAGACACACGTCTTTTCAGAAGTTGTGCTGAAGGTTGAGTGATAGCCTCTGGGTCTTTATGCGTGTGTGTGTGTGTGCGTGCATGAACGTGTTCATTAGAGAGGACCTTTTCAGTAAATGTCATTTATATATCAGTCTTATCTCAGAGCCATCTTATGCCATTATCAATGCAGAGCCCTTGAGAGCTACGCTGATATTGCGCAATGCAAGCCGTAAATTTATGTCTCTACATGTCATCATTTGCCAATGCGTGTGTGTGTGTGTGTGTGTGTGGGGGGGGGGGGGGGGTGCAGGCAGAGTGGTGAAGGGCAGCATTAACCAAAGTCCGGGCAGCGTGTCATTGAGCTCATTCAGATTCTTCGCTGCATCTGTGTAACCCTGATGCTCGTCCAACCAATGGGAAAGCGAGGGATGACGAGGTTGCTATGGTTACGAGAAAAGGAAACGCAAGAAAGTTGCTGCTGAACCTCACTTTTCAGGGACGTTTTTTTTTGGGTTTTGTATTTTTTGTCTTTTTGCTGCATGCAGAGCGCAGAGTATTGATTTTTTGTAGTCTTTAAAATATGTTCAACTACTACAACAACAAAATAGATGTTAAACGACACCAATTATCGAACTGAACATGCATTAAAAAATAAATAAATACAACCTCTGGTGTGTATCACACTGGACATCTGGCTTTTCCTATGTTTTAAAATCTGATTGTGGTTGATCGTGAAAATACAAAACAATCCCATGTGTCACAGTATAAATTTACAACACGAGAAACCAACAACATGTGAAACTGAGCATTTTCCCTTTAAAAAAAAAAAAGCTAAAACTGCAAGTGTGGTTGATTAGTGTATTTATCATCACGAAGGGATCCATATTTCAAGTGGAATGGCACAGCTGGTCGTGGCTCATTGGTAACACGGATAAAACAGAGTACCTCAGCAACAGTCTCATCTATCAAGGGATGATAGCAGGTGCTCACAGGGATCTTTGCACTCAAAGGAGAATGAATAACAACATCCAAGTTATTCCACAACAACCAAAATTCCCCTTGGAACATTCAAGCACACATCATCAGTTTGAGATATTTGCCACATCATTAAACTGTCATGAGAGTATTACTATAGGTTATGTTATGGTGCTGGTGGTGGGCGTAGATTTGAACATCATTGGTAAAGAATGTTCCAGTGTCAAGTTAATCCAACAGACGCAGCAGAAATAAAAAGATTCTGCCGACTTGACTTTGAGGATAACTATGTTGAGCATATGTCGAGTCAATTACGAAGCCTACCCAATTCTCTTTAGTGGAGGTCCAGACAATGCATTTCCCCCCTTGGCAAAAAATGCATTAAATCCAGGTCAAACAAAATCCAGACACACCACGTCAGCAGCAAACCGCTGCTTCTTTTTTTTTTTTTTCATACAGTCTGGCAGATGTTTCGTCAGCCAACAGAGCATCATCAAATCAACTCATTTAAAAATCAAGGGAGTGAAAACCAGCAGCCAAAGAAGATCTGGGGCAGATCAGTCATTTTGGGTCTCACTGGGATCGGTGACATGTTTCCTATTTAAGCGCTGAGAACGTGGAAGTTTGCATTGAATCTGAAGCCAGAGAGCATAATTAGGAATCAGCAACTTTGAGTTATCTTTTGTAAATTTGTTTAATCGCCAGAAAATTAAACTGCTGTCAACAATAGTTGCTGTTTCTCAAATGGATAATCACTCTTAAAATGAACGAACCGTAACACTTCTTGCTTGCGAAAAGAATCATTGTATTTAGTGTGCCGGTCAAAATGACTCCTGCTGTGTATTGCAGCCTCCAGCCGAGCTCCTATCCCCATGGCAGTGGTGCGGCGGGAGCTGTCGTGTGAATCCTACCCCATTGAACTCCGCTGCCCTGGCACGGACGTCATCATGATTGAGAGCGCCAACTATGGCCGCACCGATGACAAGATCTGCGACTCGGACCCGGCGCAGATGGAAAACACTCGGTGTTATTTGCCTGATGCCTACAAGATCATGTCACTCAGGTCAGTGAGTCTTTTTTATTATTATTATTATTATATATACAAATTAATAAAAAAATGAGTAAATATATATACAAATTAATAATGTACTATATAATTATACAAATTAATTAAAAATGTAATTATATCTATCCATCTATCCATCTATCCATCTATCTATCGTTATAGATTTTTTAGATGGGATTTCTTTTCAAAATGTGTTCAAGACATGTCTTGCACCGTTATCTATTTTTTTTTCAATCTCTCACCTATCAAAGTGTGAGCAATCTTAAAAACTTTTATATTTTGAACTTTTTGATCATCTGACAAATAAGAGGTTCATCCCTGGGCCGCATTACTTCTTTATATGATTTGCTTTGAAATTCACAACAAACCAGTCGAAGTGTGTGAAAAGTAGACCAGCAAAATTTTACTAGATTTTACGAGCTCAAATAAAAGAGTTGTATCGTAAAATGCGAGATGACTAGAAACGTATGTATTTTTCTTTTTATATAGAAGATTCCTTTATGCAAGCAAGCATAATCAGTTTTTTAAAGGCGGTGTGGAGTAACATTCAGGACTTTGAGCATTGCTACATTTTCTGTATGTTTTCCATATTTTTATGACTAGTATAAATCAGCAGGAAAAAAACCTCAACTCTTCAACTCTACTCGTTATAATTTATTGGATGACAATTTCCCTCATGTCCGTTATATGTAAATAAAAGTGTACTTAAACGTAAGTGACACAACAGAGACACTAAAAAAATAAAACACCTGCCATCCGATACGAGCAAAAGAAGCCAGCGTGTTGTCAAATGCTCATTTTGTATTCATCCTCTTAAAGTATCAGTGTCAAATTTTACACTTCCCACATGCTAACTAACGGTACCAAAGTTGACAGCAAACAAACACAACATAGAAATGTCACAACACGGCAACATCCCTGTCATACCTGCTAAAATGGCAAAAAAGAAAGAAGATGTATAATGTAAAACCAAAAGTAAATTGTGCTCTTCTGCACGGCCTTATTTGTCACATTTTAAGAAGCATTAGTACTTTTCTTGCAAGCGTTTCTTTTCACCGACTCCCCGCACCGTTTTTGTTGTCCATAAATGAGTCACTGGTAGATGCCAGTGGTGCATACGGAGGCATAAACAGCTGAGCTCATCCGAAGAATTCATCATCTTCCCCTGAACTAAAGCAGGTGTTTTTGTTCTGAAATCAATTCACACCGTGAATGCATCAAAACATAACAATCTTTTGGCGAAACATTTTTGAAGATACTGACAAGTGGGCCATGCAATTACACTTGTTGCAGTTGAACAAAAGTTGTCGAAGGCTTGGTTATTACCCCTGCCAAAGGGCTGCTGCTGCTATTTTGTTGGTGTGGAAGAAAATTTGTTATGAATTTCATAAGTGATTGTGATGATTGATAATAACTTATTTTTTTCTTTCTGAATGGTTACTTGATTTGCTACTGTAGCCTATTAGTGTGGACCATATCACCTATTTTGTTTCTTTTTCTTAATACTTTTTTTACGGCTGATCCATCTTTATTTTTCTATTGAAGTGGAAACGGGGGAGAAATAATTTCCAGGTTGGTGCTGAGTGGTATTGTTGTTTGGCCTTGGTGGATGTTTGTGCTTTACAAAGTATCATTTGAGCTCAGGGTTGCGGTCTTGGAGCTACAAATATATCAACGTGTTTTAAAAGAAAATGCTTGAAGGATTACCGGTGGCCTAGTGGGAATATATGACCTTGATTAAATGTGAATTGAAAATTCCATATGAAACGATTATCCGTCAGTGTAACCGTAGTGGAAATGAACAAATTGAATGTTGTGATCTGGATGTCAGAACCTGCTAGTTGTTGACATGAGATAGAAAAATCCGCCCAAACAGCCCATCGAATGCTTGGAGGTCACCATTTAATTAGCTGACGGAAGGCATTTCCTATTAAATAATAATTAATGTTTGATACATTTATGCTGTCACTTTTGCTTCTGTAATGTTTTGGTGTTCAGTAAATACATGCACAACGATAATAGATATACACCACTTAAAGGTAAAAGTAATCAGGGGATAGAAAAAAACAATCAAATAAAAAACACTAAATCATAATTGGGCATTTAGAGCTGCTGTGCAAATCTAGCTCAAGAGGCTTGATGAGAAGTAACTGGAACATTATAGCAGAACAAAAAGCAATGCTCTGTGAAATGAGGATGTCCAGACAGAACTAATTCATTATGGCACCATGAGTAACTTCATTTCCTCACATCAAGCCCCATCCTTCCATTATTTCCACTTGTGCTACTTTTATCCACACCTCCACACCAAAGCTTCCCCCTCCCATGTCCACCAAATTCAAAATGTATCTCCATCAAACCACCTGTCTGTCACGTGACTCTACTCGACTGTTTTGGCCTGCCTTCCTGTCACCACTTGCTTTGGCAGCAGCAGCTTGTGTGGCCACTTTTTCTGCTGTACTTGAAATTCATAATTTACTTGCACACATTTACAAACCCACACACACACATTCATGTTGTTTCACACGCAGCTTCCACTGCCCAGGGGCTACTCCAGACTTTAAGCTCCAATTAGCAGAGCCAGAGGCCAAACTAAATCTTAAGGGATACTACGTTAGAGGTGACTCAGACCAAGAACACATTAGCACATATCCAGTACTCACTGTTTGTTTGCGTGCGTGTGTGTGTTTGTTTGTGTGTGAGAGAAACATTTGTGTGTTACAAACAATGAATTAGAAACGTTGACCATTAGCCTTTTCAATGGGGCTTTTAAAAAACAGTTTAGTTGAGTGCAATAAGAAATTAGAATATATTAATTCAAATAAAAAAAAAAATATTGTAACATTTTATCATAACAATAACACAAGATGTTATGATATTGATATGAAAACCTGTTGAGCTATTCCTTTTAAATTTTAATAATTTAAAATAAAGCCCCCCGAAACAAATGTTAAGTCATCCAGCTCTTAATTGTTTTCATAATTATTATCCTTTGTTTTTGCTACTCCGATTGATGATGGATAATAACAGAAATCTTTTCTATGGTCATCAAATAAGCCGCGCTATTGCTTCAAAGTACCAATTTAAAAATTATGATCTACATTATCATTGACTACAAACAAGCCCAACAAGATTACAGAAATATTGTGCATGTTCCTCATTTAGTCTGGTATGCTCTCATTGTACAAGTATATTGTCGTTGGAATTCAACTCGACTGAATGATAAAATCAGAGCATGTTCCGCCTGCCCAGTGTTTCCTCGCTATCATATCGTCCCTCCTCCAGCTCACCAAGGCCAAAGAGCTTGTGTGTGTTTTATGTGCATACTTGTTGTGCGAGTGTGTGCCTGTACCACATAATTGGTCTTGATATCAAAGCCTCATATCTCCAGAGGGTCTCACAAGGCTTCTCAGGCAACCCGGAGAGGACCTGATATCGTAGCGTTTCCCAGATTATCTCCCCTTTGGGACCTGGTGGGTTGAAGGTTGAAACATAGCGGCGGCCATGAAAGTTACGCCTAATCTGTTTTAAGCGTGATAGTGGCATCACTTGAGCCGGTCAATGAAGCAAAATGGCTACCGATAATTTTGTTGTCGTTTTCTCCCTCCACTGCCTTTATTATTATTATTTTTTTTTTTTTTATAAATCAGGATCCCAGCGTCTTTCAAAGAAGCCACGACGGTTAAATCGTCGGCGTTGTTTGGTTGAGTGCGCATTAAAGTATCTCCAGGGGGAGTTATATGGAGGCGTGTTATTCTTGCTGCAGTTCAATGATGCACTATAGGAAAGCGCTACACGCAGAAATGCTGCATTGCCTTCAAGTGATGCTGTTGTGTTGACATAAAACTAGCCTGATGGCTTCTCGGGATACGCTTCACAATGCTCCACTTGTCCCTTACCAATACTTGAGTGCTACACGACCACCTTTCAGCACACTCTCTTTCTCTCTCTCTCTCTCTCTCTCAAGACGAGCCACTTGAGGCGCAAAGTGTGGACATGATGGTCAATGCGAAGTCATACACACCCCACGCACTCACTCCACTCGGCTACCTCCCCTCACTGCTCTCGGGATTGAAAATTACTTGCGGACTTCAAACAGACTTTCTCTCGACAGCCACGCGTCGCCTCTCCCACCTTCTGTCACCTTGCAGGGCCCCCACCTCGCTTTCTTCCTCACTCCTCTTTGCATCTGTCTCTCAAGTCTTCTACCTCAAGCAATCCCTCAGTACACAAGCAAACTTTGACAGGACACACACTTGCTTTTGCAATCCTGTCCACTGCAATAATCAATTGGTATTTTTTGGTTGGGCCAATACGAGGAGAGCTTCCCTTATGTGTGACTAAAATACTCTTTTCTCTCTGATGCTTCTTTTTTAATTGCAATGGATGAAGAAACAAAAAAGCAATCATTTTTTATGTCATCAAAATTGTCAGCCAGTTGCCAGTAGACGCAGTTTTTAGGATTGAATCGTAATTGCCCGGAAAAGCTTTTGCATATTTCCGCCATGTCTGACAATAATGCTGTGTTCAAGGAAGGTGGGGAGTCGGATTATCTCACTCTGATATTCCCAATTTGAGTGTTGGAGTGTAAACAACAAAGATGGCTAATTCTGATAAATTGTTTGTTGTTCATCACAACACATAAACACAAATATATTCTTATAATCTTGCAAATTATATTTTGCTGTTCATGGTGTCCTTTTGTGACAAGAATGTCGATATTTTCATGATTGTATTATTATTTTAATAATATATGGTCAAGTAGTTATGATTACGACAGGAAGGAAAATAATCACTCTTTTCTTCCTCCTGAAGAAGTATTGCTCTAAAATCATTTTGGCTGTGATGAAAGAAAAAATTACAATGCTGGATATTGCTGTCACTCAACTATTTAAAATGATTACCTGTAACCCGAAGCATTTATAGTAGACTGGTTGTCTTAAAGCATAATTTTACTTCATAGCCATTTTAGGTTATGTTTTAATAGAAAATAAAGATCACTTTGCCCCGGAAAACGTGTTTTACTTTCACTATCACATTCCGTTTGAACTTTTATAACATTTTACTGCTCTCTCTCGCTCTCTTTGCCTCTTTCTGGGCGACATCGTTTTGAGGTTGAGGTGTAGGGGCTTATTACAGGAGTAGAACGCCACTTGTATTTATCCTCGACCTTATCTTTCCCAAATGTGCCCGGCCGCAGTCACACATGACCCTGCGCCAAAGCCCAATATTAAGTACTACGGGGCACTTTAAAACCCACACAACCACACACATCCAACCTGTGTGGAGTATCGGGGCGGGGGATACACATCATTTGCTCTACTTGCTCATATATTGTTGCTATATGTTTCGAGGCGTTTCTGCACACATTTGAACCATCCACACCGGAGACTGTATGGCACCCTCTGAAGTTGTCTGCGCTTTGAATTCTACAAAAGCACTTGATTCAAAGTGGGGGGGGGACTATAGCGTGAGCCATGTGCTGCAGGCTGCCAACACTGCATATATAAGCGGTGGACTCTGCAGCCTTCCTGTCTGGCATTTTCTTTTCAGATGTGCGTGCACTTCATCTGCCTTCTCCATTTGACTCTAATCCATCTCAGAGAGAAGATGTATAAAACCTCTTCCAGATTTTTATTTATTTATTTTTTGCATTATGACTGTAAGCATGATTAATGATGCTGGAGTTGAAACTCTGGGTCTTGCTAACTTTCTTTTCAGTTCGTATTATTTATATACTCTACAGTAGCTCTGTCTCTTCTCTGTGCTAACTACTGTGCACATCAGCAAATGAGGTTGTGTTTGAAAATGTCCTACATCGTATGGAGATGTGTACGTGTGGTATATTATGCCGCCAAATCTGCACCGAATGGCCTGGAGCATCCTGAGGGCTTAACTGTCACCATTTGCTCAGGATGGTAATTACAGCACGTAGAGTACAGTACTATTCAATGCAGACACAATAGCACACTACCTCGTCACAGGTGTTAATGTGTGTGTGTGTCACAGTCTCGCTATTGTACTGTGCTATATTTAACAATGCGTTCTAACCTTTTTGTCGTTAATTGTGTTGTTGGAGTAGCTCCATCTTGCTATCTAACGACACAAATCATTAGCATCTTGTTAGATATGCCATTGTGGCTGGAAATTACTTTCAATGCAGAAGACGATTGCTTTACAGATATGCAGGTGCAATCCTAAAGCTTCAAATGATTTACAATTAGTTTACAAACATGATGGCTGCATATAATTTCTGTGCTGAAAATGTGTCAAACTATTTTTTATCGCGTGCTGCATCGTAGTTATATTAACAAATTACAACAGATGATGAACAACTAGTTTTGCAATCAGAGGCTAGTAAAACTGTCCAGATGTTTTGAAATGATGAATTATTGCTAGTAATGTCTTTTTTTTTCTCAAAAGTAAAAACTATTTGCAATTTTAGTTTGACACATTAAGTTGAGTCCCAATTTGCTTTGACGGGCCACATACAATGATAGCGGGGCCATATCTGGCCCTCGGGCCTTAAGTTTGTTCTAAAACCTGAAGCATTTTTACCAATGAAAAAGCAAATATTTTTTCTAGTGACAGATCTGTATCCTTGTTTTCTGTGTATGAGGTCAAATTTCCAGTTTTATGGCAATTTTTACCATTCAATGAAAAAGCAAGTATTCTTATTTTCTGTGTACGAGGTCAAATTTCAAGTTTTATGACAAAAGGAATCAGCAGGAATTAGCAACACATTGGCATGTATCTGACAACCTGCAAATACATTATTTTCATGTGGGAAGATTTTTTTTTTAACAAACAACAGGAGGGCATTGTGCATAAATTGACCGTCTGACACATTTGGGCTGAGTCAAGAACGCAGGCGGAGATGGCGCGCTTTGACGCTTATATGACCTGCAAAATCGAGTCGGGACACACAATTGCAAATGCACATTGGTGCATCTGTTTGACAAAAATCCCACAAGACACGGCACTGACTCGCATTGGTGTTCTACTTGCCTTGCAGAGAGCAGCCTCACTGTCTGACACGTTAGCTGTATTTGAGCTTTGAAGGGGATTTAGAGTCTGTGCAGGCAGGTGGTCTTGGATTAAAGCGTGGAGAAAAAGTGTTTTTGCAGAGTGCAACGCGCCCAGACACACTGATGTAAGGAGAAGCGCAGGGATGTCAGTGGAGGTGGTGGAATGAGAAGGAAAACTATGTATGTCCTGGGATCAGACTAGGGGGAGGTTGCTATGGTTACCATTTGAGGAGGCGAGGAGGATGGCGGAGCTGGAAAAACTACACTTGGCTATATGCCCACCTGTTAAGCATTTTGCAACCCTGTATTAGTTACGGCATTGGAAAAACAATCTGTTGGAGATTGCTGACAAATTACTTTAATTAGAGTGCATCACTTCACATCTCCACAAATTGAATTAGATGCTGACACCATAATAACGTCGCTTATATATTTCTTCGCAGTGCTTAATGTCACGGACGCTATCCACGATGCCCATATGTCTTATAATTTTTTCCTCCCCGCTCCATTTGAGATACTCTGTAAAACCTCCAGAGCAAATGTGGCATGCCCAGTCTGAAATGCATCGGATGTTGTATGTCAAAAATGACATGCTTGCAAAGAAGGAGGAAGAATTGGGCGAGAGTGACATCCACCAGCCAAACATTAATAATGTAACACATTTCAAAGCTGTTTCCCACTGGGAAAAACAACATTATTTTACCTGTGGCTTGTCTGACAGGCTGTACCAAAGCTGACAGAAATGCATTCTGGGATCGTACAGGAGTGTGTTGGTGTTTCCGAATGTGCGAGATCTGTCATTTCTTTATAAGTACAGCTTGGTGGTGCTGGCATGTGACGCTTCACTCTAGCCCCTGCTAGACAACCATGCACACGCGTGCACGCGGTCTCCTTTTCTTACCGCTGCCAATCACAATACCTGCAGTGCTTCCTCTGCACTTCAATCTTTTGCTGCTATTCGACATGCAGCGCTCCATTTGTCCATTTCCAAACAACACAACACCACATCAGGGAGGTAATAAAGCGGAAATAAGGGTAATAGCATCGGAGGTATGGATGTGAGAGAGTGAGGGTATGGTCAACCTAACTGCATTTTTATTCTACAGCTACATACAGTAAATATCCTGTCTGCTGTCAAATGACTTTGTCAGAGTCCCAAAGGGCTGGAGGATCCTGAGGATAATCGCATTGCCCCCTTCCGTTGGTGATTTTTCACCAACTGCACTGTTTTTTATGCTTTTTCCATCTGCTCTGTCCTCACACTTTAATGTCTCCCAGTGTGAGGATTGTGACTTAATTTGTTTTCAAAATGTGTCACATTATATGTTTGATTTTAACCTTGGGAGATGGTTTAAGGCTTCACATAAGAATGATGTCAAGTGTGCGTTTATTGCAGTTTTGTGGATAGTTTGAACTGAATGTATCTATCTTTGTAACATTACGTTGTAGCAACTGATAAAATACAGTGGGAAGGAAGTGTGGCACAATGTGGCCGATAGAATAAAGAGTAAATATGTGCATCGCAGTATTGTAGTGACCAGCATGTTTAAATGTCTTCCAGTGGATGACTTCATAATAATAATAATAATAATAATAATAATAATAATAATAATGTGAGAGATTTATTTTTTCCCTAATTTTCCTATTTTAAATATGTTTGAAATAAAGATATATCAATTCAATAATAATAATATAAAATAATAAAATAAATGATAAAATAATAATGCAGTTTCTTGGTTTTGTGCCGTTTGAATAAACATGTTTGACACTTCAGTGTCTGCCTGTATTTAAAATGCAAATTCCCAGGTATCTCTACGCATTTCAACAACAAAACATTGGTAATATTTTTGCATTCTGAATTACAGTTAGCCTTTTTGCATGATGCTCATTTTCCCTGGTTATGAAGTCAAACACTACTCTCCCTAATTCAAAATGTTATTTTAAGGTACAGTTGGTACATAATATTGCTTTAATGGTAGCATATAAAGAGCAGTTACGACGCAGCACAGCACAGATACAAAGTGTATAAAACAGCTGGGCATAAAGCTCTTGGTAATTCTACCAGTGGAGGCAAACAAGTAATGGGTGTCGACTTGTGGTACAAGTCTCCCTGCTAACAATCTCTGAATGCAATTCATCACATTGATGTTGTCCTGCTCATTATAAAGTGAAGTATTGAGTGCTACTTTTTCAAAGATCAGTGAACGGACAACTTTGTGTGGTCTTGCTTTCCTGTAATTGTAGGCTTCTATTCTTGCTATAATTAGTTGTAGGACTTTATCAGAAAAAACATGGGCCGTTGAAGGTTGTGGTTTGATTTTGAGTGTTTTATTTAAAATCTTTGGTCTCGAGCGTCTGTCCCCACATAAGGCTCTTTTTAATAGGCACAGAACCTCTACTGGGTTGCCATGACTCTTCTCAGTGTTTACGTTTTACCGTTGGCATATGCTGATAACACAAACTACACCATTTTATTAGGTATTCAGTCAAAGATTTAATTAGCCAGAAGTAAAGACAGTTTCTTTATCTAATAAATAATTAAGCAAGTTATTTAGTTTTAATAGGAAGGGAGAAGGATCTAAAAATAAATAGAACATTATTAATTATTGAATTTAACTAAAAAATGTAAATAAAATTATTATTATAACTTAATTCTTAAAAGTTTTTACTCAACTGTACACTATATGTAGACTAATATAAAACAACTGCTTTCCACTCTTGTCTATTTTAGCAAGTATGTAGAGCCCAAAATAAACAGCATTTTTTGGTCTTCGTTATTTTTTTGTTTGCATGTTCGTTCCAACGATGCGGGATGATTTTCCCAGTTGCCCACAACCATACTTTAAAATGGAAAAGAAGCAAACGGTAGTATATAATCGTTCCATTCCACACTATGTGTTTACCATGTCCATACTATGTTCTATTTAAATGTTAATTCCAAAGACTTTGTGCGTCACTCACTCCCAGACAACTCTTTCAACTCATGATTATCTTCCAGCTCTCACTTATGCTGTAATTATATAGTTCCTCAACACATCTGTACGCAGGCAACTGACACCAATACGCACATGCACGCGTGCACACACAAATATTTATTCCATTTTTTTGTTGTTGTGCTTCCCTCTCACCACACACACAGGCATCAAACATGGGCACACTTGCACGCACACAGGCACGCTCCATCAGCAGCTCCGTCAGCCTCATCAAATCATTAGTCAGTTATGTTCATGTGAGGAAGCGAGAGGCAGAGACGGAGTGAAGGCAGGCCTGCCAAACAAAGTGAAAAAACATCACACATGATAACAGCAGCAGCAGCAGCACCCATTGCAGAAGCGTAGCTCTGTCTTCGCCTGTCTGCCACAGCTCAGCTTTGTTGCTAGTTTGTTTGTGTGTGTTGCAGGGAAGAAAGCCAGCAGGCAAGGCTGTAGCTGTATCCAGGCCACTGCCTTGTTTTGATGTGGTCATGCTAATTAAAAAAAAAAAAAAAAAAAGGGGGTGGGAGCTTTTATGCCAACACCAGGCAACGCACGGGAGAAACAGATTGAGCCATTTCCACTGTTGAAAGAACGTTCAAGAAAGGCGGATGGATACATGTGTGCACGTTAAATTCATCACAAGGGCGAAACGCGACTCGTAAATTTTTGCTGGATGAACACATCAGGAGATAAGGAGGAAGTGCAGAGGACATAAGGGAGTCATTTTTGGATATGACTCAGACAACTGGCTCAGACCAACTGTGACGTCAGCACAGGCTTGACTAAAGATGGAGGGAATGAGGGGGTGGTGGAGGAGTTGGAGGGGGGGGGGGGGTGGCAATGTAGATGATGCTCCGGGGGAGATTTGGAACGCAAACGATATTAAGGAGAACACACTGTGGGCCAGAAAGGAATCGGGAATAGGAAGTCAAGCAAACATGTCTGGGGAGGGAAGCTGCTGCAAAGTGAGTTTAAGACTGATAAACAGACAGATGGAATGAGAGACAAAGATGAGCGGAGGGAGAAGAATAATTCTCTGGCAGGAAGGATAAAGGCAATGGCAGTGAGAGAAATTGGTTTATGATCTTGGCTTAGGCAGCGTGTAGAGAAGAGAGAGATAAAGGAAGATGGTGCAGACAAAAATAGAGAGGAAAGGAGTGATAGCGCAGAGAGTGATGGAGCAAGCAGCAAAGATTATGTCAAATCTTTGCTCTATACCCTCTAATTAAAATAGTAGTGAAAAACCTTGAGTGTTTTATGACTCAGCCAAGAAAGTTCAAGGACCTGAGCTGTCAAGAAGTCGAAATAAACATGCTCATACGTATTCAAGATGTTCTCCCTTTTGGCACTCTCCAAACTTTATTTGCATGTTCTATTTCTTCTGCATTATTGTTTATTTAATGCGGGTCAACTGTGATTGCAATGAATACTTTTTTTTGATGGAATAAAGTTAGAGACACTAAAACTGATGAAATATGGATGTTCATATGAAGATTTGACTGGCTATCAAACAGGTGAGAAGAGGCTCAACAGGTTGATGCCATCATAACTACAGGAGCATTTGTTCAGCTTGGAGGTCGTTAAACGAGACTTTTTTTTTTTTTTCTCACTTGTGTGGGCCAATCATTTGAGTCCAATCAGTCAGTATTCACAGCCAACTTGCAATGGGGTGTCCCATCTAACCCCCCCCCCCCCTCCCCGCCGCAACTATACACATACACACTTCGACACCAGCAGTCTGCAACTCGCAGCGGTGACAGGTGACCGATGATGAAGGCACCGGGGCAAGAAATTAAAAAGCAGAGATGCGAGACAAAAGAGGGGAGGCTGAGCGGTGTGAGGACTGCAGGGTATTGTTATTAGAATATGACAGACATTTGCAACAAATAGAGTTTTAGACCTGTTAGAGTGCTAAAACACCGGCAGAGATGCGACGGTCAGTAACAAACGCAAACCAGATCAGATAATAGTTCAGTGTTCTCCGCGAATATTGAAGTCAAAATTAAATTAGTTTTCATGCATATTTCATGATATGCAAATGACACAATGGCAGCGTAGCAAAAGAGACTTGAGGCGGGTTTGACACGCTCATTAAAAATATCTCAATGGGAAAAATCAGAATGATTTTAATGTAAATGTCGCCTGTTTGACAGGTGCACAGAGGGAAAGACTGAGGAATGGAACAGTTGTACTAATTGAAAGAAAATATTCACTAGAGGAAAGAAGTACCTCCTCATCTGATTTAAAATAGGTTTTCTTTGTGTATCCCAAGTCATGCACATTTTTCTTTCAAATAGTTTTACTAATTATTTTTAAGACTCGGCGTTCCTATTTGATGCCTGAACTGATGGTAAAAATCCAACCAATCATTATTGATTATGAGGACTGGCTTGCAAACATTTTCATTTAAAAGGTCAGAGTTACCCTTTCAAAATGTTGTTTCAATATTGACACATACACCACAAGCATACAAACCGTAGACGTCGAAATACACACTGCAATTTGAAATCCGTGTTAACAAGAGCGAGAAATATTTTTCACGTATCGGAGGAGAGAGCCCCCCCCTCCCCCTTGATGATTGAAATTCATTATCTGGAGTGTGTGTCAAAACACTCTTAAAGCCGTAACTTATCGTTACCGCAGACACGCAATCCAAGAGGTGAAGGGAGCTCGTCTTAGTATTTTTCCTTGTGTGGACTACAATGGACTTCTTAAAAACACACACATAAAGAAATGTCTACACAATAAAAAGGTGGCATATCAAGGCTTGTGCACACAAACACACGATAACAGACGTGTCCTTCAGAGCGCGTGTAGACTACCTGTGTGATTTCCTCTATGCTTTTGTCAATTTAAAGGTTCTTTTCATGCATTGTGTGTGTCGGTTGATGTGTTATATTGCTTGAGTGCTTGCAATATATTTGATTTAACACTACAGTATGTCAAGGTCTGTGTACGTTTGTTTACAAGACAATATGTGTTTGCCTCTCTGTGTAGATGCAACAACCGTACCCAGTGTGCTGTAGTGGCCGGCCCAGATGTTTTTCCTGATCCGTGTCCTGGAACATACAAGTACCTGGAGGTCCAGTACGAATGTGTTCCTTATAGTAAGTATGATTCTTTTTAGAATATAAAATGTGGATTAGCCATTGTTACGGTGGTGCTTAAACGCATCGCAACGCCTTATGAATGAATGACCTTTATATATTTTCGAACAATATAAATAAAAAGTAAATTACATTCGAAAGTAAGAAAAGAAGAAATTCAAATAATAAAATAATAGATCATACAGTAGACTTGTAAATATTGACATCCATCAAAATTCTTCTGCTCTGCATCACTGAGATATTTATCATACGTATACGGTTAATGCATTTTTTTTAAATAAAAATTTTAGGTGGCAAAGAATAAAAATTTACACACAAACCCGCACATATACACATACATTCATATATAGATACTATTGGAAAAAATGTCCGTCAATTTATGTTATATGGTGTTGTCGGCATCTGTTAAATGTAACTGATGAAGTAATTATAACATAACAGTTACTTTTAATATCAAGTAATCAGTCAAGTAACTTAGTTACATTTTCAAGGTAGTTGTGCACTAATTGTTGTCCCGACAACAATAAATAAACTTTCAACAAAATTTCCCACAATTGTTCGGACACTTAGCAATTGTGTCCAAGCAATCTTTTTATTTTATCAGAGGTGGAACAACATGAGAAGCAGTGCCCTAACCCTCGACACCACTTCAAAATACGATAGCAATATATATAATAAAACAATGGTAAATTTATCAAATACTTATCTGACAATGTGACAATTAACTTTATAAGGGCAGGCTTTTTTTAGGCACCTCTTACTGTATATTAGAAGTGGGTGAATAAAGCTCGAAGTCGAAATCCAACTATCGGGGAAATGTCTGGTATTAATCCTCAACCCAAAAATCCAGATTAATTCATAAGGATGTGGATTTATCGTGCGGTGAAGGAAAATGAGGACGGCTCAATGCTCACTGGGAAAGGTCCGAGGGAGGGAAGTATGAGAAGTCGAATGATGACAGATGGCCGCATGAACTTTGACCAAGTGATAACAGTCTAGGAGGTTGTATCCACTGGAGTGAAACCTTCCTGGGACATGTGTGAAACGTTCTTTTTCTTCTTTCAACATACTTTCTTCCAAATCTGGGTTCCAGCTTTAGGCTCAGTGAACGTTGGGGAGTTCAAAAGAAAGTCTTGTGGTTTGAAGACATCTATTTGTCCTTGATGTTTCCTGTCACATTTAAGCTTTGAGGGTTTGTCCAACGGCACAGTTTTAACCACAACTTCTGTTTTAGTTTTATGGCGCGATTGTGAATGGATTCCATCCGTGCTTTACTTTCTAACACAAGAGGTTTTAAAAGTAGCTCCCACAACCCAGATGGATTTGATTTTTGCCATATGTCAAAAAAACGAGACAACGGCGCACCATGTTGGAACAAAAACAATTGAATCACAAACAAATTCAACATCAATCTGGACTCACATGGAATGAGATGGAAAGTATAATTTTGTTGTTTTTATGCAGCAACCCAAACTGCTTTTGATTTAAATCAAAGTCCATAATGCTACAGCTACAATTGTACAATGACTGCAAATTTGAGAGCTGCGACAATTTTTAGTCAAACAATTACAACAAAAAAAACACATTTTGTATTATTCCCGTGAATGAGAACACATCAAACAACTATTCTGGGGTTAGATTTTGGTTGCGGTCAGAATGCATTACGTCTCCTTTAATGTAACACAAATGCACGCGTGTCCTTTGAACGTTTCCCAAAGTGCTACAGATATCAGATACTTCTTTGGAGTCTTTTTCTGAGCGAGCCTTGACACCCAAGTCCGTCCAGCGGCCAAGGTGATTGCCCACTCTGAAGCATTCAATTATGTCTGGCTAAACGGCTCTTGCCTGCCGTCTAGAATGACCAGCAGATTAAATAATATGACTATCGGAGCCCTCTCTGGAGCAGATGGAACCACAACCTGATACCCGCTTAATGCCCAACCGTTCATGGCTCCACTCGACCACACACATGCAAAGCTTTAAAACTGGGTGTGTGCTTGTTTTTTACTCGGATCTTCATCTTGTACACTGTGAATAGTGCATTTTAGTTTCGACATAAAATTCAGCAAGAAATATATATTCCATAACTAAGTAAAAAAATCAAATAAAAATTATCCAAATTCCTAACCTCTATCCATGAAGCCATTTTAATCAATCAGCTGTATGAATCAATCGTAGCTACACACTTTATTTTCGTATGAAATAAAAATAAGATGAACAAATGATTTGTATTATCGGCAGATGTACGAAAACTTTTGTGATGGTGGTCATGTTACACAAAGCCTCTCTATTTATTGCCCAAAACTTTTGTATGGAGGTTTTGATGTGCCACTCAACTTTTGTTTTAAACAAGAAAACCTCTAGCAGGACTCACACTCAAATGCCCTCCATCGAGCCCTCACATTGTATCCTTCGAATATTTATGAAATCAATTTGCTTTGAAAGGCGCAATAATGTCTGAAGCTTGGAATAAGATACTCCTGTCCAAAGATCCAGCCGTCTTTGATCAAGCCGCCGCGCTTGACATAGCAAATCAATGTTGTCAGCGGCTTTGTTGGCGAGATAAATTTTACGAGACATTAAGCAGTGAAATATCTCCAAATTGTTGCTGTAAATCAAGACCGATCAATGAAAAGAAGGCCCTTTTGTGAAATATGTGTCAGTGGTCTTCAACTCACGCCTTTCAAAAACACTCGCAAACCAACAGGTGGTCATATTTACATCTAAAAGCAGATTTGGCTGATGCTGTGAGCTTAATTCAGCAATATGCATGCATGCGGCGATACTTTATTCGCAGGAGAAAAAAACATTAGAAACATCTCTCTGTGTAATGCGGTGCAGTTCCACATCACAATAAATAACAGAAAATACCAAGCTTATTCCGCCCGAAAATTCAATCGAGGCATCGGGGAAGGATACTCTTCTTGGTTGTTAAAAACATTTATGTAAAGTTTTAAATTCTAAATGGGGAGTTCCTTTTTTTTACGACTCTGAATGGTGCCGGTTGTTTTTATTCTTGTTGCCACGTTTGGCTGGCGAATGGTCGTTTTGCATAAACAGTAGGAGAGTCAGTCACTTGGCTTGTAGCGAAACGGCTCATTAGGTGACACTTGACTTGGAGACATTCTTTGCAGGAGAGATGTCAGAACATTACTGTAAACTGACAATAATGGATATCTGTTATCCTCTTCTGTTCGAAGAACTGAAGATGCATTTTTTTCCTTAGCGGGAAAACAACTAAGAACGGTTCAGTTGCCTCGGTTCGACTATTTGTTGATATCATGAGCTGGATGACAGATTCTGCAGATGTATAATATTGGTACAATCAAATTAATTTTAATGCAAATTATAAATTACATTTAATGCAACAATCATTTTGACAGCGGGGGTAGTCATTTTTGCTACACAGGACGTACTGTGACATCATAAAAATTGAGACAGCATGTCATTAAAAAGAAATGTGGAGCAACAACATTATTCAAAAACACAATCTACTATAATTTCCACCCCACTTGTCAATTTATTGTCAATAAAGAAATGACAATTGACCAATGAGAGGACAGAATCATATTTAGGGCAACTCCATGCAAGCATGACTGTACTGTAACCGAAAAAAAAATTGTGGAAAAAGAAAATCATTGAAAAATACAGTTTGGACTAGGGACGGCCGTTTGACTAAATGTCCTTAATCAAAAACGGACTCATAGAGATGGCAGAAATCCTAAGCAATGTGTTTTCCCAATCCGCTGTTTTAACAATCAAAGAAATGGATTGTTCCAAAAGAAAAAAATCCCTTTTAGACCACACACTAGCTGAGACTGAATTCAAAGTGCCTCTGCTGAGGACTGCACTCAATTTTGCCAAGACACAACTCAACAACATTGATTGCCATCCATCATAATCAATTCATTGATCAATTATGCCCATCTCTTTGTACGGCCCAACAATTAAATCAACCAACTGCAGTGGAAACCAGGCTTTAAATTGTACGCATGTACCCAAAGTTGTGGGGAGTTAGTGCAGACCTCCCCCATGCATTAAATGCAGTGAAAGCGCTCTATCTGCAAAGTGCGAGCACTTGACCCCTGGCGATCTCCTCTGAAACCATCTGGTGGTAATCAGAGCTTGATTATGAGCGTCGCTCCAATGAGACGCCACTTCACGCCGGCGTGCACCTTCCCCGGGCTCCCGAGGTTAAAGTAGCGGCAGGTACGCTCGCCTCTCTGCGGACGCCGTAAGCAAATCACAAAGACGGTTGTAAAACAGGTAATTACATTATGTACGGTTGAGTTTTCAGGGAAATTTGCGCCATCATCGCAACCCCTCTTTTTGGCTTGAAGTACTATCTCAACTCTTCATCGGTCTTCGCTGCTCTGCTGGATTTTGGCGGTTTTCCAGAGCGAAAATCAAGTGCTCTCCCCTCCTTTTGGCTCCTGCTTTCTCCGGCTCTCTGCGGTATGAGTGTTTGACAGTTGCATATGCCAATCGAGCCAGAAAGCTTTGGCCGACATTTACCAGCGCTATTGTACAGTAAATACTGGCAGGAAGCAGTGCAGGCCCACTCAAAAGATCTACCGTAAATTCCTGTCATTCAGACTCAAAATTTTCCCCTGAAAAATATGTTCCCAATATTGTACAAGGGTCCAGCATTTTTCTTATATTGTTCTTGTCACAAGGCGACTAAAAGTACTTCACAGTATTAAAACTATAACACTTAAAAGCAATTCCAAACAAAAGATTTAAGGACATTTTAAACAAGGTAAAAAAAAAAAAAAAAAAATCAAAAGTAGTTCACTAAAAACTACATCCGGTTTCAAAACATGCTTTTAAAAGTATTCATAGACTTTAATCACAGAAAAGCGTATATTACAATTTTTTAAAATCAGATCTGAAATGATTTACATTATTGGTGTCATACGCAAAACCCGGGGGCCAGATACGGCCCGCCACATGAGTTTATGTGGCCCGCAAAGACAAATTGTGTCATGTGTCAATACTAAAATTACAAATTGTCTTCACTTTTAAAAAAAATAAAGAAGTTGCTCCCAATTTTTATCACATCCATCTTTTTAAAATATTTGAACATGCACACATGCACGGATATGCTGAATCTCCGCCACAATACACAACATATTTATATCAATACATCCATTGCTTCATTCATGTTCATCCATCAAAAGCACTTGGGATCATCTCTACCATTTTCTTCCCCATCATCATCTCAGTGGCTCTCCAATTGCACTTATGAAGCCATTAGTCTACATTTAGCGTATTAATCAGAAAAAGCTAGTGATATGTTACGCAATACCCATACTTTCTTTTTTAAACAATAGCGATTGGCACGGGAGGAAAGCTAATTAAAAGATAAAATCACCTTCTTGTCTGTCCAATTAAAGACTTCCGTCAAATTGGACTCTTGGAAGAATTCCATCATGATGACATGAGAAGCCCTATTTCTGTGTGCGCCTGTGAACGGGTGTGCGTTTGAGTGTTTTCAACACCAAGCAAAGGGAAGATGGAAAAGGAACCAAAGGAACAGAGGGAGAGAGCGAAGGAGGCAGACTGACAGCCGAAACAGCGATAGAGAGAAATAGGTTAGACAAGGCCAGCAGACAAAGAGCAGAAATAGGGAATTAACTGATAAAACACGCGTGGAGAGGTGGACAGTCTCTGGGATGGAAGAAATTGTAGAAAAGCAGGGAATGAAATGGCAGAATGTCAGGTGAGGAGAAGCAGGCTGAGAAAAGAAATGAGATAATAATGAAGTAAGAGACCAAAGAAAAAAAAAAAAAAAAATGCCCGTAATTGACCTTGGGCTATAGCAGGCTGATTGGAGATTAGAGATAATCGTGGTAAGGCTTCTGTCACCACCAGTCTGCACAAGGACACACACACAAACACGCGCGTGCCCCGCGGCGCACTGTCTTTCTGCACAGTCCGATACATCCTTAATAAAGCATACGTTTTCAATAAAAATGCTAATTATCTTCACACCGCTGCGAAGTAAGGTGAACATCGCTACTTCGTCGGTGTGTGGGTATAAAAAAAAAAAAAAAAAAGAAAAAAGGGACAGGAAAGCATCAATAAACTAAGCATTCTCAAAGCATTAGTATTATTTCATAATGTATCAGTTTATTATTAATTATGTTATTTTGGGTGAATATATAATAGAAATTAGAGCAACTCTTGAAAGTAATACAGACCTTAGCGACTGTAACCTACTTACGCAATCTAAGAGCTGTATCAAATTTACAAATAATAATTACAGTCTGTTTTCATTGTTTTTTTTTATTCATTTATTATTATTAATTGCCTTTTTTACAGAAGTGGCTATCAAACTCCTGTTTCAATTCCAGCATTAAACTGAATAATGCTGTCCAAAGAAGCTGTGCCATAGCAGGTGCAGTTGAAGCGGAAATTTCCATAGCTGACGTCATGCCTTTTCTTAAAATACAATCCAGAGTTAAACTTAGATGCAGTCAAGTGCGCTCCAATTTTCCTCTTCTGCTTCAAGACCTGATTCATCAACAATCAGATACACATGCACACACACACCAATGTAAAATTCCTAACAGTGATTTGTGTCATCATTACTATACGTGTCCATTTTTTGGCCAGATTACTTGTAGTGTTTTTTATTTTGCTTTTAACCTTGAGAAAAAAAAAACTCAGTTTCAGTATGTGTAGTCAATCTGCTCTACTGTGAACACAAAAATATGAAGCCTGTGATTCATGACAGAGGTTTTACTGCCCTTTCCTTGAAATTACAAGGAGGGATGTCTGGAAATTTCCCCACACTGAGCTCACTGATTGAGAGGTCCTCTAATATGGCAACACAAGAAGTAGCAATACAAATTGAACGGCATTTGTATGACATTTGGTGTGCCATTTGCAACATTTGTTGCGGTTTTCATTTGTCAAATGCAACCTTGAAGCAGGCACATTTCTCACTTTTCGAAGGCTATGAAGGAACTGCAGTTGAATCAAAGTCCTTGTTCACTGTGGTGATTTGCCATCCATACTTATGCAGCCAACGAGTGTCATATGGGCATCCAAGAGTGTGTGTGAGATTTGTCATTCCATCATCCCATCTCGTTTCATATGCATACACAAGCTTTATCTCAGACCTCCTGCATGACTAAAGTGGGACTTCAGAAAACAAATGCAACACAAGGCCTACATTTTTTCAAAAGGGGCGTGGGTGTCCTTGTTTTCTTTGGTTTGTTTCAAATATAGTTTCTCTCCCAAAAAATAAATGCTAAAAAGGCAAATCTAAAAACTACAAATCTGATTGAGGGAGAAGAAATATGTAGCTATCATGGATGTTTTATAATGGCATATATAAAAATAAATATCGATAGATCGATAGATCGATAGATCGATCGATAGATAGAAATTATTAAATAAATAATGCTTGCTCTCTCTCTCTTTCTCAAAACCATTTTTTTTTTTTTTTAACTTCAACACCATCGCTTTACTAGCTAAGCCGCACCAGTTTCCATGCATTTTTCATGAGCTAGTGATTTAACTGTCGCATACGTGTTTCCATATGTTTCTGCATGTCACACGTGTTTGTGCGTGCTTACGAGTTTTGTCTTTAATGTATTAAATGTATGGATGCAATGAGATGCGTCGTACCCTTGGGCTGTAAAAAAAAAAAAAAAAAAAAAAGTGGTCCAAAGTCCTTCCAAATGTTTTACCTTGAAAGCATCATCCGTGCCTCCGCTCTTCTTCTGCTCTCAGGGGAGCAGTTCCATTCAGCAGGTAGCTAACGGTCTTGAAAGACACAAGGGGAACTGCTTGCAGGATTAGGTTTCTGCTATGTTCACAAGACACTCATCCCCCCCGCCCCTCCCCGCACACACAAGGGACTAAGGTGGAATGGAATTCATATGTTTTTAAGGCTCTAAGCAAGTGTGCACATTTCACTGAGGGGGCGACATGAATAACCCTCAGCCAAAGTGAGCTCTGAGGAGAGTGCTTTGAATATAATAGAGAGGGAATTGCTTTGTTGGGAATGGAGCAAAGCAGCACAATCAGCGTGATCCCACACATCTGAACAATCACACACAAAGAGTCCTACAGTGGAGGTGACGTCCACTAGGCATTAACTCGCCGCCGTGCTGCACGAGCGGGTTTTAGTGCTTCAATATCAGTTGGTGCATTGAAATGGACTCCCAGTAATCGCAGCCGTTGTTTTTGACTCTCTTGTTAGTAGCATACATTAAAAACTTGTATCCTCATTTCATACTTCTGCATTATCTACGCTGTATGATAATTAATACCTGCACTAATAGGTGGACTTCTCTGCTTAGGCAAGATGAGTGTGTTATATATGACCATGAGTCTTTTTGACGACAAAAATAAAATGAAAATAATAGCACGCGTGAATAGAAACAGTGTGAAAAATAAGACAATTTTATTCCTATTGTGACCAATTAATGGACATCAGCCAGCATGTGTACGACTCAAATAGATGCCTCCTTCGAATAAACTCCTGGTACTTTGTAGTTGAGTGTTTGAAGCATTTACAGATATTATATCTCAAATGGGTGTGGGAATAACAAGACATTCAAAGCCGTCAGATAACTTCCAGCTTGTAGCACAGCCGCATCCTTTGTGAAATCTTATTAGCTATCGCACATGGAGAGCCTCCTTGCACTTTCACAAGGTTAGCATGAAATATGACCATAATTATGTAGATGGGAGATTTTATTATCATGATTTCCTTATTATTCCATCGTTAATCAATTTTTGTCTTTTGTCCCTCTCTGTCTTTCTCTCTTCTCTGTCTATTTTTTTCCTTCAAATTCCATCAATGGTCCCGGCAGAGGTCGAACAAAAAGGTAAGCCCAGCATGTTCTTAAATAGTATTGCGTGCCTTATGGTCAAAGCCCATCTATCTCGCTGTCATTGCGGTTTTATTAAGACAGCCTGATCTCAGCATGTCGAGGCAATTTCGAAACACCGGTTCTCATTAGATACACTTCATATTGTTTCGTGGTATCGGATAGACGAGAGCGTCACTTAGCAAAACTCTCCAAGGGTCAAGCACGTTTTTATGATGAGCCAATGAATCTAGGATTGCTTTGACATTTAATATTTCGGAATCTTCCTGTGTGATATGAAAATGACACCAGTGCTTTGAATACCTAATCAAAGTTCAATTAATATTCCCAGTCGGTTGCATAAGAGCTGGAATCATATAAGCGAGAAGAATTGGAAAACCGCAATGAGAAGAATTGGAAAATCGCAACGAGCATTTGGCATGTCTTTTTCTATGTCTGGATTATAGTACTGTATAGTTTGTGTCTACAAAGGGGACAACTTTCCAGTTAAATGACTCAAGTCAGGTCTCACTAGCCACCCACGATTCACTGCATCTCCCACATCGCTCATAAACATGACCTCAGTATTCCAAGATGGAGATACCAAACACAGAGCGGGAAATTAATTGTTGTTGCAATTGCAAAAACAGTAGGGGGAAAAAAAAATGACGGAAAAAAGAAAGGCAGGAAGAAAGAGACATAGAACTAATGAGGAGCTGCGATGGGAGGGAAAGTGGGACTCGGAGAAAGAGGGGGTGGGTAAATGTGCCCGTTTTGTCTTAGCGACAATATGCTGGTATTATCTGTTGCTGTGCTCTGCAATCATCGTGGCTCATCGCAACACGATCTAAGCCAAGCCGAAACACACAAAAAATAATGGACTTGTCAAGGAAAAAAGTCAGGCTAGTTGACATTTTATCTTTCCATAAAAAAAGAAATCCCCCTAATGTAAATATGGTGTTATTCATCCTTTAGTGTTTCTCTGCCCGGGAATTCTGCGAGGAGTGTACCAAAGTGAACATCTTTTTGAGTCCGACCACCAATCTGGGGCCTGGTGCAAAGACCCGCTGCAGGCTTCAGACAAGATTTACTACATGCCCTGGACACCATATCGTACTGACACGTTGACCGAGTACTCATCCAAGGAAGACTTTATTGCGGGCCGGCCGACCACGACATACAAACTGCCGCACCGTGTGGACGGCACCGGCTTTGTCGTTTATGACGGTGCGCTCTTCTTCAACAAAGAGCGTACCCGCAACATTGTCAAGTTTGACCTCCGCACACGTATTAAAAGCGGCGAGGCCATCATCGCCAATGCCAACTATCACGACACCTCCCCGTACCGCTGGGGAGGCAAATCGGACATCGACTTGGCGGTGGATGAAAACGGACTCTGGGTGATTTATGCAACCGAGCAGAACAACGGGCGCGTTGTGGTGAGCCAGCTTAACCCTTACACCCTACGCATCGAAGGCTCATGGGACACTAGTTACGACAAACGCTCCGCTTCCAATGCTTTCATGATCTGCGGCGTTCTGTACGTAGTCAAGACTGTCTACGAAGACGATGATAACGAAGGGACGGGGAACAAGATCGACTACATGTACAACACGGACAAGAGCAAGGAGACGAGTGTCAACATACCGTTCCCTAACTCCTATCAGTACATCGCTGCAGTGGATTACAACCCGAGAGACAACCTTCTCTACGTGTGGAATAACTATCACGTGGTCAAGTACTCACTCGACTTTGGCAACAATGGTAAGTTCTGAATCTCGCCACTTTGCTAGTCACTCTTACCTTCAGATCTTTTCTCTTTTACTATCATACATGAGATCAAAGAAATAAATCCCTGGGCAGGATGTTTTTATCTTAACATTAGCAGTACATTGACATTTTTGTAATGACTGATAATTTACTTTTTTGTCGTGACATAAGGGATACTCACGGGCTCTAATCTCACACTCCACTATTTCATTCAGCGTTTTCAGCTTTGATAAGAGAAATAAGTCCTTGAGAAGGATGTCTTTTTCTTCACATTAGTTGTACCTTGGCATTTTTGAAATGATTAATAATTTCATGCCAATTGCTTTTTCTGTAGTGACATAAGGGATACTCAGTCACTAATCTTATGCCAATAATTAAATTCTGAAAAATACCATAAATAGGATAGAGGGGGGGTGGGGGGGAAATCACCATCTGTGCCTACATAGTTCTCAATTATGATATCTCACTCATGGTATCTGCGTTTTTAGTGATTAAAGAAAACCCGAGATTACTTTTAAAGTTGGATGGCACTACTTTCTTTGATGCTAATCAAAAAGCAAGTTGAAAGAAAATATGCACATTTTATTGATCTTTGTGTATTTAACAAGCCTCAACAAAAAAGAACTCGACTTGAAAATGTTTGTTGAACATGATCAAAAGATGAGAAATATTATATCGGACAATGACATACGGAAGTGCTGTTGTTAGCTTTAAAGCAGGGGCACTGACAAGCGAGTGGCAGTTGTAGTAAGGGCGGATGTTTGGCAAAGGCACAAGAAAATTGTATTTTCAATCAGCACTACTATCAGAGTTTCTAAAAATGATTTTCCACTTTTTTGTTTCATATTGTAATCATTTTGAGAGCATTGGCATATTAACCCAGGGCTTCTCAATTCTTATTTCTAATGCCACCCAAGGAAGGAGAAAATATTCGACCATGAATAAATATCATTTGTCTAAAAACTTATAAGTACACCTCTGCAGAGGTGCCACCTACTGCAGTGAATGTGCAATTACACGTTTTTCTAGTATATGGGGAAAACATGTTCCTTGGGGTAGGACAGTTATAAAGCTGATGAAACAGACTGACAGTGAGAATTTATGTTATATTTTTTCAAGTATCCTGGTACTGGATGCAGATATGGTTAGCTCTTTGATATCAGCTACTGATGCACCAACTGCTCTTATATTCATATTAAGTTTCTAGATAATCTGCAATTTGATTGTTGCATCAAATTTTGTTTCCTATTCACTCCTGTTTTTCAGTGTGCAGTGCACAGCAGCTGTTCGTTTTTTTTTTTTTTCTTTTCTTCTCGCTACCAGACAACTGACAATGAACCACCTACGCACAATGAATTGTTTTGGGGCTTTGCTGTGGGATGAGGTTCAGTCTCTGTTGATTCAAAGTTTAGCTAACAAAACAAAACAGGAAAATTTAAATCTGTGCAGTTATCTGGAGTTAAATACGCATGGATACCTTACTCGTTTAATCGGATGGACAACTTATATGGATGTTCCAGGTGGTTCCTGTGAGAGTCTGGGGTCAAGTTGTATTAAGTTGAGAGATCACTTTAGACTCTACAGTAATGTGATGTTTGAACCAACTCTGGACACATAAGAGTGAAAGCTTGAGGCCATAAGTACTATTTTCCCAGTGTAATCTTCTTTCAATGCTTTCAATGGAGTCTTCAAGACAGTCTGGCTATATGGCTTATTAAATGTTGCCCGAATTAACGCATGCTCTTACATCGAGTAAAGAGGCGCAGTACAGCGAATTACAGAGAGAAGCGGCATCGAATTTGGTTTGTACCGATCAGGGCTTTAAAAATGTGCGATGGCGTGCATCGCACTTGTGCAACGCAGTTATCCTATTCATGATTGCACATGCATGTTTATCGGTGTACACTTGAGTGTGATCACTGTCATAATGGAGCTCCGAGTGTGTCAGGAGGGTCTAAAGAGGAGATCAATGAGGATTCAATGTGGAGAATGACCTCCAATGCACATCAACGAGCCAGACTGCTGACCAGCCAGAGATAAATACATACAATCAATGCGGCCTCGCTGCTTTACCCTGCGCCTCCCTTGACGCTATCGCTCAATGAAGACAAGGAATAAATTAGCTACCTCAACTGCATGATTTTCTCATTGTGGGGAATATCAGGTGACAAGTAAGCTTCTTTTACAGAGATCTCGCAAAATTGCTGCATTGGAGTTGTAAATCTCAAGGTGGAGCTGCTGTCAGACAGCTGTCGGAGGTGACTCTCAAACAACATCAACATCAAATAACAACGGATCTTTTAAGGACCACCAATGAAAGTGGAACTATGCTGCAACTGTGTGCATCTTCACGGTGACATCAGAAAATTACTTTTGTGACATGACGTGACAACATAGTTAAATTCAGTTTTCTCCACTAAGATAACAGTCTGGAGATATACGTGGAGATATACGTGTGTATATATATATATATATATATATATATATATATATATAGCAGAATTTTTTTTTATTTGAGTGTATAAAGGTATGAATTTATACACCTTTAATGGGGACACTAACACCTTCACACGCTGAAATACATTTGGCAGCTCAGTAATGCCAAGGTGTCATTCACCTTCCAAATAAGATACAGGAACGAGAAACTGAGCTGACGACATTTTTTTCCCCTTTTGCCACCTGCACTTTCTGATATTTGTCGGAATATGCTTTCGTACACTTCTTCAGGGTAGGGAACCTTGCAGTACACAGAATATTTGACACAGCTTCAGCCACTGTGTTTTTCATTGGTACTGCATGTTACGAACAAGACTTGGATTCAGATCTGGGGGCGTAAACACAAGTAGCCATTCCCTTCCTCCGAGCCATCCAAAATGATACGTGATGAGCAAACTGTCTGCTTTCAAAGTTGAAGATAATCCTTTACTGAGAAGATTGCTTATTGATCTCCTGAGGGAAAATTCAAGATCAGTTCAGTTTGTGGTTTGTTTCATGAAGAAATATTCTGCTAAGCTATGTGTGCGCGTGCGTGTTCTTGATTGGATTCTGATTTTAATAATTTAGTGATCCGTCCTCAATTTTACCCATTTACATCCTTTAAGGCAGATTTTTTTTCAAAAAGGTTATACTTATTATTGCAGGGTTCATGAACTCGTCACCAACAAGAGATAAGCATTTTATGTAAAACCAAATGTGTCTGCTTGTTTGAAGAAAACTTTAAACTTAGTCTTTGTTTTCTTATTTTTGTCATATTTTGTTTCCGCTAGAGATTCTTTAAGGGTCTCATCAATATGCAACCAACTCCAATACGGCAGCACAGCTCAGAAAAAAACTGAAAAAACCCCCAGTAAAGTTTTCTTTCAAATTCCAACTTTGAATATCACAGGCAAGAAGTCTTCTCAGGCTAAGCAAAAGGTGACACAAAAATACCCACATGTAATGCGCCGGATTGACGTCGGAAGTAGGCAACGGGAATTTGAATGTTTGAAAGCCACAGTTTTTTTTTTTTTTTTTCCTCTTGGCACTTGAGAAGAAAGTGAACCGGCTCGTTTTTGTCCCACGTCTGTTTGTGTTTAGTCTTTGTCTGCCGAGTCTCCCATTCTCTCACTCGTCATCATCATTCACACAAGCACTCACAATGGCAGGAATCTTAACATTTCCCTTTCCTTTATTCATATATCTTTCTTTTAGCCAACCTTGTTTTTCTCTGGCTTTACTTATCACCCACTTAATCTGCCCTCTTTTTCAGTTCCCGGATCACTTAAGGAACGTCCTCATACTAATCGAGACCACGCACATGAACGTCTAAAGTCAAAGTCACTTCTCAACATCGGCCTTCTCTCCAACCCTTCACTTCCAAACATTCCCATGTAAACTCATTTCTGTTTATGGACTTGTTTCATCATGTCCTCGTACATGCATATTGTAGAGGCCGAGCCTACGCAAGCAGCGTGGCGCAGATGAAACGTTTGAATAATTTAACACATCCAGTCTGCTTTGCCTTGCTCTTTGGAAAGTTGTTTTTTTTCCCAACAAAGTTGCAAACGTAATTCATGATGCATCTCTATCCCTTTTCCCAGCTTTGTTTTGCCACATCCTGCTTTATTGTGTTAGTTGATTTTTTTCTATTTCAGATCTGGAGACCGAGTTACCTTTCTAATTCTTCTATTCACATAATTCCTAGTTCCACCCACAGTATCTAGTAACCTCCTCACATATAAATAGCTATTCTATTTCTTCCATCTATCTATTGATTTCCCTACATGCTTGCTTCCTTATCTAAAGTATTTATTGGTCTACAAACTTTCACAGACAAGTATTAATTTACCGGAATTTCCAGACTATAAAACACCACTATTTGCACAAGCTTTGAATTTACCTTATAATCCAGTGCACCTTATCTATGGATTTTTTCCCATTGTTTTATTATATTATAAACAAATACCCTGTTTTGGTAATAAGGCTAATAGAAATGAGGACATTTAATTTAAAACATCTGCGGAATATAGTTCAGTGTGACTAATATAGGTGTGCGGCTAATAGTCCGGAAATTACGCTACTTATGCAGTACTTAAATTCTCTTCCAAGGTAGAAGATACTTTTTTGGAAGAATCTTTGGAAAAGTATCGTTTTACCTGTTCATTATACTTTGGCAAAACTATAGCTTGGTTGTCCATATTTCAATTACTGGTGATTTGAAAATACTTTTCCTTAGCTATCATACTTTGCATGATTGCAATGCTGCGGTAGGGGATGACCTCTCGAAGCAACAAACAAAAACTCAATTAGTGTCATCCCCTTTTGCATAAGTGTCGGAAGTGATCTCCTCAATCACAGCGAGTCATTAAAATGTGGTATTATATCATTGTGTTTAATAGACGGCCATACTGGACTGAACTCGAATTGGCCCTTCTCGCCACTCTGTCAGTTAGCGGAAATTTAAAAGTTCACCTCTCAACCTTAATGGCTGAGATCACAGTGTCCCATTTCCTTGGGAAGTCAAGCATGGAGTAGCTATTGTCTTAACCCTCTGCCATTTATTTACTCCCCCCGTGTCCTCTCCTCACCCCTACCCCCGTCTCCTCTGCTTTCCTCTCCTGTCCTCTTTCTCCTCTCCTGTTCCACCTCTTTGCCAGCTCTCCTCTCCTGCTGTCGTTTCCTCCCCTCTTCCCCTCCGTTCCACCGCTCCTTCCTGATTGCAATCAGCCGGTAGGGATAAGCATGGCAGGAAATGTTGGAAACAAGCTTAAGTAGAGAGAATAACACCGGTTTATGGCTGGAGTGGAGAACCCTCTTTCACCACATTACTGATTACTCTGAGCCTCAGCACACACCAGTTTGTGTGTGTGTTTGCTTGTGTGTCCTTGAGCTTCTACTGCGGACTTTTTCATCCAAAGGGTTGTGTCTGCGTGGGGAATTTTAAAGTGATAAATCATATTATGAGAACATTTGTGAATCTTGTTAAATCTAAACTTCACCAACTTGCAAAAGTGTGATATCACAATCTTACACGTTAATACCGCAGCTCTCACTTCTTTCCTAAGGGGCTTTATTCCTCACTCACATCTTCCACTTGCATCCGTAGCTTCTTTCTCTGCTTTTCCATTCCCAGCCTCATCTTCTCCTCTGCTAAACAGATTACGACGCAAGCTCCTCACCAGAGACTTTTCTTTAGAGAGTCTGCAACACCTGTTCTTTGCCTGCGGTGTGTCCTTATCGATTGAAAGGCCCCCGCCAGGCCGTCTGTGCGTGTTTGGCTTCCACGACGCTTCTCCGTCTACTGAGCGGCCCGGTGCCAAATTAGGCTGGCATATCCGGAACACCGGGGTGGAGAGGAGACCCACTGTATTGCAAGAAATGAATACACGTGTCACAACTAACAATTATTATTAATAGTTAATGGATTAACCTGATGCAGATTTACTGAGAGGTATGGTCAAGTATTTGTGACGACGAATCCAGACACACATCTTCGAAAATGGACACTACATTTATTGAACACAATAAAAACAGCATTATTTGAAAAAGGTATGAAATAACAGTGCTCGGTACGGCTTGAGGAAAAAGGTGGCGATGAAAAGCCTTTTTGGAAGTCGGTGCCTCAAATTGAAGGACCCAGGTGTTAGCTTCTACAGCATGTGCTTCAGTAAATTGGTGTATGGCAACAGTGCGATGGAAGTGCTTGTTAGCCAAGAAAGGAAGCTCAGCCACAAAGCTTTGGTTTGTGCTCTCACTTGTACATCTAGTGTACACCCACCACAGCCACTTCGATGACTCACATTACTTTTAGGTAGCGTCCAAATAGATAGTAACTAAAATAACAGGAAAACAAAATATACATTGCTTTGAACGAGCGGTAGGCCGCAAAGCGCAACTGACCCCGGTATGCCATGCTTATGCAAGGAAAAAACTAGTCCAGGTTGGATGTGTTTGTAAAGAAAAATCCGATTTAATTAAATGTGCATACAAAATTAACAGTTGAACTTGTCAGGACCTGCCAGCCATTTGGATGGAGGCTTTATTAGCTGAGGTGGCGTTCTATCTTGAAACTATCGCTGCTTTGAAGTGCGCTATTCTGTCTTATCAGCAAGCTCGAGCCACTCGCCACAAGCTCTGCATGTGTATGTGTGTGCGAGTGTGTGTGTGTCAGCCATAGGGAGAGTGTGTTATCGCAGTATGCAGCCCTGTCCAATGTTTGGGCTGCCTCGAATGCTTTGTGTCCTGGAGTTAGATTATCGTTTTGCCTTGGAAGCGTCCCTTCCCACCCTTCGAGTGGTGTGTGTGTGTGTGTGTGTGTGTGTTTTAACGATACTGCATATTGTAAAACCCATACCACCACTTTCTTAACTCACCCCCTTTTTTTTTTTTTTTCACCCACTTCCTGTTCTTTCAGCCTGTCTTTCCCTGACCATGTTGGAATCCTGCCAGGTTTGTCTTCGCTCTTGCTCTTTCTCCCACCCCCCGTCAGCCTCTTGGTGTTGACGATTTACAGGTCCCTTTGTTTATTGAGTGAGAAGTCAACAAGAGTACTCCAGGCTACAGAGTGCATGTGAGGCGGGCAGATATATGCAGTCTTATAGCCGCATGGAGAAAACGCACAACACAAACACGCACTACACAAACATGATCCAACATCATGTCTGTCCACATTTTGGAGGATGGCATGTTTTCTTTCCAAGCCCCTTTGGTGGTGACAAGTCTAGCATTATGAACTGACCTAACCCGCTTGTGTACAAATGCTACTGGGTTCAGCAATAACGCGCAAAACCAGACACACTTCAGTCCACTGCTGACATTAAAGGCTCTTAGAACAACAGTCAAGGACTTTGTGTGTGTGTGTAGTTTGCATGCTTGTTTTTGCCAACAACTACAAACAAGGGAGGTTGATTTTCTGTCACTTTCATTGACCAAGGCGCTGACACAGAATCTGGATTTGGTCCCACAGCGCCAAACAGTTGCTCCTAGGGGATAGACTACGCGTTGAGAGCAAATTTTGCTGACAAATGAAGTACTGTAGCAAAAACAAAAATAAGTCCTGACCTTGAATTTATGGTTAATGTTTGGAGATTATCATAATTGGTTCTATTAGGGTTCTATAACTCTTTGCAAAAGGAAGTTTGGTATTGTCATACTGCAACAAATAGCCTCGGGTGATATATGAACATTGCTGCCGAGCTTTCAACTTTCCTTGAAAGAGTTTGTTGCAGCATAATAGTTGATAAAAAAAACAATGTCATCAAAAACAATTAGCGGCCCATCTGAAAGTTTTGATCCAACCTATCACATCATTTTATACAGCTGTCAGAGTGTGTTAAGTTGAATTCATTTCATTTTTGCCAGGCATGTGAAGAACAGTATTTTGAAACATATCACTTGGAAATATGTGCTGGTGTGACAATAACGATTTTCAACTTTAAAAACTCAATTTAAAATAACTATCAATAAATAAATTGGTGAGAAAATACAAATAGAATCTTCAAAACAAAAGTTAAGAAAAAATATTGTGCAGTCTGTATAGAGTACAAACTTACATTTAGAAGAAAGTTGTGATTGAGCACTATTAATATATCTTGTTTTCAATATTACCACTTATGGAAGTCGATGCTAATTCTAATTAGCATATCAAAGGGCTTTTATTCTGATTTAATGATATCACTGGTAATGTTTATAAAACAAAGCATGCCTTGTATTTAAATATGTTTGTAATTATTTTTGTAGGGTGTTTGTTTTTACACTAAACTCCAACTGTGGTGTCATTACACGGTGCAATCAGGGTACTTTCATAAAGTAGCTTGGGCACATTAATCATTTTTATTCGATTATAATGTTCACATGATCGTGACAAGCGAAAATCAAAAGCATGATTCAATTACAAATAATTGCCTGACAATTGTAGTGATAGAGAAAACGTGTCGTGCTGTTTTCTGTGTAATGTGCATCACAGAGCAAAGCACACTAACAGCCTGGGCAGCTGGACTTTGACTTTGATTGACAAATCAACGCATCTACAACTATCCATACTTTTTTTTTTTCATAATGCAGACATCATGTCACATACAGCTCTGCAATTTCTTTAAAAGCAGCTCGAGTGGCAGTCATGATGAATTTATGGCTTTTACAAAAAATGTTATCACCTTAAAGAAAAGAACGTTCAAAAGGAATAAATGCGATAAAAAAAAAAAGAGTTTTTTGTCAAATGGAATTCGGAATAGGGAGACTAAAAAGTGTGAACAAGAAAGTTATGAGTGAGCAATCAAGTCAGAAAATGTCAGGTGGAAAATGTCAAGAGAGCAGCAGAGGAAAAGAAAAGACAGAGATGATGTGGCCCCTTGCCTATGATGCTCGCAGGCTTTTATGTTGCCTCACCCCTAGCTGCCAGCCCTGTTTTCAGCCTTGTACTCAAATGACAGCAGACATCACCCTCAGACACACACACATACACACACACACTCACACCATTACTGTTGTGGCAAGGCTCCTAATCGTGCATCCCACACACACACACTTTTTTTTTCCACCATGAGCGCACACACACACAGATTGACAGCTCGTCCCTAGGCCACTGCTGACACACATGATTGATGGCAATGTTCCGTGGAGAATGCATAAGGCAGGGCCAGCAATAATTCAGGAACAGGGAGCAGCTCTGTTTAGGTTGAGAAACACTCCATTAAGTTATGAAGAGAACAGAACCAATGTACAGAAGGTACAGCGGGATGTTTCACGGCTGTCAGTTAAGCGGGCCGGCCAGGGAAAAACACAGAGGGAAGGTGGTTTTCATTAAAGTCCACAGGAAGGGTCAACTTGTGGTCACAATGAATAATATAGACACCCCCTCATTGCAAATATCCACAAAGACCTTCTTCTCATTCTACCCACTCTTTTATTCACACCCAAAGGACTGTGCAAATATCATTAAATCAATGGTAACAAGCATCGCAGTAAAAAGAAGGTGACTCCATGACCTCACACAGATATATTTGAAAAAAGCTAATTTAGCCAGACCATCATTACAACAGTAAACATGACAAGCAATCTCATACAAAAGCACCAGGGGAGAAGGCTCAGTATTTTCTGTCTATTCGGTTTGGCATTTAACTAAAGTTCCTGGATTAAGTTGTGATTTTCTTTAGCAGATTAATCCTGCCTCAATTGCAGAGATCCACTAGTTGCATTTAAGTAAAGATCTTTGTAGGGACTAACCTCTGTTCCAGTGGTTGCTGCATGGGCGTAGGAGATGTTGACAACTTGTCCCTCAGACCGGCAATTGTTCTTGCTGTATTCCTTTCCGAGTGTAGTATGGCTTGCTTTCTACTCCAAAAATGATTTAATCCGATGTGCAGGTATTCAAATAACTAAGTGTCCAAGTGACCGAGTGGTAAAAACTCCATGACCTTCGACCCCCACGCTGATCACCTCCACCTGAGGTCATTATAAGGACTAGGAGATACTCACACTGCCATCTTTGGCCAGCTGCTGCAAGTGTGAAACCATGATAAACTTGTGACTCCTGCAATCTACTTTGCTGGTTGCAGCCAAGCAGTGTTTCATGATATGATTAATCAACAATCAATTCCACACAATTATCAAAACACTTAAAAATCAATTATTTGAAGAATCTGTGATGATGCCCATCCACCGTTAAGATGGAAATAAAAATGACAGAGATGCCCTCACAAGTTCTCTCTAAAGGTTTCATTTGAAAGCATTTTTAATTAAAGATGTGAGCATGGGCTCTGACTTGGCCTCTGTGCAGGCAATGTGTAAATATTTCCCTTTATCTAACACGCTATAATGCAATATTGATTTGCACCACACAGAGCTGCAGCAGCAAGTTCAGAGATAGAATGAGACAAGCTGCTATCCTATGTGCACTTTCGGAGACGCCGAGCATCAAACACTCATGCCATACTTTTCCCTCCTGCTATGTCTTCCATTCCTTCTTTATTTCTGAACTCAATGTGAATAATTAAGACTATTTTACAATTAAATATGGACACTTATTATTGACCATGATGCATCCCATGATGTCACTGTATCATGAATTATGTATATGACACAATGACGCAATATAGTGTCATATGGTATTGTATGGTCATGTACTTTTACAATACTATTTATAGTATAATTATGTAAATGATAAATATTTATAATATCAGTAACCTTTGCTTTCACAAAGGGTAAGATCGTCTACATACACACAAGATAATGGGGAGCAGGTTTTAACAATTAGGGTGAGGAATCAAATTGGCAAGATGCTTGAAATGAGGGGAGAGACAATTACAAAATACAGGATGGGACGTTGAACATAAATAGAATAATGTGATGAAATGGGTGAACTGTATTTGCTGGTCTTGGAGCTTAACCTTTGCCTTTCTGTTGCCTGTCTTCCTACATAGACTTCCGCCCGCCCATGATCCCTCCGAACAGAGGAGGAGGAGGTGCAGTCGGAGGAGGCTCCTCATCCTCAACCAGTCGTTCGACCACCACTCGCGCTCCCCCTTACTACACCACCCCGCGTCCTCTCCTCACCACCTCACCGGGACAGCGATACCGAACCACCACAACAGTCCGCCAGCCTGTCATGAATCCGGCCGGCGGTTCACCGTCAGACACCAATCAGATCCCAGACACCAACCGCAAAGCCGGGGACCGCTTCCCGCCCGTGCAGGTCCCCCCGGCGCCACCGCAACCCCCAGCTTTGCCTCCCCAAGACTTTTGTAGCCCTCGAGTGATGGCTGATATTTCGTGGCCCCGCACCCAGCAAGGCCAACTCGCCAAGCAGCCGTGCCCGGTCGGGACACTCGGTAAGTGGATGATGTCACTGTGTGAAATGTTTATGTTCAAAGTCTCTTCTACTAATTAAGACTAATGAGGATTTCACCGCCCTATTGGGAAAGGGTTCAAATGTTCCAAGGAAATGATCACGATGTAATAATGTAGCTCCACTTGAAGGTCAAGGCTAAGATTTTTTTAACAGATGATGAACATTGTATCTTGTACGTCCATTCATCACAACACACGTGTACAGTAGTGTACCTCCACGGGATACATTGTTCTTGTTAATTTGCTTACATGACAAAGACCTCCCGCATGCTCCCCCCGCGGGCACGGCATGAAGTGTAGGAGTCTTTCGTTGAATGTCAGGGCTGTCTCACCTTATTAGTTTTGCTACTCTCGCAGGCGTGGCCACATACATGTGCATGGCCCACTTGGGCTACTGGGATCCTCAAGGCCCTGACCTCAGCAACTGCACGTCTCCTTGGGTCAACCACATCATGCAGAAAGTAAGTGTGGATGTTTCTGCCTGCCTTTGTGAGGACTATGATAGTTTCCCAGAGCATCATTTCTCACGCATGGAGATACAACAACCACAGGGAATGATTTATCCCACATGTATCCATCTCCATTTGTCAAGCTACCAACTAGTGCTTGAAACACAAGAGATTCTATATAGCTGTTGGGAGTACAGATATCTCCAGGTTTTTTTGTTTGTTTGTGTTGATGGTTTGCTTTCGGCCGATATCGTGAGACAAAAAATGCTAGAGGCTTAACGCAATGAGGAAGCCTTGTTTGGAAAGGGAAGCTATTACTTTGCCCAGTCCAAACACTGCTGCTCCGATCATTGACTTGGTCAGTAAACTATCAACATCAAACATTAGACAGTTGGAGCAATGATGCACATTTTGAGCTGGCTTCCTCGCTCACCCCATTCACTGACCTGCAGCGAGACCCGCTGGGTGCATTTTGGCAACACACACGACGTACTGATCCAGTGGTACATGAGGGGATTGTAAATATTGTTAGGTAATTGTAAAACACAATATCTATACGGGTTTTTATTGATCTATAAAAGCTGACATATATTAAAAACAATGATGGAGTGATTTGCGATGAATGAGCCATCCGGCTACTTATCTTCCAAGCCCTTATCAACTCACTTTCCTCCTCCATACTATTGGTTGGGATGTCAAAAATGTCAGTGCAATTTTATACTGCCTGAAGGTTAAATAGTAAACAGCAAATATTTTGCTATCCTACGACTTATATACAGTACAGAAAATCTATAAAATTATTAGTGTTTAAAAATGTTTTTTTCCGTCGTGTTTAAAAACATACAAAACATGTTTTTTTATTTTATCAAAATATAATTAGTATCCTATCAATTTTATGAATTATCAGCACTAATTTGAAGTTGGTGAGGTTTTAATTTTTTTCTATGGTATCAAAATGACAACATTCCTTATCATATACTAAAATCTGAGATTTCTATTTACTTAATGTCCTATAATACATTTTCCCAAATCCAAACTAAGCGTATTGTGTTGGACTGTAGAAGTTCTACTGCATGTAATTGTTTATCATGACATTGCCCCAAGTGCAAACCCAGTGGAGAGCGTATTCTATGAATAATTCTCAAAGTTTTTCATTATACCTTTTCTCCTAACGCCCTCGCACATTTTCCCCTCTCCTGCATGCCCCTATCTTTGCTCTCAACTTTCTCTGCAACTTTTTCTCCTTGCTCCAACTCCCACTACGTCGTCCCCAACTCCATCCATCATTGCCTAACCCCCCACCCCCCGGTGTTTTTCTGTTTGCATCCAGCTCCGGTCGGGCGAGACGGCAGCCATCGTGGCCAGGGAGCTGGCAGAGCAGACCAAAGGGCTCCTGCGTCCTGGCGACGTGCCTTCCACGGTGCGGGCCATGGCCCAGCTGGTGGAACTGCTTGACGTGCAGCTCAGGAACCTCACCCCTGGGGGCAAGGACAGCGCCGCCCGCAGCCTCACCAAGGTACTGTGTTGTACGGGTTGCCTTCGGGTGTCAAACAAATTTTTGTCGCAGGCCGCAACATAGTCACAGTTTCCTTCGGAGGGCCATCATGACCGTCAACAAACTGATGAATAACTAAGTTTGAAACCGGAGACTAGTAAAAACTGTTAAAATATTTATAAAAGATCAATGGGAAGATCAATGGTAACAAAAACAAAAGTAAAGACAATTTGTAACTTTAGTATTGACAGATGAAGTTGATGCACAATTTGTCTTTGGGGGCCACATAAAATGATGTGGCAGGCCGTAACTGGCCCCCGGGCCTTGACTTTGACACCTATGCCTTACAGTCACACCCCATTATAATGCTAGTAAGATAAAAACTGTAGTGAATCTAGAAATACGTGTTTTCCATGAATTTAACAAATTCATGCCCTGACAGAATGGTTTTATTTTAATACTGGTGGCTGTAGTTTGGAAAACTATGCTGCATTTTTTTTATTTCCACGGATACTTTAACACGGGTAACAAAAGAGGAGTTCCAGGGAAACGTCCTTAAAGTTTTGGAACTTATTTTTTAGCAGCTGCACAAAAAAGCATAGCATACACACACACAAAAAAAGATTTTGCATTCACTGTAGACTTCCATAAATCAAAAGTGTATCCTCAGTATGCAGAAGATCTGATTTATCAGCAGTGAACAAGGAAGAATTTAGCTCTGTAGTTTGTTCATGTAGGCATTCATTAAAGAGAGCCAAGTCAGTGGGGACTCACTGACTGGCTGCCTTGGCTGCCTAATTGACTGGCTGACTCATTTAATGGGAGACTGTTCCTTGATTGTCTTTGCTGAGGTCAACAGTGATAGGCCGACTTTGGGAGTGAGACTGACAGCTGCTGCCAACTCTTATACACTCACTATTTTTTTTAACTTTACTTTCTGAGTCACTGGGCCTGCACCTAGTTACCCTTTCCCAATCTGCCTTGCTGTCTCACTGCAACCTGTGCTCTTTCTCCTCGGTTATTTGAAATGAACTTGTCAAAGCGTGTGTACAAGTGGAATCCATTAATACGTGCTTCACCGTTGACCAAATGGCTGGTTAGAGTTGGATTTCTAGATAAGTATTGCTCACTCTGAGAGGAAAAGCGCTACTCCTGATCTCATTAATGACCCAAATCCATAATTAAATCAGTGCGTTTTAAAATGATGGCCATTCATATTTGAGTGGATGACAGTAAAATACACTTAATCGTAGATAAAGAAAATAAATGACTGAATTTGTGTAGCGTAGAAAAATTATTTTAGCTCACCGCAGGTTCTTACAAGATAAACATAAATATCTCGTTAGCAATGGCTTTAAATACAACAACTGATGTTTCTTGAGCAAAATCCGTCGAGCAACGGCAATTTCTTATGTATCTTTATGAACTGCATTGTTGTGAAAACTTCTTAAACTAAAATATAATTATAAGTTTTAATTGGACAATATATTTTTTACAAGCTTTGTTTCTAAGAATGAGATCACAAACTGTGTCAGTAAGGAAACAAAGAATAATAGAAATGACGGTGTTTTGGGAGATGCATTGAAAACACAGGTGAGTGAGACGAATTCTATTTCCAGTCCCCGACGTCTATTTGAGTTATGTTAATGATAAAGCTCTGCGTGCGTGTGCATCTTTGCTCACCTCAGGGCACGTTGGTGTGTGAGATGGAGAGGTGTTACATTGCTAACAGTTGAATTGTTTGAATTTACAGCTTCAGAAGAGAGAGAGGTCCTGCAGGTTTTTCACACAGGTATTTCTGTTTCCTGGTATCCGTTGATTGCTTTGCCACACCCCGCTTTGTGTGTGTGTGTTTTTTTTACTTTCACGCTCAGCATGTAATTGATCAAGCAAGCCTTTGTGTGATATCACACATTTGTGATGCGCAATGTGGGTTTGCAGTTGTACTCTGCGGCAGATGTTTCAGGATTTGAATCGAAATCCTTTGAGGAGGGTAATTGAACTCCCCCCTCGACCATAAATGATCGGCATCAATCATCTGAATCCACAGGTGTTTGCTGACAGTATTTAATCTCCTCAAAGGGTTTGCTTCTTTTGTTTTCATTTCCATGTTTTTCTATCATTTGCAATCAGCGGTACAGATAAGAGACCATGATCAATATCAATAGTTGCTCATCTATTTTGCAGGACCGTGCGCTGAGTTGTAAACGGCCTGCCTGGAAGCAAAATGACTTACTATCCATCTCCATTCATTGAAATGTCTCTTCCACCACTGCTGCATCAGAGAAAGTGAAGTGGAATGATGGATAGTTTGTTGCACACTGGTTCTTGATCATGGTCTCGCTCCTTTAAAATCATACTAACGTGTGTCAGGTTGGCTGAGTGTTCATGGCTTCCGTGTCTTTGTCGCTCTGTGGATTGTGGTTAATGTCGCAACCTTGAATGCACAATGGAACAGCACTTAAGCATTATTTGTGTTAATAAACATTTGCTATTTTCTAGAGAGGCTTTCAGACATGTGCAGACCTTAACTAGAGATGGGGAAAAAATATATTGTACAATTTCCGTTCAAATACAAAGATAGAAAGGTACATTGGTAATTTGTGATGATATAAATGCGTATGGGTTGCTGGTGGCTAGCTTCAGTGGCGTACTTGAAGTTTATAAAATATCATTTTTTTACATACTGGTTATACAATGGCATGTTCAGTCTGCCAGCTGCTGTGGATGGATGGATGGATGGATGGATGGATGGATGGATGGATGGATGGATGGATGGATGGATGGATGGATGGATGGATGGATGGATGGATGGATGGATGGATGGATGGATGGATGGATGGATGGATGGATGGATGGATGGATGGATGGATGGATGGATGGATGGATGGATGGATGGATGGATGGATGGATGGATGGATGGATGGATGGATGGATGGATTATGATCGTGATACCCCTAATTATGTGTGGCCGAGGCGTTCAACAAGGCTGGTTTTCCCTAACTGAAGCACCTGTTGTGAGTTTCGGCATGCCGGGTTTGAGCAAAGCGGTATTATTGCAAAGCGGCGCACGGACCACCCCAGCGGGAAGCGGGGCGAAACGCGTGCTGCCAAGCTACGCTGGCACTGTGCCACTGAAAAGGCCAATCGATAACCACCAAGAATGTACAGTGCAAATTGGTGAAGTACCATCTGTGTAATCCTCTTAACAAACAATGAAACCAGAATTGCACTGTAGAATTTAGACTCCCTTGGAAGAGGTAATAACACAAAGCCAAGGCACCACAGCACCTACGTAGCTCATCTGTGTGCAGGAGACAGCCTGCAGCATCTCATTTTTTGCTCTCACACACGCATTCATACACACCCTTGATGGGCTAGCTCTTTTTCTCCTGATGCAGGCTGTTTTTTTTTTCCCAACCTCCCCTCCTTTGCAAAAACTATCCACGTCAGCAGCAGTCAGCAATGTCACATCATACAACATGGCTTGGAACTGTATGCATGCTGACACGTACACCACACACACGTCGCCAAGGTATAAATATAAACTCCCTGATAATTTTAGACATCACAGCGATGTGCCATTTTTTATTTGATGCATTGCCTTCGATCTTATACATCGGTTCTTCACTTTCAGACAGCTTCAGCCAGGTTCAAAACATTACATCACACACACTTTCTGCTTTGAGCGAGTGGTGGGGGGGGGGGTGTTGGTAGTGATCGATTATATAATTAGCTTCTGTAATGCAAAACAAAATTATAGCAGCAGTCCCCTACTCTGCCAGATAGAAATGTGCGTGATTAGGGATGTGGTGTGTTGCTGCCCTCTCCTCGTTAATTATCTGCAGCACTAATTGTCAAGTGAGGAGAGCGTGCAGGAGGTTTGGGTTCTTAATAGAGATGAAAAATAATTGAATTCTCTTCCCTCTCTCTCTCTCTCTCTCTCTCTCGTTCTCTCGCACACACGCGCACACACAGACACACACGTACACGCGTGCATTCCGTTTGGGGGACTGGGGACTCGTTTCATGTATACTAAATTGGCAATTTATTCATGATGAAGTTGGTTATTTGAAGAGGCTTTGATGCTGCAGGCTGGTTGATGGAGGGAGGTGCATGTGCAAGGTGCACTGAGAGCTGGAGAGAGGGAATGAGTGATGGAGAGCAGTCGTGGTAGAAATTAAACAGAAAGAAAATCAGCATTTGACTACTTTTCTTTGAAAGCCCGTAGAGAGAATTCGCCATCAATGGATCGATTGTTTATTATTTTTTTGAGGGAACGCAACTTGATCCAAGTGTGAGAAGCAGCAGCCAATATAAAAAGCTGATTATGTCATGGCTTTAAATTATTTGAGGCTCACCTCAACTGGTTGCAGCCTAAATACGATTAATAAAAACAATCACCTCCACAAGACTGTCAGAATTCTCAAGGATCAATTAATGCGCTAATCAGTTGGCATGTCGTTCACCGCTGGTGGAAATGAATGCGATCAAAAGAAAGCAACACAACGTGCAGTGAGAAGATAGCAATGCTCAATGACAATGCCTAAGGTGCCCTCTATTTATGGATGGCGGGTCATGCTTGTGAATGTAAAGCCCGATTTAGCTCTAAACTCGTTCTGTCAGGAAAGACAGAAGAGAAGTCCAACAACAAATGACAGAAAAGACGGCTTCTACCATGAAAACATTCACCAAAACATGCACTTTCTTCAAGCGCAGTCAAGCGAGAAAGAAAAAGATTTTTTTTTCCAACTTTTACATCCGAATGCTGTCAGTTTAAAAGTGGGCCTTGCCGTGCGCGAGCGTACACACTGACCCGTCAACGCACTGGCGCTCATGCGTGTGCACGTTTAGCGAGAAGTAGAACAGGCCGACTCTCGTCTGTCTTGCCGCTCTTGTTTACGCTGGATTACCCCAACGCTTCAAAGGATTTCATTTCTGCCCCATTTACTGGTGTGTGTGTGCGTGTGTGTGTGTGTGCATGTACGTGTGTGTGTTATCTATTTCTGCAGAGTGAGTAGCCCCGAGAAAGAAAAGCCATAATTTTAACCCTCGAGTCGTTAGTCTTGTGTAGATGTCACCAAAGGCAACTTGGCTTTAAGACATACACACACACACACACACATGGACACACACATAACTTTTATGATGTGTCGATGTCTGGACCTCAAGAAAATCTCATACCTTTTTTTCCCTTCAGATACCAGTCCCTCTCCTCTGCAGATGTAATCTCGGCACCCGAGAATTGCATTTCAATGAAAAAGAATTATACGGCATAGAAAATGCAAGATAATCAAAAGTTCAATAAAAAGCTATGAGAAGTTTAATGAGAGTTAGATGGGAGGGTGGGTGGCAGTTGGTGGTTATCTGAAACACATCAAAGTACAGCATGAGGGAATGGAAAACAGAGCCTGCACTGAGAATAGTCCCAGCAAGTGGAGCAGAATGATGCACTGCAATGTTTCCCGCACACACACTCACGCACACATCTCATACATTTGTAAACTTGCATATTAAACGGAAAAAAAAAGGCACCCACACAGTGTTGTTCAGATCTTGTTATTTTTCTCTTCTATCTGATGTAATTCTCCAATGTAAAAAAAAAAAAAGCACAAAAATACTGTAAGTTATTATTAAATGTATTCTGTGCATCATCTCTCAACATCTAGAAAATTCAATTGTGCACAATTCCATTGTGTCCGAATCACCCAAGCGGATGAAAGGACTATTATTCTGACATTATCATATGACTTTACAGATATTATGATACACACAATGCAAATGTGTTCTTTGTAAAATTGTATGTAGAAAAGAAAATTCTCTCTGGTGGATGAAAAATCTTTGTAATAATTAGTGTCAATCCAAGAGTGCATTGAGAATTTTGTGAGAAATTATGCTGACTTCAAGTAAGGAGCACACAATTTGGATAAATAAATAAATGCGCTAGATTTTAGAGCTGCAACTAATTAATTGTCAAAAGATGGCAGCTTCTTTTTAAACATGGAATCCTTTCTTTTAATAGACTATTATTAATAATAGTCAAGTAGCAGTAATATAATAAATATATTTGGACTATTGTCACACAGTCCAAGAAGCAATAGTTAAAGATTAAACGTTGATTTAATAGTTTAAAAAAAAGTAACGCTGTTCACGTACTTTTCCGCAGCGCCCTTTCAAATGTACTCATCTGTCTCGTGTTGTATTTGTTTTTGTCCTTGTGTTGTCGTTTATGTCACACATATGTGATGTATTGAAAGAAATTATTTGGGATGTGGAAAGGTTGAATCGAAGGCTTTGAAATGAGATACGAGTCAGCATGGTCTGCTGCAAAGTGATTCCTGACCTTGGCAATTCATTTTGAAGGTCAGTCAGTAACCAGCAGTAGAGGAACAATTATCAACTCATGGTATGTATATCTACCATGTTGAGGGACTATCAAATTCAACAACATCTTTATTTATTTATTTATTTATTTATGGCAAGCACTAATTTGACAAAATAAATGCTCATTATTTTTTCTAAATGATTCATTTTGGGTAAATCTGCCTACCAGGGGCTTTATTGACAATCAATGTTGACTAAACAGGAAAAAAACATATTGTTTTTGCACGTGTACATATTTGTGCGCTTCATATTATGTCCAACTTTTACTTGTTTGGCGAATCACTGGCTTAATTAGTTTGGTTTCAAAGCAGTCATGCTGCAACTCATGCAACATGCATCACAGCTAATTAGCCGCTAGCCGGAGCGGGGCATCGCTCTATAATTTTAGCAAGCCGGATTCATTTCATTTGTGATTATACAGAGGATGATTTGCCATCATGAATAAACAGAAAATAGTATGGATCGAATTCTTGTGTTCGTTCTTGAGGCACATCAACATGCAGGGGTTGTCATCGCTTTTATCTCGACAGAGCATTGGTGCAAATAAAAGAAAACATGAATCCAAATTCAAAGTCTCGTCTCAACTAAGCACCGTTTCTTTCTGTGCTGTCCTCTTCAAATCGCCAATAAACTGACATATTCCACTCAACCACAACAGTCCTCACCTGAGACCCCTCATGCCACCTGCTTTCCTCCGACTTCCTCCTCGAGAGGCCTCAAAAGAGCGAGACGCGAGTGAGGCATGGCAGGACGTTTGCAAAGAGGTTGCTTTACAAGTCGAGAGTGAGAAATGGAGGAAAAATTGAGAGGCAGATGGGAGGGTGCGATGTATGTCTATGATAGCACCTGTATTGGCTCTTCTACTTCTCCCAGAGGACGCCTGTCACCGTGGAAGCACTGGACTGTTTTATCGCTCTCCCATGACTCCCTTTTGTGTCTCTTCCCCCTCCACCGCCTCCCCACCATGCTCCATTTTTTTCAGTTTCTCTATCTCTCCCAGGGTCTTTTAAAAATGTGTGTGAAAATGAGGAGGTGAATTCTTAAGAGTATGAAGGAATGTGGGCAGGAAACAAAATATGTATACGTTCAGAAAGAATATTTCTTGCACTCTCTTCCGTTTACTCGGCTCGTATTTATGAACTCTGAGCAGCTACGCATGGCTGAATGTGACCCAGTAGACAATCGCATATATCATTTCTTCTCTAAACAGTCCAGTATTGCACCAACTCAAAAATAGCAGTGTTTGTTTGGAAGCGTGCAAAAATTCTCCTGCATGAAGCCACGATCGGATGAGGTTGGTTTTCAAAAGGAAAAACGGGAAGGATTTTTAAATGGTGCTTCCATTCTAGTTTCCTAAATAGATCAACTTGGTACGAACTTAAACCGAGTCTGGTTAGGTTCCATTGTGCAGAAAAAACATTTGATCTGATCAAATGGAAGAAATCAGGTGGTAGCCTCAAGGGCAAAATAGCGATGGCAGTCAGGTGAAGGCAAACCAATTCTAGAGATATAAAAATGTAGTCAGCTTTATTGTTGTTGTTATTGTCTGCTGGAGTGTCCATTCTCTTGAATCATAAGAGAAAATCTTTGTTGTGATATGTTTTGGTCATTTTTTTGGGTACCTGAGGGGGAAACAGGTTTATAAACCTCGCAAATGATTGGCTGACCCGTTTTCAAATGTGCTTTTTAATGTTTCTTTTGCAACGTCTGCATGGGAATGCCGCATTTGCATCGCTTACATTTTTCTCGACATAATTTATCAACATGATAAATGAGAGGCTGCTACTTTCCCATTGTCTTGTGTTATTGACTGCTCTTGTCACGGAACACGAATGTTACATGGGCTCTTAATGGATTGGCATTAACTGGTCACGTTGGAATCATTTATTAAGTGTTTCCTTCAATGCTTGTGCCGCCCCTCAGGCCATGGTAGAGACGGTGAATAATTTGCTCCAACCGCGAGCCCAGACAGCGTGGAGAGAGCTGTCCACCGGCGAGCAGCTACACTCGGCCACGCTGCTCCTCGACACGGTGGAGACCGGCGCTTTTATGTTGGCTGACAACCTCCTCAAGACAGACACTGTGCAGGAGACCACTGACAACATCCGTAAGTGAATTGTTTTTCCCTCCATTTACAAAAGCTCCCAAATGCAGACTGCCAAAAATTTCATTTAACAATGGACAAAAGCTTTCAGTATTAAATTTATGCTGCAGCATGAAATGGATTAATTGGATTTCATTTTTTTTTGTCCTCCAAGATGTTTTAGATAAAAAATGTTGAATGTTGATTGTTGCTTTTTAGTAATCCATTCATCAACTATCCACCAATAGATCTATTTCAGTGTTGTTGTGGAGAGCTGCAACACCAATCTATTCACCCTCCTCCCTGCCACCATTTATTCACCACTTAATTGCCAATCCACCGATGCATCAATCTCCAGTACACCAACACAACAACAAATCACAAAAAAACTTGCACCAACCGTCCATCCATTCACTTTATCGATTACTTCTAATACAGTGGGCTACTCTTATATTAATAACTGCTTCATTTTTAACTGGGATTTTACAAACCAAAGCAGTAAACATTTTATTATGGGATAGTTGCCCTGACCAGCTGTACCTGTTAGCATGATAAAAGAAATGAATAGCTCAAGGATAAACTCTAATTACATTTCTCTCCAAAATGTGATTTAGCGGAAGTAGCCCATTTTGCATCATGTGACAAGTAGTATTTGTATTCCACTGTATCATTGAGCTGCCCTGTATTTAATAAGAAAGACAACTCTGGCAAATGTGAGGTGTTTAATACTGTTAGTTTTAGCCGTTGGAACGTGTCAACATTATTACAGCGCAAATTGAATGGAATGAAAGTTGCTTAACAATATTTGTCGCTATGATATCTACGCCCTGAGTGTCAGAATCAAACAAAATCTTTAATAACTGTCTTTAATTGCTTTTCACAGTAATTATCACTTTCGCCTAAAATAATTCTGTGGCGGCACGTGCAAAAGGGGTAACGGCTTGAATTTGCAAGATGTGTTACACTGAGCAGGCATGTAACTGTCAAAGACATGGCAGGATGAAGAGCTTCAATGAAAAGCTTTGACTCCACTGAGACCTCTGCTGAGTGAACACAACACAGAGAAAAAATATGACCTTGAGGCTTCCAAAGCCGGGAATAAATTTGTCAAAGACACCTGTTTTTTTTTTTTTTCTTACGCGACACACACATACATGCACACATATTTCTAGGCGAAGAAAAACAAAGCTAGTGATTATAGTGAGCTGCATACCACCATCTCTCTTGTGCCTTTCGCTCCTCCATCATTTCTCCTCATTGCGTCTCACTGATCTCATCATTCTGATCAGTCGGCTGCAGAGGAAAAACTCTGAAATATGGCCGAGTGAAAAGCCTCAAAGCGTTCAGGCTCAGAACCTGCCTTTAATTGTAGTCCTCGTAAAGAGACAGAACTATGTAGGGTTTGGTCTTGGCTGGACCACTTCCTGCAGAATATGTCTTGTCAGCATTTTTTATAGTTGACAGCCACTACTTGGATTATTGTTCTAATTTTAAGGTGGAATCATATTTATTTTAAGGGGTACAGAAGTTGCTTGTGGTAGCTGAGGCCTCTTATGGGAAAATGTTGGTTGTCAGTGCGGGGCCCAATTAGATTAGATAGAAGATGATTTTATGGGCCCAATTTTCTAACTTTCTTTCTCAACCTTTCAAAAATAATTATCGTATAGTTATAGAAGTACCTTTATTAGTTTGAATGAATATCCAATGGCACCCCATCGCATTACAGTTTTCATTTAGTATTTCTAACCGTCTAACTTTAAGTGACTTGCCTTTCCTTTCCTAATCAGCGATGGCTTCACAGGAACAAGACACGATGATTTGTAGCTTGTATGTTCGCCTTCATTTCATCTGCCCCCACAACGTGGAGTGTCATTCTTATTTCTCCCTCCTTCAGCCTTCTCCTCCTCCTCTCTACCCTAGTGCGGTTTGATCTCATGTTTCTCGCACAACACATCAACCGAGCCCCCCCTCCGGTGCAAAGACGCACTCCGCTTGTATGTTATGCCATCAAAGGTGAAAAGGAGGAGCAGGAAGGGAAATGAAGCCAAAGATGACGAGCGATGAGGAGTCTACGAGAGTGTGCTCGAGGCTGCTGGTGCAATGTCACATGATGCTCACAGAGTTTTTCTTTCACCTCACTAGGCAGTGAAATCACAGCTATTCACCTAATGTGGCTCTAACGTTACACTTTACTCACTTAAGTTAAAATAGGTTTCATTGCCACGAACTGTCATTTTCTTTTCCTTCCACACTACTAAGCAGCTGCCAAAATGTAGGCTAGCTCATCTCCAAAGAACTCAAAAGAGGAAATAATCTTGTTGTGTGCTCATTTCACTTTTTTGTGCCATTAATCTTCCCTCCCAGCTAATCCAGTGGGCAGATCCGCTGCGATTATCTCTTCTTTTTATTCATAACTGGCCTGATCTCACTTCTCATCATGCTCCTCTACTTCCTCTCCCTTCTATTCCGACTTTCTCCCCCTCTGAGTCTTTCATGGACACTTGCAACAGGAATCTGAATGACGCATCCCGAAGAAGCCCGAGAAGCATGCGACGTTATTAAATGTGTGACTATACGCTTCGGTAATTGGCAGATGAATTAATTATTAGCGGTAGCAAAAGAGCCATTTGAAGGAATAACACAACAGCATCACCATGTGTGATAACAATGAAGAACAAGTATGTTTTGTATGAAGCCGATTGTCATGACACGGAGGCTTTAATGAGCAGTTTGTTTTGATACCCTGCTGAGATGCGTATGGATGTACGTGTGTGTTTGCGGCTGGGGCTTGATGTCAGACCCACAGATAGACAACAAAAGATGTTGGACTCCCTGCTACAGTTGTCCTGAATTTGTTGATATGCTTCCTGAGGTGATAGATATTGGATGATGGGCAAATATAGTATCTTACAAAGCCGCTAAATAATAGGATGTCTTGTGGATCTATTGGTTTCAGTTACTTTCTCTCTACAGAAGACATTATTAGGTTTGTATCAAAAATTATTTTCATTTTTACACATAGATAAATACATTTAGGGATGTCAAACTCATTTTTGTCGTGGGCTGCATTGTAGTCATAGTTTCCTTCATTATGATTGTCAATTAATAGGCAACACAACAAACTGAATAAACTAGTTTTGAAATCACACTCAAAAACTAAAAACAATATTTTAAAAAGATGAATGGTAATAGGAAAAAATGCTAGCAATTTCTCTATTTGATAAAAGTGAAAACAATTTGTAATTTTAGTATTGACACATGAAGTTGATGTATAATTTGTCTTCATGGGCAACATAAAATGATGTGACGGGCCGTATCTGGCCCCCAGGCCATAGGTTTGACACTTGTGATTTAGCTGATCTTTGACACTCTTTTGAAAAATTAAAACACATCTTTTCTTGTATATACTCCAAACTATTGCAGATAAATTTGGTCTGCATGACAACAAGGGAACCTTGCCTTTATCTCTACACGTCTTACACATATTTCACTGATCTCACCCATTTCCTACCCGCCCTTTATCCCAATCCCCTGACAAAAGCCACTTCTTTTCAGCTCCGTTCAGAAGCTCACTTTGACCCCCGCCTCTCACCCCAACCCTCCCACGAGGCTTCCTCTTTTCATCTAATACGTCCTTGTGTGGTTTATTTGATGTGGGCGCTGTTTTCACAGTGCAAGTAGTGTCTAAATCATCAAATTGCTCCGAAACTCAAGATAGTAATACACCAAAGGTTTAATTAGTTGTTAATTAGAATCTTTATCTATTGCATTACACAGCCCCAATCAAGGATGTGCTAACAAACTCTGACGGCTAAATTAGATTCTCACAATGTAAGGATTATCTACAGGAAGACACAGTTGCCAATTCAGTCTGTAAAATTTGATTTACTTCACTTTAATGAGTGTCAGATATTTCTAGTTGCATAGTGCAGGTGAGAATTGCTTGAGGAATGACGTCTGTGAAGCACTTAGTGAGAAAACACGGTAATAACAAACCTGAAATAACATGTTGCGCAATGACTTGACTTGAGATTTTGTTGCATGTGTGTGTGTGTTCCAGAGCTGGAAGTAGCTAGGCTTAGCACGGACGGGAGCCTCACCGACTTGACATTCCCTCAATCCGAGCTACACGGAAACTCCATCCAGCTGTCAGCAAGCACTCTCAAACAGCATGGTAGAAACGGTAAGAAAGAAATGTCTATCAGTCTCTGCTCGGAGTCATGGAACGCATCTTTGTGTTGTTTTTCCAACAGGTGAGATTAGGATGGCCTTCGTCCTCTACAGGAACTTGGGCTCCTATCTCTCCACAGAGAACGCCAGCGTCCGACTGAGCAGCGAGGCCGTCTACCCCAACTATTCGGTCATTGTCAACTCCCCCGTCATCATGGCATCCATCAACAAAGAGAGCAACAAGGTTTACCTGTCGGAACCTGTCATCTTCACGGTCAAACATCTACAGGTTAGTACGGCTCACCGCACAGCAAGCGACACGCCTGAATACCGCTGAACTGTCATGCAGGGCAGGGCTATGCAACTAGTCTTCATGAGTGGCAGTGGGTGTGCACACTTGCACAATCTGATTTATTGATTTTTTTTCTACGTCTTGAAAAGTTGTTTTTTGTGGTTGAACAGGTTATCGGTCACATTAAGTCTAGTTTTTTTAGTGTGTAGACTTTTTTACATATTCTCCTAACATCATTTTAAAAAAGTCATTTATACAACTTCGACAATTCACTTCCTACCACTAAGTGCTTAAAGGTTCCTTGATTTAGAATTACATGACCTAATACCTTTGTCCATAAAGAAGTACCTGTACAAGGATGGAATTATTTTATAGCAAATCCCAACACAATACTCAACAAGTAAATTGTAATAACGAGGGGCCGGGGCCTAATTTGTGATTAAAAACTCTCTGAAACGCATTAGTACCTTAAATCGTCATTCCCTTTATGATGTGTCACTTTTATATACCCTAATAGGCCTTAAAAAATCATTGTAGTCCCTGAGAACCAATTTGGCTAAATACTAAATAGTGTGATCCTCATATATCGGCTGGTCTAGAACTTTTTAAACAATTTGTTACCAGTTTTATTATGTCTGACCTTATTATTTATATATATTATTTATATATATATATATATATTTTTTTTTTTTAGTTAAATATATAGTATAAAATATTATTTAGCTATATAAAAATATATATATAAAAACTATTGACGATTTTTTTATGTACTTCCAATCCATTTGTTGGCAGTAAAAGTTTACTCTGTGTTTTAGGTGCTCATTTGGAAAGTAACACCCAGTTTTCACACCACCAGCAGCTCCTTCAGTCACAATTTCACACACAACAAGCACAGCCTTTCCAATGTCACCTCTTGACATGACATTTGTTGCCGCGTATTCTGTCCCTTCTGTTGGTTGTACGCATGTCTCTTTGACTGCCACTAATCATCCTGTTTGTTGTGCCGAGCCCTCGAAATGTTTTCTGACAATCAATCCATTTTCTCCATCCCTCCCTCCTGCATTTTATTCCATCTTTAAATCTACTCTGTTTCTCTTATTCCAGCATTCGGAAGAGAACTTCAATCCAAACTGTTCTTTCTGGAGCTACTCCAAGCGTACCATGACAGGATTTTGGTCCACGCAGGACTGTCGTTTGCTGGCCACCAATCGCACCCACACCACCTGCTCCTGCACTCATCTCACCAGCTTCGCCGTGCTCATGGCCCACGTTGAGGTCAAGGTAGGCTGTGACTCGGGTCGGGCCCGGCCAGCGTGGTTCTGGAACGAATCATGACACAGCTTGATTTGCAGGCAAAGCTGCAGTTCCACATCTTAAAAAGGAGGGAGGGAGTGGAGGACAGGAAGAGAATGGGCCCACAACATCTGGCAAATAGATTCCGAATTCTCTCGACTCCACTACTTAGTTATCATACTTTGGAAAGTTTTACAAGTGATTTGACAAACTCTATTAAGATATCCTGATCGTAATATCAGATGTTACTATTTAAGTTATGAAAAACCAGGGACTTCAGTAAATATATGTTTTTCATATTTTACGCAATCAAGATACAATACTGTCGAAAGTGACGTTACTTCAGCTTTCAGTGAGAACTGAACCTGTCTGAATCCACCTCTCCATTGCCCCGCCATCATGTCGCAATTATAAAAACCATCAATAGTAGACAAAAATGCAATATAACAGAACACAACTACGTGCCAAGTACATATTCTGGCGCAGTTGAAAATCAATACTCATCTAACAACACGACCAAAACAAATAACTTATAAAATACCACGTACTCCAGAAAAATGCAGAATTTTAAATGTAATACCGATGTCGTCTTGTCGAACTTCACTTGCTCTGACCAACCAGTATGAAAAAATGACATCATCATAGGCAAGTGGTCTTTCCCTATGAAGACGAATTTGATTGGTTCTTAAAACAGTGAAATATATGAATAAAATGGCATGGCACTTCCTTTAAATGTCAATTCACAACAATAAAGGGGTCTTCATAAATCAAAGCACAATCCTTTGCATTCATTTTTGCATTCTTTTCTCCTTTTAAAAGTCAGCTGTTGTGCATATGGGCACTCGCCCTCTCAGCCAGAGGGCGAGTGTTATTTCAAAGAGAGGTCACTGTCAGGGCTCGCTTACTTGGCGGCCGTATACGAATGCAGCGTGAGTCTTTGAGCAGCGTATCGATCACGCCGTTGCTGTGTTCAACGCAGATCAGCCTGCCAGCTTGCAGGACACTGATAGATAGAGCCGGAACACCTGCGCAACACTGTAACACCCTGACTCGGAACGATCAATGACACTCGACCAGGTTGTCATTTTTCGTTACTTTCATATTCCGTTGAACTAAACCTTTTTTTTGCTTTTGCATTGTTCACAGAAAGCAGACAGCATCCATGACCTCCTCCTGGATGTAATCACCTGGGTGGGCATTTTGCTGTCCCTGGTCTGCCTGCTCATCTGCATCTTTACCTTCTGCTTTTTCCGCGGACTGCAAAGCGACCGCAACACTATCCATAAGAATCTCTGCATCAGCCTCTTCATTGCTGAGTCGCTCTTCTTGGTCGGAATCAACAGAGCAGACCAGCCGGTAAGGACAGACATGCAATATGGTAGCACCGGGCAATCATATTTTACAGAGAAGACCATTGCTGGCGCTGCTGAAAGTACTGCTGTTGTATGCACTACATGGACAAAATACTTAACCTCTTAATTAGTTAATCAATCAGGGGTTGGCCCGGGTGATTTAGCGCTTAACCAATGGGTATTTGTAGCAGTTTATTGTCATCGGACAGGTTTGGATACAGACATGATTGCTGTCTATAAACGTAATGAGGTTATGTCATTTAAAAGAGACTTGAATTTAAGATGATTTTTTTTCCTCAAATTTGTTAATTTTTGTTGCATACCACAAAGACGCAGACATGCAAGGAGAAATGCTAAAACAAAAAGGCACGTGGGAACATGTACATCTCGACAGCTAGTATCCATTTGACATTTTGTCCAATGTCAAACCATCACCTTGTAGTTCCACAAATATTTCAAATGAGTTACAATGAGTGGTTTTTATTTTAATTGCGCCGATTGAAAAAAATATATATATATTGAGAAGTAACTAACTGAAGGACCTCTTTCAAATTTAACACAGATGAATAATCCCTTTCCAAGTCAATTTAATTTTTGTCTTTTTAGGACCATTGTATTTTATTTTGAAAAAAACTATCCTAAGGCTCTTTCTCCCCGCCATATTGTGTACTCTACATATTGCAGTATGTGCACATGACTATGTATTGACTTTGCCTCTAATAATGTGCTACTTCAGTCCTGCTTCACTTTCCTCCATGAGTCATTCACCCTCAGGTTAGTATGAATATATTTTATGCTTTTTTTGTTTTGTTTTTTTAATCCAAAAATCCATTTGGTTCTGCCAAGAATCTCAATACATGAATTTCAGCTCAACCTACATTTTACAAGCTGCTCCATACGGACACATTTTCCCATTGCTGTTTCATCGTGTAAATTACGTTTGGGATGTAATAGGAATACATCTATGCAATATGTAAATGATGCCTACGCAGCAGTTCTCCTGTATTTGAAATTCATATCAAAACTGAGAATCTGGCTTCATATCCAATAATACAAGATAATATTGAGCAGTTTTATTCTGGGTCAATGTGAAGTGGAATCTTTTCATGGTCGGATTCATCACGCTCACTGATGCAGTGCTTTCAGTTGATTAGCGACAACCAAGGTTGGCCAGAACCTTCGTGAGTCTCAATTGACCAGGCTGACATGATTCCAATAATTTCTGGTTGAAAACAATCATTCATTATGATTTAGACGCTGACACTTAGATTGTAGGTTAATTTGGCACGTCAAACACAGTCAATTTAGTGTGTTTTCTCAAACACTGATTATATAACTTTTGTTTCTTACTGCTGAAAAGAGAAAAATTAACTTTTTGCGCACCCATGAACTGAATCTACTTGAATTCAGCTAATGTTTACCAATTTCACATTAAGATCCATATATTACTCTGTGCAGATATAGTTTAAAAAAGCAAAAGTAAATCACTTCTGTCCTTCATTTGCTATGATTCACGAAGCAGTTAACACTAAACCAAAAAATAACAATGCCAAAATAAAGTAAATTTTTCCCAATAAACATCAAAACCGGCAAATAATATACTAAATTGTGCCTATTCACACATCAAGCATAGAGTGTTGTGATCACTCTCATGACAGCGCAGCTCACCCTCTCACAGTCCACCGACCTGTGTATAAGAAGTCATAAGAGGACTCGTCCAATGTGTCTTCAAATGAGTGAGAAATAATTTTCTCGCCATCGATGACTAAGACTCCTAGTATTGTTCCGCAAATGTTTTATGAAGAGTGTGACTAATTCCGCCAATCAAGGTCACTCTTTGCACCAGCTCTGTCAATAGTTTTGTGCGTCAGAAACATTTATTGACAACCTCGTGTGACATCTGGCAGCATTTTTCATCTCACCCAATGTCCATTAGAAAAAGCTTCTAACTGTTAATGGCAGAGAGGAGAACAATATGGTTACACATTGTCTTGTGGAGTTATGTGCTTCTCCGTGCTTGTGTGGAAGGAGATCATGTGTCTTTCTATGCTTGCTAGCTGCCGTGCGTGTGCAGACCACTCTCCCGTTAATTACCGGTGGCTATACGTGACCTCCATTAACATCTTTGGCGTCACTTAGCTTGTAGCTGGTTAAGCCAGTAAATCCATCAGGAAAACCAAATGACTCCGCATAAGCAGCACATCCTTTTTTTTTTTTAAACCTGCACGTGTGTCTTTGTGTGTGTGTGTAAAAGCAAAAGCGTGCCATCGTTAGAAATGGAAATGAGCGACTCCCTGGCTCCCTAAACTCATTGTCTGACAGACATTAGGTAATTGTCTCCCTCTGCAAGCGCTTTCATTATAAAAAGTCACACTTTGAGCGTTTTCATTCAACGAGTCTTTAGATCGCCATGAAAATGATGGCCCAAATCGCACAGATCATTCTTCCCTCTGCTTCTTTTCTTAAGCACCACTCTTTTCTTCCTGCCCTATTGTCTCAATTGTTAATGCTGTTTTAGGCTCGGTGCTTCTTTTTTTTATTTTCCAAGAGCTCATCTTTTTGCTGCTCTGTTTTTCCTTTTATACATATATAAATATATAACTTGCATATATCTGCCAGATCGTCTCTCTCGCAGGTTTTTTTTAATGTCTCATCATCTGCCTCTCCAATTCATTTTACCTCTTCATCATCTGTCAGAATGTGTTGGCGACTGCAATGTTTTGTAAATGCATTCATCATTTTCTGTGGCAAGGTAGTATCATTATTGGTGGGTTTATTTTTTTTATATACTTCAGATTCAGGAGAATGCGAATGGAATATTTGCTGTAATATTTTGTAATAATTTCCAGAGGAGGATCGTTTACTTAATTTTGCCGACTGTCATTCGTCAGCGGCCTGGGCACGCGTCCATTATTATCAGTCCGTCGTTATTTCAAGCTGTATCAAACTAAGCTGTGTAGAAAAAGGCTGATAATGTAATGCGATGTAGTATTTGAATGTGAATCATTCATTTCCATAATGAAACCCATACATAAATGTTTCCATTTTCATTCAATACATACTATTAGGTATGTATTAGCAAAATTAGTTTCTGCCTGTCTTTTCATTTTACTGCTGAACTATCTAAACCATTTCACTCAACAATAATTATCTTGCCTCTCTTCCCTTTTTTTTGAACGGTGCGCTTGCCTCGTCATCAAGTGTAAATCAGCGGCTGTGGCGCCAGCTTGTCACTTATATTTCTTTCTCGGGTCTTCTTTGGGACTTGTTGACGTTGATCAACGGCTCGGCAAGAAGTGATTCCGTTGTCTGTAATTGTCATTATAATATGATGATTGTTAGTATGCACTGTTTTTCTATTTAGCCTCCCTGTCGATTCCACGATTGGCAACCCAATTTCCAAACCTTCACAATTCCTCCCTTATTTGAATATGATAAAGACTTGAGGATTCTTTGTTACCAAATTTATCTTGTATTCATTTTAAACTTTCTAAAAGACTCGACAGATATAATTTTGAATATCACATCAATCTCTTGACCCGATTTATTTCTGTATTTCTTTTTCCTAACCAGATTGCCTGCGCAGTTTTTGCTGCCCTGCTCCATTTCTTCTTCTTGGCAGCCTTCACGTGGATGTTCCTGGAAGGGGTTCAGCTATACATCATGCTGGTGGAGGTGTTTGAGAGCGAACACTCCCGGACTAAGTACTTCTACCTGGCAGGGTACGGCGTGCCTGCTGTCATAGTGGCCGTCTCCGCCGCAGTGGACTACAGGAGCTACGGCACCGACCGAGTGTAAGCTATACGGAAGGATGATGGGGTGTGAAGGAAAGATGGGATGGAGGGAGTGTGCCTGCTGTCGTTTTGGCTGTGGTACTGGACTCTACAAGCGCTTGAGAAGTGCCACTACAGAGAGGCTGAGATGAGGAAGTAGCAGTGAAGGATGGCGGAATAGCGGCATAGAGAAGTGAGACTGCCTACAGGAGTACAACAATGTGGGAATATTGAAAGGGTGCGAATAGAAAGCTTGGCCTCTTTGTGTGCAGCAGATTTATTCCCCAGGAGGGAGCGCGCTGTCGTCAACGTACATGACGACATTCTCGCGTATGCTTGACTGAATTGCAACTTGAATCTAAGAGAGGAGGCAGCCAACACGTCATTCAAATGAAACATATGCATGCAGCACGTGCAAAAGTCAATCTCATGAAAGTTTCAACATGTGTGACCTCTGCCTGGGGAATGAGGTCACCGTTTTATTCATAGAAGCTCATACACTCATTGGCCATGACATTATATAAAGCTGCACATTAGAATAAGATACAACAAAGGAGCTTCTTCAGGGGCATTTCGAAAAATATATAAAACGGCTTCCAGTGTGATTCCAGTTTTACGTGACTAAAATTACAATCTGATAATAAACATTGTTAGACTGCATAATGAAATTGAGATACAGTCATCAAGCATTGAATAAAATAGTTAGAAGGCTGTTTAATTCAGCACATCATATTTTAGGCATTCCACAAATACCATGTAACACTATTACAAAGATCTGATTGGATCTAATAATCTAGTTTGGTATTATTCGGAAACCAATGCAAGCGGACGTAGCATGGCACATTTAAAAAAGTCTGTTGTGCGCCGTTGTGGGCGTGAACAGTTCCACACCAATTGAAATTACTCTTGTCATTCCCTTTACATGCGGTTAGCATGAGACACACTGATCATCCTTGAGTTCTCAGACTATTGCGATGGACCTAATGCTGTGGTTTCATTTTATACAACAAACCTTTTAAGAAGAACACTCAAATTTGAACATACATGCTTTTGATTGGCGCGTAAAGACATGCATTAAAATGCACTCCATGTATTTGATGATAATGCACTGGGAAATTTAATGCACTGTGCATGAATGTTGCATTTTTCAAACTTAACACGTTTATGTTAAACATTTAAAATCTCTTGCCCGGATGCCTTATAAATAAGTGCTTCCAATGCAGTGAACAATGACAGCACATTAACAAGCTGTTAAATGATTCACATTTTCACTCTGCTGCTCTGGAGACCGTTTGTAAAGTTCAGCTTTCCACGAAGTGCGCATCACTCTGTGGAAGTTGAGCAAGTGGATAAGGGTTGAGTCTGATGTTGAAGGTACACCGATGCCACTTAGCTCAATATTTCATCTCTGGATAATCAATAAAACATCAATCTGCATGCCAGACTCCAGCTGAATGTTCACACTGCAGGTTCTTTTGTGGGCTGGCTGACAGAACTCTTTTTTTAGACTATTTATTTTGTTGCACAGTAAAAAAACAAAAAAGACAAAATTACTACAATAGACTTCAGAGTGTTGTCAAAAACCAGCAAGTTTCAAAAACACGTCTTAGTTATAATAATATATTTGACGCTATCAGTTTATCACAAGACGTCCATTCACATGAGTATCAAACTAAATCAAAAACTATGATTCATCTTCCAAATCAAACTTAGCCTGACTGAGCCCAAAATAGTTTTGTTTTCAAAAGTTAAAATTCCTTGACAGTGTCAATAACAACAAACAGCCTTCATCGTCTTAATTAACAATTATTTCATAAAAATAAAACTAAGTGTTTAATTGAAGTGATTACAAAAGTGCTTCGTATAATTCACTAGACACGTCATTAGCTCCAACTGAACCATTAAATGTCGTATGCAATTAAAACGCACAACCAGACTCACTCCTTCACTGTATTTATTTTGAAAGAGGATTAAGTTTATGGTGGTAGAGTGATGTAGACTGCATCACACAGTAAGCTGTTATAAAAAGTCTACGCACCCCCTGTTCAAATGCCAGGTTTTTGTGCTGTAAAGAAATGAGAACAAGAGAAATAATTTCCAAAACTGTTCCACTTTTAATGCGGTGTCTAATTTGTAAGTCAATTAGGAGGGTAATTCTCTTTTTGAGAGGGGGAGTCAAAATAACGACTGAAATAATACGGTGTGCAAAAAGGGGTAGGTTCAACATTTCGAGTGCCTCTAATTTACCCCTTTCTTTTTTATTTGATACCTTTTATTATCATTTTTTTTTGCAATGTGCAAGTATGCCGACAGTTGTAGTGTCCCTACATACAAACTTGATCCATCTAACGCTAAAGTTCCTTTTGTACAAGCAAAACATGAGTTATGTTCTCATTTATCAACTACCCCCTTGGAAATGGCATCGCTTCTTGCCGTTTTGAACAAAAATATGATACAACGCCCCCTACTGCGGCTCAAATCTCGCTTACGTCTCATAATGAAGGTGGAGAGCAATGACTTAACGCAGGAGGCCATGGTGGAAGACACAGTGACACAGTGCGGGGCCCCCGTAATGGAGGAGGCACTCTAATGTGGTGGAAATTGAAAGATTAATAATTCAAAAGCAGCTGGCTGTGAATCAGTCAGCCATTTTGCTCCTGTGAAACTTTTTAAGCGTGGAGTTGTAACCCCCTCAGTGGAAGGTATACTTGCTCCTTCTTTGTGCTGCAACTGAGGAAAAGTTTCGGGGTAGCAACATATGCATAGTGGCTAAAGACACTATTCCACTGAACAGCGAATGCTGCGTTCACATCAGAGTTTGTCCGGGTTTCTTCAAGGTCGCAACGTTTAGCAAAATGGTCGCCAGGCGTTTGTCAGCAGTGAAAAGAAAAACATGTTCAGAATACCCATGCGAGAAGAAAAGTACGGGCGAAGGTCCGGGCGGTCGTTTGGCGAATATTTGCAACCTTGAAGGAACCTTAAAGAGAACATTTGCTTCCTCTGAAAACACTCACGATTGTTCGCCCCACAGTAGTTCATAGAGTTTGTTTTACTCATGTGGCAGTCTCCATATTGTTCTTAAAAGCTACAATATAATTATTTGCAACTTATTTTATGGACCCCCAAGCTATTGCTCACAGGCCACCGGGGGTCCAAGCACCCCAGTTTGAAAACCACTGATCTGGCTCACCAGAACTGAATGACTTCTCAACCCCAGACTCCATAAATAGAGTCATCCAAGCCTCTGCATTCAAATAACATACGGTTATATATTTCACCAAGCCACCATGTGACGGTCATATCCAGTATGCATGCCCTTGGGGTGGAGCTGAGGTGTATCTATCACAGTTGATCATCTCTTTCCATTTCACCTTCCTTGTGTTGATGTATGTTTGAGCCATGTGCTTCCCCTCTTTCACTCTATCATTCCTATATTTGCCACAATTCCTTTTTGTCCTACACCTCTATCATGATGCATTTGAAAGTCATGTAAATAACTTGCTCCCCTTTCCCTCCACAGCGTGCATGATGCATAAGATGTCATCTGCTGGTAAATCTTTGCCAGCCAGCATCCCTCTGAGACATATTTTAATCCCTCTGCATCTTTCCTCTCTCTTTAGGTGCTGGCTGCGACTGGATACATACTTTATCTGGAGCTTTATAGGCCCTGCTACACTCATCATAATGGTGAGACACACACACATGCGTGCTCACTCGCAACACACTTTTGCTTGCCTGCCATATTATTTGCGCAAGCTACGAACATTTAGAGCCGCCGAGACAGAATTCATTGTGCACTCTGAAAAATGAGATCTTAGACCACAGGTGCATAATGCTCAATAAAATAAAAAGGAGACGTAACCAGAAGATGCACAAGTGTGTTGAATGACACCGTCTAGATTTGATCTGAGAATTTGAGTTACGGGAAATGTAGTGGTGCACACAGCTAACATTGACATTGCCAGCATGGCTCTATTCCTACTCAGTGATGATAGATCTGGTGCAACTTACAGTATGAACCAGAACCTGTGTTTTGTTTACATGGTAAACTGTTAAATAGTAAACTGCCTAAGTCGAATTTCGATGACAGTTGCTGACTTAAACCGTGTGAGAGAACGCCAGGTGTTGTAGCTTCAAAAAGAAAACATAACAATCCGGCTCCCCACTAATGTAGTTGGAGGATGATATAAAAAAAGGGTCCAAAAACAAGTTTAGGTACTTTTTGAATTTTGTTACTTCAAACAGGGAGGCAATGAAAAATCTCAAAAGCTCAAAGTTCAACTTCTTCTGGTTGTTCGTATAAGCGCCAAGTTCTTAAACTGTGCAAAGCAGTTTTAAATGCTACGGGTGCAAAACATCCGTGAAACAAATGGCTCACAGTGTCACACAGGAAGTCGCGCCCGCAATTATTTCGACATCAGAGCCCTCATGAATAAGGTGGACAGGCTTGCCTTTTTGACCACGGTCATCTGTGATGGGCTTCAGGTCCCCTGCGGCCCTCGAAAGGATAAGCTGTTGAAAATAGATGGATGGCCGTAATATGTCTCCGCTGGTTTCCGTAATTGTACACTTCACTGGAGATGCTTTATCAAGTTTATTTTTTTTGAGGAGCATGCAATCATCAACAACCTTGTGTTCCAAAATTTGCTGTGCACAAGCCAAAACTGTTGAAAACTCCTTAATAAAGTGCCAGCAAAGTGAAACACGTGGTATTATTGACATTACATTACTGCCTTCTAAGAGAAAAGAAAAGCTCGTGTGGTACTTTGTTTTCCAGGCAGAGTTGGAAATAGAGTCTAGGCTTTTGTCAGACGCAGATAAAATACACACATAAATCGCAACAGCAACAATGGCACATGTTCCCAATTAAATGAAGCCAGCATGCACACCGCTGTGCTCCGTGCTTGTCTTAAAGTCAGCCTGCTGCCGCTGCTTTCTATCGCTGATCTGACCAAGATTATGAGAGGGGGCAGTGTAGTGTGCAGACTTTACACCCACTGCTAGGCAGACCGCCTCAGAGATGTGGCACAAATACAGCTCTATTAAAACACCAACGGCAACTGTGATAGTTGGATATTCCCCCCTACGGTGATCCTGAATAGATATAATGACTGCAGGATTTTCCGGGGTTTCGACACATGAAGTCAACTGTAGTGAACAAACTTGTTATTGTTGGCCTTTGCTTGAGAGTGAATTATGTTGGGAACAAAGAGTTAACTCGTATCTTTCTGTGTGTTTCAGCTCAATGTAATCTTCCTTGGGATTGCTCTGTATAAGATGTTCCACCACACAGCCATCCTCAAACCGGATTCTGGATGTCTGGACAATATCAAGTAAGTGTACATTCGGTCCTGCTACCTTCTTATGGTGCATAAAGTTGAAGGACATCAGTATTTTACCGTTATTTATAATACAAGACATTTTTATCAAAAGTGTCAAATGGAAGAACCAGCACTCCAATTTTATTTTAAATCAAGCAAGAAAAGCTGTCCTTGCTCTATGTTGGAATCCACCAACAAGCAGCTTTAAAGCCCATCAACATATTATGTATCATCTGTCTGACCCATGAAAATTGACTTAAGCAAGTGGATTCACTTGGACAACATCTCGACTTGTTGCTGTTGCCCAGCAACGCCATGGAGGCAAAAGTAAAAAGAAAATTCATTGCTCTGACTGCAAGTGCAACACCTTGCAAATCAAAGTATGATTTTTTAACTACACCTATCAGCCACATATTAAAAAATTCCATATTTATCATCACTTGTAACCTGTACAATCCCATTCCAGCTTCATCAAAGCTTTAACTAGATATGAGCGATCAATTGTGAGGGCTAGTCATTTATTTACCATATTTGGTAACTTAACTAGCAGTTTCATCATCATCCAGCTACTCACATAATGACAATACATTTTTTAAAATGTATCTCATTTGAAAAAAATATTTATATATTGTCTGCGTTTTGCTCTGAGCTGCATTTGACCTGTTTGCGCACGGGTGTTCAGCTAAGCTATCTGGATTCTGGCTCCACATCCGCCGAATAAACCCAAAGGGAGATATGTCTGAATGTGTGACTGTTCCCTCTAATCTAATACCCATTGTCTTTGTATAATTCAACATGTTTGCATGAAATGCATCTCATTTTGGTCTGACATCATCTCATGAGGCCTCTTATTGAAAGTCACATTATTATTGTCTGCATATGACCCTCTGAGAACGTTACTCGAAAATATGACTTCATTTCCAACCAGCGCTGTCTGCTTCTGATTCCTAATCACGACTGTTATTCTTTTCTTCCACCGACGTGCGAGACAAAAGGCTTCGCTCTAATTTGAACAATATGCCGCTGCTCAGTGACGGCGGGTGCCCTGTCGAAATGCGCCGAGCAATGTTTAAAGTCAATCATGAGATGGTTTGGTCATTTGTTGTTCCGTATAAACACCACTGCTGCTGTCTCCTTTGGCGAAATCGCTGGGAAGCGTTTTAGAAATTAAGGCGCAACCACATGATCTTTCCCTCAGTGCCTTTCAGGGGGATGTAATCAAAAAGCCTGAGGAAAGATTCAAATCAAAGCACACTTTAAAGAATACGGCACTTTCGGACCCCCCCCCCCTATCCACCCACCCTCTGTGTTATTTTAATGGACTTCTCTCGTTCCCCCTGAATATGCTGAAGGTTGAATAGATTGTAATCAAGTCAGCTGTATTAGTCATGTCTCATTTCCTCGTTAATCATAACTGTGCCCTTTTTGTCTCATTCCTTTTTGTTTTCTTTGTTTCTTTAATTTCAAGAGATCATACGTTGTCTTTGGTAAGGCCATTTTCCAATCAAGATACCCCGGCAGACATTTTGATTGGTTTGCCTGTGATTTTGATGTGCCTCGAGAAGCAGCCTCATAGTCCTTAATAGACCCAGTCGTGTCGACTCATCTCCGTGGAATATGAATTACTTGAACGTGTGCGACATTTGTGAGCTGTTTCTTTGACCCATATAACTCGCCCAATGTGCTGTTGAAATGTTACAATGGTTAGATGCGAACGAGGGGAAGCAGCTGAGAGGCTGACTTAAGGGAGGACCAAGGGGAAAGAGTGGGTGGGGGGGGCATAGAAGGAAGGAAAAAGAGGGATGAGTGTGCTTCTTTATTGGAGAGGGTCGGCAGACGGACTTTATTGGCGCTTATGTCTCGGCTGAATGGTGCCACGGAGGGCAACATCAAATCAATCACCTCAGTCGCACTCACTTACTCTCCCTTTTTGCCTTCTCCTCCTTCCTCTCCTAATATCTCGCTAATATCCTTTCCTCTATCCTCCCTCCTCATGCGTCTCTGTATGCCTTCCATGAGAGGTGATCACTGCCCAGTCAGCCAATCGTATTAGAGGCCATTATCTAAGCTTGTGGACCAGAAACAGTGACCTTTTATAGGGGAAATGTCACTTTCTGATGTCCCTCAACCTACTGTCAACGGGCAGTATCTATCCTCACACAGGATGTATACAGGTCTTGAGTAACCTTCTGTTATGGAGTTGGCCCACACTCGTTTTATTCTATGGAGGCCCACTGGATTTTGCAAAGCAGCAACCAGCAGAGTTTGCATTGAAGAAGAGAGCAGAATTTTCAACAGAGCATACTGAAAAAGTAACATTTGGTGCTTTAAGAGCATGGAAACCTTTTGAGCTGAAAAGTAAAAGAAAATCCCTACCATACAGGAAATGACTCGAGTGAGTTTTCCCAGGCTGGCCTCCATATGGCTGCATAGAAGAAAAATATGAAGAGGAGGAAGTTAAAAAGATTCGGAGCAGGCTATTTAAAAGAAAAATGTACTGCAAGTAAAATAAAATGAAGACCATATTAACAAGCTTATTTGGGAAGCAGCGTGTCGCTCGGCCATTGATCTGTATCACTTGTCCTTTCTGTCACTTCTATTGTTTTTTTTTGGGGGGGTAAATAATGTTTAATTGACAAGACACAGAGTGCAGCATAAAGGAAAGGAGCCAAAGAACCTGAAACCATGATAATGAAAAGCAGTACAGAAAATGGATTGATGTCAAATAATGATTGGAACTTCAGCTTGAAAACGTCTATAAGATTTGATCCCTCAAAAGACTTCAGGATTTGGAAAAAAGTCTTCCCGATAGTGCTGCTATCAGCAAGGTCATGGCCTCTCTGCTTCTCCACATCTGTGGCACATGATGCCTCCTGCAAGAGGTAGATATGGTTGGTTTTCTCCATCCAACTTTGTCAGGGATTTCGGTGAACACCCCTTCCTCATCCTTTCCTCTGCCATTAGGCCGAAGAACATTTCTGATCGAGGCAAGAGATAAGGTTAGGCTGAAAAGTACTGTAGGTAATAGGTGCCCGTTTTCCACGGCTTCTCCTGACCTTTACGTAGCCACATTAAGAGAATCGTCATTCTTGTCAAAGACCGTAGTATGTCGAGTGCAACATGAGTGGAAAAAGCTTCTCCTTACAGATCTTCCTTTTCCTTTAGGTCTTGGGTGATTGGGGCCATAGCCTTGCTTTGTCTATTGGGCCTCACTTGGGCTTTTGGTCTGATGTACATCAACGAAAGCACCGTCATCATGGCATACCTTTTCACCATCTTCAACTCGCTGCAGGGAATGTTTATCTTCATTTTCCACTGCATTCTCCAGAAGAAGGTGAGTAAGAGAGGAATGAGAACAGTGATCGTGACGCCCAAATAACATCCGATTGGGAATCGGTCTCTCAGTTGGTTTAATTACTCAAATTATCGATTAATCCACCACTAATTGACTATCAAATGCATCAGTATTTTTTTTTTTATAATTAATTGTTTAGCGGCCTTGCTAAACTTGTCTATATCTTTGGAATTTCGGCCTCTTAACGGGAAATATTTTTGAATTTTTATAGTCCTCCATCATAGCAGACTCCAGGAGAATATTCTGTCATATTTCAGCCTCCCACGCTTTGTCATTGCCTTGGAGAATAGAAGCAGACGATAAAACATATCCAATACTCAATACTCTCTAATGTGGGGTCAATCCCATCGAGGCTTTTGAGTTTTCCATGCGTTTATCTATGTGTGTGTCTGCATGGGAGTGCGAGTGTGTCCGAGATCTACTTAAGGTATGTGTTAGGCCATCAGATCAGGTGTCTAGAGAGATGTCCTTAAAACCGTGCTGAGGTTTTCTTTGGCTACAGCCCAACATGGTTTCTCCCGAGATGCTCGCCACGCAGCTGTTCAAACAGAGCATGCGGCAAAACACGGCCGCCAATCCAACAAGCTTGTTAAAAAGCAATTACGCTGCTATTTGTTCTAACTTGATTAGGATCTAAATGCAGATGTTTTTGTGTGTACAAGTGCATCATATGACTCCTGGAGGAATAGAGCCATCAGAAATGCACTAATAAAGTCAGGTCTGCGTTAATGGGGGAAGTTATAAAACTAATCCGTTAACACCCATATGCTGATGGAGTCGATGTTTGTTCAAGAAACCTCAGCAAGAAAAGCAGTTCACGGGGTAATATATCAAATTAAGCCGATGTTATTGTTGTCGCGGCGAAACTACGGGATGTGACCATAGTCCGCTAGTCGGGATGGGTTTCTTGTCAGTGCGGCACTAGGCACATTTGTCAACCAATGTTCTACTAAATGTTTTTATTTGATGTTCAAAATGCGCAAAAAGCACAGATGGTAGAAAGAAAGTCTCATCAATGTTTGTTTAAATGCTAAGCCACGATTGGCAGTTAATCTGCAAGCTTTCATACTACGTGTACATAATTTATGAGGAGACTAACTGCACTGAAAGATCAGCTGGTTTGTTATTCTATCCGATAAACTACTGCGGTAAAAAAAAAAAATTTCAACCCCGTGTGTAGGTACGTAAAGAGTACGGCAAGTGTCTGCGTACTCACTGCTGTAGCGGCAAAAGCGTGGAGACTTCCATCTCCGCCTCCAAGACCACCACTTCTCGGACTCCTGGCCGCTATTCGACGGGCTCACAGGTGAGCTTACCTGCCTGCACACCTGGACGCTACAGCACAGCAGAATCTCAGGTGAGACAGCTGCACGCTATTGCGTTTCACTTTCAACTGTAGATCCAATTTGGCACATTGAACTCATTTTAGTTAAATACACACATGGAAGATTTGAGTTGAAAGTGGAGCTAGCCTCAGCCTTGACTCACAGCTGTGCCATTACAGTACATGCCGGCAAACTGTTTTGAAGTGTAAATGGAATAGACGGGTGGTTATTTTTTTCCCCCCTCTACCTATTATCCCTTTGCCGCTTTTCGTTCTGCCTATTTGGACACCCTTCCGATGCTAATTGCCCGTTTTTCGGCATATCACTTTCATATTTGTTTTTTGTGCAAATTTGTTTTAACTTGACTCACTACTGTTTTTCTTTTCTCTTCATGGTTTTACCTTTTCTATTCCAAACCACTTCCTCCTCCATCATTTTTCCATTCCCCCCCGTGTGTGCGTAGAGTCGAATCAGGAGGATGTGGAATGACACCGTGAGGAAACAGGAGTCTTCTTTCATCACGGGAGACATAAACAGCTCCGCTACGCTTAACAGAGGTAACCGTGGGATACCACACATTTGCATCCCCATCACTGTCAATGTCTCCTTTTTGTCGGTCGCAGAAGGCTCAGCTATCATAAGCTGTCATTTAGTCAAGTGGTAGGAATACATGCATCCCAGAACGTAACGCTCTGCTCAACACCAGACAGGTTTTTATTCAACATCATACGGTATTTTTTGAAAAAACTCCCAGGACTGTATGCATTTAAAAAAATGCTTAATGTAATATTAGAAAGTTTTCATTTTGGTGTCATCTTGATCCAACTTTATTTCTCACCCCGCACAACCTAAAAGTCAATAGATTCTTGAAGAAATATTCCAGACGTTGGTCAACATCAACTTCTTCAGATTTCAAAACAACTTTTTTTATACAAAATAATGGATCAGATAGTGTAGATATAATCGACAAATTCAAACTGTCACAATCATAAAACCTAACATTACCAATATTAGGGATTTTAACAATATGTCCGCCTATCAATATTTAAAATACTTCACACTTCTCTTTAACTATATGCTATCCAATGAGAGTCATTAACACAGCAAGCATATAGTATTCCCTTTGAAATTAATGAGCAAAACTTTCACAATTGCATTCTCATCAGGACTTGCAATTTATGCTCTTGAAATTATGCAAACCTCACAGTTAATACTTAATTGCTCTGTATGGCTTTAATTGCATTACAATTTAGACATACTGCTTTCTCATTCCTACATTTCAATAATTACATTTCAGCAAAGGGTTCAAATATCTCTTATCGAATATAAATAACATCTCCATCATGCTTCCAACCACTTGTGAAATGCGTAAGAACATTTGAGATATCCTGTAGGTTATTGTGGTCCTCTTTTGTGGAGGCAGACCTTGTTGCAGCTCTTTTATTGGACCTTTACATTGTACAGATCGACCCAATGAAGTGTCCAGTGAGTGCATGTAACAGATACGTCTCGTATAGTTCACTGCATTCAGTGATATCTATTGCCGCCCCTCCGGCGAAGGTCAAAGCGGTGCTACAAAAGGAAGTGAGTGTCATCCAAATGGTGAAATATACTCGCACCTCCATTTGTTAGTCTCAAAGTTGAGGTGTGGCTGGCTTTTCCTCCGGGCCACTAATAAGCTGTTAGCATGACATATTGATGCTAAAGCAGACACGGAGTGTCAGCGTCTGAATTATCGCGCACTTAGTGAAGGAAGTGTTAGCATCCCCCCCGCTTCCAAACACATCTACTCTTCCATGTCCTTGTCACACGCAATGTACACTAAATCCTGTACTGTAAGATTCAGAGAGCTGTTTAACCAACAAAGTGTAAATTCTTGGACTTAGGAAATGACATGTTAAGATTACTTTTTGGCAGAGTATTTAAAATTTTAGAATTAGGTCCTACTTTAGCTGTTCCATCCAATCCGTAATACTGAATACAGATTATTCTAAGTAAAAATGAGATTATACAATCTAATATTTTTAAATATGAATCACTTTACTGTATTTTCCAGACTATAAGACGCACCTTCAATGAATGGCCCATTTTAAAACTTTGTCCTTATATAAGGCACACCGGACTATAAGGCGCACCATTAATGCATCATGTCAGATTTTTAATCCAAATCAAATCATTCTCCATTTTATTTTTTTTTATTTCAACTTCAGGCGCAACAAATTACTTTATAATCACAAAATAATGATCCATAGTCTTTTTGATTCATGATTTGTAGTCTTCAGCGGGCCACTTATGATTGATTTCATGACAATGCTTCGGGACAGTTTAAATTTAGGAATTTGGTCCATACATAAAGGCGCACTAGACTATAAGGCGCACTGTCGGCTTTTGAAAAAATTGTATGTTTTTAGGTGCGCCTTATAGTCCGGAAAATACAGTATTTTAAACCCACATTATGGAATAATCATAGCAAAAGGTGCTTTTGGTTTCAAGGTGCGCACACATTTTTCATTATTTTTATTATTACACAGTTTACAGGTCACATTAGGCTTTGAAAATAATGTCATGAATTTACCGTACCATAAAATGTACGATCGTAATGGGTAGCAAGATGTTTCCTTTGCAACACAAATCCCACTTCACGTGTGTCTCCTCCCCTGCCATGACCCGTGGCTGCAGGAATGACTTGACTCGCTTTTCTCAGGCTTTCACCTCAACTTGTGTTTGCTTGTTTGATTCACTTGTCCTCTTCTCTCCCTCTTTCTTCCACACACACCGGCTCTTCATCTTTTTTCCGACTCTTGCTGCACTTGCTCCCACTGTGCCACATCTACATGCTCTCTCTTGCCTTCAATCTCCAAACGCTTCTACCCTCCTTTTTTTTTTCTTCTCTTAACTCGGCTGTTGCTTTTCCTTCCCTCCTTCCTTTCTCTATCTGCCTGTACCAGGAACCATGGCTAATCATCTTATAACTAATGCTCTCCTTCGTCCCCATGGTACTAACAATCCTTATAACACTCTCCTGGGGGACTCTGCAGTCTATAACAACCCTGCCGCGGGCATGTACAACACCCAAGGTGTGCTTGGTGTTTCTATTCTTCATGGTGTTGCATGTGGTGCATTAGCAAAAGTAGATTCAATTCATTTTGGCATGATTGTTTTTTTGTGATGTTGGCTTCTGTGGTGTGGTTAAGGCTCCTGAGTGAAATAAATCTGTGATAAAGATGGAAATGATATGGACTGATCATTGGCAATTGTGTCTCTAAATTGTTCAAAATCTTATTTAATTGGATTGAGGATTTGGTTAGCAGAGATGCTGTTGATTTAGGCTCAACTATTTTGCAGTCGGAAAGAATAATATTTCTCTCAACTTTGGAAATCTCAGCTTATTTGTGAAAATGACAAATTATGGTGTCATCAAAGGTGCGTACATGCTGCGCTCTGTTTGCGCGGCATGCTCGGCTGGGTAGGGCACAAGGGGATGCAGGGACGATGGCGGCACAGCACAAGATAGTCGATATTCTGCACTGGTTACTAGGTGACCGATGGGGAAATTACCGATATTCTGCACTTGTTACTAGGTGACCGATGGGGAAATTGCTTGGTGCCTTTTCCCAGTAGTTTAGTGGCAAAGCGGTTTTATATTTGTCATTGTAAGAAAAGAAAGCCAAGGATTTGCTTCTAATTAGAATCCATCTGATCTGGGGGAGTTTAGGCTCGTTCGTAAAGCTACTGGGTTATAATTGTTTTGGATTTTTCATACTAATTACTTTTTTTTTTAATTCAGTTGGTTTTAATTATTTTCTGAAGTGAGCTTGTTTGTTTTATTTGTTTTTATTTTATTTCATCAATGAACATGATTTTTTTTTTTCTTTTTCAATTTTAGTTTGATTTATTTTGGTGGATTTCATTATCTAAAATAACCTTGGTAAGCTACAACCCCATTAAGAGCACCTCACGGTGTCCTTCAGGCTGGGCCGGGAGGTACAGTCACATATTTCTAACATTTTCAACAAACAAGGAAAGTAGCAGAGATTTTCCCTGCATCACTATGCCTTTTTTTTTTTTTTTAACCAAGTCACAACATGACATCTGTCTTGTGTCCCAGAACTCAGACACTGAGACACGGCATTAATTATTGATTCCTCCATTTTCTTCGCCAGTTGTTTTCACTCTAGAACCCCCCCTCACCCACTCAAATATCTCACTCTGGAATCACTCCACCATCATCTCTCCATGTAGATGCATCGAGATGTCATAACAGAGTTCTGCGCTGTTAAGCAATTCATTTAGAGTCTGTGTTCGAATTGAATATTTTTCAATTCGGGCACGTGTGCCTGAATTCTTTCGCCAAGGCAGCACATTGAATGGCTTGGTTGACGGCATGCTGTACTATGCTAAGTGCAGTGTGAAAGGGTCTTACTTCGCTTTCTAAATTGCTTAATGTAAACATTGCATGACACATTCACTACTTGGGAGCCACCGTGCCATTTTTGCAGCATCACAAACTTTTTGTTCTGTGCATGTGTTGTGGAGTGCTGTCACCGTATTTTGGGTTGTTTATTCTGTGTGATAACGATTGTAAATAAAATGATAACACACGACAGCAATATGCTAACAATGTAGTAAAACAATTACTCTTCATCTGTTGTTCTGATGTCTGACCTCACATCTATGTTTCTTTTCTCTCTCTTCCCCCATGCGACCAATAGCATCTTATCGAGATACAAGTACGGGCTAAATTAATACTTCAATAACAAAGACTTCCTTTTCTCATGTCTTGCTTCTGAAGCAAATTTGTTTCTCTCCTGCCAAGAAGAAGTTTGGTTTGGCTGTCAGCCTTTGCAAAATATTCTTTCATTGCTTTATTTGATTTTATACTGAATCTCTGCATTTGTTCACTGAGAAAATGTATTCAGTGCATTTTTGGAAGCCACTCAAATGTAGATCTAATTTAAAGACATTTAGGTGGTTTGAATGGAAATGCAAAAGCTTTTTCTTTTGAATTGACTACTGATTCAATTACATTGAATGTTACTAAGACGCATTTTGCAGTTCAATCCACATTAGTCTTTATAATATTAAAAATGTCAAACTACTTCTAGTCTCACATAAAAAAAGGTACCATAGCTTTTTTTTAATCCTAAATTCTCTGCAAACTAAGATATCAGACGCTAATTGTTTTCAATAATTCATTTTCCTCTGAGACATCAACTTACTTCATTAAAAGATTCTAATCCATTTTTTTTTATATTTCACTTTCTATCATTTTTACCTCAGAGGGCATCCTGAACAACGCAAGAGACTCCAGTGTTATGGACACACTCCCCCTTAATGGTAACCACGGCAACAACTACAGCATGGCCAGCAGCGAATACTTGAGTGACTGTGTGCAAATTTTAGACCGGAGCGGCGGGTACGGCACCCATAGCAACCACAAAGAAACTACCCTGGAAAAAAAGATCTTGAAGGAGCTCACCTCCAATTACATCCCTTCCTATCTCAACAACCACGAGAGGGTCACCAGCGAGCGCAGTCACAACTTGATGAACAAACTGGTCAACAGCAGCATGTCCAACGGAGGTGACCTCTTCTTTTGAATCCATCTCGTCATGTTTTTCATCTAGGCAGGATATGAACAGTTTAACGAAGAACCTCGGCCCCGAGAAAGCCAACTTTGTTCACCGCCTACTCAGTGGTGTTGTGGTGGCTTCATGCTAAGATACAGTATGTCACCACCCACCCAGCTAAATTATTTGTCATCTTGGGGGTGGCCGCATCGATTTTGTCAGTCTGCTTATGTCAAGTCATTCCTTTAGACTCTAATAAGAATCCCATATAGAGGTCATACAGTGTATCAAAAAGGCCGTGCACAGAAAAGGACTTGAAACTTCAAGTAGTATTTTACGTGTTCAACTAATTGCAAATGAAAATGTTTGAATAGAAAGCAGATACTCGTGTGGAGAAGAGTCAAAGGGTGTATGAAGAATCAAATCCTAAGGACACCTTTTTTTTCCCTTTAGGGAGTATGGCAGGAGGCAGCAGTAGCTCCACTAGCAGTGGGGTCAGTGGCTGCATGGGTAACGGTAAAGAGGACGGCGTTCCCATGGTGCTGGACAACACGTCAGCCTTCCCCCACGAGGAGAACCTGGGTCTTGAGATAATCCGAGAAGAATCCAACGCTCCCCTCCTGCCGCCGCGCCCCCCTCCACCCGACAGCCACCCGCCGCCGCCACCCCCGCACAGCTACTCAAGGCCTCGACGCATCCCGCAGGAGACCAGCGAGAGCTTCTTCCCACTTCTGACCAACGAGCATACCGACGAGCACACGCACTCGCCCAACCACAGAGACTCGCTGTACACCAGCATGCCGGTTCTCACGGACCTCCCGGATGGCCAGATGAACGGTTTAACAGACGGCGAGGAAGAGAGCTCCGGCGAACTGCAACCCTGTAAGAGCGCCACAGCTCCCGAGTTGGATGACGTCTACTACAAGAGCATGCCCAACCTGGGTTCCCGGAACCACCTTCACGAGCTGCAGAGCTACTACCACATGGGCCGCGGAGGTAGCGATGGATACATGGTGTCCGGCAGCAAGGAGGAGTCCGACTCTTCGCCAGAGGAGCCCCCTGTAGACCCTGCCCACCTGGTTACCAGTCTATAGAGCCCACCAAGAGACTCCTATCCCTCCCTGGGCCCACTCTCGCAACTTTCCACTCGTGTGTTGTTGACTGACAGGCCGGACAGGTCCGCCCCCGGACTGAGTCTTGCGTTTAATGTGTATGGTTCAGGACAATATGGGGGCTGAATGTATTGTCACGCTGGGAGACACTTTGTGAATATCAAACAGGTCTAGAACCTCGTACCTGGAAAGGGAGAAGAGTCGAGAGGGAGGGATCTGTAATTCTATGTGTTTAATTGGAATCTTGGATTAGACATGAAAGTTCTCAAATGTGGACCTCCAACATATCGTATAGTCTTCACTTTTACCACAAGTGAGGTTGACCAACCTGCCCCAGATGTCGCTCTCGCTCAAAAGACGCATTTGTGAGTGATGGCAAAGGACAACGCCACAATGTGAACAGGCGAAGCCACGGCCTACTACCTGTCAATCAAGTTGGGGACATACAGCACATCAAAAAATAGCAACCAAACTGTACCCATACGTTTTCTGATGTTCTCAATTCTCTTCCTGTTCATATCTGCTCAACGGGAGTCGTGTCCAAGCTGGTGTCATATGTTCCTTCCTGCGAGTTCTAGTGGCTGCTGTTTATTTCGCTAATAACAAAGAGAGCTTGTAAATCCAAGAGACTATAGGTTTAAATGGAAAAAAAACAAACAAAAAATAAAGGGGGGTGGGGGGGTTGAGAATGGGTTGTTTCTTCTCCTTTCTTCTGTAAAAGTTCTCAGTTATCCAAGAATTATGATGAAATGATTCTAATCATTTCTATGTATTGTATAGAATACAGAGACAAATGTTGCATATGACCAATTCTTATTTGTCAGTTGTCTGTGGAACTGTTCGGAACTGTCTCCTTTGGTTCTGGTCTCGGATGGAGGACGGAGCGGATAAAGGAACAATTTTCACGGAGACAGTTTGGCACTCTGACTAATATGCATTTACCCTACGCACACTTATTTCTGGTCCTTTTATAGTGACGCCACGCTCACATTTTTGCAAATTGTTACTATATATTTTACACTGTGTAGTTAAAAGGGAAAATCAGAGGGTGGGGTTACCATGGGAACACGTTTACTGGAAGTGGAGTCCGCTGAAATTTTTGTTTTCATTTTAATAACGCATTTCCTTCCTTTTGGCACAAGGGGGGAGGGGAGGTGGGGGTGGGAGGGGTACCTGGGTGAGAAAAAAAAAACACCAGGTATTTTCAAGCAACTTACATATGATGCATATCGTTTTTATTGCCAAATATTAGAGCATTTGACATTAGCTGTACTGGTCATTGGGCAGAAAAAAATAGTGGGAACAAATATTCTTCTCGAAAGTAATACCCAGAACGGAATGTCATGATTTTTTTACACCATCAATGTGTACTGAAAGAACTCTCTGCACACTGCGGCACTGTCTCATGTTAAAGCCAATGTTTACTTATTTAGGAGGGAAATTTCAAAAGTGTATTAAGAGTAGCTTGCACATATATCCCACAAGCCCTTTCCAAGTTCCCCGAGAGAGAAATTATTTATTTATCTGTTTATCGTTTGAAAGAAAGCAAAAACAAGCTTGGAGGGGGAAAAGAGCTGACTTTATGCAGGAGTAAATAGACTGGCACTAGGTGGTTCTTTTTTTTTTTTTTTAAATTATTACGATCATGTTGATTATTACGATATTATTGCTGATTATTTATTCTTTTTGTATGGGTTCCAAGTTGAATGATCTCATAACTAATATTTGTTGTAACAGTGAAAGTTGTTTGCCAACAAATAAATTACTGACATAGCTTTGAGGCTTTTTCTTCCGTCTCTCATATTCGAGATGGAAATTTGGGATGAAATGCAAACACTGCCACTGCACCTGAATACACTCAGCCGTGCTCTGATATTCCTTTCACGACATTCAAGTATGAAGATGAAATATTTGACTACAGTAATCCCCCTTCCACGTCAGAGTTTACATTCCAGACCATACCAGCAATGAGTGAGCTATAGAAGTACCGCCATTAAAAACGTTCATCATATTTTTGGAGATGCTGCCATTGTTTTTTAAATGGCTTCAAACACACAGGAAATAATAAACAGATTTACACACAATATATCCAGCGAGAAAGAGCAAGAACAATGGATTACAATGATATTTACAGTGTAATTTATATTGATCACAATACCAAATATAATTCTGAAGGCGTAAAAAGCAGGATTGCATTTGCTGCTTGTGTGGATTTTGGATGGGCATTAATCTAAAAACCCTTGTTTAATTAATTTGAAAAATCAACAAATGATGATTCATTGTTTTTAGATTTATAGTATGTTTAATGAAGCTGTTGTAATATCAAAACTGGATGAATGGATGAGAGAGAGCGACAGAGAGAAAGAGAGAAAAAAATACTGCACACCTCTATTAAATGAGATGCCGTGTCCAAATTGTTGACTAGTTGTGGAGATTATCATTATTATTATGTATTCATCCTCACTGAATAGAATGTTATTCAAAAGAAGCCAATTTCCTCAATGAGTAGGTCAACATTTCAGAAATTGTTTTTATGGCTACCGTACTACGTCACACCTAAACCTGTAGACTTTTTTTTTTTTTTAACTGAATCCTATTGCATTGTGATTTATACCTTTACTGGTGCTTATTTATGACCAAGCAGGCAACAAAGCATCTGTCCAATGAAAGCTGTAGTCCAGTAAAACGGACAGAGGAATGATTTCTGCTGCTCTGCTTTCTTCTCCAGGGAAATTGAGCTACAGCCCATCAGCGGGCTTGTCTCCTACTTTTAACATATATACCTTATAAAAAAGCTAAGCCATGTATTGGTCAGACCGACTGAGGTTCCCAGGAATAATTTGGATGTTCATCTGAGACCACCTTGACTCCGAGGCATGACTTTTTGTTGCAGTTCCTGAGCAAGATATTGCAGCACTTTTCCCTGGAGACTCCAATGTTTTGAGCTTGCACTCTGAGTGGGCCTTAAGGGTAGCAAAGGTAACTTACCTTACTTTTTAAGGTTAGCCAAGGAAGTAGTTGCTGCATTCCTACGTCTCTGGGCAAGAGGGTAGAAGATTGCTGAAGTAGTATGAAGTGTTGATTTCTTGAGGGAGGAAAAAAAATATCTCTCAGTGGTTCAGCAGCAAATAAAAATAGTGCATTGAACATCTGACTCCAATCTATTGTGCTATTTTTCAAAGCTTGCCGCTGTTGAAGATAGAAGAATAGGAACTTATTTTAACTGCTGTTGGTAGGTGCTTTCCGCTTGTCTGGTTCAATCCAAAATGCAGGCTCTTCATCTGTCCAAACCTACTAGTGCATCTTGGAGCATGATAAGTCATCAAAATCTGTCAATTCCAGCAGAGCGCTGGAGGAATTTTGACTCTGTACGTCATGATTTGTCACATGTTAACTGTACTCACTTAAAACATGCAAATGAGACCATCATCGTGGAACACTTATGATAATGTCTAATTGATCGATCTCGTCAACAACAATTTTTCAGCAGCAACAGCACACGTTTATTTTTGTACTATGGTCCTTCAGTGCTGGATGGATAGATGATGGATGAAATGACTGAAGCCAATGCAGCCTGAACTAAACTAGAAAATGTTTCAGATAAGCTTTATGGAAAAAAGCACGAATATACTAAATGAATGATGGGTGAGAAGGTGAAACATTCAAAGATTTTTTTCTAATAAATGTATTTTTGCTGTCTTTTAAAGTCATTGCAGGCCCCTTAACAGCCACCCTCCCACCTTCTAGCTATCGCCTCCTCTCCGGTCTGTCTTCCTGGCAGTCACAGACTGACTAAATGAGCAGTGGTCTATGTGGGTCATATCTCTGCTGGAGCACTCTGATCGTTTAGTACTGCCTGGCTGTGTTATCTTTGCGCTTGCTCTGTTTCCTTCCTTCAAAGCAAAGTATTCAGGATGTCTTACAAGGTGACATGTTCCTCAGACACATACAAGTCGCAGAGGGCCGTTACATTAGGTTCATTGAGGATTCGGGGAACCAGTCCAGGGTGCACCCTATCTCTCGTCCAAACTGAGCTCAAGAACACCCTAATGGAGGATAAATGATATAGATGGATCTGCTATGCTGATAGTTATTTTTAATTTTACAAACAAGCTTTTAAAATGTGCTAAAACAATAATGGCGATAGTGGAATAATAATAAAAAGTCCGCTGAGTCTTTTTCTTGTGTTTTCTCTGATAATATTTATGTTTACATTTTGTCTGGAAGTCACTGATGATGTAGTGGTGCAGTTGCTTGACTTCAGTGCAGGCAGCGTGGGTTCAGCTCACACTCTGACAGTGAGTGTAGGTCTGAAAGGTCATTTGCGACGGACGGACAGATGGATGGAAGAAAAGATTGAATACTTGTGCTTGAGAGTGTACACTCCTCTCCCAGCGTCTTGATGTATAAGAGCGGCTGAGTTCCGTGTTAGCGGAAAGAATGGCACAGTAACGAGCGCTTCCCATTGTGGGGCCAATATGACATTGTTCTCTGTTAATTAAGGCAACTATGACATTTAAAAGCTGAACTGGAATTTGATTCAGTGCAGAAGAGCAGCTCATCCATATATGCTATGGCATTTCAAGCTTTCCATCCCATTTATCTCATCCTTTCTCCTAAGCACTAAAAAGCATGCAGAGAATATTTTTCTCCCCATTTATGAGTGGAACTGGAGTCTGTTACATTAAATGAATTCCAAATTATACAACTTTAGGGGGAAGGCGACTTAGGAGAACAAAGTCCTTTTCAAACTATCTTACTGAATAATTTTGCCAAAGTGAGACATCAATGTGTCAGGAGTGAATATTCGCAAGCTGCTGCGGCGTCTCATTCATTAATTGTAAACTTATATTTGCTCATTTCTGCAAGAGATGGATAGTGACAGGCAAAAAAATTAAATGCTCATCCATTGGATGGCAGCAGGTTCAATAACCCCAGTCACCTATTACCATTCATGCAACAGCATATTATAGTATTTGAATAAAGTGGAATTACACATCCACTACAGTAGGTGGCAGTGACGTGTTAATTGTCAGAGTAAACACAGGGAATAAAAACAATATTATGTTATTCAGCAGATTCAGTTCTTTTTTTATTTTAATTTTTTGGGGGGAGCAAAATATTTTCTTCTCCCTGGGGGGCAAAACAGAAACTAATTGAGAGGCACTGGTTAAGTGTTGATTTTCCCAGATTCCACACCGAGTCAGTAAATGTGTGATTAAATTGTGACAATATTAGCTCTTTTTGAATATTCATACTTTTTGGAACATTTACTGCGCGAAGAGATTGTTTTCAATTTAAACTGGGTGCCTTGACTTTGCATAGATTACAGCATCAAATAGCGTAGCGATAACATCCAAGGAAAGCATGTACAGTAGTATGCATAATTCCAACCATTCCTTTGTTGATGAGATTGTCTAGCTGTGAGCAAAAGCTAATTAGCATTTATCGTGGCCACATCAAGTCTGCTCCAGGATGTCCGGCCTGAACTTTGACTTGTGAAATCACATCAACATGCACACAGGCTTCCCTGCCCTGACCTGAATGTGCCACCCTGCTCTGTGCGCATGCATAGCCAGTCCTAAGGCCACCTCATCTGCTTGCATTGGCCAGTGTCTGTCTCAGTGAGCACACACTTACCGCTTATTGTCTCCTCACCTCAATTTTCCAACAGAGTGCGCATGGAAGAAAAACACTTAACAGGTATGTGAGGGGCCACCCTGAATAATTCACTCTAATTGGTGAAACATTGGGAGGGGGGGGTCCAGGAGGGATGCAGCGGATACGGGGACATCAATCCCCTGGCTTTTTTTTTTTTTTGAGGTCACGTACACCCCCATGCATGTTTAATTGGCTTTGGGATGGCAGTGTTTCTGCTGCCTCTGCTGTGAGTCACACTCACAACGCCTTTTCTCCAGCGTGCCTTTTTCGCAGCGCCTCAGCAATGGAGAAGCTATTTCGGGAACACATTAGGAGCCTAGAAAACACTGACATTTAGACTATTGCTGGGATGACTAAGGGGGAGGAAGGGGTGTGGGCTTGTCACTAGTGTGTATGATAGATACAGTGGCCTACTGCCAAAGTGCCTTTGTTGAGAGCAAGTACAGCCAGGTTGAAATTCCTTTATGTGTATTAAGCAGAAAAAAGAAAAGGTTCAATAAATTAATATTAAATAAATGCTTACTTTCTACTCTGACCTATTCATGCACCGTGAGTAGAGACAAGCTGATTGTTTTATTTTCAAGGGAGAGCAAAAAGTTGGCTTGAAAAGTAAACTGCAATTGTTTTAAAATAGTTTTGGCTTCCAAAGATGTGGAAAAAAATAGTGTCAAATAAAGAAAAACAAAGTGGGAGGATACAAAGATATGTTGCTGCCAAGAAAAAGTGAAACACTGAGTGTGAATCTTACCAGATAGTGTGAGGATGAGCATCCTGTTGCTATATCTCTGCAACAGAGCAAAGTGGTTTCTCTCAGAGGCCTCGGACTTCCTTGTTGGTAATGAGGAGTGGCTTCCTTGCAGTGGACAGGTGCAGCATTGATGGCTAATGATAACAAGAACTGCTCCAATTGTGGAGAGCTTCTCAATCTTGCTGGTTGATTCACATCCGATTAGAGATTTTCTTTCAAGAATTTTGGGGTATGTATGTAATTGTTTATATGCACAAATAGAACACATGCTTTCCTTCAAAGTGCAATTGTAGCATGTTTTCCAAATGTGTAGTTTGCTTGATCTTTCAGTAACATGCACAAGTCTTGGGAAAAATCCATGATTTCCAGACAGCATGAATCACATGCCATATTTTTGCACATACCAGAAATTTCCACAGTAAACAAATCAGTGTCGGCTCTCCTTTTTGGAGTTTGCACGCATTTCCTGTGCTTGAATGAACAGGACCCAACTCACAAACAAATCTGTTATTCTCGATTGCTTCATGCTGCCATAAATTAGCACAAAGTGTGTCAGTAAAAGTCCAAATGGTTGAGATTATTAGAAGCAAACAATGAGCAAATGGAGAAGGAATCTATTTGTTTTCTTCTTCACCCTCCTCCGAGCTCCTCCTGCAAGCTGTCGGCCTCACAGTCTGGGGGTGGTGCTTTACCTCAGTATATTTGGATTCTCTGGCTTTTGTTTAGATATGAATCACAGATACTTTTTTCCCCATTTCCATCATGAGATGTTGGCTGCTTATTGCTATGGAGACATTACATGACAGTTTGGAGATGCACCTTAAGAAAGAAATGTTTGACTGGTTTGACTTATTTCTTTTGTCAGTGGCCGAGAGCCTCTTGACTTGTCAGCATCTGGAGAATAAAGTATATATTGAAGGTTTACTAGGCCACATCTCCAAGGTTTGTTGTTGGTCTCAGAGCAAGTGAGTGGAATTTCAGCGTTACAGAAAGAATATAGTGAAGGCCCTTTTTTTTGGCAATCGAAATGAATCATATCAATCTCGATTGTAGTTGGAATTATATTATGAGGCGATTCGAGGTTAACACCTTTTGGTTGACGGTCAAAGCTCTCAAGTTCTGCAATAACAAAACTCATCCAGTCATGTCTTTAGAGACCCTGTGCTGAAAGCCAGGAAGAGGAAGTAAACGATTGATTGAAGATTCAGCAAAAACTGACAAAAATGACATCAAGAGGGAATTTGTTGAATTGAATGTCACCATTCAACACAAACTGACAAAAAAAAAATATTTTAGTAGTTTTGTCAAACCGTATTAAAAAGTCGGTGTGTATTTGAGTAAACAGGAATATAAAGTCATGAAACTCTGGATCAGTCATTTGTTATTTTATTTTGGCATTAAACAAGTCTCAAGTCTTGATTTTTCAACCAAACTACTAAAATATTTAAGGAAAATGATGGAAAGGCAATGTACACAATTGATAAATATTTAATATTCTGCGCAAGTTCATGTACATGCTTGGAGTACAAATGCCCAACACACAAAACGATTAGAGCACTTCAGACCTTCCATCACGCGAAATAAAAAAATATTGTGATCTACAAAATTAATAAAATACTGAGGGAAAAAAACCTCAGAAGTGTTTATTTTCTAATTCATCTACATGCCCTGAATATTTTACAATCTGTTACATCTACTGTATATGAGGCTGCAAATATCACAACTCTAGTCAGCTTTGGGGAGCATAAAGAATTTATTTAGCTCACGTAAAACGCCGACTGAATGAATACTTTGCAAAATGCTTGGCTAGGTAGTTGTGAGGCTTGAATATTGGCTGCAAACATTTACAAGCTCATATTTCCATCCCGCATGTACTTGCATTATTTGCATGGATCGTGGTTATTTGCATAGAGTCAGTGGGGTGAGCTGAGAGGGTTCAGTGGTGTATTGACAATAACCAACAGGTACTTGTGTGTGAGAAGCCGATGTGTAAATGTTGGCGTTTGCTCATGAAATTGCAGCAGAATCATCAAACATTCAATTTGATTACATTTCTGAAGGCATGATTACCTGCTATAAAGGATGTGCCTGAATGAAAGATGTTAATTAATTTTATACAGCTCACAAAGCTAACACATTGTGAAAAAAAAGATACGCAGCATGAATGAGGTTAGCAGAAATGTGACATCTCCAATTCCGATTGGCCGCCTTGTTGGCAACTGATAAAATACACACCAACAATTGCACATTCCCTCCTTCAGTGAGCAGGACAACACATTTGTCAACTAACTGCAACACCTCATCTAAATTTAAAATGTAATTTAAGAACCATTCAAATGTATAAGTCGCAATGCACCCCACAATATTAACAATTTACCAACAATCTCAGCATGAGGTCACCCGGGTGCTCGTTGTGTATTTGCCGCTTCTATTGTGTGCATCTGCTCCATATAAATGTGTTTTCGCTCTTATTTTTTTTTTGGGGGGGGGGGGGGTCCAAATGTGGCCTGTGGGTTGCAAAACCCCGAAGCAGGAAAAGGATTAAAAAGTTGGCTGTTTGCTGAAGCATCCAAGGACTCTTCATTATGTATCTGCTGCCTCTTTTCAAATCATTAATGAAAAAACTACGCTCTTATGACAGCAGAGAATGAGGGGTGCACCAATGAGTGCAGGAATGAAGGTCCTTGTGCTGCCATGTTCAAACAAAGGTTTCCACGACAACCGCATGTACCATTTGTGGTCTTATCAAAACTTAGAGCCCGGGAACCTCAATTACCCCTCATTTCCATGCACATCCACGTGCGTGTGCGTACGCACACATACTGTACGTGCTCTCTAGCCTTAAATCGGAGGGCATGTCAAGCTTTGATTGCGGTGAATGCTATACTTCATCCCATGAGCTGACTGAATGAGAGGAGCCACTTCATGCTTTCGGACAATTGGGCTGATTTAGAGGCAGACATTATTAAGAAAGGATAAGGAGAGACGTTCTTGAAAATACAAGCCCACTGCATATTCATGGGTCCCTTGGACTGACTTGCCGTCCAATGACATCAAATAATAGAGAAAAATAATAGCTTTTATATATATATATATACTGTATATACACATTTTGTACGTAAGCAGAATGACTGACAGAATAAGATTACATCAACAGAAATTGTTCCCTTTGCCCATCGCAGTTAGTGAAGTACTTCGGAGCGAGATCGTTAACTCCACCAGAAAATTTGTAATAAGGCCGCACCTTTTTTATGCTCCATTGAGTCACTGTAGCTTCTTGAGGGACAAATTGAGAGGGCAAAACACAACAGGTCAAATTTAACTTGTTCTAGATCATTCAAATTGTGCCGTTTAAAATGAGCCCACAATTTTCTTTTTATTCCAAATCTTTAGGAACTGTTCTTCCATTGTAAAGGTCAAGCCGGACTTAAGGGAAATCTATTTTGAAAAAATTAAGGAAGCAACATAACCAGCAGCTGTAGGGACATCATTAAATTTGATTTCTTGATTTCCTGTCATATAAATACAAGTAAAGTGTAGGCGCAAAGCACACATTTGCTCGTGCTAGCCATATCAGCTGGGCCAAATGTTGGGCCTGGCGGTGTCAGGCAATCTGGCGATTGCGCCGTAATCAGATCAACACAAAGTATCCCATCTCATCTGGACAGACATGCGTCTAGGCTCATCAGGTCGGGAACAGCAGACTGACAGGCTGAGTGCCTCCAACTTCAATTGGGGCTCTTGGGCAAAATCATGCCACATGTCCTTCCCAAAAGGATTGGGCTCAATTGCAAAGGGGAAGAGACCAAATGTCTTGACTATCTCCCGGATTTTTGTTGGAGGGAAATAATTACAGCCATCTTAAATAGAGCAGAGGGTGATAAAAATGAAGTGTCAAAACCTGTTTTGACAAATGGAGTTGTTGAAAAGTTTCCAGTTAACAATCTTGTTTTGAATCACAGCGTTTCTGTGCCAACAAAGCAAGTGGATTCAACAGAGTTGGATGAATTTGGATCAACACAACCATTGACTGAGATGATGTGCTCCAACATAACTCCCTGATCCAACATCAACAACTTCCAGCTTGACTGAAGTTTGTCACTGAACATTTGGACACTTCTCCTGGAGTTATTTTCTCTTGGTCATGTGGAAATTATTGATTTTTTTTGGCTACAATGAGCATGGGGTAGTGTTTCCTGGGATTGTAAATTGCCAACAGTTAGTGGAATAAAGAGGATGTTTCAAAAATGAAATTCATCCTTGTATTTATATAAGTCAGAATTGTAGCAGTGATTTGTGTGGGTTTTGTTTTTCGATTTGCTGTCTTTCCAAACCAGTCTGATTTAAAATTGAGATAGAAAAGGCACGAGAATGGATGGGAAAGGAGATCTGCCAGACTACACGTTTACGGTAATTTTTTTTTTTGTGACTTTGTGAGTTATACTGAAGCCCTAAAGAATGTTTCCAAAAGTCAGTTTAACTTTTAAATGTTTATGAATATCTTTAAAATACAATAAAGTGTTTCAAGATACAATTATAAAAGTCTTGTGTGGATATCGTAAAAACATTGACTCTGCATCGTGGATTGTCACCGATATCTTGGAACCGATTATCAGCGATGAACGAGGGATTGCTGTTTACTAGATCATGTTTGGCAAAAACATTTGGTCGGGCCAGCTTGAGGGGGTTTTAGGGCTCCCTGTTGGTGGGAACCTATGGGTCCAACATCTGCTCACTGCCGGTGGGAGAATGGTGCCCTTCTTCCTTCTCACATCTTCTCCCCTCTCACACCACGATACATATTTCACATTTTTTATTTTCATAGTCTTTCCATCGTTCAGCTCCTTCCTCAGTTTATCATTCATCACTGTATCATATTATTTATAATATTTCATTAGGAAACAAAACATGGATTTTTTTCTTTCGTTTTTTTTTTTAGACCACAGACGCATGATAAAAGAAGTAAAATCCCAATTTTATGGTTGATCTGTTACTGTAACAGTAGCAGGGGCTGCAACAAATTCCACAAGACTGTGACAAATCGGAAAAGCTTCTCCCCGGTATGATTTCATCTCACCGTGCAATGAGCTAAACTCACTGTGGTTCACTCGGGAGAAATTAGAAACCACAGGAGACAAGATGAACCTGATTCACTTTTATTGGGAACAAGGGTGAAAGCTTTAGCGCTTTGAGGTTAGTCTACCGTACGTGCATGCATACATGTAATGAAATCTCAGACTTGCCAAGCGGAGAGCTTAATATAGTTCCTGAAAGACTTGAACAAGACCGGCCCCTAAAGACATGATCCACATCATCCCGAGTTCCACTGTTTGGAAATAATTCAGCAACAACACTTTATTGAAGGAAGAGCAAACAACAGCACTCAAGGCTATTCTTGATTGCTCAGTCTTTTCCTGGCTGCTTTTCAAGCTCAAGCTACTGTGTGTAGTTGCCAGTTTTGTCAGCAGCTGTCCATTTTTCACACACTTGTTCTCTAGTTGGAGGCAGAAACAATATTATTTCATCCGTTAACTCATTCTTCTTAACAACTGTAACAAACCATCAAACGCCTTCGAACACACAGGTGATAAGAGACATTGACACGTGATGGCATATTTATGGCTTATTGGTATGATTTCTCATTATCCTGTCACGGTTCTTATATGTGATCAATTCACGCATTCACATTCAAACAGGAAGTTTAATAAAAAAAAGAAAATAACATTCATTATCTCATTTAATCGGAGACAGTTATTGCCCGTATCATTTTATTAACAGTGTCCTATCTATCCAAAGCCACTCGCAAGTGGCTGCAATATATGCCGGCCCCAATGTCCCTTACAGTTGACTTAATTCAAAAATTTGATCCTTGTCCAAATCTGCCATCATTCTGCTGGTAATCCTATCAGCAGACATCATCAAATTCCTCAGAACCTATTTTCCAGGAAAAAAAAAAAAAAAAAAGAGTTATTTGAAATGTCTAGATATTTATAACCGTGTGGCACATCTACTGATGGAGACTTGAGATCAAGTAGAATGTGTCCAGAATTTGAGTGGAACATGAAGATGGATCAGATCCAAGCACAAAGCACATAAGGTAAACGATAGCAAATACCACCCACGTGCAGAGACTGCTGAGAAACAGAATATAAATTGGTTTATTCACTTTTTAAACTGGTAAAATGATAGACCCAAACATTGTAGATTAAAGTCAAACTGGGATTTAGTGAACGACGAGCGTTAATGAGTGGAGCGGGGTTGATATCTCTGGAGGGTCTGACTAACGTAAAGTTCACACACTCAGTGGCCTCGAAGGAGACTTTGACGCTAAGTGATACAAGAGCAGTAAAAAGACCAAGTCAGGTACGGAGACAGAACCCAGACACAAAAACGGCTGTAGAAAATCAAGCAATTATTCCGATTTTTTTGTTGATTTATTTGTTTTGCTTACTCTGGATTCTTACTGCCAGTCCCTACCTGTCCAAGAAGGGATGGAACGGTTTAAAGTATATATACTGAGGTACAAAGAAATATTAATGATAAAAAAACAAAAGTTAGTTAATTGCTGTTTCAATTCTTAATTCTGGCGCTTTGCTGTGTGTGACTCTTTTAAGAAAAAGTGAGAAAAGTTGATTCACAGGCAAAACTACAACTATAGTCTGGGTCCACTAATTTCTGAATGTAGGAAAAACAGAGACTTATCCCTAAATTGCAGTAGTCACAAAACAAACGCTCACAAAAAATCCAACTGAAGTGTAAAATATTTTTTACCGTGCCGAAAATGTGTTTTCTGATGAGAATAATAATAATAGCACAATATTTTATTTATTTATTTATTTATTTATTTATTTATTTATTTATTTCAAAACCTTTTTAATTTCAACACAACTACCCTCTACAACCATACCTATTTCAAATCTTTCAAATTCTTTTTGACTGAACAATAAACCGTGAAGGTTGCGAGAGCTCCGGTTGAAGGACCTTAGAAGAGACACAAACCTCACAATCGCTTCCATTTTGCTCTTGAATTTATTTACTGTTACTTTCTTTCATAATATAACAAATAAAATCCCTGAATGTTCAACAACGACTGGCCGCAAATTGTTAGCTGGACAAAACCTGACATACCACAGCACGTCCCTATTGAAAAACAAAGAATACTTTTAAGAGCTTTTGACACAATGCTATGCCTCTTAAGACAGACATCTTCAAGTGAATAAAGTGCAGCATTATGGTCATGAGCGATGCAGACAAGAAAGAAAATCAGCCCAGGCTGTGCCTCAACAATGTCGTACTGCAGCAGGATTCCAATTTGTGTGTGCTTTAACACTTATTTTAGGCTCTGATGTTTGTGAAAAGTGCTTTTTGACGTGTACCCGCTGCTAAAGAGCACTGAACATAATAACACAGCTGACTCAATTTGATTGTACGGTCCTTTACATTGACTGAAATCTGTCAGATTTGTATAGCGATTATTAAATACAGTGCAGTAGCAGTTGTTAGTATTTTTTCTGAAAACACAGAAAGCCCAACAGTTTAATTATACTCCCATACTCTTGAGTGCAGTCAGTAGCACTCGCACACACACACACACATGCATCCATATACGCTATGGCAATAGTTGCCTCACAGATCTTCCGTGCACTTTTTTTTCTTCCTTTACGCACCTGCTCAGATTCCCACCTCCCACGCGTGCACATAAACATGATTTAAATACACACTCACACACACAGCACACCAAACAAGCTTATCTCCCATGAGAGCAGTATGCATGTTTTCTGTGTGGTATATTGAATATAAGTGAGAAAAAAATGGGAAAGAATCTTTGCACAAGTTCCTCCAGTTACTTTTTTCCCACCTCGCTATCAGCATTTGTTTTACTTGCTCCCTTGTCTTATCCTCTTTACTTCTGAGCATCCTATTTCCAGCTCCCTTACTTGCCTTTTCCACTTCACCGTCTCTTCCTTGCCCTCCATACATCCTGTTACAACCAGGAAAGACTTTCTCATCGGAAAAATCCAAATTTAGCCCCTTCTTCTTCCTCCATTCCCATGCAGGACCAGAACCTTTCCGCAGCCTCTCGCTCGCAAGTGCTGAAACGACTTTAGAACTGCATGCTAGCCTCCATGTTTGCCACCCCCGTCTGCCAAACACTTAGATTTTCTCCATTTCCGCTGCCAGAACACTTTGTCCTACTTTCTCAATGCACAACTCTTATAGAGATGATTTGAAAATGTATGAGTGCACAAACGAACAGACATTCCAATGTCTGCGTATGTGCTGATGGAGGCACGCTGAGTCGACATTGTATTTCTTTTGTTGGCGGGAGATCACTCGCAGGAAGTCGCTTTGTTTCTTGATTCTAAGGCAAACCTTCTGATGTACACTGTTAAATGATGTGACTGTGGCTTTTTTTGTGATCTTTGTAATCATGAGTCAATCCTTTTACAGTCTCCTGACACTTCATTAAGAATTTTGTGGATAGGCTAAATGCTCTGAAATGTAATATTGACCTATATTTTTTGGCACACCGCATCAATTTTATTATTATGTTTAATCTTGTTAACTAACGTGCAACTAAACAAATATTAAAGCAATAAAAACATTGGCTTTTTGTTTTGTGCTTGGTGGATGGGATAATATTGTCATTTGAAATGTGACAGAGAAGTTAAAAAAAAAATCTATCCATCATTTTCTGCAGTGGTTCTTCTCATTAGGGTTGCAAAAAAAAAAAAACTGCACTAATCCCAAAGTAGCAAATGCTTTCAGTTCCACGCCGAAGAATTTTCCGTGACCAGTTTCTTTATTTCCCCCGAAGCATTTCAACACAACACTACAGTAGTTCATGTTATCAACCGTGGTATAAAACTGTTTATTTCAAAATGAGCCTCTTCCATCAAGTAAACGTAATTTGTGATAGCTGTCACAATTCCCCGGAGGATCGTCGAATCAAGGGCTCATTCATGAAGACGATACCGCTGCTCATTCTTCGCTTTAAACTGATTCAGTGGGGGGGGAGTAACAGGCGTTTAGCTGCCGTGGGGTCGTTTTCAAGGTCACCGCTATAGCTTGGTTCATTAGTTCTCCCGACCGATGTAATGACAGCCTTGAGAGAATCGTTTCACTCACCTGAGGCAAAGAGGAAATGACAGCTGTTGGAGTTTTGGGAGTCTCGAGGGGCCCGAAAATCTCCTAGGGCTGGGATGAAAGAACATCGCTGTAGGTGGGGGAGATAAGTGGTGTCCTAGACCTCCTTTGTTGTTTCCTTTTTTGTCTCTTCTGTCTGCCCTTTCTCTCTAAACTTGTCTGCAATTTAGGACTTTTGGAACCAAACTAAAGTTTAGAACTTATGTAGCCTATTGTTAGGCATACGCAGCATGACTTGATGGCCTAAAGATTTTCTAAATCTTCCATCCATCAAAACTGGGCCTGTTACAGAAGCGGGTGAGGATCAGGTTTTGACATGTTGTGTAGCGGTAAACAGAAATAATGGATGCCTGGTGTCATGCAGTGCGACAGATTTGCTTCCCATCTCGACACTATCTGTCACATTCTTAGTGAGGCTGCAGCATACTAGATTTTTCAGTGTAGGAGCTGACACAATAATTGTTAGGGACCAAAACATAGGGGTTGGAAATACCAATAAAAAGAAGGAAAAATAAACAAGATCCTCATTTAAATTCCTACTTGGGAAACCAGCTTAACAATTGTGTGTTGATTTGACCCAGTCATACAGGTATTCATGTATTATTGTAGATTGTTGTCTTGCAGTTTGCACTGCTGTAATGTAAAACTTCACTTCGGTATATGAGATTAGATGTCACACCGGATTTTGTGACTAATAAAGCAAGGACAAAATTATTGCTGTTCTCCTATATTGATTGAAAGGAAACATTGAAGTCAGCCAAAGAAATTGTTTATCGTTGAGTTTTAATTATTAATTGAAATGGCAATTGAACAAATTCAAGAAACTGGATTTTAAAGACCTGCTGGCCTGCAGGTCGTGGCTCTCGACCATAATTGCCTAATTTACTTTTCTTAGTCCCAACAACAACTTGAAGATTTAGAAATACTCAATCAAAATCTGACAAACGAATGCCCTAATCCAAATGACATTGCTAGCATATTCTACCATATTTTCAAATACTAGCACTTGGTTGATGTTATCTTAAAACTGAATTTCTACAAATGTCACCACGAAGATTTCTATCTGGATATTTTTCCAAAATATATATAAACTTAATTACTTTTTACTTTGAGTTGTGTAAAATTGTTAAGTGACTCTCATTCCAGATCACAGCCAGGAAACAAGTTTGACCATATAAAGGAAGAAAACGAGTATTCCGCTTTTCAGATCTGCCCTCGGGTGGAGAAGATAATTGCAGTGTGAGAACTTGGCCATGTGACAACAAGCCTCGGTCCCCCCTACCTAATGTGGTTGGTAATTGTGTGATTATAAATACCCACACAGACAAATAGCAAAGACATATCGGAAACAACACTTCATTAACCCGCCCAAACCTGTGACTTCAACACATCATTTTTTTTTTTTTCTAAATCCCGACTCCCCTTTTGATTAATCGTATTCTGCAGGAATTAAATACAGTATTTGTTGAACTGGTCAAAATAACACAAAAACAACCATCTGCTTGTTCTGTTTGCAACCTTGAATGCGAATGATGCAATCAAAAAAGACGCTGTGACCTTAGTCAGCCCTCGTGCCGAAGAAGAAAAATATCAGCAGTCTCGAAACACACCTGAATCCCCAAACGCACACACACAAACACACACACACCCTCAGCGACTCACTGATAAATTACGTATGCAATAGCGGAGAGAGAGAAAACTGCTTTGTGTTTATTCATCCCACAATACTGCAGTAGCATAAAGAAATGGCTTTCCAACATCCCCACACCTGACCTTCAGCGTTATTAAGGAGCCTACTTTATTCCTGACACTCTGGCTCTCCTTACCCAAAGAAAGCAATTCATCCATTTTCCAATAACTTATCCCTCTAGGCAATTACGTCTGTTCTTCTGCCACCTCTCTGCTTCTCAATAAAGTGTTCATAAATGGGGGGATCAAAGATCTGAATCAAGGAAGTGAGCCTGAAAAGATTGCAAGGAGTGTGAGGAAATGAAAGATGGTGCGTGTGTGTGGTTGTGCGTGCGTGTGTGTGTGTGCGCCTCTGAGAGACCAAAAGAGAGTGAGAAATAGCTCCTTTGGAAGAAGTGTGAAGATAGCAAGAGTGACTTTCACACAAAAAAAAAGGAAGGGTTAAAAGAAAAGCGAGTGGTTCCAAGAAGTTGTGAATTTGATGCATAGGCTCAGCTGGTTCTGGGATTGTCGTTGGAACGCTTGTAGTTGTCGAAAAAAAAAGAATTTGCACCAGCTGCAGTCTAAGTGTTCTCTATCATGTCCCTTATTCAGACAGTGGCTTTACGATACGTAATGAGATTCACAATGTTGTAATCAACCGGTTATTTATTCTGCATTATCGTGTAGTCGATGTCTGCTGTTTCAAATGTCTCAATTATCTATGAAACCAACGAAAATCTACTCAAGTGAAATAAACCAAGCACACCTGTTCAAATTCCTCATCAAATACCCAAGTGAGAGTTTTTTTTTTTTTTTCCTCTGTGTTTTGTTTTCAGGACAATAATTAACTACTATATCAGATCAGCATAAGATAAAAGAAGTCGTTCTGTGTGGGCATACGAGATGTTCACTCACAGTTTGTTGTGTATGCGTGTTTCCATAGTGATGGTGTGAATAGAAAAAAAAATGTGTGACTGACCCCAAGCCGTTTGAAAGAACAAAGAGATCACAATAGCTCCCAACCGGTATTTAAAGGAAGGATCTTGCGCTTTATATAACGTTGATAAAAAAAAATAAAAATCAAGACACAAAATGATCTTTTAAGTGATAGCATTGGAAATGTAAGTGGAAGAGTCATTCCAATCATTTTGAGCAGAGGTGTCAAACTCATTTTTGTCATCGTAGTCATAGTTTTCCTCAGAGGGTCATTATGATTGTCAACGTTTTCTGAAAATTGTTAAAATATTTTAAAAAGACAAATGGCAAGCAATATTTCTATTTTTCTTAAAAGTCAAGACAATTTGTAATTTAAGTAATTACACAAATCTGTCTTCGCGGGCCACATAAAATAATATGGCGGGCCGCAAATGTCCCCCAGGCCTTGAGTTTGACCCCTATGATGTGGAGGTATCCCAGAATGACATAACAACCATGTTTTGTTTGATTGAACTAATCCCAAGTGTTTGACAATATGATGTTGGAGTTCATGTGCCTCAGTTCAGGGTTAACTTAGTCATTGTTCACATGACCTGCCTTCTGGAATACCCTCTGCTTGGCCGCATGCTCATGCAAGATCTTGTGAGCCTTTTAAAGCCGCAACCGTTTTCTGTACGACATGGGAGTTTGATATACTCTCTCTGTGGTTATTTGTAACGTGATGGATGTTTATTGGAATGCAGTCTGACAGAGGAATGTTTAAGAGGGGGCAGGCAGGGAGAAAAGACAACGGTATAAAATGTAGATGACAATAGCAATGTTATCACGTTTGCCTTAAAAAAAAACTTAGTTACTTTACTGATTACTTGAATTTAGTGCAAAATTACCAGATTATAAAAGTCAGACTTTTTTAATTACATTCAGCATTTGACATACCGTATTTTCCGCACTATAAGGCGCACTGGATTATAAAGCGCACCTACAATGAATGGCCCATTTTAAAACTTTGTCCATATATAAGGCCCACCAGATTATAAGGTGCACCTTCAATGAATGGCCCATTTTAAAACTTTGTCCATATATAAGATATATACATTTGACCCGCGGGCCGGACTTTGGACACGCATGCTGTAGTGGCTCAATGTTGGTCCATATATAAGGCGCACCGGTTTATAAGGCACACTGTCGGCTTCTGAGAAAATTGGAGGTTTTTAAGTGCGCCTTATTGTGCGGAAAATACGGTACATAAAAATTACAACCATGGAGTCACCCCATGAGCCGAGTGACTACCCACATCCCATCCCTTTACTTTGATTACCAGGTCCCCGACTGGCAGTCTTTGCGCCTGTGTCATGTTGGATAATCGTCTCACTTCTTTTTTTTTTAATTGATGTCTTATTGTGCACTGCCTGTGTTGTGGCACCTGTGTTGTAGCAGCTTTGAACCCCCATCCAGCATGAGGTCTTTTGGTTATCCTGTCTCAACGCCAGCTCCACATGACTCACAGTGGGAATACGGTATCATGGCTACAACCACAGTAGGAGGGTGGCTTTGAGATACAGTGCAAACGGTTAATACTTAGTGACAAATTAACGGCATGCTCAGGTCGCGAAGGCTCAGAGACAATGTACCAGGGAACTGTTCTGAGGCGCTTTCTGTTTTTGTTTTTTTCTGGTTTACCCACAAAAAAAAATGCTAAAGACCAGTGATAGCTCATGTGGCAATTTATAGATGTTGTCACAGCACCCTTAAAAAAACAGAGACGTGCATTTTAAGTGTTTCTTCCTGATGAATATTTTTTCATTAATTAGCTAGTCCTGATTCATTCCCCATCTGAGTGTCTCACTGTTCATTTTGTAGAAATCAACACTGCTTGTTTGTGGGTGTCTCCAGGGAGACTAATAATAGCCACAACTAATAAAAGTCTGTCCGTGCAGCCATCTTGATCTGTCTGTCCGTCCGTTTCTTGATCTGTCCTCCTTTCTATCAGTCCATCCATTCATCCATCCATCCTCTTTGATGATCATCCTATATGATTGTCTGAATCTGTCAATCTTTGCTTGCCTCTATATTCTGGTTTTTTTCTGTCAGTTTATCCATTCATATGGTTTATGTCTCAGTCTGTCTCTCCCATCCAGTGAGTGATCCAAACATGCAGTTCTCATCAATATTTCTCTTATGTGTCCTTCAAGCATATTTCCCTCAAATCTTTCAACTTCTGCTGTCTCTCTCCATCTTACAGGTATAGCTTGGTCCATCCGTCCATCCTTCTATAGGTCTTTATTTATATATCATTTCTGTCTTTATTTGTAGCTCCTGATCTGTCCGTCCTTCCTTCCATGCACAATGTATATGTCTCTTATAAAATACATTAATTTTTTTCTGTTTACAATATTTTTTTTAAGATATGGCAAATTTTTAATACAGTTTTTTTTTTTGTTACTTTAGTGAATAGGAATAAGGGTCACCAATTAAAGTTGTTGCTAAGTGAAATTACCTAGCGTGGCACCATTAAATCACCTCAAAAATTCAAAACAACTAAAGGACATCCTTCTTCCTGGATGGAATAGGATACACATGCATCAATACTCAAATACAATTTTCCTAAGTGCAGCAATTCATAGGTTCAATCAAGCTTGGGCTTTTTCCGGGGAGTTTGGGGCATTTCAGGCGCTTGCAAACACAAACACACTAACGTGGCTTTCATGTTTCCTCCACTCTCTTCCTGTGATGCTCAAGTGTCATATGATTGCTGTCACTGAGCTGGATTGATATTTCAGGGCCTGTATATGAGCATTAGCACAAGTGCTCATCTGCTCGGCATGCAGGTTCTCGCACTCTCACAGTTATAAGGGTGACGCAGCAGTGAAGGAGTTGTTGATGCGTTAGCTTCACATGTTCACATATGAGCCGAGTGAAAGCGGCCTCCTGAGTGCTCACTTGACGAAGCTCTGCTCACCCTGGCCAACTTCAGATCATCCGTCCAAGGAGGTTTGCTGGTGGAGGTTTGCCTGCAGTTCTTTATAAATATACTTAGTGGACTAGAGGAAAACAACGTCGTCTTCCGCTACGTGAAGGACTATCAGTGTGGCGTACTTACTGGAAATGGAATAAGAGCAGCTGCTGCGATTTGCTCCGAATCACGCCAGCTGTGTTCACGCCCTCAACGGAGCAAAACATCACAGAAGTTATCACCAGAAATATATTCAGAAACAGTATTCACTTTAGAGTCTTTAACTGATGTGATTTATTCTTTTCTGTTCTCAAGTTATATTGTATTCAAGCTATAGTCTTGAAAATATTGATTTTAAAAATGGTGATACTGCACCCTAAATATTTCATATTGAATCATAAATGCAAACAGGCAGATAGAGACGGAATAACTTTATTATGTCCTTTGGGGATGGGCTTTAATTCACCATATTGCCCAAACCCAAACAAAAGGTTGCCTTATTATTGGAACAGATGAATGGGATAGAAAGTGAAATATTGTGCCAGAAAGAAGCTCATTATTCAAATGGTTTTCCATTTTGGTCTGGGAATCACTTATGAGAATAGAAGAGGATTATGAAAGAGGTTGAGAAAGTAACGGCTGCCAACTAATATCAGGGGAATCCCTGAATAAATGAAGCACACAAACACAAAGTGACCCTCCAAGTTCCCATGACATCTGCTACCACACAGCCCAGCTGGTCAAAGCTAAAATGATCCAACCTCAGCAGAGGAATAAATGATTTTGAATTGACTCAGAACAATACAAGTACTTTTTGCAACGTATTTGAACAGATTGATAAAGCAAGGCCAACCTCTCTCTTATTGTTAGTGATGCAACTAAAGTGTGTGGGAGATTTATCTAACATTGTTGAGAACTGTCAGTATATTGAGCCTATTGACTGCAAATAAAATAAAATCAAGAAGCAGATGTTGGAGTTAGAAAGTTAGAAAAGGAAGGAAATACTTTTGCCAAGTGCTCGCTTTATACAAATGATTACCGTAATTTTCCGAATATAAGTCGCTTTTGATTCATAGTTTGGGTGGGGGTGCGACTTATCCTCAGGAACGACTTATATGTGAAATTATTCACAAATGTCGTTTTTCTTGGTTAATGGGGCTTTATCTCTAGTTTGGATGGCTAGATGGACGGACGGACGGACGGATGGATGGATTTTCATAACACGACATCACTTTGGCTTTGGAGATTTTCAGCGTCCGATTCATCGGTGGCATGCTACTTGTATTGGATAATGAAAATTGAAGCTGCTTTAGCAAAATTAATGAATAAAACGAGGGATTGTGATTCTCAATGAAATAATCATTAAAACATTTGTAGTTCATTACAACTTCTAAATTCAAGCTTTCTAAGTTAGCATTGCCAATGTTTTATTATCATAATATATCCTAATTAGGGATGATAGTGATAACTGGAACGCGACACTTATAGCTACAGTTGAAACAGATCTATTATCCCCTTGAGTTTTTTTTTAACAATGCAACCCGTTTTAGTTTACTTTGCATATTTGCACTCCCAGTACAGTAATTTGACATATGTGCAACAGTAGTGGGAGTTTTGTTGCTCTAATAATGACAATATTTTTGCCGCGTTCCTGTGATTTCAAACACCATTAGTAGAGGTTCTGGTCATGAGTAAGGCAACCCGTTGAGTTATCGTTGTCATAGAAACCAATTCCGAAACCTCTCTCGTTCTTTTCTCCTTTATTTGCGCAAACCTCCCACCCTAGCGTCTGTGGTCTCCCCACCTCCTGCGGTGTTGGCTGTAAATATGCTACTTTTTATTGCTGCATTTCAAAAGTACAAAAATCCTTATTTTCTACGTGGCCATTATCGAAAAGTGCTGTTTATCGTGTAGTATGTGGATGAATTTTTGAGAAAAACATATTTTGGCGGCATAATCAATATTTTATTATAGGCTACCTGTGTGTTTGGACAGCATAATCATCAGTGTTTGTAACTCAAATAATAACTTGTCAAAAAAAAATCAGGCTCAGAGAGCAGTGAGGGAAATAGAGCGAGAGAGGAGATAGCCGAGAAAGAATACATCAAGCATGGCTTGTTTGCTGTTGTGCATTGTTTTATGTTTTCTTCTGTCTCAGCTGGCAGAAAAAATAGATTTGTTGCTGAAAATCTCCCATGGAAAATAAAAAACAAATAAATATTAGTATCATGAAGCAATGCTTGACACATGCTGTTTTCTGTTTCATTTGGCAATGATGGTCAACAATTCTGAAGCGAAAATTGAGGATTTGGATCTCATTTAGGTGAATAAGAAAGGCCCAACTGGTGACAGACTGTAGGCGGAAAAACCGAGGCTGGATGCGGCGCCTTGATTTTTTTTTCTTTTGTTTTTCACACATACAGTATTATTCACATGGGCAAGGAATAGATTTTAATCATAAAATATGGATTTCTGAATATTTCTTAAGCCTTGTATCGGCGTATTGAACATTTGTTTAAAAATGTTCAAGTTGATAATGAACTATTACAAGAAATAGAAATTAAGAATAAATTATGATGATTTACTTCTCAAGCAATATAAAGATTTGTTTGTGCTTTCAACTGTTAACAATCATAATTTTAACAGAAATAAAACAAAAATAATATGATATTTTTAATGTATAATAAAAATTATTATTATTACCGGCAACCTTATTTAAAACATAATTCTTAAGGGTGAAATACAGCATTGTGCATCATTTCTGTTGTTGCCTTTCAAAAGAAAATGTAACTTTCATGAACTGCACTCTGCACTCTCCCTATTAAAGATGCACTGATAGAATCGGGAATAGAATGCAGAGAAGAAACACTGGCCATAAGTGCTCAGCCACACAGATGAATACACACTCCACATCACTGTGTCGATGTGTTTGAAGTGTTTAATGTTGCAGATTAACGTCACGCACACATGCGCACACGCACCCTGTATTGGCCCACAATATGGCCCCACTCCTCAGGAGTTGGCCCATCTGTGACATTTCGAAAGGGCAAGGGAAACATCACATGCACACACACACACATGCACACACAAATGCGTGCACACACTCACCCGGTTTTGACCTCTGCACCATCAGGTGTCAGCATGACAACCCCCCCCATACAAAACCTCAATACTGAGATTAACATCAGGAACCAGGATTAAATGGCACCCATAGGGTTTGGACACTCCAGAAACATTTCACTGAGCAGTTCGATAGTGACACAGCACATGGAGACACGTACACATTTAACACTTAACACTTGTACACATTGCATACAGCGCATGCAAATGACAAAAAGCCTTGGTAACTGCTGATGAAGGCTACAAATGAAATTAGGGAAATAAGGAATTAAATGTGCTTTTTTGTAGTACATTTTATAAGATCTGACATAAATTTAACTTTTGAAACACCTTGCGGGCATGATACAACAATGGAGTATTTTAGGTCTTATTGTGTTCTAGCAATAGTAGCCAATTAGTAATAGCAATTAGCAAAAGGAACCCTTGATCCAACAAAACAAATCCAAGTAATTCTATTGAGCAAAACTCCAGCTGCCAGATCGTTAAAACATGTATTTCCGTTTTTAAGTGCTCCAATTTATCATGAAGGATTTTTGCTGTCTGTGGTTGAGTGCATTGGAAGAATGAATGAATGAATGAATAAATAAAGAATTAAAGAAATAAATACTAATTTAGCCTCTGGAAGTTGTTGATTTCCCACAAAATTTGCTCACACATCTCTACTTTTATTCTGGCTTTATGTTCAAGAAGACCATTTTTTCCACTTCATATCTGTGCTTGCACTTGTATCCCAATTTTTTACCTTCAAGATACTCAAAATATTTCAATGCTGTCCAAATGTGCCTACTGTAAGGACACTAACATGGCCACAGGGTCAGGATTGAGCCAACAACCTTCAGGTTGGGCAACGATCCAAGCCGTCCCATAAACACCATAATCATTTTGTTTGTCATTTTTCAAATTCAAACCTCCTCGGATACTCTGTCTGCTTCAAAGAATGTGGAGAATACTTGTGAAAAGGTGTCTGTGCAATGAAACACTCCCAGCACTGCACATAGTGCCTATGCTGTCTTACATAACGATGCCTCACCAACCACCTCACAGCTTGCCCTGGAATCCACAAGAGGCGTCACTTCCCCACTTCTAAATTGTCCAATTTAGCCAGAGCTCGCCACCTTTGGATTATGATAGCACATCAGGCCTTTTACGCCTCCTCCATAAAACATGTCTCTTGTTGTGATCCGTTTTACTCTTATTGAGCGAATGAAACTGGGATGATACTCTGCTGCAGACAGGCAATGCTTTTACCCAGGAAGGTTAGCAGAGGAGTTGCTGCTCTGAGACCTGGGCCAGTTGAGCAGGTTGGCCTGTGTGGTTTTTTTTTTTTTTTTTTAAAAAAACGCCTCTGTCCGTCTGTCTGAGTGGCTGCTGCTCCTCAGCGACCTGTGTGACTCACTTGCTTTGCTGCAGCTGATTGTAATGCTGTGCTACTGCCACCCAATGGACATTGAAATTGCAGTACACTCAACAATATGCATGTGCAAGAGAATAGGAATGGGTTACATTTTCCCCAGAACTAAAATAAAACCAATAAGACTCAAAACAAGAAGCATTTTATGCAATGTACTTGTATAGAGATGAGTTTGGATGTTAGACTGCACTGGTTAGCAGGAAAGAGCAATGCAATGTTTGTTTAATGAGTTACCAGCAAATATCAATACCGCGTTATCCCCTTTCTTTCTTTCTTTCTTTCTTTCTTTCTTTCTTTCTTTCTTTCTTTCTTTCTTTCTTTCTTTCTTTCTTTCTATCTATCTATCTGCATCCACTCGAGTTTGTATTCTGTATTCATTTGGTAGAGGAATCTATAATGACCTCCTCGTTTCCGGTTGAGGGTAAACAAAATACAGTAGTGCAAAATAGTCTGAAAATCCAGTCAATAGGGGTGTGCGGACCATTCCCTGTTGTAAAATTACATTGACCTCATGCCCTAAGTGAAGTCCATAATGAGCACTTTTCCAAGTTTGTTTTGGATAAACCTCCACGGCCTGCATAGATTCCAAGGGCCCATGTATTACCCATTGGATATATTTGGCATGAATTAAAACGCTGACTCTGAGCCAGCTCCATCTCATCAGTCTCTGCAGCCCGGTTCCAAGGGAGACTATTACAGCTCACGGCTTGTGAGATATATTCATTAATAAGATATCGGCACCAGGCTCATTATTTGTATACAGCTTGCATAAAAAGCCTACACACCCATGTTCAAATGACATTTTATTGTGCTGAGAAGAAAAGGAGACCAAAATCAATCATTTCAAATCTTTTTACATCAGTAATGTAACCTAAAAGCCTTTTTGAGAAGGGAATTAAACTAAACAGCTGAGATAATGGTGGCTGGGGATGGAGCTGTGTTCGGAGAAAACAAACTGAAATGCACTGAAACATGTTAAATGGTAAGCATCATACTGGATGGATGGATGGATGGATGGATGGATGGATGGATGGATGGATGGATGGATGGATGGATGGATGGATGGATGGATGGATGGATGGATGGATGGATGGATGGATGGATGGATGGATGGATGGATGGATGGATGGATGGATGGATGGATGGATGGATGGATGGATGGATGGATGGATGGATGGATGGATGGATGGATGGATGGATTATTGAGTATTTGTAGGCAATCATCCATTTTTGTCCTTATTTGCAAACCAGTTGATTTCCCTTCCAAAATTCACTTGTGATATTGTCCTGTCAGTGAGGTGCTGACAGGTAACACACACACACATTATTGAAAGTTGTTACTTCACGCTTCCTCTTCATGCAGAATTTCATTCGTTGAGTGCAAAGGCGCCATAAGTGGAAGAAAAGCGACGGCGATTCTGCAAACTGGTATTTTCAATTTGCAGCATTAAAAAGGTGATATTTTTTGTGTCCCCAAATCCTCAGAGATGCCTCTGGTTGTCTTAAATTTTACGACCTCAATTCTCTCACTCTAACGCGTCTGTCTCACAGTTCTAAGGTTCAGGGTGTTAATCAAATGTTCAAAACTTCTTGTGTGAATTTTTCTTGAATGTTTTTTTTCCCCTTATTTAATCCAGTTTCTACCAACATAGAAAAAAGTACAATGTCCATTCAGTAGACGAGCATGTGTGTAAATGGTTGTTTCTTGTCATTGGCTGAGGACCAGAACAAAACGTAGCAATAATGGACTTTAGCTTACTCCGATCACTAATGGGTGGAGGCTCCAGTTAGCACACAACACTAGGACAAGAGTAGCCTATAGAAAAGTGATGAATGGAACTTTCTAGGTATTTCCTATTATCGCTACCTTTAGTTCACACAAGCTACCTTCCGCCCTCATTCATTTCCTCGTCAATACATAATGTGCTTGAATGTGCACAGGCTGCTCAGAAATGGCCCTATGGCAAATTGGAGCCTTGAAACACAAAGTGAACGCTCAACCACCACGGGTGAATAAAGAGTACACGCTGACATAAAAAAAATGAATTGAATTCACTCTCTGCTTTGGTTACCTCATCGCTGTAATTGGCAGCGCTTGTATCTTGACATGCTCAAGTTTTATGTGGCCCAAAAGTGACTGCAATAGAAATAATGAGGATCAGCTATCCAATGCAGAATAATTAATATTTGCCACTTCACAAGTCTTTGGTTTCTCTGATGTCTAAATGATCTCCCTCATTTCTGCATGTCATCCATGCAGTGACTTAACAGCGTTTCATTTATTATGAATTAGGCCCGAAATAGGCTGCATAGACTTAATCATTCTTGTGCACTCACTTCTTAGCCTGACCTGTCCAATAACATCAATTTGGAATTCTGGAGATGCTAATTAGGTCTCTGATCTACAAGATTGTGTGAAAGTTGGTGCAACATATGGAGGCTTGTCTAGCTCTTCTCATTGGAACTTGTTTTTCAAGGACTGGACATAAAATAGTAGAAATCAGATTAAGTTTAGTTGCAAATTAATTCCTTACAATAATCACATCAACACCTGTGCCTTACATTGCTATACTTTTAAACATTCTTCTTTTAAAAAATAAAAAATAAAAACAAAAAACATCCATGGAAATTTTCATTCTGCAACTGCACAATTCCAAATTCCTTTTTAAGACTCTTTTCTCACTCTTTCCACTGCACTCTTTGGCTCATATTTCATTTTCTGCTGCTTAAACATGCTCAGCTCTCTATTTGCTTTTACTGACTTGGATAGTCGGTGGCCTCGTCTCACCTGTTCGCCCACCTCATTACCCAGCAGCACATTTGGCAGTCAGCAAACTTGCAGCTCCATCTTGCTGCACTGATGCACTCAGTCTGGAGAGTGGAAGTTATGGCTTGTTGGCTCTCGGTGTCAGTGCACGCTATTATGCAAGGTGGCGACATATTTATTGATCAACGTGTAGAAAGGATTATAGTCAGTGTCATGGATAAAGATGCAATACAGGCACTTGCATATAAATCCTTAGGGAAATGATGGCCTTTTTGTCACATCGGTGGTCTAAGTGCTGATATATTGCAGTGCTGCAGTCACTTGCAAAAACATTAGGTACAACTGGATAGGTGATACAAAAAAGATGAATAGAAAAGATAGAATTTTGTTATTCAGTGATGTGAAACATGGATGTTATTCAGTGGCGTACATTGAGGTTCATGGCTGGTGAAGCACCAATATTAAAGCCAAATTCAAACCATTTTAACTTGAAGATCAAGCCTGTTTCCTATTTAAATGTGTCAAAGAATGTTCTTGTAATTTCATGTGCTATTTTTTTGTTTTCTCTGCTTTGATTTTGAATGGCGTTATCTGTCGTGCCTTTAGATGTTGTTTGTGTGAAACTAATTGAGTTGACTTGTGTATGAAATTTGCTATAAATAAAACTGCCGTGCCTTCTCTTGGCTAAAATGGAAAATCATTTTCATCTCTCAGTGTTTTTTTTTCTTTTTTTTTTTGCTTTTCTTTACTGTTAATTTGTACTTTATTATTGAGATAAACAGTCAACTTTGTGGAAAACTGAAAAGCGGACCCACGGAAATGTATTATTAGCTTTATGTATCCACTTTAAATGTACTGTACTGTACAAAAATTCTATTTAAAATTCACATCTATAGTCAAATGTTGTGTTTTCATGCACAGTGAAATTTGTTGGTGCATGAAAGCGAGTGGAAACAAAATAAATCAAATCAATACATAAACATTGCACACATTGGCACAGCAGTACACATCCACAGCCAGTAAGAGGCGCTAATGCGACAAAAGTTGTGAACCCGTTACATTTCAACCGCACCAGAAGAAGAAGTAGGGCAAGCGAGACGGAAGCGCTGTAAACGCACATAATTGATCACGTTTATGAAGTTATTGCGTAAAATCGAACAAACGTTTCATTGGGGACGAAAGGTGCCGTAACAAATTGCTGTTTAAGTTCAACAGGACGACTTTTACGGTCGTCCTCCTGGACTAAACCCCGGAGAGCAACAGTAGTAGTGTCTGTCTGGTAAGGACACTATTCTGCTAGCTGAACAATACTGATAAGCCATTATCCTTTGCTTACTTGATGCCTTGATACCTGATTATTTGCTAATCGTTCATAAAACAGACGCCTTTTAAAAATGGTTTGAATGACACGACGATCGCTAAATTTAACACGCATCAGCAGCTACATTCAAACAAGCTAATGTCAACAAACCTCAGCTTGCAAACGTACTGCTTGTTAACTTAGCTCAAATATTGCAGTAGTATGCATATATGTATTTAAACTTTGGGTTAACTTAATTTGCATAATATTATTTCATTGTCTTTGTTTATTTTATGTTTACGATGATGTTTGCACGCACTCCTGTTCCAAAGTAACTACTCCAGTGTCAATGTGATTACCCAACAGCATTTCATGGTATTAAATGTTTTGATGCTCAGCGTTTTATATGATCTTTTAAGTAGTATGGATTTTATTGATTAATATGCTGTGCAGCATTCCTCACTAGTTTCATACACGTTTGTAAGATTAATAGTACTATTAATCTCTACAATTGTAGCATTTCCAAATCATTGTCCCAGTAGTAAGCTATTTTTTAACAAACTTGGTTCGTTCATGTGAAAATATGTATGTATGAACAATATGAATGCATTTCACTTTGTTCCTTTCAGGTATTTGGACAGTTGTTCAGAATGGATCCTGCTCTACTGAGGGACAGGGAGCTGTTCAAGAAGAGAGCTTTGTCCACACCGGTAGTAGAGAAGAGACCAGCTGCATCAGACTCTGGATCACACAAGAAGAAGAAGCCCAAAACAGAAAAGGAAGGCTCATCAGGTTCTAAACAGATTGCTGGTGAGTGATACTTCCGATCTGTCCGATAACTATTTGAATTAAGTTAGCACATGCCTGTCGTCCAAGAGTCTGAGAGAAAGTATATTTGTTGCATTGACCATTTACACAATGCATTTGTCAAAAAATATCTGTTTGTATCTCAAAGAAAAATCCATGGAAAGGTGCCAAACAATTATTTTTTTTTTAAACTATCGATACGCTGAATATAGGCATTTCAGGATTGTGTGTGCGTAAGAAATTGAGACAACCTTTTCAGTGAATATTTTCCTTTATCTTTTTATTGTCCCATTTAATTCATCTTGACTTCAGGATCTTCTTAACTTTTTTTTGACTGTTCCTTAAGTTGTTAGCTCTGTTTTTCTGCTCAGTCCGCCAATTCCGTGCCGCTTCTATACCACCTCTGTGAGCGGTTCTGGTTCATTGCAGACGCTGGTCGTCACGTTGCTGCAGTTGCCCGACTCCACCTCCTGTTGTTCCTGTAGTTGTTGTTGCTGCTCGTGCTCGTGCTGGTTTTGGTGTTGCGTTCTTTCTTTGGCAAAGCAGCCACAGTCCAGGAACTCATAGAGCACGGCCAAGGTCGCCAGGGATAGCACGGTTAAAATGAACAGCAGTATGATAACAAAGCAGGCCACGTTCCAGCCATCGTGGGGGGAGACTTGGGAGAGAGGAACGGTTTCTGGATGATCAATAGTGGTGTTTGCTGTTGTGATGTTGAACATGGTTCCTGGTTGGAAATAAAATAAATTCAAAGTTATTACCGTACTCACTAAATTTCCTTGGATGGATGTGGATTAGAGATCAACCTAGTTGAGATTGAATCAACAGTGCCAGTATGTTCATGTAAACGAGTATACTCTGCCATGAGGAAAAAGCTTAGACATCACAAATAACAAGAGTGGTGTCGGAGAAGCACGCCATGTGGTGGTATTTTTGGACTGAAAATCATCCACTCACAATCTGTAAAAAGGGGGTCAACAATTCTGCAGAAATAATACATTTATTCAAATAAAGGGTCGTCTGTTAGAAAACTACAAGCTGCAGAAACAGAGGAAGAGAATTCCCTGGCCTCGGGGTCAGAATATTTTAGTCATCCCTTGCATTAGCAACAGGCCATTTGTTATTTTAGCCAATTCAAAAGGGATAGATTATGCTTAAAAAAAAAATATATATATATATTAAAAAAAAACACACAGCTTTGACAATCATGAAATTTTCTTGCCTGAGATCGCTATTTTGATCCCAAAACTATATCGGCTGTCAAAATAGTATCTGAGAGTAGGATGTATGTCTGAGATTGCTATTTAGATCCCAAAACTATATCAGCTGACAAAATAGTATTATCTGAAAATAGTATGTACTTTAGCCAGGGAAACCTATAAAATACAACATTACCAAGACAGTGCATCTACCAACCCTAAGTGAGCCCCACCCCAGTCCTCCTATAGGACCAGCTCTCTAGACACACACTCAGCGGTCTGTTGTTGATTTGTCAGCGAGGGTTTCAGTTTCCACACGAGTGCTCGTTAATGCTAGCGAAGCGTAACCAAATGGATTCATGTTTATTTTATAGCATGCATGTTCCATCTTGGCCTAAATGTATGTTTGCATCCATCTTTGCTCGTACATTATGTACTAGAAAATTACTCTGGATATTTAAAGATGCATCAGGAAACCTCTTCTGTTGCATCGTCTGAGCACAGCCTGCATTCCTTGTGTTCATCTTAAAAAAAAACAAGAAATAGAGGAAACCCACCTGATAATGAGGTCTTGCGAGGACGCAAGTCAATAGATGCTCTCGCTTCCTTTTGCCGCCCCACCTATGTCCTCCGCTCCCTCCCTCTCTTTGCGTTCACTCCTCCAACGCGTTCGCGTGCAGCATCGACCGCCACTCCTCGCAGAGCCTCATGGCTGAGAAAGTCTCCTCTCAGTCATTGGCCCTCTCCCCCCGGCTCCATCTTCGATCCATTTGTTACTCGGCCTGTCACAATTCCAGCGGGCTGCCCACAGAGAAGCTCAGCAGTCGTCGTTGCTCCCTCCCACTCTGTTAATCATTCATGATTCGGTGCAGCTCTCTGCTCTGATTGGGACGTCTCTGCAGTCTCCATGGACTGTGTTTTCTCATTGGACCCCTGGCATATAATGGGACGAGGGTTAGGGTGATTTGTTTTGCATGCTGTACAGCTTCTCAAGTAACTTAACACACACAATACATTATTATATGAATCTGTGTTTGTTCTTCAGAAAGCAAATTTGTTTTGACGACTGGTTGCCGTCAAATAGTTATTCCTATTTTGTCATTTTTGTCTTAATTGTTGTCACTACTGTTACTTTTTAGATTCTGGTTGTTAATACTGTATGGTGTTTTGATTAATCTCATCTAATTTTCTTCTCTAATTCCTTTCCAGAGTCTAGTAATGGCGGTTTCAACATTAAGACCAGCTCCGGTTACAAGTTTGGTTGTCTTGCAAAGATAGTCAATTACATGAAGGTAAGGTTTACACACGACAGACTGACGTTCCAATTAATGTATGATTGATTACACAAAAACACACACATATGCAATATGGATCTACTTAACTATATTCATCATTCAACTGCACCCTGATATGTTCTGGTTCCACAGACAAGACATCAGAATGGCGACACACACTTCCTGACTTTAGAGGAAATTCTGGATGAGACCAAACTTCTTGACATCAGCCTAAAACAAAAGCAGTGGCTTATGACTGAGGTGTGTATACACCAATTCTCCAAAATATTCTCATTTAACACTGCGTTCTTTGCTGATTTCTACAAATGAAAATACTGTTCCTGCTGAATTTTGAATGCTGTGCATTCTCTCCTCATTGCAGGCATTGGTCAGTAATCCAAAAATTGAGGTCCGGGATGGCACATATGGCTTCAAGCCCAAGTACAATTTAAAGGACAAAAAAGCTTTATTGAGGCTGCTGGACAAACATGATCAGCTGGGCTTGGGAGGAGTACTGCTAGATGAAGTGGAGGAGGGGCTGCCAAACTCTGCTAAGGCCATCAAGGTAACTCCAATCAAACATTCCTCTTGTTTTGATCAGTCCCTCTAACAGCAAATTGCATCATTAACATACTACTATTCTCAAATAATCGTTTTCAGGCTTTGGGGGATCAGATCACATTTGTGACAAGACCAGATAAGAAGAAGATTTTATTCTACAATGATAAACACTGTCAATTTCTGATGGATGAAGGTCAGTGTCCACTCATCTTTTTCTGTTTATTTAGGCATTTTGTAAAACCAACAGAAGTCTTTTCAATGTAGTTTTCTCTCATTTGCCCCCACCTATCAATTATACTGTAAATATGAACCTATAATGAACATTTCAATCCATTTTCAGTGTTCATGTTAATCAATGTAAGGTATTTGATTAATTTGGCTAAAATATTGTTTTCTGTTTGATGGTAGAATTTCAGAAACTATGGAGAAGTGTTCCAGTGGATTCCATGGATGAAGAGAAGATTGAAGAGTATTTGAAAAAGCAAGGCATCACCTCCATGCAGGAATCGGGGCCAAAGAAAGTGGTCAGTATCCAACTGGTTTTGAATCAATTTGAGTTACAAATAGCTAGGAGGTCAATCTTAAGTTTTGTACGCAAAATCGTTGGACACATTTTTCGAGGAGCCACAATCGAATCAGCTTGAAGCTCAGAAAGATGAATTCCTTTGAGTCCATCTGCCTCGAAAGCTCCTCTCTACTCAAGCTTGATCGCCTCTCATATTTCAGTGGAAATGAATGAACCGCAAACATCACTGCCAAACCCGCCCTCACTGTTTTGTTGTTTCCCGCAGTTACCAGTTCAAAAGAGGAAGAAGCAAGCTGGTCAGCGAAAGAGACACTTCAAGACCCACAACAACCATTTGGCAGGGGTACTGGAGGACTATGCAGATGGTGTGCCGGTTAAAAAGTGAAATTAAACACTTGGAAGATGGACGGCTTAAATACTGTATTATCTGATTTTGCTCCTTGTGAATAGTGACTACTTTGTGGTATCCATTTTAGAAATTGAGCCAAAAAGACGTTTGAGGACAGGATATCAAATACCTAAGATCCTTTCAGAGAAAACCATCATTGAAGGGGCTAACGCCACTTTACAAACAGAACCAGGCTGAAATGTGTGTAAATAGTTTTTTTTTCTTAATGACACTTAAACACAAAAGTGTGTACAGTATACGGAAGAAGATATTTTCAGAAATGCTTCTTAAGTTCAATTTCTCTTCTGATAAGTCACGCAGCCTTTTCATAAAAAGTGCAGAAGAAAGATTGCGTTGCACGTCACAGAGATGTCATCAGTTGATATTTCAAGTGTTTTACTTTGCAGGGCCATTCCATCCTGCTTTTAATAAAAATACTGTCAAACAAACTCCTTCGACATGTCTTTCTAAAGTTTTCGAAATTTCTTGTAATTTTGCATTTTTATTTTTGTAGAATAAATATGCAAGATGATACTACATCAGCAAACCTTCCATGCTAATGGTGAGTAGAAGACAGTTATCAACAAAAGCAAAGATCTGGTAGTCATAATGAAAACTACTCTAATGAAATACAAAACATGAGTGCAAAATTGAGCATATTTAATTTATCAGATCATATTAGTTAGCGCAGTAGCATAAAGGTGTTGTGGTTAGAAAATACCAGTGAGGAAAAAGTACTGATGAAAATAAAGTTGTTGTTTTTTACATTGACTTATCTTGAGCTACTTCGTATTTTGCTATTCACAATTCCAACTTGAACTATGATTGCTTAACTATGGCTGACTTTTATGGTTTTCTTCAAGTGATGGTAGTTGGGCAAAATCTTCATTAAGAAATCGAGCTGAAGTGTTTGAGGCTGTAACACAATAGAGAAGAAATATTTATGCAGAAGGATGATTTTTTCTGTTGTTTTAACAATTTACCACCACTTACCTGTGGTCTCTCAGTCTGCACCCGCCTCATACATCCAGAACCATAAATGACCGTGTTCTCGGGTATGACCTCACAGGTGTTCACCTGGCAGAAGGCCCCGATGATGCAGCCACTAGTTAGGATGACGTTCCTACCTACATCAGCTATACAACATAGTAGAGTAATTACTGCAAACTGGAATGAAAACAATTCTGCAAATTGCAATCGGTGGAAGTAAAACTCACCTTTTGATTCTATTACATTGTTGTCTCCAATTTTAAGGGCTTGTGACACTGAGGAATCAGTTGAGGCAAATGTGGACTATTTGGACAGGTCAAAAACTACATAAATGTAAAAAAAAAAAAAAATCAGCGAGGTAATGATAGCATATAAAAGGATACAGCAGCCAACTTCAAATACATTGTTGATACCAATGGTCATCGTCTTTGGTTCCACTTCAACATCTGGTGTGATGTTTTCTGGGTAACTATTATAATAGAAACACACATAACATTTTAGTCCATGCAACATTGCAGCCAAACACTTCACGATAATTCATTTTTGACGTTTGCTATCAAAAGTCCTGGAAGAAAACAATGCATGCAATGGAGACATTAAAAAAAAAAAACTTTTGGGTAGATGATCTGTATTGAGTAGATAAAAAGTGATTGTAAACACAATTTTTGACATCAGTTGTCACTGACATCCAGTGTTACCTGTTAATAATGACAGCTTGTTCCTCGATCAGGTTGCCTTCTCCAATCACGATGGGTCCTGCTTCTGCAATAATTCGTGCTTTTGGGTGGACCACTGTCCTTGGGCCTGAGTGTAAGCAAAATAAAAGATACAGTGCAGATGCTACATTGTTGACAACCGTGAAGTTGTGCTTGTAAGCTATTGAAAGCGAGGCATCCTACCTATAGTGACATCCCCCTTAATTTCACTTTCAACACACACCACAGCTCCTGCTGCAATCTTGACACTGAAAAAAAATGAACACATTGCAGATCCTGTCAATTTGGCTAATATTTTAGCACTGCTATTAAGCTAGTAGCCGCCCAGCACAGCGTTCACTTCACGTCAACAATGCTAGGAATTTATCATTTGGTCAGTCCAGAGCACTATAAAAGCAATCCGATCGTCTTTTAGAGATGCGTGTTCATATTACCTTTTCTGAGCGTTTTGTTTATCTGCCATTGTAATAGATGGAATCAGAAGGGAGTCGCCTTGCTCGATACTCGACTGTAAAACAGTGCTCGATAATCGACTTGACGTCCTTACCGTTGAAGTTAAGGGGCATGCGCAAATTCTTTTGGGTCGAGGCATGAAACAGATCCCGATCACGCCTCTTGTATTGTTATTTTCAAACGCAAACTCCAGTCTTCATATTTGTTTGAAATTACTTAAACGGATAACTACATTTATATATGAACATAACGTGGTCACAAAAGCAATACGATGTCAGTGTTTTCTTGACTACCTACCAACAGTGTTGTCATAATGAATAATTTACCAAAACTAATGTGCGTCAATATACAATCATAATGAAAGTTTGTTGGCGTTGCCAATGTACTTTGACCCTTCTCGCTTCCACTAATGCCAAAAAACAGGATCAAGTCGGAAGTGAAATCTGTCTGCCATGGTAAAAGGGAACATAAACAAAAACATTGATGCAACATCAGTCACCGCGATTGGAAAGGCGCAAGAGAGCGAGATGGCAAAATCTAAGAAATATAGCTCGATATATTATTCAATTATTGTCTTGCTAATCGCCATTTGTGTTTCATCGCTGAAAGCTGAACTGCCTACCTGTAAGTATATGCCGCAAAGTAAACTCGCGTTACGATTTTCCTAGGTTAGCTCTCAAGCTAACAGCTAAATCACTGCACCTTCCACGTGTATTGAACATCCCCTTTCCCTTCTTGTGAGATAATTTTATTCATTTGAGTCCTCTGTAGTTACTAAATATAATGCGTTTAGTTAAAACCAGTGTGATCACATCTTCATTTGAAACCAATTTTAAACTGGCACCAAAAATGAGCGTCCAGCCAATCCTGCATCCACGCAAATCTTATAATTTGGCTTTCAGATTTTCAAAATTCCCTCTTGGGGGTATTTATCGGATTAAATGAGCATGTGATTGTACAGCCGTCACAAAGCCAGCCCACTAGCTCACATGCTTCTTGAAGGCATTAACATCAACCGTGTCAAGGGCAAAGCGGTATGGATAATGGATGGATGGATCTCTCTGTATGCTCATTTTTCCCCCACATCAAATTCCACAACCGTCTCATTGGTTATATTAATATAATAATGCTGACAGGAAATTATTTTTATGAGGTAAGATGCAGTGCGTTTCTAGTTTAGTTTCTAATCCGTTTTAGCCATGACATCAAACGAGGCTTTCTCTCAGATTTTTTACAATTGATTCTGCACGTTTTAATGTGATTCCAATCAGATGTGATTGATTTAATATCCTTGTTGCTGCAAAACGTGTGTGGGTGCGGTCAGATGCAAAGGAAAAAGAAGGAACTTAATCATTGCATGCTTAGTAGACACAAACACAGACGCAAAGTGGATGTCATCTGCTTGTGGTTCTGTGTACAGCTGGATTATTTCAATCAAAACACCACCCAAACCTAAAAATGGATGAAGCATTTTTGACAGTCATCAATGAACTGGATACCGATGTGGAGGTGTCCTGGGTGTCACAGTGGTGCTATCAGGTAAATGTCATAATTGTCTTATTTTGTGCATTTTTTTTTTTTTTAAATCTTGCTTTTTGTGTGTGTTAGTGTCTTTATCAACATCTTGGGGTGATTCCTGCTGTCATAAATCCAGGTCAGCCAACCTCGGGAAAATTCATCGTGAGCACACAGCATGGAATTACACTCCAAGTCAACAGCACCTCTTTCAACCTGGACGTCTGCTCGTAAGTTGAAGAAACCACAATGTTTGATTATAGTGGAACAGTAAATACAATGGGGGAAAATGAGGAATATACGTATAAAAAAAAAAAAAAGAATATTGTAAGTACCAATGTTGAAACTAGACCTGATTAAGTGAAGCGGGTCCAGATTGTTTTGCAAAACAGGATATCTGGATTTTTTTGAACCAGTTTCATTGCTACATATTTTAGTCTATTATTCCACTCCAAATCTGTTTACTTGTTTTTTTGCATTGTTCCAGAGTAGATCTTTGAGTTTAGCATTTGTTATGCTTTCTTGCTGGTTAAAGTCTTTTCATTTTTTTTAGTCCTTGATAAGCGTTTTTCTTAAGAATAGTCGCCAATCAATTATTTCTGTTATCGCTGCATTATGTGATAATCAATTTTTTTTATCTTTCATCTGCAGAGTTCCATTCCATTTTGGGGAGGCGGGCAACTACTCGTTATGGGTCAAAAATATAAATAACACTGCGGTCAACTGCTCCATAGTGACTAACACAGTGCCAGTAAATAGTTACATACGTAAGTCCATCACACAAAATATATTGAAGTGTCATTTTACATGTTGCTGCAATCTTAATCTCTGTTTTTCAATTCAATCCATGCAGCCATTTTGGTAGCATTCCTTGTCTTTGCCGGACTGGGATTATTGTATGTTTTGGGAAGAGCAATATTTGCGTAAGTCATGACACGATTTGAAATGATGTTCTAATTTAAATCATTTTGACTCTGTGTTAGACTTTGTAACCAAATATTTATCTTGTTAACAGACATGATTTTGTAAGGGGTGTCCTCTTCAGAATTGGTGGCACCATGGAGACAGAGAGGCTGATCAACTCTGTGAGTATTTATTCACGCACGTGGGTATTATTTTTGTTTTCACAAGCACGTTGGCTGTTTGCAAAGTGTACTGAAATATAATGGATGCTCTGCTTATGTGTCTCTCCAGGAGCTGGGCTCCCCTGGAAGGATAGTGACGCCAATAACCGACAACATCCTTCCGCCCTCATCCAATCCCGGCAAGAGGCTGCGATCTTTAGACACATTCAGAGGGTAAGGCTTCTTTTGTTTCATGGAACCCTCTTGATGACTTTGTCAGTGGACTTGTTTGGTTTTGTGTCCAGTCTTGGAAAGTGCTTGGAAAAGGAGTATATATTTCTTTTCTTTTTTTAAAACCAGAGTTAGATTGTAACTAAATTATTGAGTCCTGCTGTCATGTTGATTACTTGACAGGATCTCCTTGACTATTATGGTATTTGTGAACTATGGAGGAGGACGATATTGGTTCTTCAAACATGAGAGCTGGAACGGTGAGGATGTTGTTCCGTTCGTTGTCTTTCATCACAACAGATCTTTAACTATTTTTTCTTATTTATAAAAGGGATTGTTTGCTCTTTGTATCATTCCAGGCCTAACTGTTGCAGATCTGGTCTTTCCTTGGTAAATGATCCATTGTCATGTCCGTTTTCTACTGTTCTTATTTACGGTTGTCATGATTTCTAGAGCTCACTTCTCTTTTCAGGTTTGTTTTTATTATGGGAACATCCATCGCACTTTCAATCAATTCCATGCTGCGCTCAGGCTTCAGCCGCACGTCACTGCTGAAGAAAGTAATGTGGAGGAGCCTCCAGCTTTTCCTTATTGGCGTCCTGGTTATCAATCCCAACTACTGCCAGGGTTTTTGTGAGTATGAGCTTTTTGCTATTCACCTGGGTTCTCTTCTGTTCTTGATATAATTTTACTCCACATCGCAGTGTCGTGGGACAACCTGCGGATCCCTGGTGTGCTGCAGCGCCTGGCCTGGTCGTACTTTGTTGTAGCCTGCCTGGATCTGTTGGTGGCAAGGGCTCATCTTGACGTCCTATCAACGGTTAGACAATTACAGCTATAAAGTTGTGCATTAAGATGTATGTGGAGAAATATATGGCTTTGTCTTTTTTTCCCAGGATGGATGGTGGTCTTCTTGTATTGATGTATTGCTCTACTGGCCAGCCTGGATCTTTGTACTCCTCCTAGAGATCATTTGGCTCTGCCTCACTTTTCTGCTTCCTGTACCTGGCTGCCCAACGTGAGTTAAAAATATTTTTTACCTGGTTCGTTTGTCACCAGTTCAACCCAGAACCTGTACAACCTGAAAAGTCGGTTTTATATTCACAACTGCTTTCATATTGTTGTGAATTTGACTCTCCTGCTTCCTCTCTTTTGCAACAGTGGCTATCTTGGTCCAGGTGGGATTGGAGACATGGGCATGTATGCAAATTGTACTGGCGGAGCAGCTGGGTTTGTTGACCGCTGGCTTCTTGGAGAAAACCACATCTACCAGACGCCCTCAGCGAGGGTTAGTGAAGGACAAATGCAACTGAGTATTCCATGGACACATGAAATATTGTTATTACAAACTTTGTTTTCTACTGAAGGTCATTTATGCAACTCACATGCCGTATGATCCCGAGGGGGTTCTTGGCAGCATCAACTCCATCGTTATTGCTTTTTTGGGGTTACAGGTAAATCTTTCAGTCTCCAAATGTTCGTCTTGGACACTTATTGTGAGACCGCCGTTAAAGAACGAAACACCCACATTGGTCACTGACAAAAGTGGAATGCGTAATAATTACAGCTACAGACGCAAACAAAGAAAATACTGTAACCGAATTATTTCAGTGACCGCTGGTGGGCTTTTCTTTCTTAGCGAAGAGGAACTAACAAAAGAGGAACTACTGCAAAAGGTTTTAACCATTGTCCATTCAACTTTCTCAGGCAGGAAAGATAATCTTACACTACAGAGATCTTCATTCAAGTATTATATCAAGATTTCTCATTTGGGGTTTCTTTTTGGTGAGTACACTTTATCAACAAGTACTTTAGTTTTTTTACACCTGCATAGTAATATGAGAGCCAAGGATTTGGTAAATATTGCACTACTGCAACGCATATTGCTAAATCAATACCACTGTGTCAGGGAGCCGTATTGATCTGTCGGGAAGGTCACATTTGTGTATTATATCATCCTAGCTTGTACAGTTCAAACTTATTTTATGCTTGGAAGATTTATATCACATTTTTTTTTTTTTTTTTTAAACAGCTGTGATGGGATACCAATAGGACAATCTAATAAAATATTTTTTGTGTAAAACACAGGGCGTCATATCAGCTGTTCTCACCAAGTGTTCCACAAACCATGGCTTCATTCCTGTCAATAAGAATTTATGGTAATTATGACGTTCTACAGTCAAGATTTTTGCCAAAATACTTATATATACCTTTTATTTCTAGGTCTCTGTCCTATGTGACAACACTCGCCTGCTTTGCCTTCGTACTGCTTGTTCTGATCTACTACACTGTCGATGTGAAAAAGTGGTGGTCTGGAGCTCCATTCTTTTACCCAGGTGAGCACTGCAAATAGCTTCTTCAGATTCCATTTAGGTGGACTTCAGCGATCCATAAAATACAAACATCTGAATATACTCATTGAGGCGAATTTGCATTTTTTTTTTTATTTGATTAAAAACCAGGCATGAACTCCATCCTTGTGTATGTGGGCCATGAGGTATTTGAGGACTACTTCCCCTTCCGCTGGCGCATGGTCAACACTCAGTCCCATGTTGAGCACCTCACCCAGAACCTGGTGGCAGTTTCTTGTTGGGTTCTCATCTCCTACGTGCTGTACAGGAAAAAGATATTCTGGAAAATCTAAAAGGTTTGGTGGATTCTTCTAAAATGCTCAGAAAATGGAAGGTAAGGGACTTTAAATCACATTTGGGCTGGATTTCAAGATCTCTATGACTGTTCTGTTTTCACGATCTTAATGTTTTTGCTATTTTGCTCACATACGTAATGTATGACTGCACTGAATGACTTTTCACATAGCTTTCCTAGCAGCTGACTTGTGCTGGATATCTTGTGACTCAGGAAGAAGTGGGACCAAAATAGACATGTTGAGAATATGATAACGTTAGAGTTAATCCTTTTTTTCTTCTTCTCAACACTAAGAACTAATTTTTAATTCCTCATTTTGCACAGCTCACAAGTATGAAAGGAATCACATGTAGCTGTCCTTGCTCTTTGTAGGCCACTTGGACCTTGATATCCTTACCAAACATTAACCCTCACTTTTGATATTTTGCTTCCATGTAAAGCTGAAAACATTTGATCACATGGTAATGAACCAAGTGCTATTTCAGATCTCTGCATGCGATAAATACCTACATATTGCCAAAAAGTAAATTTTTTATTACAAGATCACCTTTTTTGTTGATGTTTTGTGTTTTATAGAAGTATGCAAGAGTGTGCCTTTTTTGGCTCAGGTATCCAAAAACAGTTACAACAAAGTAAAGGAACTTTTGTGCTGCCTGACTTTCTCAGTGGCTTTTCGGTTACACATAAAAAAATCGTTCTCTTGAAGTGATTCACTTTATTTTGCCTTGATGATCTTTTGCTGGATGGATTTGCCAGTATGTAGTTAAGACTTGATTCAGTGTGGCACCTTCCTCAATATTGCTTGGTCATACAAAATTCCAATTACTGTCTGGTTTTGTTTTGTTACCTATACTTTTCCTGTTAATACATTGCAATAGTTTTATATGAGCAGTACAAGTTGAATATGTTTAAATGTGGGCTTCAAAAATGGTTGCATGTTTGCAATGTATGTGTGCTTATAACGTACATCTGTATTTATATAATAAAGAGAAGGTAAACCTGCAGTTCCTTACATCATTACTTTGGTATGTAACAAGTGTTAATATGTATTTTTTGCATAAATCTGTTTCCTTTGGATATGTTTGATTTATTATATCTACCAACTGTCAATTCGCATAAAGGATGCTGGTCAGTTTTTGTGGAACATGTTTACTTTTATTTTTAAATGACAAAATGTAATGTAAATAAAGAGTTTCAGATCCCATTATTGATGAACAAATGCACAGTATTTTGTTTTAAATAGTTAAGAAAATAACCCATTTGGATTGGGCTTCCCATTTGAGTGCATGACGATATTCACATCTGACAGTTGTGCAATTTTATTATACAATTTGTCAATCCCACTTTATGCATGAAAAGTACTCTTGACTATTCTTACACCTCATTTGTGTCCTTTGCAATCTGTGCAAACTATACACTGTTTTCTTTGCACCAATTCCGAGACTTACAAGCAGAAATCTTAATTTATCTTGCATAGATGTTTCTGCTGTAGTGGCCAATGAGCCGATGTGACATTTACCCGTCGTACAGCGTTACAACACGTCTCCATACTTGCTTCATTGCTCAACACAGCGTGGGAATGTAGACTGTAACGTCCTTGAGAGGAAAAAAACAGATGTGTGAGTTTTTTTTGTTGATCTCGCGATAACACGACTCACTCCAATGGGTGTCTATTGTGAGAATTTTCCTGTTCACGCGCGACTTTACAACTTTCCCACGCCTGTTGTTTGGGCGCCTCGTCGTGGCTCCTGCCTCCCACACTTTCTCACCCTTTTGGTGCCCTCCCGCTTTCGCCGAATTTGGACCAAACTCCTCCTTCTGCTTCTAGTCTGGTTCTTTTGGCCCTGGTGGTATGGTGATAGTGGGCTCGGTGTGGGGTGCCCTCAGGAGGGGTCTCGCGATTGTTCGGGGAGGGAGGGGGGCGTTTTGGGGAAAATGGCGCCCGTTGTTACCGGGTAAGTGGGGATAATGTTGTGTAAATGTTTGCTTCCTTATTATCGGTGCTGCACCTTTTGTTTGGCGTACGTTTGAGGAGGTTTTGTGACCCAGAGACGTGTTCAAACAAAGTTCCGGTGGCAGTACATTTGCTTTTGGACCTGCCGCAAATGGATACACACTGTCAAACTATGTGAGCTAGTTTCTGTCAATCCGCTTGGAATGTTTGCTTGCTTCTTTTGCTACTGCGAGACATAACTTAGATTGTGCATGAATGACTAAATATTGAGATTCGCTTCGTGGAAAAACAACAGTTTACTTATTAACATTAGCTTTAAGTAATTTATGCAACTTTTGCCATTCATCCCGACTCAATGCTTCGCCTCATAATACATTTGCAAATGTGCATGTTTTCATGAATGTATTTTTACGTGCATTATAATTACCCTGCCAACATTCTCCCTGCGTTCTTTTATTTTGCAGGAAGTTTGGTGATGTGTGTCAACCTCAACGTTTAACGAGGTAAACAACACACGCACACACACAACTAGTGTTATTGTGTGTGATGTAGGACGAAGCTCCATAATAATGAGCTGTTTGAGTGTACATATGTTAATGTGGTCTTTTTGCAGGGAGGCTATGAGACAGTACTTAAAGGAAAAGGACGATCAAACAGTCCTGATTCTGCATGCGAAAGTGGCACAAAAGTCGTACGGAAATGAGAAAAGGTGTGTGCATTTGTGGTTTCACAGAAAAAAATGTGTTTTATCTGAGCAATGTTGGGCGTTTTCAGGTTTTTCTGCCCTCCACCGTGCGTCTATTTGCTGGGCAGCGGCTGGAAGAAGAAGCTTGAGAAGATGCAGAAGGAGGGCTGCACAGAACAGGAGGCTCAGCCCTGCGCCTTCATCGGCATTGGTAACAGTGAAGTGGAGATGCAACAGCTCAACTTGGAGGGCAAGGTGAGAACACTGTTGAAAATATGAATGCAATATAAAGTACTGGTTCATCGTTATGTAGCTAATGGGTGTACTTTTAGAGGGAAGTGGAACCAAAACAAACTTCATGTTGTGTTTCACTTCTACTTGCTCCTTCCGTTCCCTGGAACAGAACTTTTGCGCTGCTAAGACCTTGTACATCAGTGATTCAGACAAAAGGAAACACTTCATGCTGTCAGTGAAGATGCTATATGCCAATAGCGCGACTATTGGAGTCTTCCTCAGCAAGAGAATCAAAGTCATCTCCAAGCCTTCAAAGAAGAAGCAGTCATTGAAAAATGCAGACTGTGAGTATAGACATAAAACACCATACGTATGATATTTTTGGAATGAATTTGATGAAGGACCTATTTGCCTTTGTGTTTCACAGTGTGCATTGCGTCGGGAACAAAGGTAGCTTTATTTAACCGTCTGCGATCACAAACAGTCAGCACCAGATATCTTCATGTGGAGGGTGGAAACTTTCACGCTAGTTCCTTGCAGTGGGGGGCTTTCTACATCCACCTCTGTGAGTCCTACTGTACACTTTGAATTGTCAAGTTGTGTTGAGATCGCTTCCCTATCTCCACATGCTCTTTTTTTTTCATGTCAGGATGTCACATATCATAATGATGCTTTTTCTCATTTTGTCCAGTGGACGATGACGAATCTGAAGGAGAGGAGTTTGCCGTGAGAGACGGTTACATTCATTATGGCCAGACGGTCAAACTGGTGTGCTCTGTTACTGGCATGGCACTGCCCAGATTGGTATGCATGCATGTCACTTCACATAAACTCTATGAACAATGGAATTAGGTCACCTAGCCAACTTTCAGGAAGTCAAAATCATTGTGGAATGTGTCTGCCTGGTCATTTCTGGCCATTCATTCATAAGAACATGTCTGAGGTCACTCATAGACAGCCAGTCTCCTATGTCCAAATCAAGAAACAATCTACATTCTTCTGCATCAAAGTCTTCTGTGCGTTGATAGATGCTAGCATTGTCCAAAATATCCTTGTGAAATGAGAATCTAAGCACGAATGGGTCTCCAATTTCTAATTGAATTAATTTATTAAACAGGTGTCCCGAAAGTTCATCAGAGGTTACGAGGTATACTGTAATGACGTTTGGCCATACACTATTTAATGAGAGTTGCGGTTTCTCTAATGTTCCTCTGATGTGCCTTGCTTCCTACTACTTCACATGTGCTTACCCCCTCACCCCATCATTTCTAAGGTCATACGCAAAGTGGATAAGCAAGCAGCATTGTGGGACGCAGATGACCCGGTGTCACAGCTCCACAAGTGCGCCTTCTACCTGAAAGACACAGAACGGATGTACCTCTGTCTCTCACAGGATAGAATCATTCAATATCAGGTAGGCAGCTAAAGAAATGCTCTTAATGGACTAATTCTAATTATGGCACTTAAGATGTAAGAGTGCTGTACTAATGTTCTGTTCATTTTGTCTAGCTAAATTAGGTGAAAAAAAGCTCTGTCTTGCTTAAATTGCTAACAATTTGGTAGCTAGGGTTAAGTAAATTTTGTGTGCTCTTAAACGTAAAATTATTCTTTTTTTGCTTTAGGCTGCACCATGCATCAAAGAAGCAAACAAGGAGATCATTAATGATGGCGCCTGCTGGACCATCATCAGCACAGACAAGGCTGAGTATACATTCTATGAGGGCATGGGCCCCGTGACCACTCCAGTCACTCCTGTGCCTGTGGTGGAGAGCCTGCAGGTACACACACACAATGTGGACTTTGTGCTTTTTGTTGCTTTTAAAACATTTTTTTCCCCATTTTTTTCTTGCTGTGTCATTCAGTTAAATGGTGGAGGAGATGTGGCCATGTTAGAGTTGACTGGGCACAACTTTACCCCCAAATTAAGGGTGTGGTTTGCAGATGTGGAGGCAGATACCATGTATAGGTATGTGAGTTGTGATTACCAATTTACACAACTCGAAAAAAAAATTAATGATATCTGACATTGATCTTAAAGTTCAGGATGGACCTGTGTGACATTTGTTTGTGTGTGTGTTACAAGATGCGGCGAGAGCATCCTGTGTGTGGTGCCAGACATTTCGGCTTTCAGAGAAGGCTGGCGCTGGGTGAGGCAGCCAGTGCAAGTCCCGGTCACGCTGGTCCGCAACGACGGAATCATCTACGCCACCTCTCTCACCTTCACCTACACATCGGAACCAGGGCCGCGACCTCACTGCAGTGTTGCCGAGGCCATATTGAGGACGCACACCACCTCTTCATCAGCAGCATCACAGACCTCTTCATCTTCACCTTCCTCTTCACTGAGCGCACTCGCAAATGGCCAGGTGGCTTACAGTAGTCGTGACTCAGGCATGTCGTCGGTGTCATCAGCCGTTTCCATGTTGTCATCATGATCCTCATGTCGAGCGTGTTATTTTTGAAACACGCGCAATGACTTTCTGAGGAGGACCTTCAAGAACACTTGATTGAAGAGCAAGTGTTTGGCGGTTTGTGGAAAAATGACTAGTTACCGCCATCTAGTGGAGTGTTTGGGACTTACATACACCACTGAGGCAGTGGGAACTCAAGACAGGGGCATGTGCCTTTCAGTTCATTTAAAAACTGCAAAGGCTAAAATCACATTGTACAAAAGTGGTGATTTGTCGTGCGCAAGGAACTGTTGCTGCACCAGTTTTTGTATAGAGAAGTACAAAAGATTGGACTATTGTTTGTATTCCTATTATGTTTTACAAGCTTTTGCTAAGGTACAGTTTACATACCATTCACATAGAAATTTAGAATCTATAGTTAAATGTTATTTTGATCGCATTATTTAGCAACATGAGCAGGACAATATATTAGAACCACCTCTCGTTACGATGCAGTCACTGCACATTATAAACAAAAATAAACATAATATTACATTGAAATTTCTGTGGCAATTAATTCAACCGAGGGTGTTCCGATCAGAGTCTGATACCAATCATCCATGAGTGAGCCCTTCTGATACATATTCTGATCACATGCATTAGCATGGGTCAAATTAGATTTTGCATAAGTTCCTTTTCAAGGACTGAGTGAACCTAATTTAGCTCAGTCCTGCAGGGGCCCTGTTGGGCAAGGCTAGATGTCAAAGCTGTGCCACTATTTTTAAACTGGAAGTCAGATTGCTGGAATGAAACCTTACACTTTGTTAGGCTACTGTTAGCGCGACAAGGAGTCTATTTGCGCCCTTTGTGCTATTAATGTTCCTGCATAATCATTTGAATTCAGACAGACTAGATTGTGAAGCATGTGTGCTGAATTTGATCATAAAAATGTTGCACCACTAACATCTAAGCAAAGTTATCGTTAGACAATCTGTAAAAATAGCGTCATCCTAGTCACCCACCCTGCAAAGCCATGATCTGTTATTCATCTCATGACTTTTATGTCATCTAAATCAGTAGTATAATCCTAAAACAAAACAGAAGAAAAAAAATCCAATGTGCAAATGGCAGTCATGGCATCAACTGTTTACGACATTACATATTTGGGATGGGGGCTGGCGTGTGAGGAAACCTAATAATGTGATGAGAGCTTGTTTCTGGACTGAGACACCCACAGACAGAGAGGGAGAGGCGCCTTGAGGTCTTCACACTGCTGGGAAAGAGGACGGAAGTACTGGATTTGTGTGATCATACAGAGTAGATTCCAACTAGTGAAGACTGGGAAACAAGATTAAAAATATAAAGTGCTCATCTTCTGGATGTTATACCATTGTGTGATTACCACAAAGGACTTCAAGATGGAATCGTTTCTGGACGCGCCATCCTCGGATTTTTAAAATGGTCGATGGGATATAACTCCAATAATTTTCTGGAATTACACTGGGGAATGTTTTAGGCACTGTCCATTGCCTTTTGGTACTTTTTTTTTAATCACACAGTCTGCAATTGATTTTTGTTTTCCCAGAGTTCATCAACTTTTGAAATGCTGCATTTGTTCTTGTTTTCATTCCTCGGTTTTTCTGCTGCTGTTTTGGTCGCCGAGCAAAGTGCCGGTGACCTGCAGAGCGTCAGCCTCCCCAATGGGGGAACAGGATTCAATCCAGGGGGTAAATTGACAAAATGAATCACATATTCCACACAGTAAAGAGTGACTCCAAAAATGCAAAAATTATTGCATTACTTTTATTTATTTTATTTTTGTAATACCTCAAATCGTTCCATAGTAAAACATAAGTTGTGGGAAAGATGATTTAGCAAATAATACCTTAAGCAATTTCAAATCATCCATGCAGCAGTAAATTCAAGTTGGTCCACAATTATTTTCTGAAACATCTTTTTTATTTGCTTAATTTAAATTCAACATACAGACAATGGTCATATTTACACAGCATCTCTGGACCTTGCTTATATACTATTTGTTTAAAGGGCAGACCTTTTAACTTGTTGTCTCTAACTGCCCAGAACACTCCGATGAATCACAGAGACAAAAACGGGTTATGACTAATAGCAAAACAGTAAGCTGTAGGTCATTTTCCCGTAGAGTATATTAAGTTTTCTGTATTACAATCCCAATTTAAGAACACGCTGTACAGTTCAACTCCAATCCAGAACAATTTGTTTTGATATGCCGAATGATTTACAGCACACATATTTTTTTATTAGAACTCACTCATCAACTAGTCTACAAGCTTGTCCCTTACTTTATGATCGTTCTTATCATTATTGATGAATTGGTAGAACTTTTTGACTTTTTGCTCTTTGTAACTTTGTAGACCCCTGCATGGTGGTGTCTCCACCATGTGTAAGTGAGGCCGATCGTTACAGCCTGGAGGCCCTGCGGAGCATCCATCAGATGATGGACGATGACAAGGATGGAGGGATTGAGGTGGAGGAGAGTGTGGAGGTAAAATCTTTCAAATCCTTATATATTTCCATATCTTCATCAGTTGCAAAAGTCATACAGGATAAAGTCAGTGCAACGGCAACAGGTGCTCTGGCTGAAGAAAGCTGCAAATGCTACTTCAAGGATAGCAACGGTTTATCTTGGCTTTTGGCGCTGAGACAAATGTGGTTTGCTCTCATAGACTTGCACTAATAGGAGATTGCAGCACATAGATCAATTCTTAAAAATGTAACATGAGTCATCAGCACCCCAACGGCACTGTTTGTTTTTCCATCATGCGTTTTAACACATTCACTTGACATTGCCATCTGTGATTGAAGCGATTGCACTTTCTACTTCCAGAATGCAATTCTAAGCCGTATTATGTAAGAGCTCGGGTTACGGTTGATGTAAGAGACAGGGACATGGGCTCATCTTCAGTCATCTAATGAAGCCTTCGGTTTGAGCCCGGGCTACTTTTCTCCACACACGTATGTCGAGATTCAGATAGCTGAATCGTAATATTCTTCATTTCACATAAATGGCAGAATACAGAAGTAGTGCATTGGTCCATGCTTAAAATGTTTCACAAGTAGAGACACATTCCCCCCATACCACAAATTCTCAACCTAAATATAAACAGATTAGGATATTAAAAATATATTTTTATAGTTAGACTTGGACACATAGATGGCGAGCAGACACGTGTTATGTACAGTAGCTATAGTCATTTTTTTAATTTGGTTTTGTAACTCCATGTAAAAGGTTGATTTAGACAGTGTTGTTGTTTGTTCATAAAACTTGCAAAAAAATTGTACAGAAATTTTCTTTTCGGAAGTCTAATTTAAATAATAATAGTAATAATAATAACAATAATAATATACTTGATCAGATTAGTAATTTGGATGACTGTCTTTTTTGATTACATGTTTTCAACCAGTTGCTGCTGACTGCAATCCCCTTGTTTTTTTTTCTTTTTTTAACATTGTTTTGTTGACACTCCTGCAGTTCATCATTGAAGACATGAAGCAGCAGCAGACCAACAAACACAGCCACCTGCACCGAGAAGACCAGCACATCACAGTGGAGGAGCTTTGGAAAGGGTGGAAGTCATCTGAAGGTGTTTGTCCAGACAATGAAAGCAAACTTGTGAAACTTTGCCATGTCTAACTTGTCGTCTCACTTCCTAGTTCATAATTGGACCCAAGACGACGTTATCCGCTGGCTCAGGGAGTTTGTCGAATTGCCGCAATATGAGAGGAACTTTAAGGACTTCAAAGTCAATGGAAACACACTCCCAAGGTGATTATATGTCGTGCCTGAGTAAATATCTGAAAACACAGAGGGAAAAAAAAGCTTCTCTGTCTTTTCTGTAGGATTGCAGCCAATGAACCTTCATTCCTTAGTGGCCAGCTCAGAGTCCAGGATCAGAGGGACAAACAGAAGCTCAACATTAAAGCTCTTGACGTAGTGCTGTTTGGGCCACCTACACGTAAGGATGAAAGCTTGTTTTGTTTTAGTTTCACTAAATTCGAAGGACAACTAATGACAATGATGATTGAATTTTTACTTTCTGAGACCTCCAGATATTTTGCAAGTCTTGGATAATCAATTCCTGAATCAATAAGCCTCCTAACTCTAGCTTGAAAATTTGTATTAGCATTCACGGTACATTAGGAGCAAGATACCGCTTCATTTCAGCTGATATCGATTACTTTGCAAAGATGCAGTCAACCATTTATCCACAATACATCCAAAATAGATTATTTTCAATCATAACTATTCTCTTTTTGTTTTTGTTCACAGGTCCCCCTCACAATTACATGAAAGATCTACTGCTCATTGTGTCAGTAGTGATGGGAGTTGGAGGCTGCTGGTTTGCTCAGGTGCAGAACAAAAGCAGCAAGATCCACATAACCAAGATGATGAAGGATTTGGAAAGTTTGCAGCGGGCTGAACAAAGCCTCCTAGACATGCAGGAACAGTAAGGAAAAAAATCATCCCTTCATCTCCGAGAATTGACTGACATCAAAAGTGACGGTGTGACTTTTGTCATATTCAGACTAGAGCGAGCCCAGGAAGAGAAACGTAATGTGGCTGAGGAGAAACAAAACTTGGAGGAGAAGATGCGTGATGAGATCATGGGGGCACAAGAGGAAGCCCATCGCCTGCAAGCACTGAGGCAGGGAGCCGTCACTGAGCTAAGCCGTCTCCGATATGCAGAAGAAGAACTCGTGCAGGTACCGGACGCAAAGTAGGTCAATGTATAGCAAAGAACGGAAAGCTGACAACTATCGTTGCCTCAGGTCCGTGGAGCGCTAAGACAGGCAGAAAAGGACATGCATGCCACTTGGACTGCCTCAGAAGTTCTCCAGCAGTGGCTCCAGTTGACCCATGAAGTTGAGGTCCAGTACTATAATGTCAAGAAACACAGTGCTGAATTACAGCTTGCCACTGCCAAAGAAGAGGTGATACATGAAGTATATCGAACTATGTCAGAAAAGTTCCAGGATTGCTATATATTGCAAACCAAAATTCTGAAACGACAGACAACAAACAAACACATTTACAAAGCGGTCCTGAGACTTTTCTGACACACCTCCCATGCATAACAATTAATATTGACCAAACATTTCAGCCTGTTTGGTTTACTGAGCATATAAACATATCTGCTTCCATAATTTAATTTAGGCAGAAAAAATTAAGAAGAAACGAAGCTCTGTGTTTGGGACTCTCCATGTTGCCCACAGTTCATCTTTGGACCAGGTTGACCAAAAAATTCTAGAGGCAAAGTGAGTCACAGAGTAAAACTGTGGTTAGGTTTTACTTGAACGTAAATTGATCTAAACGTCAATCCATCTATCTCCAAAAGGAATGCCTTGTCCGAGGTAACAGCATGCCTGCGGGAGCGTCTCCATCGCTGGCAACAGATTGAGCGCATCTGTGGCTTCCCCATCATTAGGAATCCCGGCCTTCCCAACCTCACTGCTCTGCTCTACTCAGACTCACTTGCTGCCAGTTTTCCCCGAGTACCTCAGGCATCTTGGTTATGCCATAGTTCAGTTCATGGCTCAATCGAAGACCTGATGGAAGAGTCTATCCTAGGTCAGGTACTTTTCATATATGGGTTTTGGTTGGGTTATGCTGATTGGTTTGTCTTGCTACAGTTCCCGGGGCGCCACTTAAGAATTCTCCTCGGACCCGAACGTCTACTGTACGGCGGTCACGTCGCCACGGTGTCACCCAAGCACCAACCACTCTCATCTCGGCAGATCCTGACCTTCTCATCCCGATTCGGGCTCCTTATGCTTGTTTCGATGAGGATGATGGAGTCTTTCGTAAAACCATTAAGAAACAGTAAGTCCGTTCATGTTCCGGTACAATCGTTTTTTTTTTTATGCTTTCATCCAAATTTTTCTTGTCCTCGTTTCACTTTCCAATAGAGACTCCCAAGAAAGATTCTCAGATTCTGACCATTCCACTTCTTCTCATAGCAAAATGTACCCTTGTTCCACTGCTGATCCCTCCCATAGAAAGCTCTACCATGACGAAACAGAACCTCTTCCAGAAAGGTGTGTGACAAAGCCTGTGAGTAAAGAATTGGAACCTGATGTTCAATCTCCAGTTCGGAAATTTTCCATGGAAGATCATGAAATTCCTGTAGATACTTCCTGCAGGAAGATGGCTACTGATAAATCTCTGGACAGTTCTTTGGAAAATCCTCCAATGGTGATGTCAAAAGATGGCTCTTTAATTGAAGTGCCTTTCAGGAAGCGATCCAGAGATAGGAGTGAAGTTGCGTCAGATTTTGTTAATCGAAAGGTATCGTCCAATGAATTAGATTCCGAATTTCCATCCAGCAAACTAGAGAGAGAATCGATAGAGGACATTACCGACAATCCGTCAAGGGGTATACCTCATGATCGAGGTGATATACCGCTTGAAGTCAAGAAAATAGTTTGGGATGAAGTAGAGGCACCAAAATTTGGACAAAAGAAGTTATCGAGATCTATAATGGGGGCTTCGGTCGACAGTGCTTCGAGAAGGCTACTTGAAGGTTCCGAATATCCATTTGACTTAGTTGGCAGAAGGATTACGAGAGACTCAATGGGAATGTCCTTGGATGGAAGTTCTAGGCAGCTTGATTGCTCTGTGAGGGGGATGGCCAAAGACAAAGTGCTTGAAGTGCCTATAATACCCTCAAGAAAAATCTCGAAAGAGGGATATTTTGCTGACACGGCATCCGTAAAGGCTCTACCCAGAGAGGAAACAGAACATATGCAGTCTACATCTTCTATAGAGAAGCAAGATTTTGGTTCAGAACCATCAATAAGTAGGAGGCAAGGTAAAGAGGAGTGTGAAGCATCTCGAAGGCGGAAAACACCTCGAATACCAAGAGATGAGCAGTGTGCAGAAGAAAATACTATTCGGGATAGACTCGAATCACTTACAGAAACACATCGTCCTCAAATGGTGAGGGAAGAATCTGAAGATTCAGAATCAAACTCAGTACCAGGTGAAAGGGAGCGGCCAGATCTTACAATGACCTCCAACGTGCCATGGAAGTCATCTGCGAATGTTCTTGCAGCTGGTCCATTGAGCCAGCTTGTTTACGATGGAATTCTGGAGAAGTCCTGCACCTCCATGGCAGAAACGCCAATCAGTCTCTCTGCTTCGACTCCCAACCTTCCCCAGAGCTTCCCCAGGCTTCAGGCTGAGTCCGAACCACTGGTGGCTCCAGTAAGAAGCACCTCCCAATCCACTCCATCCTCGACTGAAGCTAAAGATGATAGAAACAGAGATAAAGAAAAAAGCAGGAAGTCCCTGAAGCTGAAAAATCTTTTTAAAAAGAAAAATGAAGCAACGGCGGAGAAGATACAAAGCGGTCTACAGAAACTCTGACCATGGCTTGAGGATACTTTTGTCGTATCTGGTGTACATTGGCACTCATTTTTAGAGTCGAAACATCAAAGTGATATTATCCCATTGTCTCGAATAACCTTTTTTTGCCCCTCAGGAAAATTTACGATTTGACTGTAATGACTTTTACCGCCTGCTATACTTCACTTGGTCATTTCATAGATGGACCATAAAAAGTTGAGCTCAGATGAACTCCGTGGTGGGTGCTTGGGGTGCTTTGAGGTGCTTTGGGGGAACGAAAACGCACACTGGATTACCAGTGGCGGCTGTGTCGCAGCCCCAATAATATTTTTTTATTTCAGGTTAGGCTTAGGTATCAATCTTTGAGAACTTTAAACATAAGATATATCTCAGGCAGCTTTTTTAGTGCAATCTCATAAATAATGTCCACCTCGATAACCGACAACGAATAAACTGCTCCAGCCACTGCATGAGGAAATTTTTTAAAAAATACGTCAATTAGATTTTCCTTGTCTTACTTTTATGGGTAATACTTGCTCTTTTACTTTCTGAGGCCAATGTTTGATTATAAATATCTATTAAATCTATAATTTGATTGTAAATTCCTATGAGGCCATCTACATGTTTACTAGTTTGGAAAGCACACAAGATTGGATATGAAAAAGGAGTCAAAAGTGATTTTGTTTGGGGTTTCTACATTTTTTAAGTTTTAATGATTGTTTTGCTTTTGATAAAAATAGGCCACGTTATGAAACTTTTATTAGACGTCATCTGAGATTGTCTTGATATTCTAATAATACCAGTCGTGAGGCGATCACATATTTTTACATTGGTATGGTTAGGAACAAACCATAGGCAGGGAAAATATTGGGGTTTTCCATGTTTTGTTAACTTAATTCAGGCCAGTCTTATTTTATCTTTGTGCTTTATCTAAGATAGAGCAAGAAAGAAAAAAAAGATTTTTTTTGTATTTATTTATTTTATTTCATTTTATTTATTTTTTGGGTGGGGGGCATTTCGACACGAGCTGGTTGTATATCTATACCCTTTGTAGAACCTGTACCTGGCTGTGGATCAGTGATCAAGTTGCAGGGAATTCATATTTGATTTTTAAGTCAAACATGTGATGACACAGAAGTCTTATAATGCACAGCAACAAAACGTGCCCTTATATTAATGACAGATTAAAACACAAATGTATGAATAATTTTATGCACATTCACTCATACTTTTAATTCATTATGTTTGTTGCTTTATAATTTGTCTTGTACAGAATGGCCAATATTGTTTTTTATTTTCAAAGAAAAATTTGAATATTTTAGTCAAATTTTGGGGGGACACCCATTAAATATAATTTTCTATTTCTTTATGTTTTGCAGCATTAAATAACTGTATGTATATATGTTTGAGTGAAACTTGAAACATTATTTAATTGAAGGATCAATGTGACCTTCGCTGTTTACAAAAATACGTTTATGAGACATCTCACAATGATGTTTGATTGATTGTTTTGAAACAAAATTTAAGTTTTTATTTTGATTATATGACAATTTTCTTAGTTTTATTATTTGAGGCCTACAATTCTGACTGAACTGTAGAAAACCAATATCATTGATTGCTGCTTCCCCACACTGTTAAAAATAAACGTAGCAATTGTGTTTGAAAACATGAATGTTCTACATTTTGTACATTTTTCCCAGTCAGTTGATTAACATGCATAGCTAATGCAGTGAAAACATAAAAGCACCTTCAACAAAATATGAATTTATTTCCAACACATACAATCATCACGATTTCAATATTATTGCATTTTTTTTTTTATTACACATTAGGTTGCTTTTTCAATCTTAACAAGGGATGTTGAGCGTATACTAGCTTGATAAGTCATTCAACGTTTCTCCGCCAGGGGGCAGGAGTGCTATACCTGTTAATGCTTTAGGGTCTTTTGAGGATCGGATTTGAGCACCGCTGACCTAGAGTTAAATTTAGCACTTCAAACGTATTTATCTATATTGATCTACACCAAATTTACTTAAATCAACACCTTTACATTTACGGATTTTACACAGAGAGACAGTTAAAACAACTCTGAAAGTAGTTGAAATTTTAACACTACATCAATGCATCATAATTAAAATATTACACCATTTTGAGTTCTTAAGTGGAAAAATTAATACGTAACATAAATAAATAAATGTCACCTCTCATTTTTTACTTCAACATGGTCCTTTTCTGTGGTTATTAAATCAACGCTTTGCATTTTGCATAGTTGCATTTCCAGTACGCGAAGTAGAATCAATCTAAATGATGTCAACGTACATGATTTCAATCAGTTAAGCCCACTTAAAATGAATGACAATCAACTTATGGTTAACATGTGAGCCAGGCGCAGTGCAGCTAAACGAAAAGTGACAGGCCTTCTACCAAGGTCTAGTGTGATCCAGTCATCCACAATGATGACTTTGATTCATTAGCACTGACCAGACAGTATAAAGTGGGACGCACAGATGCTACTGCTGGCCATACTCCAGACAAAGACACACACACACACACACTTTTTAATGATGTTCCCTGATAACAAAATAGATTACTGGGTCCTCACACTCAGTATGCTTCGGTCCATCTAAATCGCAAAAGTTGGCAGAGACTTGACAGCTTAGTAACTAACCTTGAAGTCGACTTCAATTTATGATGAAGAATGATGATTTTTAATACATCTTCCAACCCACGGTCAATAATAAAAAAAAAAAGCCCCCATGGTTCTTGTGGGTAATATGAAACTAAACTTGTTTTTCTGGCAAATTGTAAGCCTGCTTCTAGTTTGAATGTTTTGCTCCTCTTCAAGGACACTCCTGTCCAAACATGCCCTTCAAAATACAACATATTTAAACCCAAATAATGAGCTCTCCTTGAACACATTCCACGGTGTTTTTCAGCCTCAGTGGACCTGAATCATAAAATGATTCATTCTAAAATGTTACCGCTGGAATTTCTAGCAGCAGAACTCTTCAACACACTGGACCCAATATTATATTTGCCATGATACGTTACATTTATACTCATTCTACCTTGTGAGCAAGCACTTTAACTCTAAATCAATTCCAAAGAGGGAGCTAAACAGAAATTATGTATGACTGAGTAGAACCTTGAGCGCCATTGGATGCAAAGCTAAACTGTGCTGAAAAATCTAACGTCAGCAATGCAAGGCAGGCTGCAAAATGAACCCTTTTGTGTGCAAAAAGATGAGTCCTCAAGTATTATGCGCATTTGTCCTTGCACTCCGGTTGCCATGGCATTCAACCATGTCATCAAGTATATTTCCAACTTTGCCCCCTTGACTCCTTTGTATCCCTTGCAGTAACAAATATTTCCAGCCACGTCAAACGTCAATGCTCAAAGCATCGTCATTGTTTCCTGAAACGCCACAAGAAATTGAAATGACATGAAAGTGACATGAAATCTTTACAAAGCAGGATTTATATTGAAGTTAAATATTGATTCCAACCATCAATTTTTTCCTCATATAGTGGCCAGGATGATTTCAGTGATCGACGATATTATTAAATATGAAAGGTGTACTGGTTTATATGTATTTTATTAGTAAATACGCATATGGGGATGGATCACTGAGGGATGCTTAGGAGACTCCTGAGAACATAGCACTGTTAGCGTGGGTGAGCGAAATGATAGCAGCTCGCTGAGGAATATCCTTGTAAATGGAGGAGAAACAGATGCAGTGATGTCATTTGTGATTAATTGTCGGACGCTCAGTGCATATTTTCATAGAAAGGAGCGTCACAGCAGCCATCTGTAATTGATGAAGATAATAGAGAATCTACATGAGTGCAAGAAGACGGCATATTCTGGCACTTGTTTAACAAAAACAAAAAAGCTTTCATTTTGAGAAAGCCTTAATGCAGCCCAGAGGTTATTAAGATCGGAGCTTGACATGAAAAGCCTTTAGCTTTGTGCGTGCACTTTTCTGTTAATTGTGTGTTTCATGTGCAGTCAGTGAGCAGCATCACCGTTGATGCAATCCTCTCTGGCTACATGCGTCACCTCGAGTTCATGTGCTCATTTTGTCTGTTTGTGGGAAATTTGAATTGATGTTGATGTCTTCAATGACATGCTCAAGGTCAGTGCATCTGCTTCTAATGGAACTTTAACTGCCTGCTTTGCAGCTACTGTTATATTCTGCTTGTCGCTAGATGACGATGTGGAGCTACATTGAAGCCAAGTGTAGTGTAAGTGTGGATTCATTTTCAAGTGCTATTTTCTGCCCTTCAACTTTGTGTCATTTCCTCCTTGTCATTGTGTCCTGCAAAGATTGTGTTTGGAGATACTCAACTCTGACACTAAAAAAAAAATGCCACTTCGTTCAGCACAGAATTTGGATCCTGCTTGTTTAAATGACTCATGCATTATTCACAGAGTAATTTTGAAAATCGTTTAAAAACGTGAAAGTAACAATGTTAATGGAAGTGAAACAAAGGTGATCCAATTTGGATTTGATTAATCTCAATCAACTCTGGGCTTTTCTTCACAGCTATTTTCATTCCTAATCTACTGAAGTGACATGGTAAGATGTCAGAAAAATTCCAGGACTGTATTACCAGCACAGCAATGCTCTTGTACAAAAACATTTTTTTATGTGACCATGTCTCCTTTAAGAGTTGCCGTGTGACTTTTTAAATGTCTTTAAATTACAATACAATACAATAATTTTAGTACCCAATTTAAACTTGAAATTATGTTTTACAGTCAAGTGTGATAAAGTAATGGACACTCATAGAGGTACATTTGATCTCCCTCCAATTATCTCGTCGAGTTGCCTCACAGACATTTGTACAATCGCTCAACATTCCAGGAAAGAATCACTCGCTGTAATTGCATTGCATGGACGAATAATAATGGCTATAAGGCAGAAAATGATAAATGTGTTCATATGTGCAGTTGGATTCCAAGTGTGTGTATATCCATTTTCCTTCTGCACACAAATTGATTGTTGTACATAGTTCACGTATCCAATTTATGTTTGTGTTTTCGTTGTCGATAATTGAGAAGCGCACCAGACTGTAGGTATAGACATATATGACATCGACAATCTGCTCACCGTGGAGCTATTATTTGTTTCACGGCAGTATTTTGCAGTCAAGGTCTACTCAAATGAAACATTGGAAGCATTTTCAACACCAGAAGAGTTTTTCATGTCCTTGTATGAGCCAAACAAATTCATTAAATTCATTATGTTGCTTTACTGTAGAGATTGTTGACATGCCTCAGATTCCTCCCAAGTGGTTGCGTGTTGTTGAATAGCATTTGTGAATGTTTTGAAATGTTGCTGGAAACCTTTTGCATCTGTGAAATTCTGTATCACATTGCCAATGGATACCTAGCAAATGAAGCTTCAAATTTGCTTCATGAACCAGTTATATTTTTGATTCCTCCAGATGGCACTGTGGGTTTAAAAAGGGTGTTTAAGAAATGGCAAGTCAGTTTGCTTTCAGCCAGTGATGGGAAAATACAGCTTGAAATTCCTTTCGTGACTCAGCTGTTGTATTGTTTGATTCCTCAAGATGGCGCTGTCTGTTCGAAATAGGCTTTTTCATTAAAAAAAAGTACTATTCTTTTCCTTTTCAGAGTGGACCAAATAATCCCTTTTTTGTTTCTCATTTTCAGTGTATTATTTAAGGAAGAAAATGTAATACCTGGCCCAAGAGCGCTACCAAAACTTTGCTTAATCACGAAAGGCAAACACTCATCTAATATCAGGTCTTAATGGAAAAATTAAGTACTGCAGTGCATGGATGGGAGGTTTTCTTTTCAAATAAATCTAGAGAGGTTGCTCAACGACATATTTCCACTCAATTAGTAAAAAAAAAAAAAAAAAACGGGTAAAGGGGTGGTGGGCCTCAAGCGGTGTATTTTTAATTGTCTGGAGTTGCCAGTAAACCTCAAGGATCAACAAGAACCTCATTTAAATATTTGACATCTTTCTACAGCCACATCATCACCTATTAATTACAATTTTAACAGCCGACTTTAGCCACAAGCCGGTTTGCTACATTGAATTAATTAGCCCTCAAGGACGAACACTCTTTCGACATGACAAACGGAAACGCACTTTATATAGGAAGCACTTTTGCATGCTGCAATGGGCATACCATCGTAATGTGGAGCAATAGGGGAGGGGGGGATGAAATACGCTCAATGGCCAAAATATTTGCTGCAGTTGCACAGTCTAATGAGATTCAACACAAGACCCCGACAAAATCCCCAAGTATCTTATGGCCTAATGATACCAAGGTTGTTGTTTTTTTAAATTGGCCATGATCGTATGTTTGGTGCGCTTTCACCAAAAGGAATCCATGAATTTCTTTTCTCAGCTAGATCACAGACATGGTGCAGGGAATTATGAACAGTTCAAAATAGCAGTCAGTGTAAACACAAAATCTTCAGGTTACTGCATGGAAGCAAAAATGCTATTAAAAGCATATTAGAACAACTTAACTCTATTGGGGTTAAAGTCCAGTGTGGAGGCATCCATTCACCCAAACTCAGCTGTAGAAGATGAATGAGTTACAGCACATTGACATAAGAGTTTGACCTTGTAAAATGTCTGCTATTCTCGAGTTCTTATATTCAATCTCATTAGATTGCATAGGTGTACTTGCAGTGTACAATAGACACCAGAATGCCAAAAGATGAAGTAAAAACAGAACAAAAGCTGTTCCTCCTGCCGTGACTTCCCATCAAGGTCAATTTGTGAAGCTTTATCGTAATTGCCTCAAGTGCGCGATACTGCACAGCAGGACTTGAAGTGTGTGCACGATATTTTCTTATCAGAAAGACAGAGCGGTTCTGCACAACTTGTGTTTGTCACTGTGGAGCAGCAGACACATTAATGAGGATGTCTCCCACTTAACAACCTTCACACAGACATGCATGAAGACATTGCAGTGGAACCTCAAAAGTCAAATTCATTTTTTTTGTGTGTGCGTTGCATTCTTGAGCATGAGTCAGCAAGATTTGAAAATATAGTTTTTCAAAATTTAGGGAATTTAACTTTAATGGTTTTGCCCAACCCGAGGTCAATCAGTCCCAAACCGGACTTGACCAAAATAACACACTGACTCCCACCCGCATGTTTCAGGGCATCAACCTCAATAGTTTTCTACCCATTAACCTTATTGATCTTTTTTAATCATTTGAGTGTTCATACTCATTAGTATCAGGGTGACTGAGCCGCAAGCCCACCCGACAGAGATTAGCAGTCAGTAGGTTGAGTCACGATGTTGAGTGCAGCCTCACAAGTCAAACACCTCCCATTAGCGGCGCGTAGGTGACTCGTTCTCAATTACTGACCGATACGAGATAATCACACGGGGTGACATTCTAGGAAGAGGCAAAATGAAGAACACACACACACATTGCAAAGATGTGTGCACACTTACACGCGCATTGTGGAGAAGAAATGGAGCAGGTTAAATGAAGCGAGAGAGACAGGGAGGGATGAGTTAAATGAGCGAGAGAAGAGTAGCTTCCCCCCCTCCACCAACTGTGATTGTATCCATGGAAAGGAAAAGTCCGAGGCCAGATGGTCAGCGACGACACAACACACAAATACACCGGTGCACACTCAAGGATTCTTGGTAAAATGCAGGTGGAAGGTGGAGTGAAAAGTGCATTTGCTAAAACATGCCCATTTAAAAGCCCATTGGAGGAAGGAGAAAAACAGAAACATACTTCACCCTGGAGTAGACGTTTCCACCAAGGCCAAACAAATTCCACTGTGCCGGATACACATATCCTGCATTTAACTGAATTTTAATTCCCCGTTTAGTGATAAAGGTTGGACATTCTTTTATTTGGGTTGTCTATTAGCAGAATTGAGGTCCCTTTTAAGACCCTTTCAGTAATCTGTGTTCTGAACTTCGATTTGTACGCCAGCGTTGAGATAGACTTAATGCTGCCGTAGCAGAGATTCATACGGATGGAACTCAACTTTCCGAGCTGACATCATCTTACTCTTATTTCGTCTGAAAAGTTGCCAAGCAGGATGAAATCAGGGCACAATTAGGCAACAATGATGTATTTGATATTCATGCTCATCCCTATGTCGTTTGCATGAGCCACTCCGAGTGATGTGACTGAAATGGACCATCACAAAAAAATTACAGTTGGCGACTCTCTGCTGCACATTGAGTACTGTCCCTAATAGAAAAACTAGGACCCTATATTTAGTTTCCATGTTCCAAAACTAAACTAAGCAATATGTGATTGGCCAAAGTAAAAAAAAAAAAGCAGGAATTGAAAAACTGGACTCTTGATAATGATGATATCCTTACTCATCTAATTATGGAAAAATAAATGAAAGATGGAGAAAATGATGCTATCAAGATAGACAGAGAGGAGGAGGAAAATAAAGGAAACTAAGAGTTCCTTTTCATCTACACTTGTGCAGTTTCCTCATGTGACTGTTTGGAGCCGCTGGCGAAAGGGTTTGTGTTCAATCACACTTTCCTCTGAGACAGAAATTAAAGCGGAGGCGCATTGCACACACGTACGCAAACACGCGCTCACACACTGCCTTCAGCACACCGACTCATATGCATCTACACACACAAGCTTCTGCCTCACCCCCCCTTCCCCCTACGCTCCCTGCTGGCCGGCTGATGCCAAGGGGCAGGTCCAACATGAATGCCGTTTCATAGCTGTTTCTCCGCGATGATAATTCAATTAGTGAGGAGGATGGCCAGTGCACTGCAGCACACGGCACTCACAACTTGTGCCAGACCCCCAGGCCAGGGTACACTCAGAAAGAGAGAAGGGTAGCAGGGAGAGAGGGGGGGGGATTCTATTACCTGATGTTACCTGCATGTCATAACAAGAAGAGACAAGGTCCAACCTGTGGGGCTAACCTATCTTTGCCGGCTCACTTGCAATACACTGCAGGGCAGTCATGGTGCTTGGATCAGCGCACACACACATATCACACTTCACGTCACTGAAACAAATATGCCTCATTTACAAAGGGCAAGAACTCATTTTGCTAAGTTGAAATGGATGCCACTACGATTCCACTACCGGTCAACAACAGAGATGGCTTTCCATGTCCCTAACGCTGAATTCCAAATGATTTGTAAAACCAATTGGATATTTTGCAGGTCCTTGAACACAGCTTTCTCATACACACCTTTTTATAAAGAAAACATATGACAATATTAACAATATAAACATCCCCTTATAACCTTACTCGAGTTGAAACAATCCAGTAGGCTACAAGCTATTTCCTGAAATATTGAGTTTCCTACTGGCAAAAATCTATGAAGAATTGTAATAAGAAGCATGAGCAACAGCTCGCACACAATCATTAATAAAAGAGCACACAAGGAGGTAACATATGGTCATCACACACACACACACACACACACACATGCTAAAGCATAGCATATACACTAATGCAATGCCTCACGTCTTGCCCTCCTTCTACTCCACTGCTCTCCTAATATCATTCTTGACATGGCACCAAGGTTTTTTGCCATGCTGAGTGGAGCACTGAGCATCGTGTCCTCTTAACTGGGGCAGGCGGACAGACAGTGCGGATGGATGTGTATGTGTGTGTGTAGTATAGAGTGTCTTTAAAAGGGCACATTATTGTTGGAGGGGAGATGGTGCCTTGTAACACCCCTCGACAAAAAAAAAAAAAAAAACCACTCAGGAAGCATTTGTTCCAGGAGGAGATGAGTAAGGAGATGAGTTGTTTTTCTTATATAGACACTGAAGTACGCATACACAGAAGCACCGACTACAAGCTCGCTACACCTCCTTACACACTTAGACGCACCTCTCCTGAGGCAGTGAGAGGGAAGATGAGTTGATGGAGGATTGCAGGTAGAGGATGATATTAAAGGTCTCCTATTTTTAGTGGAGAATGGAGGCTGAAGCCTTAGAATGCAAGAAAACTACACAACAGGCATGAAAAATAGATGAATGGCAAGCTTCCATTTCCGTGATCATATAGGCATTGAGGTTGAGAAAGACAACAGCGTGGTAATGACTCAAGATGGAGGGTATTTCTTCACTTAAGTGGTTTTATTGTGAACATGCCCCCCCGCCACGCATGAACACACCTAAGGGCACTTTTGCCGTCGAGTGTGCACGCAGACATGTTCAGTTCACAAGTTCAACAAGGGCCCGTTAACATACGAATGGATCACATATGGTGCTCTTTACAAGGTCAGGCAGGCAAGTGTAAACCTGCAGCCTTTATTTTGGCGGGATTTTCCCACTGAGATGGGATGAAAGCCGAGCTGAGAACGTTGCAGGACACAGAATCCCCACCAAGCCAGTGAGTGATGGGTTTGACGCAAACGCAGGAAACGGCCCATGGCAACACAGCTGGAGGAGTCAATCCTAACACAAAAAAAACAAAAACAACAAAAACCAGAATTTTGCACTGATTTTCTAAAAAGCATCTTTCTCTACATTACTTACTTTTGGAATATACATAACAGCTTTTACAATATAAAACTTTATATTTTAAAAGCTGAGATAATAATGCATTTTATTTTTATTTAATAATAATGTTGATCAATGTCTGTTTTACCCGATTTCAAAATAATAATTTAGGTCAGCCACCCAACCACCGGGCCGCGGACCGGTACCGGTCCGTGGGTCATTTGGTACAGCGCCGCACAGAAAAAATATATATTATATATTATCGACGATCAATTAATTCAGGTCAAGGCGCTCGTCCCGGTCACATGACATGTTTCCCCAGTCAAGCCCGCAAAGTAAGCAAAAATGAGTATGAATTTATTTTGAAAAATATAAAAAAAATTGGGGATTCTCTCCAAATTACATCCGTTGGTGCACCTGTCCTTGACACAGGTGAATTCAGGTAAAGACGCTCGGCCCTGTCCCGTCCCGAAGCGCGCAAAATATACAAGAAAAAGAGAAGTTTGGAAAGAGGAACATGCTCACAATGTGGAGACAAAAGAAGAGGTTACAATTTCCAAGAAAAAGAAAGCTGGATTAAAATCAAGGTCGAATATCCCGAGATCACCACAAAAGCACTGAAAATCCTGCTTCCCTTTCCAATGGGATTTTACGCGGTTACAGCGACCAAAACAAAGCGACACAGCAGAACCGTCATGGTGAGTTTTATTTTTATGCACTTTGCATTTGTTTTTATGCAAGTTGTATCATTTTATTTCATCGTATTCATATATTTATTATAAATTTATTATTTATATAATTATCTGACATGTAACCGGTCTGTGGCGCAAAAAAATGTTGGGGACCGCTGATTTAGGTGACAATATTTAATTCCCATGTCAACATGGCAGCAGCGTAATATTAATCGCGAAAGCAATCAAGTGCTCTTTAAATTTAAAGGTGAAAGATAAATTTAAATGGTAACGCTATTTGCCTCAGAGATTGTGATTGTCACATCGGTGTAAAAATGACATTTGCAGCTGCTAGTAGTGAAAAAAGAAAAAGAAAAAAAGAATAAAACATTTAGCAATGACTCATGGAGACTGCGGGCATCTTATTAATATATTGTAGATTTATTTTAGAATATTTAGCTATCTTTTGCAGTTTTGGTAACTTAGTGGAGCTGTTATGCTATATTTCGGGGACACTATTATTAAACAATCATTCATGACTATTAGGGACATTTACATACTGGAATGGGCGACTGAGCGAAGTTAGTATGCATTAGCGCGTGTGCGTGTGCGCGTGCGTGCGTGCGTGCGTGTGTGTGTCATTTGGACTGTGCTGGGACTTTGATGTGATCTGATCACTTGTGATTTGTGCTTTGGGGGGCCTCTGTGGCTTGTGGAAGAAAAAACACTATAGTGTCATCATGTTTCAAATCTCTTTCTTCTGCTCTGCTAATTGGTGAGAGCCACGGGCTGTACTACAAGACAGATGCAGAGCCGTCGTGCCCACTGGGACTAGAGTGTGTGTGCATGCATGTGTGCGATTGCAGGTGGGCGATGGATTTGGCATTCCATGCAGGCCGTTTTGTGTTTGCCGCGAGATTGACGACGGCTTTTCCTGATATGAATATTTTGTCAGATGTGTAAGACCTTATCGAGGGTTATTACCTGTCATATCCTTTTGCTGCCAACCGTTTGTGATTTTCCTTTTTGTCTGTGTGCATACAACACGTTAGTACGAGCGAGTCTGTTGCTGTGGGGATTATATTACAGCTCAAGATGTTCCGTGCCGACCTCATCCAGTCTACAGCTCTTGACAGCATGCTCGAGGTGGAGGAGGTCAACTTCTCCACTTCCTTGGAACGACAATTCATTCTTTAAACCCCCCCATTTGGAACATCCTGCAGCGGCTACCAGAAGCATTATTGTGCCCCTTCAGTTTTTCCATCTCTGGTTCACCAGGCCTGGGGTCACTGGGGTTTTACTCATACTGCCCAAGTGATTTTGGCTATTATTAAGAAAACCATGGAAAATGTTCAGATCTGACCTCTTGAATTACACTCCTATGAGCATTTACCCCCCAAAAATGTACCTGGAGTTATACCAGGCATTTAAAACTGAAGAAACAAGGGTGAGATTCAAAGTCGATCAACTAACTGAAGATGTCGATCAAGTGTATTTGAGCAAAAAGGTGAAAGGGCTTCTATAAAGGTGTCAAACATAATGCCCGGGGGCCAGATACGGCCCGCCACATTATTTTATGTGGCCCCTGAAGACAAATTATGCATCAAGTTCATGTGTCAATACTAAAATTACAAATTGTCTTCACTTTTATAAAAAAGAGACATTTCTAGAATTTCTTATTGCCATTCATCTTTTTAAAATATTGTTTTTCGTTTTTACTAGTCTCTGATTTCAAAACTAGTTTATTCATCAGTTTGTTGTGTATATAATATACGACGTTGATAGTCATAATGGCTCTCTGAAGGAAACTATGACTACGATGCAGCCCACAAAAAAAAATGAGTTAACATCCCTTCTTTAAAAAATAATATTGGGAGCACAGGAAAGAAAAATGCGAAAGATGATGAGGTAGCGAATGTAAGGGAGGGTAAATGTGAGTGGGCAGAATGTAAAATGGAAGGTAAATGGAGGATTAAGCAAATGGGATGACATGAAATGAGGCTAAAATTCAGCACAATGCAAGACGAGAGTTGCTTGTTGGGCAAGGGCAAAACAACTTGAAAGTGCTCAAGGGGAAGAGATGTGTCAATGACGATAAGAAAATGCAGACAAAGCTGATAACCCTCCGCTGTGTCTTGGGAGCAAAGGGTGAGTGGCTCTTGTGAGAAAGTGGAGGTGCTGGGTCAGGTCGGTGCAGCATAAGGCAAACAGAGGTCAAGATGGGTTAGCCACTTAAACATTCAAACATCCGATTTGTAGGGCCGATAGAATGGCGAGAATACAGCAGAGTCAAAGGTGACAAGCCACATAAGAGATTCTCAGCAAAAGAAAAGTGTTTTTTACGCACGCGAGAACTGTTCGTTCTGTGAAAAGTGCTGGACTGCTCATAGATCATCCTGCCCGGCGATATTGCAATGCTGATTAAGAAACCTGCCATACCGTTCCAAGCGAGTGACAGAAGCCCTCGAACTGGAAAATCTCTGGCATTATTATTTTCACGGGGATCCAAATTTCTGGCAGAGCCCGTGCTGATTAACATGTGCCAGTATATCAAAGCAATCCCCAGATATACAAATATGCCCCTCTGGAACTGCAACTGAGTTTTTTTTTTGTGCACATTTTAAAACGCTTTGAGACATGACATGATGTGATGTCTGCCTGTGATTTTACCTTTGTGAATGTCCGATTCACCCTCAGGGAGCTGTGATCAATGTAGGACTAAAAAGCAGGATGCTTTGACAGAAATTCAGAAGGTTTCATGCATTATGTTGTCATATTTATGAAATGAAATACGTTGAGATTCAGTACACTTATCAGCGGAAGGCAGAATCTGGCTGTCTGTGCCTTGGTCAAAGACACTAAAATCACCTGCGCACCAACTTAAACCTGGTTTCAACTGGTCTAGTTTATTTTATGTCACCAAATTGTCACGTAAAATGCTAAATTTCTATAATTCTGGAAGGTAAGTTGAGAATGCGTTCACTAGACACGTTGACATCACAGGTGACCTTTAAAAGCTGGAGAGTGTGACTCTAATATAACCACCTTCCTCGTCCGTCCTCCATGCATTACCCCTCCTTTTTATGAAAGAAGCAATTATTCCTCATCTTATCTACAACCCCCCCATTCTCATTTGCTCCTTTCCTCTTTTCCTCCATCGCTAAATTTCAAATCTCAATTGGCAAACGCAAAAAGTACAGTATGTCTGATTTTCTTAAAAGCTGGTGGTGATTTGGCGCCAGGTCATTACGGTTAATGCCGTTGAGAGTTCCCGGTTTTATTGGACTGCATTATAAAGCGTTTGATCTATACGTACACTTCTAAGCATCCCTTCTTCTTTATTCCATAGCAAAGATCTGTGACAGGCGTAGAAATGAGACGGAAGACGCTAAGAGACTTTTCAATCTCTTCTGAAAAAGAAATTGGAGCGGAGAGGCGGGGTGCTCGGAGAATGGGGCCAAATCTCATACATTTTCTGGAGTTTTCATAAGTTTATTTCATGGCAGAATGGCGCTTTTTAATATTTCATCTCCCCAATTGAGGGATCGTGGTTGAGGACTGTATTAGAATTTTCACACAAGCTTTGTGCTGGCAAAATCCTACCATTCAATTGAATTCTGTTTTTTTGGGGGGGAGGTTTTGAACTGGTATGTTTTGGTGCTGAGACACTTAATTTTTGTCAAAGAAACTTGGGACTTGAAGGTCAAAACTTGGGTCACAGATTATTTATTGCCATCTCTGTTTTGAAGTGACAATAGAAAAACCTGAAGGAAATAGATTTTTGCTATTATCACAGTCCATTGTATTAATACATATCGCATAAAAAAAAAAAACCCACGAGTTTTGCACGTTGACTTTGCAGTGAGCAAGAAATCCGTTCAATAAAGAGAAAAAACTTTTGGAAGTTTGGTCAAGAGGAGGCAAACAAGAAAAGAAATTTCAAATGTGTTAACCTGTCAGGTGCTAATTAAGGTGTGATATTTACCTCTATTTAAAACTCAGTTTGAGACTTCACAATAACATCTCCTCCACACTCTGGTATACTCTGCTGTCACTTCAGGATCAATTTAGCTCATTTCACGATGTGCTTAAAGGGTGCAATTGACTTTTTTTTTTTTAAAGGTGTGGGTAGATGTTTTGCTGGAAGTCTTGCTAAACAACACTTTTGATTAACTACTATATTGGACTATGATGTTAAGGTACTCACAAGAACAATGACAATTATGGATGAGTGTTACGGCGTTAAAGTTAGTTAGGCGGTTTGGGATTATAGTTTGGGTTAGTGCGTGTTTTGTCTGCGTGTATTTCCGTTCTTGTTCCTGCACAGGCCCTGTGCGTTTAAAATTAGCAGAATTGGATGAAAACTAATTTCATTTCTAAAAACCCCCACTTAATAGAGATTTCATTGTCTCATCCTCTGTGAGTATAATTTATGTGAATATCAGCTCTTTTTGCTTATGAGTATGTATGAAAATTAAGCTCCTTAGTGGATAATCGTTACTGTTTGAATAATGATGACTTGTAATACATTTAGGGTTAGCTCATGTACTTCTGTGGGCTGTGCAGAGGAATTTCAACAATCATTTCTATCTTTATTTCATCCTGGTTGCTTTGGGGGACTTATTTGCTTTTTATGGGTGTTCAGGCAGACACATCAATATTCTAACCAAATTCCAAATACCATAGTTGCTTGCAAATTACTCTTCACAATTGTCGGGGTAGCGCTGTAGCACAACTTTTGTTTACATGTTGGTGGTGCCATTTGTACCATTTTTTTATTTATTATTATTTGGCAAGCGCAGTTTCATAAATCATTCAACAGCTAGACCTTATAAATGTTTAAGTGTTTTTTTTCTTGGGTGGTGCTAACCATATTGATTCAATGCCGAAGTAACCTTTTCAGTTGTTAGGGCTTGTTGCTTCCTATAAGGTCTGCAATAGGCTTTTGAAGAAACAAAAGAAAAACACTTAATTGTCAGTCAGAGTATTTTTGCCATGATCTCGTTTTATTTCCACTTTTTTTGTAATATTTTTTATTTTAGGTAAATTAATCAAATTTGAATAGCAGTCTTTAAAGTCAATGCCATATTTGTCAATGACGTATGAGTTAAATATGTGTTAGTGAGGCATTTCTCTATTTAGCTATAATAAAATGGCTTAGATGACAAAATCCACATTAATGTTGACATAGGCCATCTTTAATCATTCAATGCATCCGTAGCTGTCGGCGAGGGACGTGCAGTCAGGGGAGGCACAATCATGAAGAGAAAAAAACTAAACAAAGCACTTTCAATGTAATGCTTTGGTCTGTGCTTTATATTGATTTTCTTCCATCCACCCAGTTAGTGCTTATCCCATTCAGGGTTAAAGGGAGCTGGAGCCTACTGGTTGACTCTACTCCGGACTGCTTGTCAGCCAAATGGATGAGCCACTATTCACTCTCATAATCACATTGTCAATAAATAGACACGAAGTCGAAACATAGATCATTTGTGTGGGTCAAACACTGAGTCGCAATACATTTTGAGAAACATACTGGGAGGACTGAAATGGCCTTTAATATTTTGGAGAAATGAACTTGTATGAGAGTGCAATCAAATGAATGCATTGCGCTGGGAGACCTTTGATGGTGACAGCGGGGAGAAGTTGCCACAGGCCACAATTTTCACTGTGAAAATGGAGTGTCACAGAGATGTGGATAGATGCCCACTTTGACTGATGTGCGGCACAATTATGAAGGACAGATCATCTTCTAATGGTGACTACTTGCTAAAGCGACCAAAACATTGCTGGATTGTGTCCCAGTCGCTAAGAAGCTATTAGTATGCAATGCAGACTCCTTCTGCACCAGGCTGAAGCGCTGTACAATCAATAAAGTGGCAAAGCTTTGATTCAACCTTTCTTTCTCTCAACAACTTTGATTTAATGCATGTTATGTGAATGCGGTAGATGTATTTATTCAAGCCTTTTTTTTTTGTATTGTTTGGGTGTTTGTTCTCACATCGATATCAATTTCATTGCAATTATGCATTGATTTTGATATTAAGGATGAAAAGTTTCTCCACACTTGCTTCACAATTACATTTACAACAACTGATATTTCTATTGTAATTTTGTCCCACTTTGACAGCCAAAGACATTCCCACAATGCTTGTTTTTTTCATGTTCCTTTCTGGAACAGCTTTGTTTGATTGTTGCGTTCTTGGCAAAGATGCACTTACATTTGAATCGCACACTAATGTTCTATCCCCCTTGTGTCTGTGCTGTATGTGTGTGTTTGTGCTTTGGTGTGTGTGTGCAAAGGGAGCGAGCACAGAATTTCGGAGAAAGTCAAAGAATAACAGCGAGGGATTTCTGAGAAAGTCAAAGAATAACAACAATATGAATGAGCCAAGTCCCACAGAAAATCAAATATATGATTTCAGAATATTATGCAGAGCTGACGTCTTTACATAATCAATGCTTGTCGGAATAAATTGGACTCAGCAAATCATCAATTTTCTTGGACAGGACGGCGGTGCATAATTTTATGTTGCTTGACAAGAGAATGATCATTAGTTCAATACATGCACGCAAACTTGATGGCAAAAAAGGACTAACCACATGAAGGATCTGCAGGAAGTGTAAAATAGTTTCAAATTAATTTAACAGTCGGGGTTATTTCAGAACTGTGAGGTTTCTAGGCAACCTGGACAGTGTATGTCTTATTCACTGATGAAAAGTGTGAACTCCCATTTTATTCAGCACATTCAGCTCTTTGCCACCCCAAAAAAATCAATGTTTTTTTGATTAAAAATACTTTGTAGAAAATGACACCAGCACAACGATTATTGTGTTTATTATATTTTCTTTATGCCTTTCTACATGTGGCAAAATAAGGATATGTTACATATTAAAAACATGCTTTTGGAATTAAAAAAAAAAAAAGACTTTCATATACAATTGTGTAATTTATGGGGTGTTTTTTTTCCCTCATGGAATTTCCCCGGACGACTTATTAAATATGTTCCAAGTGGATCAACAAAACAAATTAACAGTTGCAGCTCAACCAAAGTCAAAGTGCAAATCCGCAAATGAAAATGTGCAGGTTGTACAGTAGATGCTTGTTAATTGATCTGGCGGCAAGAGCAAAAATAACACAGCACATACTATACAGGCTATGGAGCAATGATCAAGTGGGATTGAAATGAAGTGGGATTTAAAGCAGCATATATAGAGAATCTGGGGGTGGAGATGAACATGCAGAGAAAACATCAGGAGCAGGCCGATGCTTAAATTGGACGCCTCGGATGACATTTGCTAGCAAACTCGTTTTGAAGCTCAGTAGGAAAGGTGCTAATAAGTGATGTGGGCTGACTTTGGATCGGCTGATGTCGTGCCTGTCTACTGAGCTTGACCTTGTTGTCCTCAACCCATTCTGAGCTCCATTATTGCATCTATTTTCTAAGTTCTAATCAGTCGCAGGGCAGCATGTCACCAAAGGGGTTTTGCGGTCCAAGTAGAAATGAAGAAATGTAACTCAATTAAGCTAAAATCTGTTAAAATTGAAGAACTCCACTGCATGTATATTATAAGCCTACGCATATTTTTTTAATTAGCATTATTATGAGATTTGTTGTTTATTGTTGACTTTGTTCAGACTGAGCCAATTAAATTGAGCATCATAAAAATGTTAGGAGAAATGAGGAACAAAAATATAATTTTGTGCATTACTGAACAACATGCTTTCTACGGACACATTGAGTCATTCACTTATTTTGTCTACAATTGAAAAACATCTTTTAAAAAAATGACGTGAATACCTTGACAAGTGTCACCATTTACGGCAAATGTGTATTTAATATGGAAACGATTCAGAAATGTGTGTTTCTTCAAAACAAACACGTTTCAAAGGCTGTGAATTGACTGGGAGTGTTTGCAAGTAATGATAAAACATTTGAAAACAAATGTTGCTCTCTTTAGATCCATCAATCATATTCCCAGAAGGCATTGCTCCCCGTGGGGTGTTCGGGGCTCCACTGTAGTGTTTGTAATGTGTGTTCAAGTGTACATAGCAGCTGCTCTTGGATGAAATATTGAACGCTTGGATGAAAACTTCCCCCGACAAAGCCCAAACTCATCCTTTTTTTTCTTTATTATATTGACATTCTTTTCTATAATATTTCCCATCCACTATGTACTGTATCCAGATCTCTAGCCGGTTAATAAAATTGCACTGCACTTTATTATAAGCCAGAGTGTGCTGACAAGTCTTTGGCACAGCACTATTCCTCACTTTGTTCTGTGCAATCAAAATGCTTTAAAGCTCAAGTGCAAGACCTTTCCCTCTCAAGTGAATGTAATCATTTCTAGAGAAATCTCAGAATGGGAGGAGGACAATCCAGCACTGACTGGCTATTATTTAGTATTGAAACATACGTCAAATGAAACCTTCATGTTCTAGAACAGAGGTGTCAAAGTCATAGTTTCCGTCGTAGGGCCATTATGACTGTCAACGTCTTCTATACACATACAAGCTGATGAATAACTACTTTTCAAATCAGAGACTAGTAAAAACTTTTCAAATAGTTTAAAAATACGAATAGTAAAAAAAAATGCTAGCAATATTTCTAGTCTTCAAAAGTGAAGACAATTTGTTTGTCTTTGCGGGCCACATAAAATGATGTGATGGGCCGTATCTGGCCCCCGGGCCATGAGTTTGACATCCATGATCTAGAATATTTTTTTAATCCATCTAAATGAACAGTGTTTGTTTTTTTATTTTTGTATGAACTTATTACAATTTTGGATGATAGGCTTTCAAGGAAATTTCAGCAATTTGTAATACAGAATAAAATACAGACGGTGTCTTCGTCCTATATAGCATTCCTCGCTTATTATGTTTCTTATTATGATTTGGTACAGGCTGGCTATGTATGATAATGTCAGCACAGTTTAAGTAAATGGAAATTGAAATTTCTCCAGGAAATATATATATATGAATGCTAAGAAGACCATTGTCAAGCAGAACTTGTTTTCTTGCATAATTTCACCTTATTTTGGCTTGCAGAAAAAAAGTCCAATACTGTAACGAATAAGTGTCGGAAAAAGTAATCATCCACCTGGCCGGAGCTGCACGACTGACTTGTTCCTTGTTTGATTGAGTTCTGCACTGCAGATTGGAATCTTAATGACAGCATACAGCAGGAACAATTTATATTACCTTGACCAACCGTGTCAAAAATATTTTCATATTTTTCTCTTTGATTCTGAAATAACTGCAATGATTTAGTGTTTTAATGATCAGAGCAGATTTGGTGATGATCTCAATTAATCAAAAGAGGGACATACATTTCCGAAATGAGTTTTTAATTTTTGCTGTACAAAGACTTTGTTGAAAAACAGTGTACTGATTAAATAGTCACATCGTAAATTTAGGTTATAGCTCAAAGTGAAGATCAATGCAAAAATGCTAATACTGTAGTAGTACTGCAATAAACTCTAAATAAAGTGTTGACATTCTTAGTGTTGTGCATTGCACCAACAGATACAAATAGCACCTGCACCGATTTTTTTTGGATCCCCTTCTTTTGCCTTTATTTATACGGCAAATAATAATTCAAGGTTACTTTTAAAAAGATGAGATCTGTCTCCATTGGTCTGTGAGAACAGCATTGCCTCAAAGGGCCAAAAACTTGGTTTAATTTTTTTTTATATTATATTTCCACCAAAATAAAGACTTGTTTATACTGCCAAGGGGACTACAGAGGTTACCTTAAATATTCAGATCACAATAAATCACTTTGTAGAACTTGCTCGATGGTAATATTTATTATAGAGTTGCTATTTGAAGTGTTGCATAAGCCAGCAAAAACCTGCAAAGAGAATTTCCTAACTTATAAACAGGCATTCATTGGCCACCACTTTCTCATGTACACTTGGCCAAAATTGAAGCTCACTAAGTCAAACCACCAAGTCCAAATTGTCTGCATGCTCTTCCATGGAGCTAAAAGCGGAAATCCCTGAGGCACTCCAAATGTGATAACAACTATAAAAGAGCATAAAAGTGATGGAAAAGACCTGCTCACACTTGGTAGCTGCATTATTTCAAAAATGTTTATGTACAAAGGCCACCAATTTCCTGATTTTTGAGCAGACGGCTGTGCTCTTTCATATTCGTTTGACATTTTGTTAATATAATAGCCTTCAGTTACAAAACGATATTCCAAATCCATTTGGAGAATTCACACAGCAAAAATAAGTCATATATGGTGATTTTTAGGAAAAAATGCTTTTAGCCTTATTTTGCTGAAATGAAAAGAAAGACTCTTTCTGCACACTGACAATGGTGGTCCATTTTAGCGGGTAGCAGACAGCAATCACCTCGAGATGGAGTCTACAGATATGGACTGATAAGATAAAAAGACAATGTGAGGGAGATAAGTCTTTAAGAAAAAGCAAAATTATCACAATGAAGATTTTCATTTGCCAACCTGGCTGAGTCAGCCGCTGCCTTGGCAACCTATTGTGTTGAGAGAGCAAAAGTATTTAATGAGGGTAAAGGTCGCTTTGCAATGTCACTCTCAAATTGGTAAAATATTGATACCACATGTTTTTGTTGAACAACAACGACATTCTATTTAATGAATCCAGGAATGTTTTGCATCCATCGCATTAAATCAGCAAAGACTCTATGAAATTCAGAAGTTAGTGCCAACTTCAGCCTGAAGTTTTACTTTGATCATCTAGTATTATTTAAATAAACTAATATGCTCCATGACATCAGACCATCCTCTACTTTTTATACTAACAATATGCTAACACTATGCCACACTTACTTGGTCAACCTTTTGATGACTGTATAATTCTTTATTTAAAATCCATTAGTAACATGATATGAGTGACACAAATTTGAAAACACAACATTATTCTAAGGGATTAATTTCTGCTGCAGACAGTTTGCCCCCTCTGCGGATGTCAGGTGATCGACAGTCAGCACAGTAGAAGGGTGAAATGCTATGAATAAATTCAGCTGCCAATTAGACAACAATGACACAGCAGCTCTATGAAATCTAATTAACTTCACTGTTTACTGAGATGGATTACCAAACGAAAGCAATTTTCGGGTCTATGATAGTATGAATTTAATTACTTTTGCCTTCTTTCAAAACAAAACAAGCGCCGATGTCTTGACTGCATGGATCGTTTTTACAGGCTTGAGAAAGTGGTGGTGGTGGGGGGATAAGATAGCCATGGATGAGATAAAGCTGGCCATTAAATAGAAAGTGCGGATCGATGGTTTTGATGTTATAAGGTAAAGACAACTGCATTCTATTGAATTGAATCAACAATCAGAATTGATTGTTTGTTAATTGTGTCCTGAAGCAATTAATTGATTGTTAATTTTCCCCCAATTTAATCACAAACATTTAATTAAATGCCCAGCTATTCTTTTAGTATTAGGTCTTCACTAAAAAAAAAGCAAAGAACTAAAAGTCTTTATGGTATGAATGTCTTAATTTTCCTCTTCAAGAGGTAGTCAACAAGCTACTGTTAAGTTTTTAATGTTGACCTGATTAGCGCTTAATATTTTGTATATTTCTTTTTTTACTTTCGGCGCTTTTCCAAGCTATCAGCAATTTCCAGATGCAATAATGAAACCAACCATCTGTTGCTCCAATTAATATGCTCAGCTTTAACGAGAGAAAGTCAAGAACAAAGTGCTTTTAGATTTATACTTGCCAATGTTTCCGCTTCCAATTATTTTTCTTTTAGGTGCAATGACAGGAAGTTTTTCGATTAAAAAGAAGAGTATTAAATGTAATCACAGGTTTATATTTACAGTATATTGTAAATATAAAAAGTGTGAGCTACAGATCTTCTTCAATAGATTGAACGATGTGATGCATTGCCAGACTAAACATTCTGGTACCAAAACAACACATTCAATATCACAGCAGGACAATTACTCATTTGGGCTGCAATTAATCAACGTGGAACCTTTTTAATCCTTCTTTGGTGGCTCAGGTGTTAATGATGCACAAGGAAAAATCCAGCAGGGTTGCAATGGCTAAATTAAACGAAACCTTTTTGTGCTTTGCGGGTCTGATGAGACAAATCATATTTCATGCTATGCTTTTGTGGGAAGGAATTTTATTCCAGGCATGTTGACGGTTCTTCTTCTCTCTGCCCTTGCACGCTTCTGTGGCCTTGGTGTCTGTCGCACATGACTGCTTTATTTTAGGTTTTAATCTTTTTCTAATCTGCTTAGTGTAGGATTTCTGGTGAGGGAAATGATGAAAATATTTGGGCGGCAAACAGATTGCACGGTGGCCTTGACGCTCTGAAAAAATCACTTAACAAAGGTGCACATCAAAACAGGTTTCAGAAGATCTCAGGGGGCTAGATAACATTTCCATATCGCTAATAAAATATGTTGACTGACCTTCTATTGTACAATTTGCAAAATTTTTTAAAAATGTAAAGTTTAATCAAATTAATTACTACCGTTATTTCACATTAGTCTGTTTTGTGACAAAACTCTACAGACTGACTTTTTTTTTTTTTTTTTTTTTTATGTTTGTTTCTTGGCATGCCCTTCTCAGCCGTTAAGCTTGAAGAGCAAGTTGAGGTAAAGGTTCTGTCCTAGCTCATAAATATGTAGGTCGAGGATGCTCTTGTCAGACAATGACTTTTGTGATATTTTGCCACCGATGCAGTTCTTTCATTAGCATTTTGGAGCCTCCATTGTGACTCACCATTGTAGTATCAAAACAAAAACTTCAGCCCCCGCACATATTAAAAAAATAAGAAGCAGAACCTGAATTTAGCCATTTACAGCCTCGGGCATCTCACTGATAAAAAGATATTTCCTTTTCTTTTGGTGTTGGTGGGGCTAGGTTGATTAAACATAAATTAGACCGTTTCATTAACTGACTTTATTGGAGCACACTTCCAATTATCTGAAATTTCTAACAAAATGAATTAATAAATATACCAAATTATAGTGGAGATATAAATCTTAATCATCTGAAGTGAAGCATTACTAGTGGGACACAATTTATTGAGCGGAGCTCCTTGATTTCATTACAGGGTCTTTAATCCAAAATTATTAAGAGTGGTTATTAAACTTTTGCACCTCCCTCAGTCAAGTAGGCTTTTTTTTTTTGCTCATGTTAGGCAAGTAGAATGAAGCAGCAAGATTGACTTTATCCGTGTATAAATCTAAGCAGGCAATGTAGCCTAATTAGCTCACGTGTTGGAGAAATCATAGTTGTCAACACATACAACTTTACTTTTTTCATATTTGAGTTTATTCCTACCCTATTTGATTTTTTTGTGGAACATGTGCCTTTTGTAATGCCTGGTAGTAGTCTTGGTTAGCTAAATAGCTCTTATGAAATTCAAATGAGGATCAATATGATAATCTGTAGTCAGAAAATTGTGATGTCACAATACAGAAAAATTAAGAAATTAAGTATACGTTTGTTAACAAGTATTTGATTGTGTAAATTTGAACATTGAAGGTGCTATTTCCACAGATAAAAATGCACAGGGTCACGGTCCTATTTTCTAACTTTAAAAGTTGTGCTGTACTTTGATATTCTTTGTTGGCATTCTACCAGCCACAATTTTCAATGTGCTCAATTTTTTTTTGCAATGTTCCATCATCTGAAACAGATTGTCCTTGCCCCTTATCAGTGTTCACACCACCAAGCAGTTGTTATTCCTCACTTGTAGTACTTTCATTTTTGACACCTTCCTCGAATCACGCTCGCTCATCTGTATTATCCGTGCAGGCGCATTTTCGGTAACTGGCTCATCATACTTTTTTTTTTTTTTTTTACTGTGCCCAAGTTCCACAACAGATTTTCCACACTCATCTCACTGTTATCAGTTCCTTAACAAACACCTAATTAATTTAAAAAAAAAAAAATCCTTCACTGTCTTCACAATTTTTTTTCCCCAACTTTATTTATCAGTTTTGTATAGTGAAATACAAATTATAGATATTAACACAGATATAACGTTGCACATGAAACAAAGTAAAAAAGGAACAAAAAAATAAATAAAAATATAAACATGTACTTCATAATTTTGCTTCGCTTTTCTATGCATACGTCCTCATTTCCTTTATGGCTGCTTTGCTGCAAAACCAGAATTACCTTCTGGTTGGGGAAGGTCGTGTTTTTATGGCTGTGGCTGTAATACCTTGTACAGACTAATTATGAAGTGCCGGTTGCCGTAGCACAGTGAGCGAGAGTTCCAGGAAGGGGTTATGAACAAATTGGCTCTGGAGGGAGATGGAGGACAGGAAGCAGCCTTTGATAAATGAACCAATAAAAGAAGAGAAATGGAGACTTACATGTAGGATGTGACGGACTGACATCAGTAATTCGTAATCAACTTTTATGCAAAATCATGTGTCATATTCAGGAAAAGCACCTTTGGTCTACTTTTCTAAGCAAAGCAAGTCATCAGACTAACAGGAGTGATTGACTTTGAAAGTGACTGACGGATATTGGCACACATTTTTGGTCCATGCCATTTGATATAATTTTCAGTTTTTAAGTGAAACCTTGCAGCCAGTGGATCAAATAATTTTCATGCTTTTTCTTGAATCCGTTAGTAAGGCTTTCCTTGTAATTTCTCACTTGTCTAAGTTTGTTAACTCTTCTGTTTTGAAGTTTAAAAAAAGAATCATGCTTGCAGGGAACATTTGGAGGGACTGTGAATGATTTTATGTGTGTAATTGGTGAAATTCGGAGCATTTTAAGAGGTATTGCGCTAAACGCCTCATAGGTTGTCATCTGATGATGCCGTTGGAAAATGGAATATTTCATGCTTGGTTTTGAAGTGCTCTGAAGTCAGAACTATCCTACACTAAACTAAAAAAAAAAAAATTAAGGACATATTTGCTTTATTCATGAAGAGACCGTTTGATTGACGCCAGTCCTTACAATCAATCCCTGTCAATCATTTTTATGGCCGTGATTTTTTTTTTTTAATGGAATTATTTACTTCAAAAAGGTCATCTTGGCTTCCGGAGCTATTTATGCAATATCCAGTGCAACAAAAATGTGCAAGTACATTTCGTTCCGTTATTTCCTGCAACTTTGTGGACGGCACTATCATTAGACTGCTTCATTTCGATGATGGTTAGATGCTTAGAATTTCCCATGAGTAAAAAGTCTGACTCTTGTGTAGCATTTGATTACACTTTTCCAAGTCAACGGTCTGAAATGTTCTACTTCCCCGGTTTTTATTATTTTTTTTCAATGCATCATTATTCCTCCATCCGACATCTTTTGCAATAAACCCCACTTCCTGCTCTGAGCAGCGACTTATTTGTGGCAAGCCACCAGGGCTTATGGCTAAGCAAATTCAGCAGATCTTTACACTCTCTCCGCATTGCACCTGATCAAGTGGGGAGGGGGGCAAAATCCCCACACATGCACGTTTCCAATCTGCTAATCCTCCCTCTGCTCCCCGCTTTCATCTGTGCCTTTACCCTTGCTCTCCCCAGCAGGATGAGATGCCATTCAGAGCACAATCAAGCAAAGGATGTGAATACAAAGCAGAGCTGAATCACATGCACGCTAACACGAACAAACAATCACAAAAAGGTTTAGCCATGATGAGCCAGTCGAGTGCTGCGCTTGTGACATTCATACGCTCCTGCACACAAAGTGATGCTTGCTGACTTTAACCTCTGCAAAGAATGATGAGGGATGCAAATCGAAGAGGGAGGCCATGCTCCTGCAAACTTTTTTATTTGCATTTCTCAAGCAGCTTCCTTCATTTGGGTGTGAACTTGTCCATTACTTGCATGAGCGCACTAATGCTCTTTATGAATGTGTGTATAAAGATTTGGCGGGTAATTTACTCGACTATCATCATGTTACTGTTGTTGTCTAATGCTAAAGTAGTCAGTTTTACATTCTCCAGATTAAACATGGCTCACCTGAAATTAAATACAGTCGACACAAAAGCAACCAAGAAGGCCACCGCAATCTTGCTGTTATGAGGCAGCACTCTGATACTGTCAACATTAAACTGTGCAGAAAATGTGTCATGAAAAATGAATAGCTCAACTGGTGAAAAACCGCAGCATATTAGATAAGTGGATTGCAAATGATATAGTCTGAGTGTACGGGGAAACATGACGCCAAGACAAGTCAACACTTGTCCACCTGTCTAATCATTTTTTCACTGAATACAAATGTATAGCGGATACTCAGAAGTCAACTCGAACCACCCAACCAGTATCTAAATCTTGATTATATTTTATTCAAAAGAAAAACTGAAAATTGAATGAAGCCTTTGCAGATGTTAAATCTTTAAGTAAAATCTCAACCTTAACAACAACAAATTGAGAGGAGGCTCTATTGTTTCACTAGATAGTTCTTGTCCTTGATTGATTTAGCCAAATTCCCATTCCTTAATGTTTATATAGCACTTAAAACAACAAAATAAGCTGTGTACAGGATTTTTCAGTCAATGGTCATTTCTTAGCCAAAAACACAAAAGGTTGAGATAAGTGAACTTGTAGTGAATTTTGAGGAGTATGAATGTCTTAGTGAACATCTCAGGTAGTGTTGTATTGTGCTGGGTATTATAGGCACGATTGATTTGAAGCTCCATACGTCTTGGATGTTTCAACAGCTTGCATTTAACTGGAATTGCCTCTAGTTCTGTAAACTAGCCTGACAGCAACAATAAAACTGACTTGAATTTTAGAGGACATTAAGTGTTTTTTGTTTTTATAACATTTGAATTGGCCTCAAACCTCAGAAGTCATGCTACAATAAATATAGAGAGTAAAAAAAATAAAATAAAAATCAGCGGCCTTTCTTTAACAAGCCTGTCACGACCTTGCATCTGCTTTTAAGAATCTCACGCAGGATTATGAAGGTGGCTGCGACATCCCCCTTGTATTTCAATATCTATGGGATTCATGAACATAATTAAGCCTAGTTGTGCATTGAAAAGTGCCATAAACGTACACAGCTGTTGACGCAATATTTCACGGCTCATCAAAAATTAATATCAATTTGATCAAATGGACTGCTTCTCCCGCAAGTAAAAATAATCACTCTGACCACAACATTAAGGCACACCTACAAAATCTAATGAGATTCTTCAGATAACAAAGCGCGTAAGATACTTACTCTTTAAATGTTTAAGAAAATGTTATCTTTATAGGAATTTAAAAAGTCACTTTGCAACGTAACACACCTTTTATAGTAGGCATGACATCAAAATACTTCATCATTGCACATAGTTGGTTTTACTTTTTTTTTTTCCCCCATTGCAACATTGTATGTAAATCCTTTCAAAGCTCCCTTTGGGAAATAAACTTTGATCCATTTTAACATAGCTGCAGGTGTCTTTGCAAGTCTAAAAATTCTTTTGTTTTATTTTTTTTTCGTGCAGCTACGCTTTAAGTCGTCTGATGTGCCTCACACCTTATAAAAATAAGAACACCAAAGTCTTGTAGGAGGAGGTGAAGGAGGTTGAGATGATTACCACGTAAGATTGGTGCTCAAATACCCCAAGTTCAAACTGCAATCTATTATTTTTTCATACTTAAAAAAATACTTAAAATGCATACATACATATACATACTAAAATAACAATAATAATAATAATACTTAAAAAAAAACAGTCTTGTAGGAAATCAGAGGTGAAGGAATTTGAGATGATTACCACGTAAGATTGTTGCTCAAATCCCCTAAATCCAAGCCGCAATTTATTATTTTTGCATACTTAGGACCCTCGCTCTCACTCTTACTTTGAGAAGTTGCAAGAAAAGCTCCAGTTCCCTGGACTTTTATCTGACCTATATTGCGTTTTGTTGGGAGGACTTGTTAAGTGTGTGACTGACGTCCCCCCTCCTAAGGGGACAGCTCATGTACATACACACTCTTATACACTCACTCATGCGCTCAGTGAAGCTGCTCAGGGCCATTGTTGGCTTTGACTGATGTGTCGGCCGCGTTGCGTTGACACCTTTCCGCCACACAATCTTTTTCGGACGCACTTGACTGTTTGTCAACCATTTGAAGTACAAGGCCGTTTTGGAACACATATGTATCTGTGCCGCATATGCTTTCAGCAAGTTTGGCTGGCATCATTACTACACTTTCCTTGTTTCACTTTTGAATCGCTGTTTGCGCATCTAATCCATCCAAGCTGTGTTTCTGGCCCTTTGTGTTTTGTGAGCGGGTGCACGTGCTCTGTACACAATGTGTCTCTGTGGTGTCACTCTGCGACGGTTGTTTGCTGTTGTTCTCAGACTAAATCAAGGGAAAGGCAATGTTAGTGTATCCTGATGCATGGACATTGTTAAAATGCAAATACACTGTAGTGCCGGGATAGCAACTGGGAATAGAGGACTGGCAGGCCTTGGAAGAGCGGGGCGAGATAGAGGTGACAATGAGGAGTTGTCTGTGTGTCGGAATTTACAGCTCTTAACATTGCAAAACAGCTTGTTTTTACACTGTAAACTACTACTATAACATTAATATGTGACTACTGTATTTTCCGCAGTATAAGGTGCACCTAAAAACCTCAAATTTTCCCAAAAGCCTTATATATGGACCAATATGGATTTGTGGATGAGGACTAATTTATTAAAGTAAGCTTTAGATGTTTATTTTGTGTGTTGTGTGATTTTAACGTTTGAGCAACGTTGAGTTATTGATATATTGTTATTGTTTTCACTGTTTTGAGTGTTACTATATCGTAATTGCATTAATAATATGATCATATTTGAGCAACGTTGAGTTATTTATTCTATGCGCCTTATAATCCGGTGCGCCTTATATATGAACAAAGTTTTAAAATAGGCCATTTATTGAAGGTGCACCTTATAATCCGGTGCGCCTTATAGTGCGGAAAATACGGCATGTCAAATGCTGAATTTTCTGGTCGCTTAGTCTCATGTGCAGGGTACCTAAAGATGTGGCCTGGGTAGGTCATTCTTGTTGTTTGCTGTTGTTCTCTGACTAGATCAGGAGGAAGGTAAATGTTACTGTAGCCCCATGCACATGTTTTAAATGCAAATGATGATGGGGACAGGGAATAGAGGACAGGGAGAGCAGAGAAGGGCATCGACAGGTGGAGGCGACAAAGAGGGAATAAAAATTTTGGTGTGGAGGAGGTAAGTTGAACATACAGAATGGGAGATGATGCACTGATGGGGGGGGGGGGTTTGGTCAGAGATGATGAGACAAGAGGTCATACAAGTAGAGAAAAGTGGGTATTTTAGAGAGAAGGGACAGGTGGAAAATGGATGCTGAAAGAGAGTAATGGAAAAGCCCACTGTGAGGAACTAAAGTGGAGGACTGAGCTGTGACTGAAGCATCATCGATTACTTTGCGGTGTCACCGGGTGTGAACATTAGTGAGTGCTTTTGAGTGTGTGATATTGTGCTTTGTCGTGCGCTTAAGCTGGTGTGGGCACTTGGTATTTAACCAATGAGATATGGAACAAAAGTTAATGAGGCTTGTATGTGTTTGTACTTCTAATTTACATGTACAGCATAAGTACCGAAAATAATAGTGACATTGTTATGGTGATGCTTGAGTTTAATAAAGACAACAGCTTTTCTGTTGTTTCTATGATGAGTTTGTATCACCTGCTTTAGTCCTCCAGAATATTAGTAGAGCAGCCAAAACACTTCTCGTGTTTAGTACCCGCTATAATTGGTGCTAAGGAGAAGCAGAAGAAAAAAATACAGTAGAATTGTCTGTTGTCACTCGTTAATTCAAAAATAAATAAACAAATAAAAAAGTTTCTGCGCTACATATGTTTCTACTTGACATTGAGCATTCATCCAATGTTTACAAAAGCAAATATCTTTCAGCACTGGGAATCAGTGGAGCCATCGTTGCAATTTTGTGGATGCCAAATGCAGAGACTTTTTGGAGACGCTCCATAAACAGCAGATGGAAAGCTAACTTTTTCATCAAATATGTTCTTTCTATTTTTTTTTTTTTCAAACATAACGGAGGGAAGGAATGTGGTGAGCTGGTTTCCTCAACTCTGTAACTGATGACTCTATGACTCCCAAAAAGTAGATTGTATATGTAATATCCGCATAAATGTATATTATCTGCTGAACATCTTCCTACACAGTCCTACAAAGGTGCTGCTTGCGTGTGTTTGTGCCACAATAGCATTACCGCACAGCTTTAACAAATGGCAGTGTTACTCTTCCTACACACTCATATTGCCCACCCACACATTCAGTGATGTTATTGTCATCCATCCCCCTAAGTGAAGCAATGACTCCTAACAGGGCTTTCTTTTGTCAGCTTTTCTTGAGGAATTAAAAAAAAAACCTCAGTTTTGTAGCTGTTGGCTGACCCCCGTGGAGCTGACACTTTTAACTAGGTGGCCACTCATTGAAGTGACTGGATAAGTATACAATCTTCTGTACATTTGGAGACTTAATGTGTGAGTAATGAAAGAGATTTCGAGTTGCTTACAGTGCATGAGCTCATGTAAGAGCCATTGAGGCACTTATTGCCAAGCCCACACACTGCGTGCCATAGTGCACTTGTCAGCGTGGCCAATATACGACAGATTAATGCATATGATGTATTTATATATGGAAATACACCAACCAACTCCATCCAACCATGTGACTTCAGTGAGAGATCTTGTGTTCTTAATGACTCGATTATTGAGTTATTTTTTTTAGAGCTAAGCCAACATTCGTTCGTTCTTTGATTTGTGAACGAACATTTGAGCGTGTCGCATTGTGACAGTGAGTTCAACTCTCCGCGTAACAAGCAGCAGTTTGAAAGAAAGTAAACAAATCTTTAAAAATGAGGCTTCAAGTTTATTTCCATTCCCTACTGTGAAAGGAAACATAAAAGCAAGACAATCACATGATTTGTATTTAAATGCTGCCCATTGCTCAAAAATAATTCCATAAATCTGCTGTGCAAGATTTTATCACATCCTTAGAGATCTGAAAACATGCTAAAATTAGAATCTTTGAAAGCATCTCTTAAGTAAAAGCACAAAACCAACACTATAAAAACCTTTAAAATTATATTAAAATTAAAATACTGAGTCAAGCAAAAATGACTCGTGTTTTTTTATAGCACTGTGTGAAATGAAATGGTGCATTAGCCTTATTAAGCAGCCATTAAAATAAATGTTTCTGAAAAGTAGGCCCATTTACAATATGTTAAAGTCTTCCTTCATTTTTACATATACATTATAGAACTCTCGACAGTCGTTCTAAATGAAGTCAAATGTGTCCTATGCTTGAATATTGAGTCTAAATATTAAATCTTTGCGTGTGGCTTTAAACGAGCGAGACGATAATTATTGCAGTGCTACGCCACTCTGCCTTAATCTCGATTCTCACCATCCTAGCACTCTATTTCCCAGGTTGCTGCAAATTTCCTTCACAGAATCTATCTGAACTATGATAGAAGAGAAGTATTTAATTCTCTGTGATGGTTTACGGTCTGCGCTTTCATAACAGGCCATTTCCAGTGAGAGCACTGCAGTCGGGAGTGGCGGGTCTATTTTAAGTGAAGGGAGATAGCTATATGGCACTGTGGCTGTATTTAATAAAGCCTTCCGAACACTGCGCCAATCTCCATTCCCGGGGCTATTTTCTGGTTGGACTGGCTATGAATGCTTCCGTTTAATGCAATGTGGTGGCTAGAAGATGACATTTTGTTGCTGTGTCTCTTTGATATCCTGTCAATAAATATATATAACAATTAGAGAAGCAGGAAGGTCATATTAGGTCCTACCAGGTTGGAGTAAACCACAGGTGTCAAACTCAAGGCCCGGGGACCAGATACAGCCCGACACATCATTTTATGTGGCCCGCAAAGTCATATTTACGTCGAATTCATGTCTTTACTAACATTGCAAATTGTCTTCACTTTTAAAAATCTGTTTTTTAAACTAGAAGTTCTCACTAGTCTGATTTGAAAATGAATTATTTGTCAGTTTGTTTTGTAGCTTACGTTGTAGATAATATGAGGCGTTCATGCATTTTGTCATAATGTTTCCGCAGGAAACTATGACTACAATGCGGCCCGCGCCAAAAATCAGTTTGACACCCCTGGACTAAACTATTTGGTGTGATAAAACCAGAGAGACTTCAGCAACCTTAATCACCGTTTGTATGAATGAGAATAGAGCAATCACAAATTAGCACAGACATTCTTGAAAATCTAACATGACTTCACATCTTACTAGCTGCTAATGATCAACACAATATTTCCCGTTTTAATAAGGTTTTGATTTTTTTATTTACCCTTACTCACTGTTAGTGGATTGTTTAATATAGAAAAAAATATAGCATACAGCGAATCTTACAGTTGCTCTGCCACAGTTTTGAAAGTTTTTGGTGTTGTAGTGCTCCCCCACATGATCCACTGTTATGCATTTCTATCTATAAACAGATCAAAAACCAGCATTCCACCCCAAGACTTCATATAGCTACTGCAGTTCGATACTTCAGTGTCAGCCTTATGACTCACTTCTAAATGTTTCTGCAGAGCCAACATCATCTCTATACATGGTTTGCCTGTGGACCAGAGCAGCATGGGTGTGACTCTGACTGTGCCGCATCACTTGGCCTACCTACAGTATAACTGCGCAAAACTCCACCACATGAAATATCCATAAGTCAGGTTGGGCTGTGCAGATGCCACTGTACCCGATGTGAGTTCCTTAACGGGGGGTTGTGATTTGTAGATGGTGAAGAGAGCAAGTTCAGGGGAAGGTACATCTGTCATCTTGTACCCCTGCAGAGTGTAGAGAGGCATTGGCATTTTTTGGAGGTGGCCGAGCATGTGTGTGTGTGTGTGTGTGTTGTGGTAATCAGCTATCAGAGCGGCAACTCAGGAACCACAGTGAGCCAGACAAAGTTGGACAGAAGGAAAGGTGGCGAGTACAAGGGTTGCATCTGTCAACCTATCGGTTTCCCGCATGTGTGGGTGTTTGTGTACAGCGCCAGAGTCTGCGTTATACCGCAAATGAAGGAAAGTGGTGGAAAGGGCAATTGAGGATTACAAGGAGACGAAGAGGCGGTTGGAGAATTGATAGTCGCCTCGTCTTCAAAGTGCGGAGGGTGGCAGGATGGTAGGTCAGAGGGGAGCACAGCAGGTAGAATGTACATCTGTCACCTTCTGCTCCTCCAGGCTAGTAATACTCCAGAGAAGGGGAGATGGAGAGGCTGTATGGAGGGTTTAGGAACCGGGAGGGTGGGGTTGCATCAAACAGTAGAGCATCACTTAAAAGGATATGATTACACCTATTTCCAAGCGGCATCGCTTTCTATTGGTAAAAGCTCCAAGCAAATCACAGATCCTCCAACAAACGAGAAGTAGTGAGAGGATATCAGCGTTTGTTAATTTTGTTGTTCTTTTCTCATGTGCATGTTTTTTAAACGTAGTAAGGAAACCCAGGTAAGCAAAGCGGTGTCGAAATGAATTGTGAAAGGTTTACCAGCGCTGATCATAATTCACAAAAATTTTATGGGCTCATTTTTCTGTATTGAGCAATATTCCAATTTATTCTAGATGATGTACAGCATGAGGGGGCTGAGGTAGATAGATAAGGTCATAATGGTCCATCATTGTCAGACTGCTAATTGATATGATTTACTAATCTTGTTCAATTAATCAGTAAAAACCAAGCCGATTTTGTATAACATAGGGCCAAGTTGTTTTAGGAGAAATCCCAAATTGGTGCTAGCCTAATTTCTCCCTACACTAATTCATAATAGCTAAATAGAGTTGCAGTCAATTTTTCATTTATTTTCTTGATTTTGGGTCTTGAGACTGTTTGCAAAATGTCAGGTGAATCTATTCAAATAAAACAAGTGAACAAATAGGACAAGACGACAGGTAAAGGGGGGAAGAGGGGGTGTTCCAAGCCCCACCAAGGATGACATTGTCCTAGAAACTTATGAGTAACATCCTCGTGTGTCATGAAGCAGAAGAAGTCACGGGCTTAGCTGCTGTCTGTCGTGCGGGGTCCTCGTCTCTCTTTGGTCCACTGGGACTGCGAGCCAAATAGAATGACCCAGAAAGGCAGGACAACACAGCTGTCCGGACGTCAGAAAAGGCAATGACTCCGCTCACATCAGTCTCCACACAGCTTGTCTCTGTCTGCCTGAGTCATTTACTCAGCCGCCATGCTAAAGCGAACAGACAGGCATTAAATTGGAGGCCTTCTCTATGGGCTAGCGTTATTTATACCCATTATATGTATACATATGTTGTGTACGTTGGTTGAGGTACCTCAATAATTCACGAGTTGACATTTTAATGCATATATAGATACATGAAAGGATGCATGGATATTTGGGGTTAACGATGAAAAGAATCATAGTAATAGTAGAATATTCAGATGAGTAATCATATGATAATGATTCATTCATAGTTGAGACCACTTTAAAGAAAAAACAATAAAAACTCCAGAAAGTAACACCCTACTAACTAAAACTATTTACATTGAGGAACACAATTTATTCGGGGACCTTGGTTGAACTCCAATTTGTTCTGGGGTCAAACTATCAACGTCATGAACAAACTTACAAGTGTCTTTTTTTTTTTTTTTTGATACTCTTAATTGTCACACAAATCCAAAAGGAAATTAATTTCCATTATATGACTGCTTTGCTCTGCTGCTACTGTATACGGTAATCTTAAAACAGTGTGTTCTTATTTGCTTTTGCTGTCTTTGCATTGAGGGACTATAAAACATTCTATCATAAAAATATGTGTTTTAAGACGAACAGGAAATAGGTCATTCGTCTAAAATAAAAAGTCCATATTTTGCATAGTGCCTCTGGTAAATGTAGTAAAAACAGACAGAATAGAAATAAAATGTAAAAGAAAGATGGAGCAAGTAAAGTAGTGATTCTTACAATGCCAACTTTGGTTTGTTTGCAACATTCACACAATAAACTTGTATTACCTGCTATGGTTTTGGAATCAAATAAAAATTCCATATTAGCAAATGATACAAGCATTGTTTCATCTTTCTCAGTAAGTTTGAATTCAATATGTTCAGCTTCAATATCAGACGGGCATGGTTTAGTGGGCACAGACACTTGCGCATTGGAAATAAAACTAATTTGGTGGAGATTTCTGAAAATAAACGCCTGTGTTGCTTGCAGCGTAAAGTGTTTTTCACCCTTCTCAAAGTCATCGCCACAGCCCGTCTGTTCAGCTCAGTCAAGTGCGAGAGAAATTAATGTTTGTGCGACGAGCGATCAACAGTTTGTGTGTCTAGCATCAGGTGCGAGTCAAGTCGTTTCGAGATGCTCTCCAGGCACAGTAAACACATTCTGAGGAGTAAAAGTGAAAATGAGGTGACTGGTGAGTCACCCCAAAGGTTGAACAATGAAGTCCGGCTTCAGTGACCCGGCATCACGCCCATCCGTGTCGGACTGTCACATACAATGGCGTTTCCAAGTAAAAAAGAATGTTATGTGACACACTAGATGCTAGATGAAATATTTTTAAGGTATGACAAAGATTGAATTTAGAGTTGCGCACCCTCATTGGAGTATAACATTGAGCCAGCATATGCCAGCAAGCACTGAGCTCTATTGGTGTTGTCGATGCAGTGTAGTGTAAGATTGGCTTATGCTTGATGCATGTATATTCTATGCCGAAATGAGACATGCACCATCAACCTGAAACAACTTTTACACCCTTTTATCCTCTGCACGTGGCTTGAGCCCACTGTTAGTTGATATTCTCCCAGACGATAGGTGGCAGTGAAGAGCAGCTATCATCATCATATGAACAACACTAAATGTATAAATAGAAAACAAATGTATTTATTTATTTACTTATTCATTTATTTATTTATTTATTCATTCATTCATTCGTTCGCTCGTTTGTTCGCTCGTTTATTCGCTCGTTTATTCATTTTTTCATTTGGATTCCTTTGACTTTGTTGGTTCCGGTGAACAAGTGATAATTAGATTGCAGTCTTCTTCCATTATTCATTCTCTTTTTTTCCTTTTTTTTCTCTTTGCTTGCGTCTTTCTTTTTATTATTTCCAAATTCAATCTGAGTTTAAGAGGAGAAAAAACAAATGATGCAAGAAAAAGCAATGCATTGGTTTTAGCCTCAGCGGAATACAGAGGAACAACTCAATATGTCAATTGATTAACTGATGTCAACAATTCGGGTGTCTGTTACTACTTTTTTCCTGAAATAAGATGATGCATTTAGAAAATGTGATATTTTAAACAGGTAAACTCACTTTTACCGATGCTTCATAATTTTTTGCCTCACACTAACACATGCATTGATTTATTTACAGGATATGCAACTAAGCACTTACGTCAACACCACAATTGTGTTTTAGCACGACTGCTTTGTTGTACAGTTTTACTCCTCAGAACTGCTGAAGTGTCTGGTATCTACTGACACGTGTCTGGGGAAGAACTTAAAATCAATATTGTGGTTAATTTGTTGTGAGCGTGTGTGCGCGTGAGATTGTCTATGAATGTGTATTATATGAAAGAAGTTCGCTCGAAGTGTTTGCTCAGTTGTGTGTGTTTGGTTGTGTGTGTGCTTATACGCCGCATCTTTCTTTGCGAAAACCAATAATTTGTGTCTATGCGTGTCAGTGTGTGTGTCATGGCCACTTGATAAAAGGCCCAACAGCCTAATTGAAGATCTCATCGACTCAGTTGTGGGGTCACGATCGGTGTGCAAATACATTCATTCCATTCTAATTGCTGGCATCACTCATTGCTCTCCTTGGCTTGCAGGGATGAACATCGTGCTGTGAACGCAATCAAAACGAACAAGTGCAAATTGAATACTTTTACTTGCTATTTTGTAATTAACACCATATTCATAAGTGTGCATGTATCAAATGCTCAATATCAAACTTGAATGCTTGGTTACCAGACCATAACAATGGAATTTTAGCTAACTGCATGGATGAACCTAATAAAGTGGCAGCTTATGAAGATGGGTGTGACCCAACTTTGTTTGATAGAGCATTGTGTGTATGTGTGCGCGTGTGTGATATATTCGTTAGGCTTGCTTGGCTTCACTGCGTTATGGGTCGAGCATACAAAATTGCAAATGAAGCATGTGCACATCCAAATGTGTTGATCGGTCATACAATATGAGTGTGTGCCCAGAGGTGAGGATTTAAATGTGTTTGATACACACACACAGTACACACGCATATACGCACACATGTTGTGATGAAGACTCGGAGCGCATATTTTTGGGCAGCTCGTCTATTGTGTAAAAATTGGCTTGACAGTATATTGGTCTGGAGGGTCACACAAGCAAATTGTGTCCTTTAGTTAAGTGACCAGGTGGGATTTAAAACAAATAAGCAACCCTGCCCACATAGACAGTTACGATGCCGTCTAAGTACCATCTCAAAAATGAAAAATGAAGTACCACCATATGACCAATATTAAAACACAGTAGTTCAATACGTTTAATGATAATCAAGTTTGAGACTTTAGCTCCATCCATCCATCCATCCATCCATCCATCCATCCATCCATCCATCCATCCATCCATCCATCCATCCATCCATCCATCCATCCATCCATCCATCCATCCATCCATCCATCCATCCATCCATCCATCCATCCATCCATCCATCCATCCATCCATCCATCCATCCATCCATCCATCCATCCATCCATCCATCCATCCATCCATCCATCCATCTCATTAGTGTCACCAAAAATTCCCTGCCATTACTCACCCACATACCCACACAATAGATTCCCTGCTGTCCAGATTATTGTGACACATTTTCAGAATCTTTTTTTTTTTTTTTTTTTTTTTTTTTACAAGGAACATAATTACTTTTTCCCATTAGCAGCTAAATGAGAAGAGCGTCTTAATTCCAAAATACTGAATAAAACTGCAGCTTTATCATTGTTTGACAAATAATTAGTTTTCAAACACGGTCTTACCAGAAAACCTAATGTTGCGAAGGAAGTGAAAAACATGCACATTAATTTTTCACTGTTTGGATGTTGGAAAAATGCATGTGGTGATGGCGCAGCTATAGTAGACACAATGCTTTCCTGTGCTTTATCACTGTTCCCTGCTGTCTGAAGTTACACATTGCTTCAGCATCCAGTGTTTGCCTTGCCGAGGGTGTAACATAAATTAAAGACAAGGTAATGTGGTGCCTGTCCAAAATTGGTTTCTCGCTGAATTGAGCCAACTAAACTTGAACGATGCAAGAAAAAGCCAACTTTCATTTTATATTTTGTGTAATGCTGTCTCAATGCAGCAATTCCTTTAGTATATGATTAGATATAGAATTGAACTAACTATAACTAAAAATGAGGATTCTATGTACTTTAATTTGGAGTTGCTACTTTTTTACCTGCCAGTTCACTTTTCATTCCTAAATGTTGACTCAATGGTCCCACATTTAACCTCAAATTGAATTGATATTAACTCAGAGTTTTTATTCCTGTGACTCAAATTTTCGGTGTATTTTAATATTTTTATGACAGGAAAGAAGGTTATTTAAAATACCTGTTAGTGAAATTTCATGATGGCAACAGTAACCTTAACCCTGGAAGGAATAATTGAGTCATTTATTATTCCTTATGGATAATGAAAATTGACCAAATGGATCATTATAGCTAATGTTACTTTTGAGCGCAATTAAATGCACACCATGACTTCTTATGTGATACTGCATAGTGTCCGTATTAACGCCAAAGTACTACTTTTAGGGGGCCAACAAAGTAATACTGTACTTAGTTTGAAAACTCCAGTTTGGATCGGTAGCTTTTTGCTTGTGTCCTTGTCTGTAGCAGCACAAAATACGTTTGTGTGTGTTTTGTGTAAAGTATCTACAGCACATGAATCACCCGACGCTCTTATCCTGTCACAAGAGAGGAGGAAGCGAGCGAAGGAAGTGTAGCAAGGAAAGAGAGGATAGCCAGGGTGCACACAGAGGCTAATCTGTAAAAGTGTTTCAAAAGGTAATGAGAAAACTGGCAAAAGATAAAGAGTCATGCACAAAGCATTTACGGGCTTTGTGCAGGTTAAGAGGGAAACAATAGACGGCTTAGGACATCTCAGATGTTGGAAGATAACTACAGTGACCACAGTAAAAAAAAGAAAAAGAAAAATCAGTTTCACGCCTCTTGAATGTATTTATTATGTGATGCAACTATTTCACGGAGGTTAGCTTTGTCCCTGCTTGAGAGCTGCAAAATAAACTCTGAAGTGTTGTCATGAAAATAACCAGTAATGTGAAGAACTGTTGCAGCCGATAATGCAAAAAACGGAAAGAAATGTGAAGATGATCTGGATTGGAAATTTACAAAACGATTTACAGTGTAAAAAGTTTTTTTTTTTTTACTCTTTAGAACCTTGACGGGTGAAAGGATAAATTAGTTACCACAAATCAGTGCGGCTCATTCCTTCAGTACTGCTGCTTTGTGACCAATGTGAATTACTGCTGCCTCCAGTCTGAGGGTAGTTCCAGGAAAATGAGAAAAGAAAGTGAAGTCTGCTCTAATTCTTAATCCTCTGGGAATTTTCACAAACGTAGATCACAGAGATGTTAAGACACGTGACCTTTTAACTATTAACACATGCTTTGAAGACAAATCTTCTCTCCCAACAATAAAAAAAACCACTATTCTAACATTTTGATTAAATTTGAGAACTAAGTGAAATCTCACCAATGTCAACCATTAAAAAAAAAAACCGAACCACTGATTGGCTCAAAATGAAGCAAATAGAATGAGACAGAGGGAGGTGAGGGAAAAAAAAGAAGACAAGCGTTTGAAGACAGAGTGGTGGCTAGGCTGTGCTGGTGATGGATGACACTCTAGGGTAGCGTTAGATTTGATGCGGTGCGATTCAGTGTATTTATTTTGAAGGCGGGGTTGGTATACTTCTCCAAAGGGTGAAAAGGAGAGATGAAGGCGAGTAACGTGGGGACATTAGATTGCAATGGCAAACCGTATCTCCTCAGCCAACACACCTCCTATTTACATGTTTGCCCTTTGATCAAATATCGTGAAATTTACAAAGTCGATTCCAAAATTCTGATGAGATGGCAGCAAATCTATTGAGACTCAATTAGCATTTAAAGCAGTGGTTGTCAAACATTTGCCACCAAGAAACACCCCCAAAAGATATATTCATATATATATATATATATATATATATATTCCTCCACACACGCGGCCATCGGCTCTACTGCGTCTGTGTTTGTGTTCTTGTTTGTGTGTGCGGCCATGTGTGGGCAGTGAAGTGTATGAGTGTGAAAACTGGATTTAAGGGAGAGAAGAAAAAAAAACCTGAGCCAACTCCTGTGCTGAACTTTTCACAGTTGCACAATAGTGGCGACATAACACAAACACACACCAACTTCCCTGTGGCCAAAAGGCACACGCATTACACCCTTCAAGAAATTAAAGCACTTGAGCAATATCTCCGTATCCAATCACAAGTCTTAAGATTACGGCCGTGACCAATGAGGATAAAACGCTTTAACTGTGTGTATCTGTCAGATATTCAAACGCCCATGTTTGGCTAACAGGGCATGGAAATCCTAAATCTCCATAACCAATTGCAAAGCATTCAGGTAAATTAAATTCAAATCATTTGCCCATGCGTTAAGTGGCTCCCAGATGATAAAATGTTTACATTCATTTGTTTACAAACTGGGAAAAAGGGGGGAAATACATGAGAAAGCATTAAAGGTACTTAGTGCATGACAACTGGCATTAATTACTGTGGTCATTAGTGTAGTTGATAATCTTCACAGCAATGGTGAATATTTTACTTGAAATAAATTAGCAGATGATTCGATCATATATGTTGCTTATAAGAACTTGGTTTATCACCTGGCGTTTTGAACCAGATTCTATTTTAAGGCTATTTACTAAGGTTGTCAATGTATACTGTAGACACAAAGAAAGGAGGCGCACATTCACGGCAGACTAACAAAGGCATGCGGACAAAAGCAAAGGCACACGGAAGGCGTCGTGCACAATAGAATAGAGCTGTGATCACCAAAGGAGGAACCATAAAAGCTCACAGGAGATTCACCCAAGGCTACTCTTAACATATATGACTGAGATGTCGAATGTATGCAATACAACAAAAGACCCAGAAAATATCGGCAGTTTTTTTTTTTCTTGCCTTTGCATGTAGAGTGGTGGAGATCTTCCCTTTGTATGAATGGTTGTATGTCTCAGTCTGGGTGTATTTACAAGTGATGCAGGGCGATTAATAATGCAGCACTTAAAGAGGTGAAATAGCCTTCACTTTGGTGGAGGAGTGAAGATAGAAGCAGATTAGAAAACAACAATTTCATATTATTATATGCCATCAAAAACAGACGCTGAATACGTGGGTAAATTAGAGGTCTATTTTGGGAAATTATACTGTGCTCTCAAAACAATTAACAAATCTCATCCTTTCTTATTCAGGAAAATAAGCACTCACTCGTCACTTTTTAAGCACCCATTTACGAGTGCAATCTAGTCAGAAATTATATTGGAGTGTTCAAAATACAGGAGCAGAAGCATAATGTCCGTCCCCGAAAAACATCATAAGAACATTATTGTGCTTTGACACATCGTGGAACTATTCCACTACATATTTATTTTCTCAGTGGGCTTGACTCCATTGACAAATGGTGATAAAACATATTAAAGTTGAAACTGTGGTTTAGAAAATGCAATTTAGTCATATTAGGCGCTGGTATGCAGCTTCTCTCTGTTTATTTTCGAATATTGGTGCACATTATTTGTAAGCCCCACCCTCAAGATTGTTCTTTCTTATATATGTGGACAACTATTTTTATTATTTACATATTTTCTAATATTATGGCATATTTCATAATCCATCTGATACGTCTGATCAAATAATGGCAAGTCCAATACTCCATTGAAATATGCTGTCACTATAAGCACATTGTCCTTCATTACTGTATTCTAATTATGTAATGTTGTGATGAATTTGTCAGCCTGCCGTCATGCAAGTGCTTGTACATATTGATTAAAGAATACAATCAAGAGTCACCGGTGGTATGGTTGTTTACTCGCTTGACTGCTGTGCTGGCCGCGTGTGTTCCGTTATGAATGATTGTCTGTGTCTGTGTGCGTTGTGATTAACTAGCAACTACTTTTTTTTTTCTTTTTTCTAAAGTCAAAGTCAGCTTTATTGTCAATTTCTTCACGTCAAGACATACTACAAAGAAATCAAAATTGCATTTCCTACTATCTCACGGTGGAGACAAGACATATTACACCCGATCGGTCCACAGACAAACAAAACATTCAAGCAAACAATACAAAAAGTGAAAATATGAAGGGACATACAATGAATAAATAAGAGCAACTCGGTTAAAATGATGCAATTGTCTGCTTTTCACCCAATGTTAGCTTGGATATGCAAAAGCTATGTTGGTGAAAAAATTCCAATGTCAAGAATCTTTTCTGCTTTCACCTCATTCTCTGGGTTGGTGACAACAATTATCTTTAAAAGTATACAGAAGGACATGATGCTCTATTATTGGGAGGTGGGTTGAGGTGAGAAAAGAGAAGGGAGCCACACATCCAGACAGAATAAGATTAAAGAGGTCGCCAGGGGGCAAGATCATTTTATTGCCTGTTTATAGGAATGCGGGCCTACAGCAAAGCAATGATGGGATGAGAGGTGGGGGGGGGGGGTGTTCATGGGTGATGGTGGTGGCCATGGTAGGGCAGAGAAAGCATCTGGGGCGTACTAAGAGTGAAGTGGTGGAGGTAAGACTGCATCACTGACTATTCAGTCTAACCCAATGGCCTGAGCATTGTGGCATGCAGCCAAATAGGAAGTAAGAAGAGTTGCGTATGTATGTGTGTGTGTGTGTGTGTGTGTGAGAGAGAGGAGGAGGATGATACAGTGGGAGAAGGTGTGATTAGCCAAGTGCGAAAGGGAAGTGATGAGGATGAATGCCTGAGTGTGTACGCGTGTGACAATGACTAGTGGTGCAGAGTGAGAAAATTAAGGAGCCATGCATTTCTTTACAGACAATAGCCAAGGTTAGCTGCAAGGTTAGGCCTTGAAAGGTGACACTCCAGAATGGGAAAGGTGCATGGAAGTGGAAGAATGGAGGTTGGGGATATATAGGAAGAGACAGCTGGATGTACAGTTGGGAAAACACTGAGCATGCTGATTGCGGAGGAGGATAATAAAGGGACAGAGACAAAGGTGGGGTCATTGGATGGGCAAGGGGGAAGGACCAGGAGGGGGTGAAAAGAAAAGACGGAGTGGAGCATTTAGATCTCGGTGCAAAAGAGACAAAAGAACTGCAGCTGTAGAGGAAAGTTTTCATATTTTCTGCTCATGTTAAAATCTACAGTGAAATAATTGAAAGGCAAGAAAATAAAATGCACAGTTTAAAAATGAAGACCAAGGTATTTCGTGCTGAAGAGTTCCGCCCGGTGGAAATTAAATTATGCATTTACAGCAGAGTGAAACAAAGGTCTGTTTGTACAACAATGGTTGGACTTGGCATAGAATCTCTGGCATGGACTAACAATTGGTGAGAGAGGCTGGAGTGATCCGAATAGGAAAATGAAATATTGCCGGAAACACAGATTAAACCAAGAGAGGAGGACAAAAAAAAAGTACAGGGAAGATGAAGAAGACACAAGTGTAACTAAGTGAGAGAAGTCATGATGGAGACAAAGGGAGATAGAGGGCAGAGGGGGAGGGCCGAAAAGGGGAATGGGTAGCAAGAGATGGGAGATTTGGATTAATGAAACAAATGCAGCAGAAGGCTCTGGAGAAAAACAGAAGAGCTGCAAAGGCAAAAAAAGGAGATTTGGGGATGTATGGGGGTAGAATCAGAGGCAGAGATAAATAGTTTTTTAGATGTGCTCTTGTGCTGCCAACCTCAAGAGTAATGCCTTTTTTCCTTTAATTCATCCGCCCATCCCCCCTCCATTTTGAAACAGACCCCATACCGCATAAACACACTCTCACATTGAATATCTGCCGTGATTCATGTAAGCTGTCTCCATTCCAGTGAGCATTTGCCAGCTCACTAATAGGAGAAATTCTTTAATACCACGCCACTGTGGATTTCAAAGCCACTTACTTCCTTTTGCATGTCTCCCGACGCATTTGGAAGGACCCCGCGACAATCTATGGCGATGAAGAACCCATGCACAAGCGGGTCAGTGCATGTAAAATAGAAATTTATTTTTGGACATGCACGAAACCGGTGTGCAAGCATGTCGCTGTCTGGTCACGCAAAGCCCACGTTAAGTGCAGTATTCCCATCTGGAAGAGTTTTTTTTTTTTAGTGGGTTACTTTGATCTTGGTGCTTATGATTAATTACTGCGTGTGTCAGTGCCACTGAGGGCCATCAGCTCAATATCCACCATGAACTGCATCAGCGTGTTCAAAGCACAAGCTCCTATCTGTTCGGAGTGCCCACATTGTTGCTTGATTAACATTTTAATGGGCAAGGAACCATTTTTAGTAACATTAAGGGCGTTCAGAATGGCTCTGTGTGATAAGATTGCTTCGAGGCAATTATCCACTTATTTATAATAATAATAATGATTAAAAAAATATATGAAATATGACACAGTGCTCTTTTGAACTTCCCCCCGCTATCTGCTTCAGGACCATTAGGAATTGCTGACATGCAGTTGTTAGTAAACTGTTATCAATAAAGCTAAGAATCAATAAAAGCAACATAGAGAGGCACTTCTCGGAGTAGAACTACTTTCTTCACTTCCTTTTTTTTGGGGTCTTATCATTGTCATTACCATTTTTTTCTTTGGCTTATCATCCTTGATAACCTTGTGAGAGGGTATGCGCATACACACATGCACTTGCACACGCACACACACACACAGAAAAAGTGGAAGGCAATTGATTAGCTGAGGGAAGCTATGGCTTTTTTTCTTTCATCACATCTTGCCCTTTATTGTTCAAGTTGTTCAGGACACTTGTTTGACTTTTTGAAAATGTCGTGATAAATGTCGTGATCTAACCACTGGAATTTGGAGTGGCCATTGGTCGATAATAAAATACTAATTCCGAAATGTATGTTTAAAAAAACCTCACTCAAATCTTCACGTTTGACTATAAAGTTAACAAGGATTAATACGTATAACTCATAAACTTTCCCATAAACAGATGCCATAAAAATATCCCCATCCAAACACTAAACTCGGAAAATCCGAAGCCTGGCTTAATTTACATATAAAAATGAATTTGCAAGCAAAGCATCCATTAAAAAAAGGACGTTCTTGTTTCCATAAAATTTATCACGAACAGACTAATTTAAATGACAGTCACATTTTTTATCAAATTATGTTAATAATAATGTAAAACATTCATAGCGGATCTTCTGACTCAGTCTTTAGGGCTCACCTGCAGGAGCGTCGCGTTCCTGCAGCTCAAGTGGAGCACCGCCCGTCATTAATATTTAGCTACGGAATGCTAATGATCTCCCTGAATCATATCATTGCACGGCAACCTCCAATTAACCTCTCCACAACTCCATCCTTTCCCATCCTCTAGCTCGCCCCCCTCCCCTCACGTAGTTCAGTTGACTTTGGATCTCTCTTGCTCTTTGCTGCGTCGATTCTTCGTCTCTCTCTGGGACTCACGGCGCCTTTGCCTCCCTAACCCCTTTTTCATCTGCAACTCTCTTTGGCACATTTTGCCTCTCAAAGAAAGTGTGCACAGACAGTTTTGCCTCCCTTCTGCATGTGCGTGACCTAAGCCTGGGTTTTCTGCAACCCAGAAGTATGAAAGACACACCAAGCCTTTTGGAGTTCACATTCTCTCCTTAGAGATCCAAAACCAAGTCCTCCATTTGTCCTTGGTACATTTTTAATAAAGCCAATCGGCGATTGGTTGGATGAACCTTGTAACCTGTTTGTCATTTATTTATTTTTTTACCGTGCAAGGCAGAACTCCCACGGCATTCAAAAAAAGTGGCTCAATTGAGTTTGTAAAGGCTTAATTTAACTTTGACTTGAATGTCCTGCTGGCCATACATTGTGTGGACTATCAGATAAGAACATTTTAAAAGCCTCCGTATTATTGCCAGCGAAAGGCTATGGGCAAATTTGACATTTAATTTGTCCTTTTTAGCGCTTTGCCCTTACATTACAACATGAATAATTTCTTGTGACTTGGTTGTGATTTTGAATGCATAGACCTTTAGCTACACTCAAGTACCGTATTTATTGATATAACCACAATATTCTCATGAAGCAAAAATCATGAGTGATTCTGTTCTCGGTAACTCATTTCCCACAATTATTAAAATGCGCCAGCAAATCAAAGCATCCACCCAAAGACTTCTGCATGAATAAACAAACTAAATAATATAAAAAAAAAGGTTCAATTATGTTTTTTTTCTTCTGAGAAGTAGTCCAGAGTCTGGAGAAAAAAATGTCACGCTTATTTGAAACAAGTGTTTTCCAGATGGAGGCTCATGATGTTTATTTAGTTTGAAGGTTGGCATCTTTAATAAGAAAAATGCATCACAATGAAACCAAATCTTTCACTCGAAACAGGCGACAAACTGACAACCGTGTTTGCACAGATTTGATTTGATACGGCTTCTAAAACTGTCACAGCTCCTGTATTTTTCTTTCCCGGTTCTAAAACGAGATAACATGCCCTATGTTTGTTACCTAGCAAGCCTTCTCTGCTGAAATGATTTTTTTGTGTCAATGTGTGGCCATCCTGAATATCTGTAGAAATCCACACAACATAAAGCAATGTCCATGCTCGGTGAATTCCGTCTGATGCGCCAGTTTGCTGTGAAGGCGGTGTGAAAGTGGCTTTCATCTACACGAGTTTGTTGTTCGAAGAACAACATGACGTCAGTGATGACAAATTGAACCACGCACACCTCTGCAATCGAGGCAGCAAATACCAACACTGGCATAGAAAAAGGAATTAATGACATTGAAAGAGAGAGCATACCATTACTAAAAACAATCTTAAATTGCACATAATATTATCTTTGTCAAAGCTGAATTCTGAAGCTCCAAGACACAATGCATTCAATCTCTTAATGCATTTATTCCACTTCTGCTAATGCATGACACTACTTAGTCTTCCCTGCATCTCTACTGTTCATTTTCTGCTTCCCTCTCTTTTGTAGCAGTGATTGTGATGAATAGAGTCATCCTAAGTGTTTCCTCTCTTTTTGCATCCCGGGAGGATTTTAATCCCCCTCGATTTTTGCCCCAGCTTTCTCCCTTCCACCCACCCAATCCCCGTGACTCGGTGTAGAATCAACACTCCACCCTTTTAATGCAGATGCACCCGCCACTTCCATCCACACTTGGTCCACCCCCTTTTCTCTTCCACTAATCAAATCACGAGCATTCTCCCACACTTGCTTCCACCACCATAACCACCTCTTCCTCTGACACCCTGCAGTAAGCAGGTGATTTGCTGGGTGGAGGCTGAATGGGTATTAATAGCAGTATAGCCTGCACGTTGTATACTTTACATGAACTGAGAGCCGCCTGTGAGAATGAGCGCACAGCCACACTTGCACAAACAAATCCCCTTGTCGTTCGACAGCACTGCAGTCATTCACCAAGGTTGCGACCTCCAGTCACTATGCCTCATAACAAACGGGAACATTCAGGCAGAATATTAATCAACCACTGAAATATGGTGATTCGTGCCATCAAAAAAATAGCATTATGACCGCTGATGCATGATGACTTTGTAATGTTTCACTCCGTGACTTTTGAGGCAGTTGGAACCTTGAAGTTACGGGTAACTGACAATTTGTCTGAACTTCAAGGTGGCTTGTAAAACGGAATATAATGTCTGTATCCATGAGGACCCCAAAGTCTAAACTTGTTGGTTGACGATAGAAATAAATTATATTTATTTATATATTATTTATATATATATATATATATATATATATATATATATATATATATATATATATATATATATATATATATATATATATATATATATATATATATATGTAGCCAACAGTGCACCTTATAATCAGGTGCGCCTTATATATGGACCAATATTTATTGAAGGTGCGCCTTATAATCCGGTGCGCCTTATAGTGCGGAAAATACAGTTATTTTGCTGTATGTATATATAATATATATATATATATATATATATTTTTTTACATTTACATTATCCATAAACAGCTAAATAAATAAATAAATGAACCACTTTCTTGGAGCATTCAGCAGAGTGGCTTTCAGGCAGCTTTAGAAGAATTTTGTCACCGTGCGCGGAGCAGGGTTTAGCTAAATGGAGCAGAGCAATTTGGTATTAAATGTATCTGCATTACACCACTTGGCAGTACATGCCTTTGATTTGCCAGTCAAGATGCTGTGTGGCGTCAGCGGCAAAGGCTGTCGGCGTTCAAAACCAAGGCAGTAGCGCCGTTTAACAGGCTCAGTGTGTCGCTACTCCCACTTTACACGCAATGCCACATCACATCTTGGCAGTGCACGTTGCTTTGAATACATTTGTAAATGTCCAACCTTCATTATATGGATATAAGTAATACACACCTGCAGCAAAACATGCACAGAGTCGCAAATGTTGCAGATCCTCCTGCGGATGTGGGAAGAAACACGCTACAGCTTTTGGCAGAAGCAATGTTTAACACAGCCTCATCTGCTCTATGCTTTGCCAGCACTGCCATGGGACACATCCAGGTGCAAAGAGAGAGAGAAAAAGAGAGAGAGTGTGAGAGAGAGCGAGAGAGACAGACAGAGAGCGAGAAAGAGAGAGAAGAGGAAAAATAGAGATATTGGAGTGTACTGCCATTAAGAGAAGGAGGGCCGCAAATAGAGCAGAGTTCAAGGAGAAAAAACAAAAGGACAAGAGGGAATAGGAAAAGTTGGGTATAAACAAACCCAGAAAATAATTGGGTGACATGTCAATATGAAAGGTGGAGGCTAAACTTTAAAAAGCAGGTGTTAATCACAATACCGTACCCGTCTTGACACCTCAACAGATCAAACAAATGGTGTTATCGGCAGCAGCAAGTGCGACAGAAACGATCACAATAGAACTGGAGATGAAACAGATGTTAAGAAGGCATTTATCAGGAGAGCGCATCTTGGTGCAGTCAAAGACAGACACATTCAAGAACCCCTTTGACTTACAATTGTTTTCTTTTTTTTCCACCAAGTGAGCAGATGGAAGTGCATGGCCATCATGTCTCCATCTTTTGTCACATGCTGCTACAAGTGTACATTGTGCAGAACAAATTCAAAATCTCCAAATAGTGATAGTGCATTTTGTAATCGTCTATTGGATTTTTATCCATTAATATTAAACCAATACCTGAGTGTAAATGTAGAGTACTGTAGTCCTGACAATTTTCTCCACCATGACTAATGTTATCAGTGGTAGCATCATGTGGAATTTCTATTGCGCTCAGTTAAACACTGACCTCTGCCATGAGCAAACACTTCAAATTTGGGTCATCACCAAGTTGTGCCACTTAAAAAAATATCAACCAATTTAAGATTCATGAATTATTCACAGAGAAATTAGGGATTAGGCATGTAGAAAAATGCAACCTTAACAAAAATGGAAATGGGGGGGAAAAAGAAACCCTAGTGTGCATAAAAATTGAATGAATTCTTGGATCACACGTGCCCCACCACTTCACAAATGTTTATGGGAATTAATTACTTTTGTGGAAAGTACAAAAATATTTAACCACATGAGGTCTACTTATCATTGAGTCAGCAAATTTGCTAAATAAAACTACAGTGTCACAAGAAAGCCAGTTCAAAATTCTTTACTAAGGACCTTTTGGAGTCCGCTGGGTTTCATGCTTAATCAAAACAAACATTTTCTGCAAATTCTCTTGACAAGGACGCTGACTCAAGATACTGATCTCGAGTCAGCGTCCTTTGTTGACCCCTGTTAAAAAAACTGAGAATCTCGTCACACGGATTAGTCCTATTTGTCAATTATGAATTGTCACCAAGCAATCAGCAAGTGTTTCCTCCCATTTAGTGGCACAGTTGTAACCGCAGTTGTTTTGAAGTGGTATTGTGTTCAAATGGCTATCGCAGTGCGCGTCACGCTAGCCCTTAAGCGTTTTGGTCTCAAATCCTTTAATTACGAGGCCAACCGAATGCATTGTTGCAGAAATGCGGGCGGCGCTTCTACTTTTCCTTTCCAGTGGCTGTGCATCCTCACACATCCATTCATCTGCTCCTGGAGGTCAGACTCTTGAGGCTGACATTTCCAAACTGTCACACAGAATGTTGTCAAAGTGTGGGTTGTTGTGTGACGAGTCAGTAAGTGGTGCGCGACAGTGTTTGATGTGTTTTGCTCGTGCGTGTGTGTTAGGTCGCGGCAATTAATCGAAATGTAATCGTCATTTTTCTTCTTCTCTCCATCTTTAAACCGATATAATTGAAGAAAAACGATTAATGTAACGATGTGTTTTCGATTATTGTAGTGTATTCTTAATTTGCATTTCAAGTCATTTTTAATATTCAGAACTTTTTCAGGATTTAAGGTATTGTCCTTTCCTCAAAACTCAAGGGTACAAATATCGTTTTATTAATCATGACTACAATCTCAATAAAAAAATCCATAATCATTCAAACCTAGTGTGTGTATTCAATGGTTCCCCCCCCCCCACTGCCTTGAACACATAAACACAATATTTTTAAATACTTTCCCTGCATATTTAAAGCCACTTTACTGCAGATTACTTGCCAACACAGATACACACGTAAAGACACTTTGCCCTCAGTGCACACACACAGACAACACACATGCACACACCACAGCATGCACACATACACACACAGACACTTATCGAATTAAATAAAGTCAGCATTTTGCAGCCAGTCGGATGCAGGGAAATAAAACACCATGTCATTTAGTGCTGATGGGATGGAGCCTCTATAAATAGTCATTTCCTGCTTGGCTTTAATTAAGTGGCACTACTGTCAGCTGTCACGGAGCACAATTATCAAGCAGACCCATTTAGCCAACTAACCCTTTCTATGTCTCTGTCGGCTCATCCCACCATCGGTCTGCGCCTCATCTCTGTGGGCTGTCTGCTTTCATGTCCACTTTTCCATCCCCATTATCCCCTTTCCTCTGTTTTACTTTCTGCCTTCTTACCGTGATCAAACCAGACGATGTGTGTTTACCTTGTTTCATTCCTCCTCATATTCTCATGTCTAGCAAGCCTTTAGTCTTTTACTGTTTGCTTTGCCCCATGCTCCTTCTTTTCTTTTCTCTTGTCTAATCTGCTGCATGTTTTGCTCCCTGACAGCTTGTTTCATCTCTCTGCCTCAGTACTGTCTGCCTTGCACTCTGACTCTTGGAGGTGATTTTTCTCCATGGTTCTCATTCAGCCCCGGTTTGCACAACTTCCAGCATGCATTCGGGCACGTCTAAATTTGAGCGTCATACTTTGTGTCAGTGAGTTCTCTTTGCTTTCTCTCTCTCATGTGCGTGCGTGCGAGCATGTGTGTGTGCATGACAATGTTGCCGCAGTGTTTACTTAAAAGGTCTGGTGCAGTTCTGATCGAAGCTACTCTCTCTGTCTTCATCTGAAAGCTCTGATGCATGTTATTCCCCTGGTACAGAAAGTTAGAGAGCAAGAGGAAAGAAAGGGGGGAGGGGGGAGCCGAGAATGAACAGTTAAAGTGGAAAGGGGAGGAGGGAGGGGATTGAGGAAGTAAGGCCAGGAGAATGGAGATGGTGCATGTAGGAAAAAGAGAAGGGCATTGCAAGGACAGTGCAGAGGAATGAGCGAGAGAGGAGCTGGAGGAAGGAAATGCACTCAGGGACACATACACACACGCACAGCATACACCTTTGCATACACATCATCGCTACAACCACGCATAACTGGCCTCATGGCAGACTTTATGACAACAGACAATAAGTCTTTGCAATTTCAGTCAATCCCAGGACTCCTATTTGTGCTTATTTCCTCTGACACACTAACATAGTAAATACAGCGTGGCACTATGAGAATTAAGTATATCATTTGACAAATACTAAAACACTACTATATTATAGACCTAAGTGGTCTATTTATCAGCCTCGAGTGTCTCTTTCCTGAGTGAGCCTGACAGCCACTGCAAAAAATGATAAATGGTGCCACAATATGCTGCAAAACATGACGTGTTGTGCTGTATTTTATTTGTTTTATTGTCTAATATTTTGCAAAAAATTAAAAAAAAAAATTTTATTGTAAGGGCCAAGTGTAGGAGAGGGGGTGGGGTCCAAGCATATTTATGGGGGGGACTCTTTTACCTAATCGATCACTAAATATAATGGAAAATAAACTTACAGTAAAAGTTGTTACTGAACAATATACACACTTGAACATTCTTTGTAAAATACTTTGATACAATATCTTATTGAATTTTCTTATCAACAGTATTAAGCAGGAAGAAGAAAACGTGTTGCATTCTTAATGCTTACACACATTGAATCCCATAAAAACACACTCACGGGAGGCAAAGGTGAACGTGACTCATGGTTTGTCATAACTGGGGTGTCAGTGAATTTATCAGCCAGTGGACCACACTCTCTAAAAGTGGAAGGACATTCACACATTAACTCTCTCCATTTCACATTTTGTATGTGTGTGTTTTCTCAGTCAAGTCTACTATTGACACACATTTTACCTGACTCTCCCTTCCCTCCACTTATACACGTACACACACACAAAGATGAGAAAGTCCAATTATCAGCTGGCATTCCTCTCCCGGGGTAATTTAATGCATTGGGTGAGAGCTTCTCATTTATGTTTGGTAATTACACTCTCTCTGCTTTACACTCCCTTTAATAAGCTTTAACTTCACTGCATAAACCCTTAGATTACACACGCACTGGCACACACACACACACACACACACACACACACACACACACACACACACAGACACACACCAACACACACCTGCAGATGGATATTTAAACACATTGATGGTATTTTATGATCCATAGAGACCTGTATGTGCACAGGCACAAAAAACGGCTGTTGATGTCATAAATTTAATGTATGTATTTATGTATTTATTTATATATTTTTTTGGTTATTTATTTATTTATTTATTTATTTATATTTATATCCTTGGCTTAATCGCTCCTGCACCTGAACTACCTTGGGTGATTATGTTTTGTATTCTGGAAATGCTTATAATTGCTATTCATTATGTGAGTTTGTGACTGCCTTTGAATTTATGTATGTGTTGGTGTAATACGTTTGTATATGAAAAGTATTTAGTTTAAACAGATGCAGAAGTTATGAGTGCACACTTTTGTGTGTGCGTTTGTGCGTCAGTTTGAGCTTGCATATTTCCTCGACTCGAAAAGTCGTGACTTTCCATCAGCAGCAGACAGAGAGAGAGGAGGCGCGAGTGTGTGTGTGCGTGTGTGTCTGAGTGTGTGTGTGTGTGCCGCGACTGTCAATGGAACATCGAAGAGACCAAATTATAGCTGTGTCTCTCATCTGCCTCGGTTCTCGTTTGAGAAATCCGCTGCATAATCATCCAAGTCGTTCCCATTTGTGATGAAAATACAAACATGAAATTGCTCTGTGTTGGCTTTAAACAATGATGGAGCACAAAAACACAGATAATGATTCGGGCACAGCCTTCACAAGCTCTTTAACTCCCGCAAGCTGCTCGTCAAATAATTTCCACAGATCAAACGAAATTCATGAACTCCACTTTGCTTTTTACTACAATCAAAACAGCACTTCACTTTGACTAAACATTGTTGTCTTTATTGAAGCAGAGTATGGCTTTGACTTCTGCTAGCACTTTGTACTGGATTGATCTCATTTCTGGTCTAACCATATTCCATCTAGCAGACCTCCTGCATGCCATCTTCTGCCTATCAGAAGTTATTCCATATTCATCCCTTAAACATCTACTTTATATTTTCTTTAAACATTTGTCTCAAATGTTTTGACATAGATCCATGTGAGTTATCCCAGACATCTTTGATTTTAACCATAAAGTTCTCTTTCATTTCCTTCTACTTGATGTTCATTGGATTTTCTCCACAAAGTGAATTATAAATTATTAAAACAATGACCAGCAATATAAAAACTTCTCTCATTCCATAGTCCTTTTCAACATTAAAACTTTTTTTCCCAAATCTGTTGCTTTTAATTCTAAATTCTTATGATACCTAATGTTGTGACCAATAAGTGTTCCATTCATCCAATCTAATTAACAAATATTTGTTGTTCCGGTCCAAATATAAAATCTGTAAATTCATCCATCCTTTGCCATAACAGCTTGTCATACCCTTCTGTTCACGATAACTGGAGGCTTTTAAAGAGAGAAAACGTCGACACACACACACACATACACACACGCACACACACACACACACACATACACATTAGTCTCTGGCATTCAGTGCTTCAGGTGCAAGAGGGAATCTCCTCAACTGCATTTGAATAATGTAATAATTTGCTACGGTCCAACTTTCCTAGTCTCCGTGCGTCTCTCCATCTTTCCTTAGCCTCAGTACGCCTTTTCATCCATCACCAGTATCTTCATCATGACAGTATTAATTATATTTCCTGAGGCATTAAATATTGCATGATTTCTAACTTGCCTCTGTCTCCCTTTGTGAAAACACAGGATTCAACCTTGACTTTCATAACCCTTTGATAGGTGAATATTGAAAGGTTGCTTGTGCACAGTGGTGCCAAATTGTAATCATGATTGAAATGTTAGCGTAATTGGTATTGGCTTAACTGAATACATGCAGTGAAGTCCTAATGAAAGCATACACACTTACAATCATGTGAAGGTCCTCGGTACACAAAGAATGTTCTTGAGGGACGATGATGGTCAATTCTGTCTAATAGCATGCCTACCATTTTATCTTCCCACCGGAATGCTGGCATTCAATTACTGGTTTATATCCCGCTTGGCCTTCTGCTGCATATTGACATCAGTAGTGACAAACTAGTGGAGCCACCTTTTACTGTATATTTATATTTACAAGACAACTTTGGAGAGCGTAACACAGTGTTTGCATTATGCAGCACTGTTGAACTGCTGTCAAATGCAATGATGCGGTAGTATAAGTCTTAGATGGTTAAAATCAAAATGTTTGGAGGGAAATGGGACTCTAAAGAAAGGGCAGCCATTGAAAAATATGGAACTTGAGGCCTGTGCATAGCTCCAAATTAATATTATTTTTGTAGTGTGCCAGCAAGATGGATATTTAAAGCCTCACCAAAACTTCATACTGCATGTGAAAAACTTTGGACTTCACCAAGATGGTTGAGAAGAGTGCTGTTCATCTGAAAAATGTGCTCAAGTATGAAGTGGAACTAATTCCCTCCAACTATGGCCCATTAGGGTTCACTTTGTCTGGCTGACTTTTTTTTTTATTTGCTGTCCCCCATTCTCTCTCTCTTGGAATTGGTAGCTTGGTAAATATCCAGCAAACACCTGTGGCGCTGTAGTAAAAATAATTGAGCTTGGTTGCCTGTTTTTGGTTTACTCATCGATCAAAAGACACTTTTTAAGTCTGTTTCCATACTAAGGATGTTTAAAAACAGCATGCAAATTTACAAGGAAACGCTAATTATATTATCCCAAAATCATACAAGTTTCTTAAGAACACAAGAAGTTTTCAAATTAAACATTAGACACATTTTTATATTAGACCTGAAATTAAATTTGAAACAGCCATCCGAACAAATTTGCCGTGAAAAAAATTACACTCAAAATAAACACTGTACGGCTTTAATGATTTGCTCCAGTAGAGAAATATATGCTTGATCTTTTTCGTTGGGGGAAAAAAAAAAAAAAGGACAAATAAGTTCACAGAAGAAGCTGAGGTGACAATTATCACATTGAATAAAAATCTCCACCTCCTACACATAAATTTAATGAATCTGAATTACAGGAACAAATGAAACTATTTGCCTTGTTCTGTTCTCCAGACACAATGTGATTTTGACCTTTTTAGCTTTGATTTGCAGTAATTCTCAAAGTTCACTCTGAATGTATTGCACTGCAGGGCACACAGGACTGTTTTGTATTTTCTGCAAAAAGCAATTAAATCCACACGGAGATGTGTTTATACATATGTTGGCGTATATCTCTGACCAATGTTTATTTGCTTAATTGAGCAGGCATGTGCATTGAAAATTTGAGGGCAGTTGCCCAAGGCCCCAAAAAAGGTCAACCATCACCATAAATATTCAATTAAAACACATAATGTATATTAAACATATGTATTTCGTTCTCTTAACACAATCAACACTAAATAGTGCAACTATAAGCAAAATATATGAATAATAGTTGATAATCAAACAATGTTTTCTGTAAAATAGCGGTTCGTTCTGCATCAAAACTAGCTTTGAGGGGGAATTAAAAATAAAAAAAGGGCTCAATATTTTTTTTTTTTCTTTTTCACTCAAACAGCACTTACACTATACTGATGCACGTGTCCATGAGGGAGTAAGGTGAGTGAGGGGATGATGATAAGCCAGTGAGTGAGTTGTTAGTGTGCCGATGTGAACGATTTAGTAACTGTGGCTGAGTCAATCGCTGTATGTGGGTGACTGACTGATTGAGTTTGAGCAATTGTTGGGAGGGACTTTGTGAATAGGTGGCACTCTGAGTTAGTGTGTTTCAGTAGGTGCAGGTCATTCAGTCATTGATCAATTGATGATTCAGATTCTGTTTGTGACAAGGACAGATGGAATGAGTGGGCTACCTTGTGGGTGGTTTACTAAATTACTATTTACAAGTGAGGTTGTAGGTGGGTTGAAAAATATAATAATGACTGAATGAATGAGTTAGGTCATTAGTATGTTTTACAGTGGGAGTGTGATTAGGTATGAATAAATTAATTGGTACTTTTTGAACAAAGTAACAGAAAGGCATGACATTCCAAACAATGCTAAAGGCGGTTTGTTCTGATAAAATAAGTGTTATCATACGCAACGATTAGATTTTCAATCAACACAAATCTCCTTCTTGTTCGGAATAAAATCTTGATCCGAATGGGCTTGATATGGTCAGATAATGTTTGAGACGTCACTGAGTAGCTAAATAAAGTCGGATTTACAGAGGTTGAGAGTGTGCGAATCGGCGGGTGAGTGATTGTGGTTATGGATGGAGTGAATTAATTATTGATCATGGAAGGGACTCAGTCTGGCTGATACATATCTATCGAGTCTGTGAGTGAGTTCATAAAAACTGGATGAGTCTAGACGTGGATAGTTAGCACGCGTGGGATTATTTGGAAACGTGACAGATGAAGGTAAAAAGAAGATTTGGGGTGTACAAAATGTCAAAGAATTTCCCCCCAAATGATTTTATTATGGGCAGAAAGTCTACAATTCAAACCAAGTGTTATCACACAGAAAGTAGTCGATTACATGAGCCGACGGATGCTTTGAAATGATCTTCCTTGTCAAGCTCTGATACCGACAGTTGCTCAATATGAAGTATTACCTCTTTGGGATGTTAATACTGCGAGTGTGATAACAAATGGGCTCTTTAAGAGAAAAGAGAAATTGAATCAGAGTGAGAAAAGTAGGAGAGAAAATATGAAAACTGCTCACTTCTCTGTGCTTTTCCCAAGTCCATAGCGCTGTGTTTGAACTGAATATAATTCAAACAACCCCTGAAGGCTTTTATATTATTACTGCTAGAACTAATGCAGTAATGTTCATTTCCCTGCAGGTAATGGTGGAGCATTTGGAAAGGATGGCTATGATCTCATAGCATTTTATGTATGCTAAAACTGAGTGATTTGCTTCTTCTTGAGTGCAGCAACAATTTCATAGTGGATGCACAGAACCTTGGAAAGAAAGATAGGGATGGAAGGAGGAAGAAAGGAAAGATCAGGGGTCAATCCTTTAGAAAGTAGACCTGTGGGCGTTCCACAGTAGGTAAGTGGCAACGTCCTCGGGCTGTCGGTGCACGCATGGCAGACTCTGTCACAAATGGTTTCCATGCAAAGGAAACAGGTTGCTAGAGGTTTCCAAGGATTTTTTGGAATAATAGTAACTAAACTGTAGGAGCAAGTCAGGTTGCATGCGAAGGACGGCCAGGCTTTTGTTTGCTTGTCAGTCAACAGCAATTGCCTTCCATTTTCCGTGGTGCACAAGTGCACATTTTCAAACACAAAGGGCTTGGTTTAAACATATCACAAATAGCGGGTGCTAACAGGCTGAGAGACCTGTTGGTGGGCGAACGTTATGTTTCCCCATTGCCTCTTATTTTTGTCAGGAGATCCTCCTCGCTCTACAGTACTAAAAATGAATATTATTACGGGGAAAATATAGAACTATTCATTGAAGGTATCTTTTTAATGAATCTTTTGAATGAACTGATTCTGATCATTTAGGACTCCTAAAAAAAATGCAATGCCCTTTAGTAATATTTACACGGATTATAACATTCCAACTTTTCACTGGGTTACTGACCCTACTCGCCCCCTTGAAATATGCTTGGACCGCCAGGTGTCAGGCCAGATAATTGACTTTGGGGAATTTTACGATTTTTTTTTAAGGATACCTTTCCCACATTTAACCATCCCAAAGGAAACTGAATGAATATTCACCTGTGTTTTCTGAAGAAGTTTTGGGACTTTAAAAAAAATTGGTTTGGTTTGCAGACCACCTGATATTCTTGGCCACCTCATGGCTCCTCCATGGAAAAAAATTGTAGCTCCACCAATGGTCATGTTTTCACCATTCCACAACACATTTACAAGGTTGAAACAAGAGCAAAGGGATAAAACTGGGATTGGTCTTAAATTATGCTTGTTGGCCTGCAAACATGTGTATTACCTTTGAATTTACTGCAATTCTTTTTTTTTTATGAGTGGCAAAATGCTACAGGTAAAAGGGTGGACCATTAAAATGTGTTGCCTGAGAGAAATTCAAGTGTTGGTGCATTATATGAACATGGTGTTCCAACCATGTGACAGTCCTGTTGAAGCCGTGTGGCACAAGGCGTTCTATTCCTTGGATTTTAAATTTAAGTCCTAAGCTGCAGCATGACTCTATACAAACATATGAAGGTACCACTTCAGCTAGTGTCTATAAACATAATCTAAAACCTGTTGTTTAGTAAAGCTTCCTTTTAAAATGACCACAAAATATTCCATCTTTCATAATAATGCTTTGGTTTTTTTTCCATTTCACTCTTAGGTCCCTGCAAAAGTCCGAAAGAGTGCTATCTCCAAGTCACGGGATTCCCGCACTGTCAACTTCCAAATTTGTCAACCTTTTAGGTTCTAAGTTAACAGGTATGTGTGTGGAGGTGTGGGACTAATGTATGTTTTCGTGCCCATCATCACTTATTAGATTTAAAATGAGTTGAGGTTTATCGACGTTTCAATGTGGGCGGGCACATGCGCACACACACACTCACACACACATGATAATTCAGTCAAGTTCAGCAGGAAAGGTGTCACAAGAAATTTAATTCACCAGAGGCAGAAACTCCTGAGCTCAATTTTAACTCAATTCCAAATCCATGAGGGAATATGTAAATATATGCGCCGCGCTAGAGTATTTCAATAGCTCACTGTTCCATGTAGTTGGCGAGAACACCCACAACTCACCGTCAAATTGCTTTTAAAATAGCAAACTCATAACTGTACCCTTCTAACAATTTGGACACCAAAGCTGTAAACACACACACACAACCACACACATATTTCCAACATTATGGCAGCCTGTTCCATCCCATTTGACTGACATACTGTTAGACTGTGAACTTCACACCACCATCCAAATGGCAGCCACGTGTTATCTGGGTGTTGTTGGTTGTTTTTACATGATGACATAAATGAAGACAAACATAAAAAGACTGCATCTAAGTTATTGAATCGTGGCCACTGTGAGTAAATCGAAACACATAACTCTTGCGCATTACCGGGTTTTAAATGATTTGGATATGATGGCAATGAAGTCTTAAATGATGTTTGCGTCACGTTTCCCTAATGACAGGAAAAGCTGTTCTGGATCTCATCTCCATTAATGGAGGAGGCGAATGAAACGTGACAGCGTTCACAATGCCGGGATGAAAAATGTCCACCAAGGTGCGCACTCAAACTGACATGACATGAAGATAAACGTTCTCTAATTTTCACGTGTCCCTGTGTTGGGACACTTCCATTTTTATTCTAAGCTGCTAATTGCCACTTAATCAGACACTGTTAATTGGTAATTAAGCATTAAGATAATGCTTGCTGTTAAATATGTGATTGAAATAATGAATTGCACGGATCAAATCATGTTTATGTGCTCACATAGAATTAGAACCTGCTCTCCTTCATCAAGCCTCACTGAATGAGAGCTAAGCGCCTTTGCTCGTCTGTCTGTAATGGAGATGAAATGAGGGAAGACAAAAAATACAAAGGGGGTGTATTAATGTTTAACACAAAGATGAAATGGAAAACGATTCGGAGTGGGATAGGGCAATGCCTACGGGCTAAGAAGAGAGACAAGGAGCGAGTTGGAGTTTGGGGACGAAGACGGAGGAAATAATTTAGAGGGATTTAAAACCCTGGAACACTTAATTAGGTAGCGGTACTAAACTAACTTGGGACTCGGCAGCCTTGCAAGCGCCTCGCGAAATGAATGAATACATAATCTCGTGATTCCTATTGCGCAGACTGCTTGACATTCTCAGCAAAGACAAGAGGTCTTGTTTGAGAATTGGAAGTAGCATTGATTGAAGAGAAAAAACTGGGGTGATGCAAAGAACATATTTTATTGTTTTGTTAGACGTCCGTGTATCTACTGCATATAAAGTGGTGCATCAATAGAACACAATGTGCAATTTATAAAATGGTATTTTGCCAAACACTGAGATAAACACCTTAAAAAGTCTGCATAAAAGGTTCATTCAGAATGATGGCCGAGGGGGACTCTTGAAACAACCCGTGCTTTTTTTCGTAAAGTTAGAACAGTTTTGTTGTTAAGTTTGCCGTAAAATTTGGTGTTGATTTATCAACGGCATGCCCAGTAACTTTTCATTGCTTTTTGCAATGGAAAGGAGTAACACAAAAGAAGGCTCTGTACTGAATACACAAATATGATAGTCGCTCTGAATAACTTATTTTTGCCAGTGATGAATGTGTCAGAGACAACTGCTTTGTTAGCATGTCAAAAAGCCTTGCCATTATTTTTGTGTCTATTTTACATTGAATATTTGAATATTCTGATGTTAACTGTGGTGTGGGTCATTGTCTTGCTGACAGGTGGCTTTTATTATACTTGAACATATTTTAACAACAGTGTAGCCGTTGTTATTATGAAACACACCCACATCCCGAGATATTTGAATGTGTCTACAAAAACACATGCTAATTAGACAGCTACAGACACAAAGACTTGCCACCCCTGCACACCCCACAAGAGACAGGAGGGCTGGTTGGCACCCACTGATGGCGTGCTGAAGCCTTGATAGTGACAGTTGCCCAGGGCTGTAACACATTGTGGGTCCTTCACATAAGCAGATTGCCTTTGCTTGCTTTTAGTACGTCTCCATCGCGTTGTCTAGAAGTTGGTTTCATCAAAAATAACAAGACTAATGTTAGCCAGAATTTGGTTGTTATTTACAAAACAGTTCAAATGCATCTTAAATACAACATTTAATAACGATAAGTGGTGACAACAAAATAGACATTCAGATGTATGAGACCCCCTACATAGAAAAGAAATTATTATTATTGAAATAAATATCTCATTCTAATTCATCCATACGAAAATATGTCAAAGTGGTGACAACAAAATAGACATCCAGATGTACGAGACCCCCTACATAGAAAATAAATTATTATTATTGAAATAAATATCTCATTCTAATTCATCCATACAAAATATGTCAGTCAGTAAATGTTGGTTGATTTTGGCAGGGCCGCCTCCAGAAATCTTTCATAGGCATGGCCACAACAAATCTTGAGATGGCACACCAAAAATAAAAGCCGATTTTCAATAGCTCATGACAGCCATCAAGGGGGAGGCGGGCACCTCGAGCCGAAATGTATGCGTCAGACTATTAATATTACACTTAATATTTTGAGGTTGCGTAACGAAGAAATAAATCATAATGTGGAACTTCATTGTAAAACAGTAGCTGTGGCCAGTAAATTTTCAGGGGTGACCTTGGCCACCCATGGCCACCCACTTTTAGCACCCCTATATTTTGCTTTGCAATTGTGCATAAAAAGACCACCTATCAGTGTCACGGTCTTAACAGTGCCATCATACTGTCACCAATGACTGTTTAACTTTCAATAAACTCATTGTAAAAACCAGGCACGAACATTCCTATTTGATCCTTTCTATCTTTTTGGGTGCTGATTCAAACACAACTTAAGACAGAAGCGTTGTGCGCACATCTCCTGACACTCCAAACGTTGGTCTGACACTCAAACGCTGTTGACTGACAGCGTCGACACGCTTTTCTGACAGATCAAACCCGATTTACGATGCAGGCATGCCGTCTGCTTGTGCACGTGTGTCATTCTGGAAGCCAGAGACGAGCCAGGGGAATTAGGGGTCACCACTGAAAAGTATCGGCAAATACATATGTCGTCTAACTTCTGGGTAGTTACGACCCAGTACCACCTGGCCTCAAACACATGGCGGCATCACATTCTGACTTGCTTTTTTTTTTTTTGTTGTTCAGAAGGACTTCATTATTTATTATTTATAGGATTCGTCTACACAGGAAGTGGGTGTGGGCTCAAACAAAGGCAAATCAACAAAGAAATGTGGTAGTCAAATCAAATGAGTACAGATATCCATCAATTTTGAACACATTTCATCGCAATCAACACCACCTTCACATATTTATGAATTTTTACATATTTCTTCTAAGACACACAAACATCAAGTTCTATGCATTATTCGCTAAGGAACTGGCACATTTGTAAAATGCCCCTGTAAATCTCTCATGAAATATACAATATGGATCTTGGCTCATTCCCCACCCCTCCAAAATATTCTTATGTTCTGTTCTCATCATCAATTATACGAAAGCTTCTAAATCCGAATTCTTTTTAGAAAGGCAGTCTTTTGATGTTCTTCTCCGACTCATATGGTGGAATTAAGCGAATAGTAATTAATAATAATAAAGATGCCTAAATTCAGATTATGGTATTCTTGAAACATCAAACTTCTCCACCCCTTGGCAAGCAAGCCATAAATAAATTACCCAAAAATAAAGGTATGTGGAAAAAAAACAATACGCCCCACATGAATTATATTAACATCAACAAACATCACTCTGGCGTTACACCCAGATAGTGGTTAGGAGCAAATTTCAAATTACAAGTAGTCATCAATTAACAAACGTTCATAAAAATTGTTTCAACTTTAAAAAATGAACAAAGGCTGACTTAATAAATGTCATAAAATACCATGTTGAAGAGAGGTGGAAATAATGAAATGTACTACGATAAAAATGGTCACCATTCTAACCTTGAAGCTGCATCTAAGAGACCATTCAAGGCACGTATACTGATGATTGTCAGATATATAGAATATGACGTATTGTACAACTGGGAAAATGTTCAATCTGGAATCAAAGCTCAGAATGTGAGTGAGCAATGTAAAACAGCAAAGTGACAGGGGGCCAATGATTATTTCACATCAGCCTTCTGTACAAACTGCATGGAGATGAAGCGATGTCGTTAAATGTTATGTTGATGTTGTGCAGAGTAATAGTCATGTTCAAGGAAGTCAGCTCATTCATAACACACATCCCGCCGACAAACTTCTGTTACCAAAGAGCAGATTGCTCCATAAAATGACATGCTGCGTCAGCATTTTGACAATGATTACCAGTTTGGCATAAACAAGCAAAGGTGGTATAATGGGAGACTTCGAGTAACATCAGTGCAGCCGTCGTGAAATAAATTTAAATGGGCACCCAGTAGACCATCATATAAGAATTTGGAGAAGCGCCAAAATATATCCATCTCGTATTAAAATTAATTCACTGAAAAATCTTGTATTGCGGTCTGCACCAAAACGGTTTTCCTCCTTGCCTTGAACTTTAGAAAAAACAATTTTCCATGTTTGTTTTTCCAATTATTATTATTATTATTATTATTATTATTGTTGTGTTTTCATGTAGGCACTTTGGTTTGATGACTGGATGTCACCTTTTTTTATTTATTAATTTTACACTCTTAAAAAAATATTTCTAGCCTATTTTCTGCAAACTTTTAAACAAAGCACAGCTTGTAGCTAAAATACATTTCCATTTCAAAGGTGTACTATCCTCCCACATCCCTCATTAATATATGAATGCGGCAGAATGCGTCAAGTCAAATGAAACGCAGATTAAAAATAAACAGAATTAGCATGTCAGGAGTGTGTAATGCTTCTGCCAATCTTCTCCGTGACGCGTAAGGTTCGACACAAACTACGCAAACTTAAATTCGTCTTCACATCGTCATATCCGTACCAAAATAGGTAAAATAAAGCGAGGAATGCTTTCAATTATGCATCCGCATTGTGGAGTTGCTGGATTTCTCCAGGTGTTAGATGAAAGCAGGGCGAGTGCGTCTGTGTGAGTACGTGGCCTCAGGCCGTCAATGAAAGGTGCTGCTCAGGGAATTCCCCCATAGGCAGAGATTCTCAGTCAAAAGGAAATCTTGCATCTCTACTGTTTCTTGCATGCCACAGATGCGCAAACGCACCCCTATTGAGTCTCAAGGCTGAGGCTCCAACACGCTGAGCCCTACTTTTGAGTCTTATGTGTAAGCGTCCCTTTTCATCATTGCAAACACATTAGAAATGTTTATGCAGGCCTGACTCGCAGTGTTTAAGGTCAATGCAAAATGGATGTATTATCAAAGAATAGATACTTTTGAATATTTGTTTTATAATATGTTGAAAATAATCACATTTCGGTCAATCTCCTATTGGTTAAGAATTGGAAACTATTATTGCACAGGTGTCAAACTCGAGACCCAGGGGCCCAGATATGGCCCACCACATCATTTTATGTGGCCCACGAGAATAATTCGTGCATCGACGTGTCAATACGAAAAAAGAAATTGCCTTCAGTTTTTAAAAATAGAGATATCACTAGCAATTTTTGACACCATTGGTCTTTTTAAAATATTTGAACAGTTTTTACAACCCTCTGATTTCAAAACTGGTTATCAGTTTGATGTGTAGTCTATACTGAAAATAATATGAGGCCTTTATACATTTATTTGGGTAGACAGTCATAATGGTCCCTCCGTAGGAAACTGACTTCGATGAGGCCGGCGACGAAAATGATTTTGACACCCCTGAAATTGTGATCGTCCTGATTTTTTTTTTAACTTCATTGCAAGCGTGTTCCTAGTGTTGTTAATATTTCGCACTAAGGAACTTACTCTGAGCATGTTCTATTTTTCATCAGACATATTAAACAGGAAGGCTTTCATGGATGTTTTAGCATGGCTGTGCTTTTCAAAGTGCTTTTGGCAATGTCTAGAGTTCACATTGTGCGTCTGCGTGTGCATGTTCATGTTGTTCAGGCCGCAGGGGGTCACCCTTGTATGCAGCCCTGTTAACTGATTCTGACATATGTGGCATTGCATGTGCACAGTTAACTGTGTTGTTTTGTGTGTCAACGCATACGCACCGTACCGACGCCAGTGTGTTTCAATTACATTTTCAGCACTTTGCTCCATTTTTCACCGCTGTTCTCCATTTTAGGGTTTTATTAGATAGGATGATTCTTGCCTCCGGCAATTGTCATCGCAGCACTCTACATTCAAAGGCGTGTGTGTTTTGGAAAGCAGTGTGTGTGTGTGCGCTAAGTGCGCGTGTATGCTTATACTTTCTATCTCGGCTTCCTGAAATGTATACTAAGTCTGCTTAAGGTGGATTTCGTGTTTTCTAAGATCACATAATTCCGTGCAAGTTTTAAATTCCTTTTGCAATGCCCTTGACTCCATCTCCCACAATGCATTATGCTTCTCATAATTTCATGGATTCTGCTATCATATTGGACCCCGTATCTGTATTTCTGTCATCACACACACACACGCACACATATAACACACACACTCACAGCCTGGGGGCTCCATCTATTAGAGCTCCATCCATCACATATAACTTTAATACGGAAGGAATAAAAAAATGCTTACACAGCCAGATGAGAAATTTCTGAGACTTGCATGATCGAAACCTGCATAGACACTTGAACTCACACACACACACATGCACAGTGACCAAGGTCAAATGCACTAAACCAATTACGGATATCAAGATGCTATTTTTCTGACATATGTGTGTGCATGCATCTTTCCTATGTGTGCAATGATTACATGGGTGGATACCGTATGTGTTGTTTTCTAAAGCTGCCCAAGGGCGTATGGCATAATGCATGTATTCAAATATCTAAGTCGTCTATTCTGCTTTTCTTTTGACCGCTTTCAAAGTTGTTTTCATTTTCAAGGTTTATCCTCCACCAACAGGGTTGCTCGGGCTTTGCAGGGTAAACCGTTCTTCTGTGTATATTTTGAATGAAGACAAGGATACGCAGCCAAACGGCATCAATGTGGTGCAACACTTTTATATTCATTAAAGAATTGTATTTATAGCATGTATACATCGATTGAAAATAATGTGACTACAATCAAAATACTAGACTGTACTAATATATATATATATATACACACACACACAAAAAGAAAAAACACGTAGGTTGGTTGGTTGGTTGGTTGGTTGGTTGGTTGGTTGGTTGGTTGGTTGGTTGGTTGGTTGGTTGGTTGGTTGGTTGGTTGGTTGGTTGGTTGGTTGGTTGGTTGGTTGGTTGGTTGGTTGGTTGGTCTGGTGTTGAGTCCCTTCTTTTTAGATCCAACCATTTTTTAAAACCTGCATTGAAATCTATCCATCTAAATAAATACATTTATGTTAATCATCATTCAGAGAAACAAGATAAAAGGTAGTAAGATCCTTTTTTTTTTCCACCGCCGACATTTAAATGCTCATCTGAGGGACTTCTGTGCAGTCTTTTAAAAGTTATTGCCATTTCACACCAAGAAATTGATCAATCTTGTTCCATTCCTAACTTTTAACGTAGCCACAAAGGAGTAAAATCGTTGGAACCTGGAGGGTGCTTGCAAACATACAAGCATTGTTTTTGTCCAATAAATGTTACCTGAGCCCGAGGGGGGAAATTTGAGTTGAGGGATGTGCAATAAAGATGAGTATGGACAGGAGAGCGTGAAACATACCCAAACAAATCTATTATGAGCCATATCGATCCATACTGACTGATAGGCACCTTGCTGCAGAACTGTGAATGTTAGCACTATAGCTTGAGGGAGAAGGGTGGGGAAGAATTTCCCATGAGATGTAATGGAGCAAAGTATGCTCGATGTTTTTGCCATTCGGATTGCTTGTGATGATTAAAATTCTCGTCATGTTATGTGATTGTGTGCCGTATAATGCAATATGGACAGAGAGGTCCACATACTGCAAGCTGTCGACTTTGTTTCTTATTTTCTCCTTGCTGTTGTTCCCGCATAATTGTATGCCTGTTTTATGGGATTCAGTGCCTTGCACATTTATTGTGCCTACTCATCGGAAAGATGTCACAATTCCAATTTTGTACTTTGTCTTTGGTCGTCCATTTGTCCACCACCCAGTGGGACTTGCCCTAACGCCTCGCAAGAGAGGCAACAAGATGCCCGAGCCACCTCATCTGGCTCCTCTCAATGCGGAGAGCTCATCTCGGAAGACCAAGATTCTCCCCCTGCAGAGGAAGCTCATTTCTGCCACTTGTATCCAGGATTTTATTCTTCCAGTCACAACTCACAGCTAGTGAGGGTAGGAATGTAGCTCGAACGGTAAATCAAGAGCCTCGCCTTCCGGCTCAGCTCCTTCTTCACCACGACAGACCCATACAAAGTCCGCATCCCTGCAGACGCCTTGCCGATCCGCCTCTTGATCTCTCATTCCATCCCCAAGATACATGGTGGAGTCCAACCCTCATTGGAAACCAGTGGCAGGTCGTGCCTTTCAGATGTAAGCCTTCACATCTATCTGCCTTAGTGTTTTTATACCTTTTTCTTCCTCTGAGTATAGCCACAAGTGGTGTTCTAGCTGACAGTGACGTGAAAACAGCCACACTTACCTGACCAAGGAACAAAGGACAATACCTCCACTTCACAGCCTGGTTAACTTAAAAGTCATTGCTGCTTGTGCAATTTGAAACTTTCACAAAGAATGCAGATATTGACACTTTGACAGCAGTAATAGCCAAATTGCACTAAAGGTTTGCTGCCCAAAGAAACATCTACAGAAAAAGAAGTTGTTGACAGTGAAAATCAACACTGATACAAAGTGTAAAGACCTTTAATAGGGAACATTAAAAAAAAAAATTCTCCTTTCTTGTGGTATTTTGCATTTATATTTCAAAATAAATTAGTTCTTCTCTTTTCATATTGTTAGCTTTGTCTTAGCCATTATTTTATTGTTTTAGTTGGCTTTTTTATGTAAATGCCACTTTGATTAATTTATTACAATTACCACGTATTAGCTGGCCAACTTTAATGGACATTAAAGTGACTGAAAAAAGCCTTTACTGTATCATTTGTAGAACTTAAAGATTCTTACCTGAGTACTCTGACTAGCTCGCCCAGAACCCACAATTAGAAAATATATGACATTTATCATCTTGCCTTCGTAGTGTATAGAATTAAAAATAGAACAGAAGGTGTGCAAATCATTGGTTTTTTTTTTATTTACACTTTCTTGACTTCATTTGATTTGTTGATATCTCACACTTTTCCTGTTGATGTAAAGTCTAGCCAAGGTCATACACAACATATGCCGTGAAGCTTAATTTGCTGCCAGTACTATGCTGAGATACATACGAACCATCTGCTTTTATTTTCCGAACATAATACAAAAATGGATGAAAACAACAAAGATGTCCTTGTCATTCTTGAAGAAATCGATGGAAGTGAAACCGAACCGGTGTGTACTTAATCTCCCCCTTTGCAGCTACAACAGTTTCTGAGAAAAAATGGAGGGGGGTGATTAGTTGGGCAACATTTTTGGTAAATAAGTATAAAGACAAAAACAGATACACAAAAGCAATTGTCTCACAGCTATCTGATTCCTTATTAATTGGACGAGCCAAGGTCTATCGATGTTTGAGACTTTCTAACTTTCTTACCTCATTACAAACAATATCGTTCCAGTGTTTCATCTTGGGTTGCATCTCCAACCGTTTCCCAGCTACAAACAATACCATTAGTGTCCAACATTTTCAGTTAGGATTGTTTCATCTTAAGTTGTATCTCCAACCCTTTCCCAGCTCTCGAGTCTCATCAGTGCTCAAAGAAGACAACAGCGTCCGTTGTTTGTCTCTATTTTCTATATATCAAGAAAGAAGACCATTTCGACAAGTCCGGAGCGATTTATGAAGTATTCCATGCTGCTACTTTATAGCCTGTGCGCCGCACAAACGACTTAAATGGCTAGCTGAAATGAAGTACTCTACCTGGAGGAAAATAAGCAAAGTATTCTAGCTTATTTCATGCCTCGGGAGTGAGCAGCTCGACTCATTCGATGGCTTCACCGAACATTATTGGCTTATAAAATTCATACCGACTCTTATTGCGGGTGAATCATATCTCATACTATCGAGAATTTCTTTGCACGTTTCAGATTTGACCTCGGTATTAATTCAGTATCTGCCCTGAACTGAACTCGAATGTACCATATCTTCTATTGTGTGTCATCTATAAACATTTATACAGAGTATGGGGAGAAATTGTTGGGGTTTTTTAGCTTCAAAATCTTTGCTGTTCTTTCGTATGCAGCAGATGTATGCATCTCACAGTATTCACGATTGATTTTGCACTTGTTTGCCAAACGGGATAGCTTTAATAGAACCACTTTTCCTCCCTCACTTTCCCATTTACCTTTGAAAGGACGTATTTATCTGAATTAAGCACGAGTCACTCAAGTCCACCATTACAGGCAGAGATGTCATACTTGATGTGCATGTGAGAGGTGTGTGTGTTAGAGGGAGTGGACAAAGAGGTCACATGGATGATATGTTGTCATAGTCTCTCCACTCTCTCTCCCTCCTTCACCGTGCCCCTAGTGTCTTAGAATTGCTGAGTCGTGATTCTGTAATGAGAGACCGGTGACGTGGAGGAGGAGTAAAAGAGAAAACTAAGCAGAGTGGCTTGCGGGGGTCGCGAGGGGTTGGGGTGGAGGTTCAGGGATGGAGAGTCATCAGATCACCTTATAGGGAGAGAACATTCTTGGTCAAGGTCTTCCCTAATGAACAAATTATCATGCAAGGACTCGCTCTCCACCCCCTATAGGCTTGCATCCTGTATCTTTTCTCCCCCCTCTACCCTCTCCTCTCTCTCGCACTCTCGCTCTCCGCATTGTCACTCATTCACTTTGACCTTCCTTTCTCACCTTTATCTTCTGCTCTGTACCTTCTCTGCTCGTCCGGCTTGACCTTGGCTCCTTCCTTTCTGAAATCCCTTCCCTATTTCATGTTTACTTTCTGCCGCATTCCTGTTTTCTTTATCTGTGTTGCTTTCTACCCTTGCCACTGTTTACACCCCCCCCACCTCACGCCCTCCTCCTTTCCTGGTTCTTCTAGGCCTTAGGCAGTAGTCTGCTACTTTAAAACCTCTCTATCAGCACATCCCTGCAATAGTCAGGGCTGACAGTTACTTTCACTGCGGAATTGGCTGATTTACCACACAGTCACACACATGCACACAGGTACATCTTAAAGTGTAGAATTGTTCACACCTACGTTCCTGAATGATTTTCTTTTTTACATGATAAGGTGCTAGTGTGTAAATGATGGACTTCAGAGTGCCTAGCCATGTGGTCAAATATACAAACTCAAGAGATACGTTATTTAAAGTCGAGGTGAAATAAAATTGCTTCATCTAAAGTCCAGGGGTGTCGAACTCCTTTTTGTTGCGGGCCGATGGTAGTTACGGTTTCCCTCAAGGGGCCATTAATGACTTAAATAGAAATGGATGGGCCCTCATATTTAAAACACCTGCGTATTATACTCCGGTGCACCTTATATATGAACAAAACAAGATATTCCACTATTTTTAGCTGTTGCGACTTATATTCAGTTGCGGTTTATAGCCCGGGAATATTTGATACATTTGAATTTACATAAAAACAATGGTCTATGTTAGCACTCAAAGGTTTTTGAATAGGTTTTAAGACATAAGTTATACATAAGAGACTTATACATTTTACAATTTCAAGTAATGTCCCCATTTTTTTTACATACCTATCCGTATTTTGTGATTTGGACTATATTAGTGTGAGTTTGACATGTTTTCTTGTTTGGTACAGACAGTGATAGTCTCACAAGTGAGCCCTAAGGCATTGTGTCTCCATCCAATATCATATACTGAAGCACTTTTCATATCCTCTGCAGGAATTCAAATCATGCATTTTAGTGGCATCCTTCTTTATCATGGGGACGGAAGCAAGAGGCAGTTTTGAATCATTTCGATCATTTCACTATTGCGATGCCATATAAGAAGGCAAGTACAAACAGAGGAGCATGTATACAGGAAAACCGGAGGTGCAACAAAAGAGGAAAGGACTCGCTCTGTTGATGAAGCACAGCAGTGACAGACCTCGGTGCATGATAAAACATAACACCCGAGGGAAGAAAGGATGACTGTGGAAAAAGAAAAATTTCCGCAAATATTTTTCTACAGATCCCTCTCAGTTAATCTAACAATGTTCAACTGTTAACATGTTCATAGTTACTTCTTCTTTGACTTTTTTGTTTTTGAAATGACAAGGTTTAACCAGTGTACTTGTGATGCTTTTTTTTTATCACTGGGTACCTGGCCTTGGATTCAACACAAAGAAACATTTGACTTGCTGTTGTCCTTGTTTTTTTCTTTGGTATTATGGTTGGTAGAAAACATTTCTTTGTATTCAGTTCCAATTTCAAATGGAAGGGTAACCTCTTGATTTCAATTTGACCTTTCCATCTCCTTCTGTGAGTGACCCTCATGTCTACTGCAGTCCTTTATGCAGACCACCTGAAGAGGTTTCCACAGAATTTAGGAAAAATAAGTCAACCTACCACATTCCTCTTCTTAACTCAAATGAAAGGGCCTTTAAAATATCTGCAGCTTGTATTGATACTCACAATGCATATGACCTTTGGTGGTAGAATGATCACATACACAACATAATTCCTGCTATAAGTTATAATATCCAAAGCAACAAAATCTGCACAAGGGAGTTTCAACACGACTAACTACAAGCCGCCTCAGAGACTGAACAAAAGGAAGTTCTTCCACTGCCAAGCAGCTTGACTCTAATACATTAAATTCCCTTTCGCCGGCATCCAAACGTACGACAGCACCCGGATGGATTCAGCCACCTCAATCCAATTCATAAACACACAATCCGTAAGATGACCTTTGGTAATAGCACCCAGAGAATATGTTCCAAAATGTTGCAAAGCTCCATAACCAGGGATACATCCTTCTAATCAAGTTAGGTGGCTTTGCAAAAATGAGATGAGCAGTGTGAGCAGTCTAATAAATCAGTTTTGTGGAAAATGGGCAGGAGCACTCACTCCTTTGAAGAAACGGTAGCCAAAAGCAAAATGCTTTTGCAAGCACTGCCGTACAAAGATGCTGTCAAAACAGCAATTTTCTCAAAACTTTAGACCATAGCTTCATTCAAAGAACCATACGTAAGGTCTTTCTTCTCTCTTATCCTTAGTGGCTTCAAGCAAAAGAGACAAAATTGTTAATTTTTTTCTTCTTGGTCTGATTGCCCTCTAATGGATTCAAACCAACAAATGATCATATGAATGGATTTTTGGAACTTTGTTTTTTCTCAATTTTGGAGATATGTCACTTCAACCAATCTTGTTAATCGGTGATGTATTACTATTTTCACCTAAGACCTAAAAAAGCTACCAAGACATTACGGAAAAAGTTCAGACATTTTAGTATGCCACAGATGGAAATCCTGACGGTACTGCTCTGTCTACCTTAGATCAATTTGTGAAATTTGTATCAGCAACAATCTTCTACGGCATGTTAATATACTTTCCTCTGTGAAAACCCATCCACAGTTATTTCAGTATGAAAAACTAATAACATCCCAATCCCAAATGACCTCGGGGTTCTGATTCTCTTATAAGACACGGCCAAAATGCAGACAGCAGACAATGACGAATTGGTGACGCAAAAGCATCCAGTTTGAACATCATCTCTTAGCAATCACAATTCTTCTGTACTCTCTCAATATTCTTCCTTCAAAGCAGATTATTGCTTCAAACAACAATTCTCACACGGTTCTCGTTTTCCCCTTTTTCACTTCATCAGACTTTGGAAGACGAGCTGCCCGCAGAGCACTGTCAAAGGCTGCTCTAAAATAATTACACTGGCTCTCCGAGGCCTCTTCTACCTGCAAGCAAACAAAGGTCAGTTGGAACCATCATCTCGCATCCTGAAAACATTTTGTACTCCACCTTTGTCGCCATGGGTGGCGTGACACTGAGAACAGTTGGATGACCTTTGGCCCAGAGGTCTAGCTTCTCATCTCCCCACAAATTCTGTAACCATCTGTAAAGAGAGCAGAACTCTGAGCTGAATAAGGATCGGGGTGTGCAATAATTTGAGACTAGCTGTCGACAACCCACTCACAACAGATCACCACTTTAGAAAGAAATTTGAAAATGTGCATTTGGTTCATCTCTAGTTTTCGTCTCCATCTGTTACACTGGGTGTTAATCATAAAGTAAAATTACGACAAAATGAACATGCAAAGGATTTTCCAAAATACTCAGACACTCTCTCATTTGAAATGGATATGCTTGTTGAAAAAAGCGAAACCCCTGACTGTGAAATGGAGGTGGGATGAATAATTAAATGATGTTTTCGTGTATTTGTTGCTGATATGAGACAGATTGAGGTCTGATTTAAATCCCACCATGAAGCGTATTTTCCAGATAAAGGATGTTCATTACGAGCAAAGTACAATGTAAACATAGAAAGTGCTAACCGTCCCAATCCAGTGGCAGCCTGGAGGTTTGTCGTTTGCCTTTGTTTGAACAGCACTCTCTTGTTCTTGCCTCTGTTTAGCCGCGTATGTCTCGGCAGCAGGCGCAATTCAACATGTGTCGCTTGCTATGTTATCTTAAGAGCCTTTTCTCCCCGGGGCATTGGAAAAAGTGAGATGTGGGGTGATACCAAGGCCAGGAAATCAAAAATGAATACATCAAAGTAAGCGTGGTGCATATGTGGCATATAATGTATGTCAATATGTGCGTGTGTGTTGTCGCATGCAGTGGCTGTTTGTTTACCTCCTTGTGTGTGTCCATTGAGGTGTGTGTCTGTATTTTATCATGGCCCAAATGACTCAGGGTAATTGCTCCTTATATGGTGACCTGTCAGTTCGCATCACTGTGACTGAGCAAAGGGGCAAGAGGGGCAATTTATTCCACCTTCCTATAACCCTTTCTTCTCCCCTTATAACTGTGATTATGAATGATTTATGCTCTATGAGCATGCATGCCACAATGAGGTGTTCATGTGCTCAGGTAGTAATTCACCATTCTGTGGAAAATTTTATGCTGTGGCTGGATTTGCACTGCAACTCCATGTTTGGTAATTGTTTGTGTTCTTTTGTGCTTTATATCTAGGATTCAATGTGTGCATGTATGTTTACAAGAAAGAATTTGTTGAATTTTAAATTGTGTGTTATCCACTTTGCAAGTTAGTGAGGAATAGAAACGTATTTTAAATTCATTCTTTATATCATTATATTATTGTTATAAAAAATCCACTTTGCAAGTTGGTGAGGAATAGAAATGTATTTTAAATTCATTCTATATATCATCTATTATTATATCGCCTACCTTTGTGGTTGCTGCCTCACTTATTATTTTTCCCGTCTGCCTTTTTTCATGTTCCTGCCCACCTCTTACTGTCATTGCTTAACTCTGCAATCATGAAAGATTCTCGTTTGGCAAATACGGTTTGATCGTGGAACATGTGGTTTGCCGGTGTCTGAGAGCGTTACTGTGAAGCCGCTGGGATTTGGTTGAGCATTAAAAGACAGAAGGATTATTGTGTGTTTGAAAAGACAGAAAAATAAGGATTAACTGACACATAGCCAGCCCTAGTGAGACAGGACATTAGACATAAAAGGAAAGCGAGAGAAAATGTATGTGTGGAGCTTCATGCTCATGTGTCTATACAATATGTGCTATTGTGCGTTCTCCGTTTTATGGAACCTTTCATCCGTGGCCCAGCGGTAGTTGTAATTGGTCTCTGATGGAAAAGACCCACTGGGTTTGGCCAAACGTTGAACAGCGCCTTTAAATATTTCAGTCCGGCCAAACGTGAGGTCTCTCGCCTCGGGCTCACTTAGCCGGCTGACCTCGCTTCTGACAGAGAGCAAGAAAGAACACCTTAGAGGCACAACGTGACATCTTGAGCTGTTTTTCATACACTCAAAAACCTTTGAGATGGGGAGGGGTGTTATGAGTCACAATTGGAGCTAATGATATTGGGTACAACGCAAGACTTGAGTCTTTGAGTTAGAGTTTTAAACCACTTTTCTGACCACCAAAGATGATTAAAAAAATAATTTACTGAAAAATGTCACTTTTAACCTTTGTTCATTAATTGCTGGATTGGACAATAGGAAGCAAATTGAGTGCAGCTAAGAAAGGTATTAATTCAACACTACACTAAATATCAGAACATAATCTGTGAGAGAATTTGATTTCTCTTTTGTTAATAAAGCCCTCCTTTCAACTCAAGCCAATCAAAATCTTTAATGAGACAGCGTCAACAATAAACCTGCCAACTTGCGCATGTCATTATTATACGTAGCAGGTGATTTCTTTCAGCTTTACATTTGCTAGCCAACGGCTCTGCAAAGTAATAAAGAGAAAAAGTTCCTCTATTGAAGATGACCTCTTTTAGAATGAATTTTTTTAGGGTTTCTAATTTATGACTGTATTCACCCACTTGATTAAATTATCAATCAAGGTTTTTCTTCTCTGCCTTTATATCACCATGAAATCTTGAATTGTTCATCTCTACAAGACATTTTAGACCATTTAATGCTTCAATTATAGTGTGAACATTCTGGGAAACAATATCCCAAATGACGTTCACATCAGTTTGATGTGGAAGAACATGAGAAATTTGTGAGATAAACTCTCTCAGCAGTCTCCTAATCGTCCTAATACTTTTGTCTCTAAACTTCTTCAGACAAAAAGTACTCTCAAAGGTGATGGAGTGCAACTTTTGATCCATCTAATAAGCTTTTAATGCCCTGAGCAGATGTTTTTTTTTTGTTCCTTACGTGCAGCCATCATAAAGTTAGAGGTGAGTCCAGCCCACCACGCAAGCTGCTTCTGCAGCTCTGTTGTCGAGCACTCAATCATTCGCCAGCTCTGGGACGCGCTGTCATTAAAGTGTTGTCTAAATTCCGGGTTAGTCTGCTTCCCCCCAAAGTCTTCTGTGAACCGCATCCTCATTAAAGCGCGTCTGCCTGTTTTGCTAAACGAAAAGGGCATCTTATTTTGCACATCAGTGCCACAGCGCTCAGCATAACACAAGATATTTGTCTTGCTTTTATACCATACCGGCAACCCCTTTTCGTACATTGCTCCGTATCTCTCGTTTTTCTTTCTTCTGCCTCTCTCTCGCTCTAGCTGTCACTCTTTTTTTTTCCATCTACCCACTCACTCCAGCTTTTGTCCCATCCTCCTTATTCTCCCTCCCTCTCCAGCCTATTCATGTGCCTCGCACAGATCCCAGGTAGAGGGAAACAGATAATTCCCAGATTCTCTGTAGAGGTGCAGCAAGTAAAAATAGAGAAGGTTACCTTTCATGTTCAATTTTTAAAGGAAAGTCAGAGATTTCCTCAAGATGATTAAAAGGGAACACTGCTGACAAGGTCATACAGAGACGTGTTCACGCAGAGAGGCTGGTCCAAAAAAACCCTTTGGGATATGATGCTGCTTGTAAGATATAAAACAGCAAAGCAAAAAAAAAATGGAGAGGGGTTGAAAGGAGGGGGGTAAAGTGAGAACATGATTGTCTGTCTGAAAACGACCAAGACAATGTTTGTAGTGCTCCTAATCCCAGGAAGGTGCCAGAGTGAACTCGGGTTTTTCAATATTTCTCTTAGCAGCTGTCATGTTTGTTGAGATAACACAAATTATTGCCATATGCGTTGCCTCATTTCTGCATTCTGCATTATTGGTGTGAAGTCTTGTGAAGGTTTAATGTTTTAGCTTTAAGCCGTCTGCTATCACTAGAGACCAATTATCTGCCAGGGTTAAGGAAAAATCCCAGAACCAGAAATGAGAGATTGTGTGGGGCTTTGACACGGCTCCAGCAAATTTCCTCCGGCATGCTGTTTGTGTATCCTGCTGCATGTATATGCATGTGTGTCTGCATTATTAATCATTCGAAAAACTCATTAGCTGACACATTTATTGTAAACATAGACACTTTTACCATGTTTATGCTCCCCCCCAAACATATTTCAACTAAAATGTGCTAATGTGCGAAGTTGGAGGTCATGCACTGCAATTTGAAACTGTGACACCCCATAATGTTAACATATTCTGGATGTCCCAAGCACTGGCTAGGCTAACACTCTAACTAAAGCAAAAAACTGACAGGGTTGCATTGGGACAAAATGGAGTTGGCGTTTGGAATCTTGCATTCACAGTGCGTCCGTCTCCAGAGGCATGAATGAATGGCCTGATTCTCTCTCTCTCTCTCCACCTCACTTTTTCTCCATGACTTGTCAGCCCTCTCTCAATCTCTTTCTCAAGATTTGTGGATTGTGTCTATATATATATCACCTGAATTTCCCCCCGGGATCAATAAAGCATCTATCTATCCATCTATCCATCTATGCATCCATCCATCCATCCATCCATCCATCCATCCATCCATCCATCCATCCATCCATCCATCCATCCATCCATCCATCCATCCATCTCCTTCCTTCCTTCCTTCCTTCCTTCCTTCCTTCCTTCCTTCCTTCCTTCCTTCCTTCCTTCCTTCCTTCCTTCCTTCCTTCCTTCCTTCCCTCCTGCCTTCCTTCCTTCCTTCCCTCCTGCCTTCCTTCCTTCCTTCCCCCCTGCCTTCCTTCCTTCCTTCCTTCCTTCCTTCCTTCCTTCCTTCCTTCCTTCCTTCCTTCCTTCCTTCCTTCCTGTCTTTCTTTCTTTCTTTCTTCCATATCCAGAATCTCCGAAACAGCTTTGGCTACACAGTCACTCAGTTTTCAAATCAATTTAAAGACTGTTAAATGTTCAATATGTACAGTGGCAACTCGGTTTACGACCAACCTTGTTGACAAGGAATAATTTCAAACGAAAGTGTACTTCAAATTCTAAATTGTCTTGGCATTCACACGGAACGCTCACCTATCATCATACGTTTCACATCCAGGACTGGCCATCAGACACAATTCTTGGCTGAGGTCTGTTCTGTTGCTATGACGAAGACAACTTGATCACAAATTTTGAAACTTTTGACTACAGCAATCGCAAATGTCCCACTTCTCTGCGCCAGGCATCATTTATTGTTGAGGTGGACAGAATTCGGTGTGAAAGGTCTCTGCTGTTTGTCTGCTGAGTCATCTTTTTTATCACAACTCTCAAGTGGAGAACTGACATCTCTGAGACATTGGAGCAGGGAGAGAACAATCTTATCATGAGTCATCTTGACAGATTTTGATTAAACAGTAGCTCTAATTAATGCTGCCAATATATGGATGTGCATAAAATTCCTAGCTGTACATATCTATCTATACTGAAGGCCAGCAAATACAATTAAGCATAACTGACTTCTTTGTGCTGCATGTTTCTGTTTAATTTTATTCGGCTAGTAGTCACTGTTATTTATTCAAAGTATCCGTGCAGTACTCGATGGCAGTTTGAGATTTGGGGCAACATTTTGACTCACGTAGCTGCCTATCATTACAAATTGAGATGTAACATAGAAAGTAAAAAATATTGTGTATGCAGTATATTTTAGGCCAACTCAAACCGCTTTAAAATTGCTCATATGACGTATGCTTCACATTATGAAATGATAGATGAATTTTTTTTTGAAAGAATTCAAATTCATTCATTTTATTCTGACTCAGTTTGATCAAATATAAAGTGGCTTTCCCTAATTTATACTCCTGCTACATGGCATAACACAATCTATGTACAGTATTTCTTTAATGGTGTCATAAATAACCTTCATAAATGCTTCAGTTGTAAAGTATCGGAAAAGCTTGAAAAATGATATTAAAACAGTTTGAGTTTGACCTTGTGTATTGAACAGCAGCATCTGTTGTACAATTTATGTACACACCCTACATACATGCTACATCCTTCCCTCCTCCTGATTTACGGTGTACTGTTTGAAGCACCGGAATTTATTTTTATTTTTCTTACTTCCCTTGTCCTTGAGTAGATTTGAAAAGGGTTTTGCTTAGAAGTAAAACAGCCAAGAGAATAATTTCAGAAAATCTGCAGGCACAAGTTTATACCCTGAAATCATTGTTGTTTTTATTTTCTTTTTGATCATTAATGATACATCATTGCAGTGTGTGAAATCAAAGCCCTGTTAACATTCTATGACAGAATCAGACGATGCATGCCAAAGCTTTAAAGAAAATCTACCGAAATGACGAACTGTATCCCCATTTGTCCAATTATTGCCTCTTACGTACTTCTTTATCTCTTTGCAGGTTTCTAGGCCAGCTTTGTGTGAGAACATTTTAGAGCATTGTCTGACACCTCTCCCCTTAGACACAGTGAAAGAACATTTATATATATTTTTTTCCCCCAACCATAGCTCTCGCTGAACACCTGAGTCACTTTCTTATGTCTCCCAGCACTGCATTTCCCTTTTCCCCTCACCCCTCTAAACTCACTTTGTGTGCATCACGCTTTTTCTTCCTCACCTCTTTCACCTAATGACTCCCTGGAGTCCAAACTCACTCCCACAACTGTCTACATGTTTATTTTAAATCTCGTACAGGCTCTCCTTTCCTATCTCCTTAACATTCAAATGGATAAAAACAACACCCTGAGGGGGTTGGGGGGGGGTACATGTGAGAATAACTTCAATGAGGCTTCAAAAGGCAGGTGTGCATACATGCAGGGATAAGGACATAAACGTGCATACTATGCATTATGCTGTAGTGCTGGATGGATGGCCCTATGCTCAAGCCGCTATTTAAACTCTCCAGGGAAGATGGAGGTTAGCAGTCAGGACACATACAAAGACCAGTCCAACATGTTCACACGTCTTCTATAATTAGAACGAAGGTCAATGCAAAAACTTTGTAGCGTCAGCAGTTTTGATGCAAACACATTGTGTATGTAGATAATGATGCATGTTGCAGTTGGAAAATTGTGTTGCCCACCAAAAGAAAAATATGTTTGGTTTGATTTGTGTGTATGATGTTAGAAAGCAGCTTTTAGTAAGCGAGCCTGGTACAGCCTGTTTGTTTTTATTCTATTTTATTTTTCTGGTTTTGTGCTAATAAGCATAACCATCTGTTTTTTATTTTTTGACAGATGCATTCGTGTATACAGAAAGAAATGTTGTCATTCTCACTCCAAGTCAATTGGTTAGCAAAGAATTCTTACAGATGTTAATGTTAAATTGTGTCAATGCGGCCATGTCTCTTTTCCCAAAGCAAGATGAGACGCTCAAACACTGTGTCAGCATTTTAACCTGCAACTCTGTCTGCATGCACCACAAGCGCTAAGTGGGTACGTGATCTATAATTTATGTTCACTTCTTATGAGCATCTGTCAGGAAGTTTAGTGTGGGTGTGTGTATGTGTGTGTGTGTTTAAAATGTGTTTATGATAGGGGCTTTGATGGCAAGTCAATAAATGACAGATCTTGGTGTCAACTAGTTGCTAAGATGTTTGACGAGGGGGCAGAGCTAATTGGCACTGAATGTGAATGTGCAGCTCGGTAAATACTGCAGAATGAGAATTGTGTCAATGTTCTACCTTAATTTGGTCTAACACAACCTGGCGCAGATTTCGACCACTCTTCACACTAGTCTTGCACTAAGAATGAAAATAGAGCCTGATGTGTTACATTGTGTCCTTTGGACATGTTTTCAACGTCCTACATGTGAACTCGGTTGCCAGCAGCGGTTTCAGGGTGCTCATGGCAACATTGTTACTAAGGCTTCGGTAGAAGACAGAGGAAGTGCATCCAAAGTGGAAATTGTTTTTTCCTTTTGTACTCTGAGAACATTAAGTTGACCTGAGAGTCATTTTAAAGCATCGATTTAGTCTTGAGATGTTTGCTTCTCAAACATATTACTTGAGTAACCATGGTACCTATCTTGCGATCATGAAACATTTTATTTTATATTATTTATATTGTTTCTGTTTCCATGTTCCGGTTTGCTATGGATAAATATATTTTCCAGGCACCATCAAAGTAACCTGAAATGGATATTGTTGAAGTTAGTGTTTAGCAATATTCCAAAAATTCCAGAACTACAAGAATTATAGCAGATGATTTCTCACACACATTAATTACACACAGACGTTGAAAAAAATCTTCACCACAGCGCCATCGGATGGATTTAGTGGGGCACTACCTTGTTTGCCCCTTTGCATGTCGCCTACTGTTTGCAACCTATGATGATGATGATAAATGATGATGATGTTCCCTTGAGGTCTGTGCATAGGTTCGCGTGCATATGCATATGTGTGCATGTTGTATGTGAAAAAGACAGCCAGAGTAAGAAATACAGACACATATTCCCTAGATGCAAATATAGCCGACTATAAAAGGCATAACCGCACAACATAACATGTCCGGAAGGCTCCAATAGAACACAACTTGAAGACGAGTAACCTTGCCTGGAAAACAAGCGTGCACGCTTGTGTTCGTTCATATATGCAAAATAGGTGAATTATTCATTTTATCATGTATTTATAATATCAATTAATTATTAAAAGCAGTAATGCAGGGATGCAGTTGCAATTAGAAGCAAAACATTTTCGCTGTTTTTGTAGTTCTCCCTCGCTTGTTATCATGTGTTGTTGTTTTTTTTCATTGCTTTCCGCATTGTTAAACAGCACGCAATTTTTATGATAATATTGTACGTTGTGTGTGTATTGATGTTCAACCAGCTTCCAGAAATATATCCACACATGCTGAACCTGTACACAATAAGTTTTCAATCTCGGGCAGGGAGTTGGATGTTGTACCACTCTGTCCACTATCGCAGAAACGCTCTCTCTTTCTCTCTCACGCACACACACACACACACTCACGAAGGTACAGAGTTATTCATCTGTCTGGAGGAGGTCAAGTTTTGAGTTATGCCAGGATCTCCTGGGCAGGCCACAACAACCTTAAGCGTGGGTGGTCCAAATGATTGTGTGTGCATGTGTGCGCTTGTGTGTGCATGTGTCAAGAGGACAGGGGCAGAAATGTAATGAGTGTGTGGGGCTCTCGCAGGGCAGTTAAGGTGGAAAGGGGAAAGCACAAGGTCTGAGAAGAGATACAGCGGTTCAGCTCAGCCTGTGTGATCGCTTGGAGAAATGTCTAATGAAATGGAGAGCTGCAGCATTTCATATTAGAGAGGCTGAGAGCCTTTCCGAGGTCAATAACAAGTCAGTAAGAATACCTACATAGGACTAGGTTAGTGCAAAGGGTTACTCATGATGTATTTAATGTGCAGATTTAGAAGGACATTGGTGTGCATGTATGGATATCCATCGGTGTGGGGGGGTGTCCTGGCAACAGCAGAGGGGCAGATGCTGCCGGCACTGCAGGCCTACTGCTTTACAGCCTTCTGCGGAAATGTTTCAGTGCCAACCTGAGCTCTCATCCACAACCAATCATCACAGTGTAACTGAGCACACACCGGTCGTGTACACACTGGAACTACAAAATTATTATATTCTGTTTGATCATAGTCTGATTACTGAAAACAGACTTTTGACAGCATGCAGTTCAAAAACTATAAACCGGTTGCAGCATTTTTTTGGGGGGGCTTCTCTCCTGCCTCTGATATCATGGCATGTAATCTCATTGTAATAGTAATGCATTCTAATGTATTTTTATTATTATTATTTTTATTATTATTATCATTATTCGTTCAGTTTGCAGTGTACCACGAAACTCTGAGACGCTTCCAATTCGTTCTGATTTGTGAAACAAACGACCCCATTTGAAATCAAAGGAAGAAAAAAAATAGTTTTGCCGACATCAAAAACTTTTCTTATGTACGTATACAGGCAATGTTTTAACTAACCCATCCCGCCAACTCTTGAAACGCTCTTCAATTCAATAAATAATCACAAGTTCTTATTAAAACTAGTGAAATGTGAGCTCTTGAGGTCTCGCAAGTAAACATTCTAAACTTTAGAATAAAAGTTAACAGTATTACACGACGTCATACACGATGGCTGTTTGAAAGCCCAAGTTTTATGCCACAATGAATGACAGTCTTTTTATTTGTATTTTTTTGTACACTCTAATGAAGTGTACCACTGTCCACTATAAGAAATCAGCATGCAGAATAGTACAGGGGACTCCCTAATGAGGAACAAGCCGAATAAATGGAATGTATATGTTGAGTGACTTTTCATTGAGGTGCAATACACAGTGTTGCTGCAATTAGGAGAGGAAGGTTGAAACACACTCGCGCCCTCACACCAGCCGGGGGGGCTGCCTAAAGCGACATTCGGGCATATTTTATGAGAAGCAATTCAAAGCATTTAAACATCAGAGCTACTGCCGCATGTGAAACTTCCCTCAACAAACTGCCCAAACCTACGATATATTTTACTGACCGCCTTTTTCTACTGTCCTCTTCTTTTTTTTATGAGTCCTATCAGCTGTCATTTTCCGGAGAGGTCGAACTCGATCCGAGCATGTCTGTTGGCCATATCACATCGTCTTGTCCAATATGAGGCTGTCACTTGCCTGCTGCTGCAGCCTCGATCACTTTACAGGACTCCATCAAGAATTGAGGAGGGTGCACTGTCACCAAAGAACACCCACCATGTCAGTATTAAGACGTCTACATTACCCGTCAGTCAATTACATTCATTTTCCCACAGTGATAAAATTGGAAAAATTTCTACTGTAATCACCAATTCACAATCCCACTTTAATGCATTATTGAACATTTTAGGGCTTGTTATAGCAGATAGAATAGTTACATTGGAGCAAAGTGATTATTGAAAAGAACTGCCCTTCTGTAAGGCAGTCAATATTTTATTCGTACTTTGCTATGTGACCAGTCTGGGGACATTTTGTTTTGCTATTTGCCAAACAGTTCAATTAAGAGCTATACAAATAAACTTGATTTAACTTGGCTTGATAAAGTGCAAGCAGAGCTGTATAAGTTGGTCCGTCTGTTTGCATGTTTTTCTTCCAGAGCTGCTTTTCGATTGGTAGCATTTGCATATTGGCCAAAAAAAAATAAAAAATGACACTGACACTCTTATGCAGTCACAATTCAGGTAGGTTAGGTGAGGTCAGGTTACTAGTTTGCTTATTTGTGAGGAGGAGTGCGCAAACCAACCAATGTCTGTGAAATGCTGTGCAGTGACAAAAAGATTCGCCTTAATGAGAAAACTCAGGCATATGAAAAAAGTAATTGTCTCAGAAGGTGTGCAATTTAAGGTTGAAGCAAATTAAGACTGTTGGACCTTGGCGAATGTCTGCACTTCACTGTTCAAGACGTAATGCTTCTTTATCTCGTCTTTTTCCGACAACAAATTACAATTATCAATAGTGTTGCTTAAATGTGGCAAGACACTGATGAACTGATTCATTGATTCATTCATCTGACTGAACATGTAGCGTGAGTTCATCTGCGTCACAAGTGATAAAGTTAGTGGTTGTCTGTAACCTGTGATTGACTGATGACCAGTCAAAAGGCGAGAAACTAAAAATCATTTTCCAGGAGAGAAGCATTTGAAAATATAAGTTTTTTGACAAAAGCCAGTCAGAATGAACGATAACAAAGAGGCATGGACGATAGCAGGAAGGGGAGAGTGGATGGAAAATATGAGGGAAGATGAGAGGCACCTCACAGCGGATGCTGATGACAAACTTGCAAGAAGAGGAGGATGTGCGTGAAACAGAAGGCGAGGTGGAAGACTGAGAGAGGTAGACGGATCACAACTGAGCTAAGAAGAGCCAACAGCTGTGAGAGCGCAATTTGATCCTGTGGGGCCCACACACACCCCACCCCCCCACCCCCGTGTGTGTCTGTGTGTGTGTGCGTGTGTGTGTGCGTGTATGCAAAAATGCGCAGGGGCACAAACACATGCTCACCCGATCGAAAAAGAGCCACATTACACATGAAATATTAATGGGGCAAAGCAATCAGCAAAAATGGAGATGGAGGAGACAGCGAGTAGGGCCGCGGGTGAAGACAGGTGGCAACGTTAAAAAGAGAAGGATGAAACCGATGTGTCTCCTTACGGTCCTGGGGTGACATGTAGACTATCGGCAAATTGATAGGCATTTTCAATAACCACTAGCATCATCAACTTGCACACTTCACAACATCAGGTGAGCTGGCATCATCGAAAATAATAGTACAAACATGTCACAGCAAGAAGTAATAATATAAAAAAATCAAATGGCACAATTTAGCTGTTTAAAACAAAAATCAGTGAAAAGAAATTAGACAGCCAGAATGTTCTTGCTGTGTCTCTTAATTAGCTTAAAATTGTCTTAGTTAGCACAGTGCAAAAATATGACATCAACAAAGAGACCCTGCATGCTCAAAGTTGTGGCAGAATGAATTGTGGCTGCCCATAATGCCATGAGCATCTGACGGTTCCTGGCCGAGAAGAACTTTGCCATATCAACCTTGCTACTTACCCCACATGAGGTCAAGTGATTTTTTTTTTTTCCTCCTGGTTTAAAAGTTCATTGAGGGCATCAGTGAGACCTGTTTGGAAGATATGGATGACATCAAAATGTCTGTGGCATCTGAGCTATGGAGGATCCAGGAAGGATGGGGGTGAACTTTTTCTGACACGTCTCATATTTTTATAGCAGCAAAATTTCAAATGCATTTTCCTCATTATCCTTAAATTTGATGAAAGTGGGAAGCGACTTTGCAACAATGTGAAACATTTGGTCCCAGGATTACAACAGTTGACAATCTCTGCCCTGAAGAACGGTGACAAATACATTTTCAAGTTGATAAAAATCAGGCATACATCAAACATCAATAGAAATAAGAACTCAGTGTATGTGTGTGTGTGTCTGTGTGTGTGTGTATAATAGAGAGTGCATCAGTGTGTTAATTCATGATGATGAAGCACTAACAGTCAGGTGTGTTTGTTCACTTACGCTCCTTACTGCCCCTTAAAAGCTTTGAGTAATAACGCCATCAATCAGCGGCCCCGGCACCAACATGTGTGAGTGTGACAGAAAGGTCAAAAACACGGAGAGGTTGTGGAGAGAACCGGCCGTATCGCTCCACCGCAGGAGTTTAATCAGAGGGAAAAAATATGGCGGCCTGTTCACGCACTGGCGTACACACAAACGGTGAGGACATGAGCATGTGTGGAGAACATGCATTAGTGCGCAGCAGTGGCTCGCCTCTAATGAAGAGAGGAAACATTGTGGAGCAGAGTGTCGAGGCAGGTGTGATGAGAAAAGAAGCAAATAATGAGATCAGAGCTCCCAAGATTACAACACTTTCATTGCACTTCTTAATCTGCTCAACCGACTTTTCTTTATCGTAGAGGATCATCTTCCCACCTTTAATTTCCTGAACTGTATGGCTGAGGCTTTGGGTCATTGTGGTACGGTCAATATATAACTTCCAATGTCAGATGGTGTAGTGTTGTTCTCTTTTGGTGAAATTTTGTGGAATAATAAAAGCTAGCGAAGTGAGTGGCAAGCAGCCTGCACCTAAGAAAGTGCCAATTGATTGGCAAGAGCCATCAAATTTCTTTTTAAAAGAAATTTATTAGGCAAAAATGACTCCACACACAGTTGCAATTTTTATTGATCAATTTTTAACAAACCAGCTGCTGTTTTAAACAATAAATTGCTCCTGTGGTTTTGACGTCATATTGTCTCATACTGTAAAATCTGACTAATATTTAGTTTTCTGATATGCAATTTAGATTTATTTTGGACTACCTAAAAATAAAAAAAAGTATATTCATGTTATCTGACTATTTGATTAATTCAATAGAATTTTCTGTACGATGTACAAATACCAAAATATTTGATAATCGCTCCAGCCCTCTATTGAACCATTAATTTTGATTGTAATATGTCTTTTTTCACGGGCGGGTGGTAAATTCCAGATCTGGGCCTTCAGTGGCTTTTTTAATCCACCTATTAATAAGGCCACCAGATCACAAAATAATGTACAAAAATAATAACAACAAAACGTGATATAATTATGGCTACGTTTACAATGCAAAGTAACAAAATTTACAATAATATAAATTTAGGCCAGAATGTGAAGTCTGGACCAACTCAAGTGTCAATTGGATGCATATGAACCCTTGAAAAGTACCATGCAAAACATGGACTGATCATATTTTTATTGAATTCCTCCCACAAAATCAATAAAATGTAATCCCATTCTATTTTCAGCTGTGGTTTCTTCTGGAGTGAATTTGTAATCGGACTTGGCTGTCTCTTTGCAGAATGATTGAATGTTTTTGTTTCATTTAGTATTCAACACATCACGAAGTGTTGAACGTTGCACATCGATACTGGCAGGGAAATCGTGCTCTAAGCAAATAAAGGGGATGTGTCATGTCAAAATCAACTCTGGCCCTGCCTTTAATTTGCCAACAAGCTGTAACTTTCTGACAACCTTTGTTGGCGTGCACGATCCTTCCAGAGGAATGAATTTGGGCTTGTCTGTGCCAGCTTGCTTGTTATTCCAAGATGGAGGAGAAAGGAGGAAGAAAGAGCTGCTCCATGATCTTCATTCAAAATGACTCAGCTGCTTTTTGCAGCTGTCAGCATTTTCAAAGCGTTGTGTCAAGAGCTGGCTAGGAAAGATGGTCAACACAGGAATGGGGAGCTGTGACTGCCACATGGAGTGTGACAAACACACGCAACCTCCCTCTCATTATCTGATGAATTATTTTGGTTGTTTTTGGTGACACGCCAGTCATCATTATCATTATCGTTATCATCATTATTTAGTTGAGTGATATATATAGGCTATATATTTTTTTCTGGTTTTTTTTGTGTCTATTTTATTCGTTCCTTGCCTTAGGCAAAAATGTAATTAATTTTGCAATAGACAGTTCCCCACTTTCTGTGTGCAGATGGCTTTACACATTTCTCCACTCTTTGTATCACTGTTGATATGACTACACAATACATTTTAGTTTTTCATTATCACATCACCTGTTGGCAGGTTTTTTTTTAATCTTGCAGTAGAACCTCCTAGTTCAGCACCATCTTTACTGTTATCGAGTAAACTTCTGTCAAGTGTAATGTATGAAGTGCTGCCTTCACAAGAGAAAATGCTTTTGTTTTCTTTGCAGGTGTTTTCTTATTTTATTTTGCACTCTATGCTTTGCTTCTACAAATATAAGCCGCTTTCCTCCTTGAACCACCAAGCTCTGCCCTAGTCGTCATGGTAATGAAAGCAGTACTTAGCATTGGTTCTGTAGTGGAGTGTGAGGGATGAGTACTCGCTCATTTTCATTAAATAGCAGCAATTGCTGTATCCTTCAATTACACAAAAATGTATATAAAGCTACACATAGAAAGTTGAGGACAACTTAAACAAACCCGATTAGTATTCCTTTAGCTGTTCACTGAGCTAAAGTCAGACGAGGTTTGCTTGACTCGCAAATCATCTTACATGATAATGGTTTGAACACCAACTGCAGATCGATGACACCTAAGAGCTCACAGGGCGAAATCAAATCTCCAACACCTCATACCAATTAGAACTGAGCACAAGTATAAGGTCAGAATGTAGGGAAATATTATTTCACAGCTCTTGAATTGGATCCCACTGTACCTAATGAAGCTTCTTGTGAAATCCAGTAATTGTAAACCAATACTTCTGACTCAGAAAATTCACTTTGGCACAGATTCCCTTTAAAAAAAAAAAAAATCTACAAGATCATTTGAAGAATAAATGAGAATGGTGCAAATTATTTTCTCAGTAATCAGCCAGACTGAAGTGGGCAATTGTTAAGGTAATGACATAAAATGCTTCGGTTGAGTTTGTGTCATCAATAAAGTAATGTCTTCCACTCTAGGGATTTGCTTTCAAGCAGGAAACATTTAACCACCTCTTTGGATCAGAGCGGCTAAGGCAGTTAATGACTTTGCTACCTGTTTGTTAAAGCCTTACCCCAAAACACGTCTATTTGCCGCCGGTGCGATGTAAACCCTCAGCCGACAAAGTGCCATTTGTCATTACAGAGATGCAATGAAGCAGACATTTCACAGGCTTCTTTATCGTTTGTGTACATGCTTTTCAAAGCGGGATTAGTGTTTGACCACTTACATCACATCAGTAGGATACCTTAAGAGCCTAAAGGTGCGAGTAAAACGGAGGATAAGAACGTGAGCAGATGTGCCAGAGTAAGCTAGAGGCAGTACATCTCCCACCTGACATGAGGATTGCATTTGGGGATAAGCAAAGGATTTGGGATCGTTCCACTCTGTATTATGTTTCAACAATGGTACTTGGCTTTGTTTGTGGACCACTCTGGACATTTTGGGAAATAATATATTGTATAGAAATGCAATCTCTGACTTGTACTGTACTGTTTGTACCCATGTGGCATGCAAATATTTCCTTCTGGGAAATGTCACTGCACACCAGCCACTGTATTCCCTTCCAGATGACAATGTTTTTCCTCTTTTTTCTAATACATATGTTATATTTAATACAGAGCTAATTGAATTATGAAATTATATTGTATGCATAAAATAATCATTGGAAACATGTCTAAAACCTTTAGCACATTGTAAGAAGTCACAGATAAAATTAAGCCCTTTGCATCTGACTGAAAGGTCAAAACAAATTTGAACCAATTTGAAACCATTTTCCCAGTGAGTTGTAGTAAATAATAATAATTTGTTCCAGGTACAAAAGACCTTGGTTTACTCATCGGCCAAGTAACATTGAAACATTTCTAGCTGTTATTCAAGTGCAACATTAAATCAGATTAAAATACACTGACAAACACCCAGCAAAGATGCATGCCTTTTTAACATTTTAATGTAATAATAACAAAGCACCTAAATTTGACGAGGAAATGAAGGTGTATATGTTGTCATTTTGGAGCTTTACTGCCCTTCTAGTTAAAACTGTCAAGTCTGAAAAATACAATCATAAATATGTCCTGGTGTACTATATTGCTATAGTGATGCTGGAAAAATACAAAATGCCCAAGCTAAAAGGACAGCAAATTAGGCCACAGTTACAGGACGAATGCCTTAAAATTTCTGTTTTGAGGTCAGACGAATTGGTCGCAAGCGTGCAGGACATCAAGCAAATCCAATCTGTGATACTTCATTTGAATATCAACTGCTGTTGCTAAATGCTATTAAGCATGCCACACTCTTCATTTTCTCTACACTTATCCTTGCTGGCCATGTGCTAGAGCCCAAATCCTCTTTTGTGGCTGCACAAACACTATATTAGGTCTTTAACATTGATGGGAAGTCAACCACCCCCCCCCCCCCCCCCACACACACACACACACACACACACACAAATGCACTTTACGTTCAACGTACAAATTGGAACAGCGTTTCATTTGCTGATGAAAGAGGATCCAAGCTCAGCTATAGCTTAATAGTTTGGGCATAACAACCACTAGTTTAATTTCTCTGGGTCCAATTTGTCTCCACTGAAATAAAAGTGACCTGAGCTGACCCTATGAACTTGAAAATGTGCTCTGGGTATTATTCACCTTTGTGTTATTAAAACAAACACATGCAAAGGAGGGCAGCATAAAAAAATTAAAAGCTGTGTGGGTCAAGCAACAGGGGGCGTAAGTGAGCCTTTCAAATTTCACCCCAGTACACATTGTGAGAATGTCCGTGTATGTGTGTGTGTGACCTCCCTGCAGTTTGTCAGGTTGCGTTTACCCTCTCCGCCAGTTCACTTGTACTTGTCACACAAAACTCCATCCAAGTAAACAACATTGTTTCATTCACTCATGCCAGATGCTCCGATGGCTTTCTGCAGGGGATTTCACCTGAAAGAGCCTGGCTCACCTAATGGGGGAAATTAGAAATGCAGAGGGGGTTTAACAGAGCGGCAGCCTGGAAGCTCTGGCTCATGCAGGGTTCAATATAACAACAGCAGCAGTGGTACTGCATTGCGTTCCTCACTGAGCAGCTTGCTCCAACAAAAGACGACTCACTGCCCCATCTGAGAAGATACGATATAGATCTGTGTTTATCCTGCACATCCACAACTTGGTACCCAACACCGGATGACTAGTTCCCCCCATTTGGGACTCATGTTACATTTTTGTTTTCTTTCAGTACACCAATGTGAAGCAATGAGACATTTGAGGAAGTCCAAATAGTCCATTTTCAGCTGTGCTGTCAAATCTGTTGTGTATGGACTTAAATTCACATTAGACAGCGTTCTGCATAAGAAGGTTTTTGAACGGCCCAGCCAAAGCGCAGACCTAAAGCCGAGTGAAAATCAATAGTGCAAACTGAAGGTAACCGTGCACACCAGATGAGGAATGTGACGGTCTAACACATTTGAAGTGCTTTTGCGAGGAAGAGTGGCCAATTATTGCCATGTTAATGGACTCCTACTCGAGACTCAATTCTGTCATTAAAGTAAAAAGCATTTCAACAAAATATTAGTTTAGGGTTTGAGCAGCTTGTTCCAAATGTAAATGTGTCCATGAATGAAGAGAATGTGGGAAGTTTGGTGTTGTAACCAGACTCTGAGTGAGACTGCATGAAGAGAAACGCAATTTAGTCGATGAGGGTGACTGCACGTTAGTCACAACTTAATTGGCTGTTGCTGTACACGTCGCTTGTTTAGAAAATAGTGTTTTCGTTTTTCTGTGTACGCAATGCCTGTGAATACAGTAAAAAAAATAAGCCATTTTTTAAGATGGTCATTAAGAATGTTAAAATGTTTCTTAAAAAAAAATACTTGTGGAGTTAGGTAAGGTTCCAAGTATTTCCCCATTACACATTTTTTTTAATTTTGGTTTTAATTTGACCTGCTCAGGTTGTAGGGTACTTTTTGGGATTTTATGGTCGATCTCTCTCTCTCTCTATAAAAACCTGGTGTGTTCCACTGTATGACTTACGGCAGCATTGTGTTGCAATGCATTGTCTAGGCGGGCTACCATTTGCCACTGCAGGCTTAAGCCCAGTATAAATTACTGCAGCATGCCACTGTTATGATTTCCCACTAGGATGTGTGCCAACGTACGCCTCTTTGACACAAAGAATGAATGAAGCCTTTCCCCACTGTTGTGTGCCCCCCACCCCCCTGCACACACACACCAACCACCAAAATAGCTGCACCAGCACAAATGTGACACGGGTCTGCAATAGGCTGACAAAGCTGCATCACTCTTCTTTTATTTCATGTATATGAGAATAAAGATGTGAAGCCAGCATGCATGGACGGGGCGAGTGGGATGTCAGCAGTCGGGACAGCAAGCCATTTAATCTCACTGTATGACAGCATGCGGTGCAGGGATAGAGGGATGGAGATGGATGAATGGTGGTGGGGGTTGAAGGTCTTTCCTCTGCACCCCACAAACACACACAACGACCCAACAAACACTGCCTCTGATGCCTGTTCCAGCCCAGTGGTTGAGTTAGAGCAGAGAATGTTGCAGGGGGGGAGAGAGAGCGAGCGAGAGAGAGAGAGAGAGAGAGAGAGAGAGAGAGAGAGAGAGAGAGAGCGAGAGAGAGAGAGAGAGAGAGAGAGAGAGAGAGAGAGAGAGAGAGAGAGAGAGAGAGAGAGAGAGAGAGAGAGAGAGAGAGAGAGAGAGAGAGAGAGACTGCAGCATCTCCACAGCAGCAGTCCTGAGCAGTGCAGGTGAGAGGGGGGGAGCCAAACGAGGAGGAGGAGCAGGAATAGGAGGTGCAAGTTTAGAGAGAGAGAGAGAGAGAGAGAGAGAGAGAGAGAGAGAGAGAGAGAGAGAGAGAGAGAGAGAGAATGCGGGACTCTTGGAAAAAGACGCATCTTCACTCGGTCCATTACCGACATCCCGAGCAGGGTGCTGGCGAGGATTAACGCGTAATTGATGCCCGTGCTGGGATCTCCCGCTTCTGCTCATCAAGTAAAGGCGCTAGACTAACTGCCTCGCTTGGTTACTTTTTAACCGTGAGCATTTAATAAAGTGGCTGCGGGAAGCACTGGTGTCCCCTTCCAAGTTGCGCGTCGGATTCCGATGGCTTGGCACGTTGCTCCGCCACTGCGGGGAAAGAAAGCAGAGGCACCCGCCGGCTCTTGAGGTAAGACTATAAATGAATCTACAAATAAATATATACTTTTTGTCCCCCTTGAGTAATGTTAAATTCGAGTTGTTACTGGGCTTTCTCTTGTACTGTCTGTGAGTATGAAGCGCAGCTCTCCTCCTCTTTTGTGTAGACTGAAGGTGCTGCATTGCAGTTTCGGTAAAGTGAGACGCGAGAAAAAGCTGCTGTCCCATATGTGACTGGAATAATGAAAAGTGACGACTATAACATAGCTGGAACGTTTGAATGTTGCGTCACTTAATTAAATGTTTCTTTTTTTTTTTACCTTATCTCTGCAGCACGTTGGATTTATATATCAATATATCACGCGGTTTGAAGAGCCCAGCAAGAACAGGACTGAGTTGCAATAGGAGTTGAACAGACAGGAGAATAAAGGAAGTAATAAGACATCAGCCATCAGTTGCAAAGAGTGTCGGTCAGAAGGGAGAAAGAATAAATCAAACACCCACGCTGTGGGCTACAACACTTCACTAAAGACAGATAAAGAAAGAAGAGGCAGGCCAGGTGGTGATTCAAGAGAGAACACACTGAGGAGAGAGGCAAGCAGAGCAGGACGGAGCCATGCATCGACTTGGTGCAGTGCACTCCTCGGTGCAGGCTTTCAGCCTCGTGGTCTTACTGCTGCTGCAGCTGCTGACTCAGCTGCCAGGTGCACGCTCAGCCCTCCGATACCGGGTAGCGGAGGAGGGCCCCCCTGATGTTAAGATAGGCAACGTGGCCGCAGACCTGGGCCTCACAGCAGGTACGGGCAGCGGGGACGTCACATTTGCCTTGGAAAGTGGCTCCGAGTTCTTCAAGATCGACAACGTGACCGGTGAGCTGACTACAGGGCCGAGACGTATCGACAGGGAGAAGATGCCCCAATGCCAGATGATTTTTGATGAGAATGAGTGCTTCTTGGACTTTGAGGTGTCTGTGATTGGCCCCCTACAAAGCTGGGTGGACTTGTTTGAAGGCCGTGTCGTCATAACAGACATCAATGACAACACTCCTTCCTTCCCATCACCGGTGCTCCAGCTCTCAGTGGAGGAAAATCGCCCAATCGGCACGCTTTACTTGCTACCCACTGCTACAGATAGGGATTTTGGGCGAAACGGTATCGACCGCTACGAGCTGATCCAAGAAGGTGCAACTGGGTCAAGTTCGGCAAGACGGGCGACGGGTGGAAATCCCATCGGTAGAGTAGATGGACTTGGGGATAGGAGGGGTAGGAGTGGAGATAACGTGGGAGGAGCCAGGAGCACTGTGTTTGAACTCCAAGTGGCAGATATACCAGATGGTGAAAAACAACCTCAACTCATTGTCAAAGGCACGTTGGACCGCGAGCTGAAGGACTCCTATGAACTGATCCTACGGGTTCGAGATGGAGGGAACCCTCCACGATCATCTCAAGCTCTGCTGCGGGTTTCCATCACAGATGTAAACGACAACAGCCCAGTGTTTGAAAGGCCCACATATGAGGCGGAAATGGCAGAAAATGCTCCTCCGGGAACCCCAGTACTCCAGGTGAGGGCTTCAGACCGTGACATTGGTGTGAACGGACAGGTGGAGTACGTCTTTGGAGCAGCCACAGAATCGGTCAGGCGGCTGCTGCGACTGGATGAGGCAACTGGATGGCTGAGTGTTCTTCACAGGATCGACAGGGAAGAGGTGGCCCAGCTAAGGTTCACGGTCACGGCACGGGACAGGGGTCAGCCGCCACGCTCCGATCGAACCACGGTCATTTTGGCAGTCCGCGATGAAAACGACAACGTCCCGGTTGTCGAGATTCGAAAGATCGGACGAATCCCAGTACGAGATGGAGCAGCATTGGTACCTGAGAACGTTCTGGTAGACACTCCAGTCGCTCTGGTTCAAGTTTCGGACAGAGACCAAGGAGAAAATGGAGCCGTGACCTGTACCGTTGTCGGAGATGTCCCATTCACTTTGAAGCCTGCAGGTGAAACAGCTCTCCCACCCTTACCTGCAGATGAAGCCTTTGACAGGTGAGTGTGAAAATATGAAATGTTCATGAACAAGAAGTTTAATTAGCTCCTGATGATTAAGTAAAATTCTTCTTATAGGACAATACAAATACTCAGTAATGGGAGGAGTAATTAAGCATTCTGAGGAATGGGGTGAAAAATGATACACCACGTTCTCTGAGAAAGAACAAAATCTAGTGCAAGTGATAATTTCCTCAATATTGCTCCAAAATGTATCAGAGCAAATTCTACTTTTCACAGAGAATCCAAAGAAGAGTGCCCGAAGTGTGTTTTCATTCTATTTTTTTTTTCATTTCAACTAAGTTCAGAGGCCACTCATTCCCTAAAACCAGAGTGGGTAAAATGTCACGCTATTTGCAATATTGCATCATAATTATTCAATAAAGTCAAGGGTTTTCTCACTCATTTAGTAGTATTATTGCAACAGGGCATACTCCAAATGTCAGTGCTTTCAAGCCAGTCGTAAAATTATTTTCTGAAAACATTGACGAGAGAGCGAGAAAAACACTAAGCAGAGTAAGCAAAGAAAAATACAGCGACTACAAGAGCGTTATTATTGTATTTGACAAGAAACTCAAGAGATAATGAGTCAGGAAAACGCTCAATAATTATGCCCCTTTGCTATTATTATTACTTGAGGCCGACTTATTGATCACGGCACAGAACAATGAATATAAACAGTCATCATAGTGTGTTATGGAATGTGGATTATTTTAACGATTTGCATTCTTGAAAAGCACCTGGATACAACATCAATGTACATTTGATGTTTTGTTCACAGGAACAAGAAAAAATTCTTCCTGCATACTTCAGCCTTGCTGGACTACGAGGTCACCAAAGAGTACAGCGTCACTATTGTGGCAGTAGATTCCGGAAGCCCGAGTCTTTCCAGCAACAGTTCCCTGATGGTGCGAGTTGTTGATTACAATGACCATCCCCCAATCTTCGCCCAAAGTGTAGTGGAAGTCCATTTTGCAGAAAACAACTCTCCCAACGAGAGGGTCGTCACTGTGGTGGCCGGAGATGCAGATAGTGGCAAGAACGCAGAGATCGCGTATTCACTGGATCCCGTTTCAAACGGGCCGTTTCATATAGATCCGGATAATGGAGATATCCGGGCTACTGGCGTTCTGGACCGAGAGCAGCGCGAGAGGTATGAACTCAAAGTTATTGCGAAGGACAAGGGCACCCCTCCTTTACAAGGTTCAGCCACTGTTGTTATTCAGGTGACTGACCGCAATGACAATGCGCCAAAGTTTGTCCAGGAAGTTTTTACATTCTATGTCAAAGAAAACCTGCTTGCCAACAGTCCAGTCGGCATGGTCACCGTGACAGATGCCGATGAAGGTGAGAATGCTGAACTCACTCTTTTTGTTGAAATGGATGGACTGGAGGAGAAGAATGGAGAGAAAAGTATGGGAGACGATGGAGAGAAGGAGCAAGGGGAGGTGTTCTCCATTGAGAACAACACGGGCACCATCTTCTCCACGTTGTCGTTTGACCGTGAAAAGCTTTCCACCTACACCTTCCGTGTACGTGCCGTTGACGGAGGAGAGCCTCGTAAAACCGCCACAGCCACCGTGTCACTCTTTGTGACTGATGAGAACGACAACGCCCCCTCCATCACATCTCCAGCCAACGATTCCTACACGCTGCTGCCACCTGCAAGTAGTGCCCGCACAATCGTCAGGACTGTGACAGCCATAGACTCAGACACCGGCCCAAATGCGGATCTTCACTATGCATTAGTTGGAGGGAATCCCTTCAGATTGTTTGAGATCGGCCACTCCAACGGTGTGATCACACTGGCAGAGCCACTGGAGCGGCGCCACAAAGGTCTGCATCGCCTGGTGGTCAGGGTCAACGACAGTGGAGCCCCTTCGCTCTGTGCCACCGCCCTGGTCCACGTCTTCATCAACGAGAGCTTGGTCAACGCCTCTCTAGTGGACGCACAGGTAATATTTTCATGCAATAGTGCTCCTACACCTCCATAGAAAGCTTGTTCAAGTACGCAGAACGTCAATGAAAAGAATCTTAATTGGAAGAGGCAATGAGCTGTCCTGTTTTGGTTCGTGCAAATCGTTCTACCGAGATGGTAATGATAGCCAGACATGATTCTGTTCTCTGATCCATTCCAATAATGGCGACACTGATATCGCATTACAAAAGAGGAGGGTACTAATTAAAACTGATTGTAGCTGTTTAAACTAAAGTGCTAAGGCGATTATTTTCTTGATAGGATTAAATAAATGGGTTCTCCGCTCTAGGTTTGGAATTTTCGGACCATTTTTTGGGACTTTAATTGCGTCTATATTTGTCCCAGATAAAGAATCAGGTTTGTTTTTGAAGACTATCGACAATGCTGGTTTCTTTGTAGTTTGAATCCTACGTGTTTTTGTCCAATATGACTTCTAATAATGACTGAGTTGTTAAAATAACAGTTTTTACCAAAGTGGTTCTTCCTTTACGGTACATTGAACGCAGAGCCGAGGGGAATAGGTATGTGCGAGTGTTGTTTGAGTGAGAAAGGGATAGTGAGGACGACGGAGCAAAAGCATGAACGGTGATATTGTGTTGGAGGGAGACAGAGAGGGACTGACTGTCCCAGTTTTGGCCTCCCAGAGTCTGTTGAAGTATGTTCATTTGAATGGAAGCTGCACTTAAGCCGGGTCGCTTCGCTATAGTAGGCCTGAATATTGATGAGGTTTTGCCGTTTCTGTTGCTGCACATGCTGTGCATTAGTATTCAGACATAAAACAAAGTACCTGAGAACACGGTTCAACTCTAAATAAGTCATTTTCCAAGGAGGAGGAATAGAATATGAAGAAATAAAACATCTGCACTCATCAATAAGTGTGGTCTTGTGGAACTAAAAAGTTTACGACAAGTGGAAGTAGCTTGTAGAGCAAATTGACTTCACAAAACAGCATTACTGTTACAACCACAGCAATCCAAATTAAGATTGTGTAGTGGTGGCACAAACCCTGTTTTTCTCCCTAGTCCTCATTATATTAACAAAATCCCCATTCCATTATGCTTGAAAAATGGCTCAGTTAATCTACAAATGCTGAAAGGTAATAACCACAAAAATTTCCCTCTCTGGTGTGCATCAAGTAAATTGAATTGACTAGTAATTAAATCGACTCTGGGGCCACGTGGTGATGTCATATGTTCCAAAAAGCGTGTTGTTTTCTCCCGCAAGGTGATCTAGTTTGGAGTGTTTTTCTACAAAGGTCTCCAACTGACACATCTGATAGTCCCCGATAAATTTTGCTTTGACTTAATATCTTCCATTGACTCCATAGAAAATTCACAATTAATGGTTTTAGGATATTTCAATGGCATTGGTGAACATCTATCAAGGCATAGTAATTGGATACAAGCCAGTACACGTTAGAATCACCAAGGTTTCACTCGAGAGTAGAACGACAAAGGGCAAAATGAACAACAAGAGAGCTTTGGGGGCTATTACAGCTGAACATTTGGTAAGTGTTGTAACAATGGTGCTGACAGGAGAAATAAAAGACAATCGGCCTAAGTGACCAGGGCCATTGAATCTAACAATAGGCTATAATGTGTCCATATTTGATTACAATATATTCATAGTTTAATGTGATTGCAGGGAAGGAGAAATTGAGTAGAAGTCAGTGAAGAGGCAATACCTCCATCGAATAATGAAGTCAAACTGAGTGGTGGATAGATGCCAGATGTAATTAGGCAGGGGGAAAAAAGCCTGCTAGTGCCACAACATCATGACAGGAAATTGGTCTTTTTTTTTTTTATCCATCAGTGCTGGTGTTCGCTAATTAGCAACAGTACAATGATGCTGTCTGAGCTAGTTATTTTAGACATTGTTGTCATGGTTCAACTTGAGCATGCTTTTAAACGTACATCACAATTGCACTCTTTTGTAAATCTGAATGAAGATTCCGAGATCATGATAATGCAGAAACAAGCAAGAACATTTCCATGTAACTCTGTGTTAAAGCATGAGTATGAAGAAAAAGACCCAGTTCACATTTCACCAGATTGGTTAGCTTGCTGATTTCATATAAATATTTTATTGCATACAAAATGAACGTGACCCTATGGGAGAGCTGAAACAAATTCTTCAAACAAGCTCAACTTTGAAAGCTCACTGCTCTGACATGGACTACATGTGGCCAAAGACTTAATTAGGTCTTTAAAACAAAACTCAACACTTTGGTCTTTCAGTGATGTAATGTGTTGAACAATGTTCGTTGACCTCAAAGTAACAGTGTCAACATTTTAGGAGGTCTTAAATACAATGTGAAAAACGTTGAGCTGTCCAACTGCATAAAATGATATTCATTATGATAGTACTAGTATATGTAGTAAATTATAAATTCATCTCTTGAGAGCAGGTCTCATTTCTTGTAGTCTAACAAGCGAAGAAATGAACTGCTATTTAAAAGTCCGCCCAGAATGAGCTCGTTTACAGTAACATTCCCGAAGCACATTAGCCTACGTTCAGTTTATGTTCACCCAAAATATGGAGTTCATGAACTTTCATTGACTGAACTTGTATACAGGTTGTAATGATTGGCAGGTGAGACTATGCACTAGCACGACAGATGGGAAAAATATACCAAGCAGAGTCTAGTATATCACTTAGAGGCTTAATTTGATTCATCCAGTATGGACTCACCAGAGACAGTATATTGTGGCAATAAACTGGATTAGCTGGGCATGCAAACCCAAGAAAGGGCCTAATACTTCTTGGGTGAATGCTACAACTATAAATGGTCACTAAAATGGTGCCTGCGGGCACCTAGTAGACCCAAAGAACCACGAGTAAAACGCGAGCCTGTTCAAGAATAGCTCGAGTGACATGCTGTAATGTTCTGAGCTAATTGTTTGCTTCAATAATTGATCACATGAACCCATCAATGGAAATATAGTTGTTAAGTACTTTGTGTTTTTAAGTTTAATCAATGAATATTAAATTAAATTATTGAGTTTTTTTCCCTCATAATAATAAAGCTTTAGTTCCCAAATATTTCATTTTTTTCTTTTGTCACAAGGCTATGATTACTTTTGTTTCTACACATGAATACACCGTAACATATCTGCATGATTGCCTTGGTGCAGGGCTTCTTTATCCTTCATCATTAAAAGAAGTGGTACTTGACACTACCCTTGGCTGAGGTTTTACACTTTACGCATTCCCCACCTGGATAATTAAGTGATGAATTAATTATAATAGCTGACGCCTCCAAACTGCAGCTCTCTTGCAAATACGCCCAGCTACAACTGAGGTCTAAATTTGGAATCAATAGCATGGTCACAGGAGAACATGTTATGGTCGCAGCATCAGCTTCTGTAGTGGGAATAAGATCATTCTCATGAGAGTACAGTATGGAAATGCAAGTGTCAAGCTCAGCTAGAACAAAATTTATTGCGGAATGGAAGATTCCTTTGGGAGTTTGAAAGGGATTTTATATATATATATATATATATATATATATATATATTTATTTTATTTTTTTCATTTTTGTGATATATGTATTTATATATATATTTTTTTTTTCGTTTCGTTTTATATATATATATATATATATATATATATATATATATATATATATATATATATATATATATATATATATATATATATATATATATATATATATATATATATACATAGTATAAACACACTTCCAATGACTCATATCGTCAGAACCATACCAGCAAAAGAATGCCAGTCTGCGACGTCTTGTCAAACACGATAAATCACAATTTTCTACCAGATATTTTTGCTCATTTTAAACCTGTCTGAGTAATGTGATCCGTTTTCTTTTTTTAAATCTAATAACGTTATAGCCGTAACAAGGCAGAGTTGAGTGATTTCTGTGACAAAATGCAGACAATCCGTAACAGTTGGCAGCTCTGACCAAGCAAGTTACACAGAGTACCACTCACCAAAGCATTGCTGGGGAAGAGTCTTTTACACGGTTATTGCAAACCCCGGACCACGTACTCACCTTCACCCTAGCTATTTTTGCAATTCATTCTCGGATAGTCTTAGAATTAATCCGCCAGAATGTTGCAGGGATTACTTGAGGATATCATTTCCAGCCTTGACAGGAGAGAAGAAATTGTCACATGAGCTTTGAGACGACATGTCAGGGCTGCATAATGAGGTGTCTAACGAACAGACAGCTTACATGTGGAGTCATGTAACTACGGACATATATATCAGCATGTGTCTCCGTTTCTCTCGTCTATATAAAATAATTTTCTCTGTATTGCTTTAAGGATATTGATCAGGTGTTGTCAAATTAGAAAAGCAGAACTACCAAAGTTCAGTGTCACCAACCAAGCAGAAGTTCACAACCAGTAATAAATCAGTTTCTTGAAACAATTCTTGTTATGAGATTAGAGTATATGTATGCATTGATATCAATGTTGGCCATAACTGGAAGATTGCAGTCTTGGAATCGTGTTTAAAGTGTAAGGCATATTGATGGAAATACATAGCTTCACGTCAGCAGGAGAAATGTATGGCAGGCTTACGCATCACTATCCTTCCAAATCTCCATGGAAAAAAAGGATAACAAATCTTGCATAAATCCACTCCCACACTTGCCTTCACAATACCAGCTTTGTATGGTGAAGAGACAACGCTTGTAATGGGGATACAGTCATTTTCTGCCTTTGACTTTTTTGTGTTTGTCCTTTTTTGTGCACACGTATTGACTGCTGCTTCTTCTTTGACTGTGTGACCTTGAAGTCAGCACATTCCTTCATTTCTTTTTTAACATCTGCTTTAAACCACTTAATCTGAGCTATTTCCCGTTCGACCTAGATGATGCATACAATCGGATTACGGACGTAATTTAAAATGCTACAACCTTGACGCAAGACAAATTATATATTTAGTGACACTCCACGTGTCTTGGAATAACGGAGAGGATCCCAATAAAACACAGTGATAGGTTTAATTAAGATGAAGATGCTGTTTGATGTTTTTCTGTGTCTCACACCTACTGTGTCATTGTCGATTAAGGCTTTTTTATTTTTTAAACCCGACTGTGATTTGTCTCTTGGCAGCACAGTGGTTATCACCGGTGGCTCACCGCTAGAATGTTTTGTGTGGGATCTTCTATTGGCTCAGACCTTAATTTGACTTCAGATCTTTCACTGTATTACAAAAGAAATGCACAATAGTCATGTTGGTAATTGTTGGCTGTTGTCCCAGGTTTGAGTTTGTTTGCTTGCTGAGTCTAAAATCTTAGCTTAGTGCAAATTTGCTTCTTAACTCTGTGGCTCTCTTTTGTTGTTTTCTTTCCAGGTAAGCCGAAGCTTGCAGGCTCCACTGTCGCTGGACATTGCAGGAGACCCAGACAGTGAGCGTGCATTAGGTAAACAGCGGCTCAGTGTCGCCATCGGTGTCCTGGCGGGAGCCGCCGCTGTCATCCTGGTCATCCTCCTTGTAGTCACGGCAAGGCAATGTGGCGCTCAAGGCAAGAATGGCTACGAAGCCGGTAAGAAGGAGCCCGAAGAAGATTTCTTCACTCCGTCAGGGGCCCAACCGCAGGTCGGCCGTGGCGGCGGATCCGACCGAGGCCGTAAACCTCGACGGGACAAGCGCAATGGAAGCGGTGGTGGCACCGCAGCCGGAGCTGGCAAGTCAGACAGGTCACTCTACAGCGGTATCGTCACCGTAAACGGGCTTCGCCGCCACGCTAATGATGATGATGAGGAGGATATTAGCAGTGCGAGTGAACGTCTGGCAGCACGCTACTGCGCCGTGGACGGTGACCCCGGCAGTCCGAGAATGGGCGGTGGCAGGCGGCACCAGTCAAGCCCGGATTTGGCCAGGCACTACAAGTCCAGCTCGCCTCTTCCTGCAGTCAATCTCCAACCTCACTCCCCTCCAGCTGAAGGGAAGAAGCATCAAGCAGTCCAGGAGCTGCCGCCCTCCAACACCTTTGTGGGCAGCGGGGGCTGCGTGGGGAGCACCGGCTCCAGCAGCAGCAGCAGCGGGGGCAGCGGGAATGGCGACGCCATGTCCCTGGGATCAGACCAGTGCTCGGAGTACGGGTGCCAGACTGGGAACAAGTACAACAAACAGGTAGAACACTTTGAGAAGTTACTCTGAGTCCGATTTAATTTGCTTTGACTCGGCTGCCCCTTTTATGTTAAGATTCAAAGCCATGCTGAATATTGACACTAAGCCACTTTGTTCTGTCTGGCTGTCGTGCTCTTTGTCCGCGTCACACCGGCGGATTGCCGTCGTCTCCTCCCTGGCTTCATGTCTTCTTATTTACACATCAGCTGACATACTCTACCGCACACCCCGCAGCTCGCATCTAAACACCGTTTTATCTCCGCAAAATAGCTGCCAGTGTGTGCGCAGCCATGCACACATCAGCATCCAACGCCTGTGAGACATGTGTTGGTACCCTGCTGTTTAAATGCGTTTGCGCTTAGCGTCATATGTTAGCAAGATCTAACAAAAGGGACAATAAGTCGAACCCCCACTGAACCACAGTATATGGATGGATGTTTTTGCTTGTATACACCCTGAGGTGTTCAGTGGATGGGTGGCCATAAAGGGAGTGGGCAGATAGCTGCATCCAACAGGCTGATCGGTCATGTTATATTTCATTCCATCTTCTTTCTCTTGACTTTAGAATAAATGTTTATTCCTTGAGTGATGCATTTCCAAAGCAGTGCCAGGATATGAAAAGCGGAAGTCCGGCTGACAAATAAATACTGCAGTCCACCTCGGCTTTTACCCACACGCATCAACCTCATCTATCATCTTAGATGCACTGACACAGCATGGTCTCGCAAGTCCGAGGGGAGTGCTGCTCTGAGTGATGCTTGAGTGACAGCTCAACCCTCTTAAAGGGCCAGCGTCTTGTTTGTGTGACTGACGGCTCGAGATTTATCCTCCCTGTGGTGAAAAAGTGCTGATGTGGTCATTAAAAGAGAACCAGAGGAGCTTCTTAGGCTAATCAATTCATACACAGGACCCGCTGATCCTGCTGAAGACACACATTCACAAATACACAAACACGCACACGTGAAGGAGTGCACGCAAAATAATGCACACACACACTTATGAGGTTAATCCATTACGGAGTCAATCCTCTTAATCTGCCTTTCCCAGGGTAAGAAAATGCTTACTGGGAGAGTTTTGGTCTTCATGCTTACGTGCACTCAAAACATGCCAGCACACATTGAAGGACGGGCAGACACACAAACTGACAGCGTAATGAATTATTGATTGTACGGAGTAATTAACTCCTCCGCAGCAGCCTTGGGTATACCATCCGCTATCCCAAGTCCATCCCAAAACATTTCACGCGCAGTCATTCCTTGTCGTGAAGACTGCGGTTGCTTGTAGGTGTCTGAATTTATTAACACAAACCGTTTCCGCACCGAGGTTTGTGTTGTTTGGGGTGTGACTTTGTGCTCGGGTGATGGCTTAATTCAAATGCATTTTATATGTGAATGCAAGTGAGAGATAGACTCGGGGACTAAAAGGTGGCGCGGGGATGTGCTAAATGTGGCATGCTGGGCCACTGACAGAATTGGGAGTAGCAGTACAGAGGGAGGGGAAGGGAATTATACGAAGCAGGGAGATGAAGTAACGAGATGGGAGGATGAAGTTTAAATTCCCGAGCTACTTTACTACGCCAGAAAAAGACAGTATAAATGAAAAATCATAATCAGAGCCACTAGGGAGCTCCAATAAAGAGTGAAAATGGCTGATTGGACAAAACAATTGGGCATTCTGGATGATGGTTGGATTGCATCGGGAAAAAACAGCATGGCAAATCTGTTCAATCACTGGCTTTTGGTTTTTAAATACATCCAAAACCACAGTGTCCAACGGCTCTGTGTTTTTGTGTTGTCCATCTGTCCCTGCCATGCTTAACAACACCTGGAGCAAATTTGCTTGCATCTGGCACAGACGTCTATTTAAGGATGAACTGATGGCATTTGGAGGATGAAGGTCAAGGGCACGGGGATCCGACAGTCTTTTTTTGTACAGTACTTCCAAGATGACTGTGCTAATAGACAAACAGAATAAAATGATGACTAAAGATTAACTTAACAACACTTTAGATCCGATTTTTTTTTACATTGCTAGCACATAAAGAAAAGAGAGTTTCACAGCACAAAATGTTAGAACTGTATAAAAAAAAATTGTCATGAAGACAAATGTTTGCGTTGTTGTTCCATATCACTACAATTATGATTATAATGTTATATTTAAATTAAATAAAACACAATATTAATCAAAACTGAGATTTATTATCCTACCACTCATTGATCGAATTACATTGGGAAGGTGAGCAAGTTGTCAAGAAGGACTTTTTGTCAAGAAGTTGCCACATGATACTGTCACACGGTTTAAATCATTCAACGCCACTCAACAAAAAAAATGAAACAAGGGGTAATGTCCTTCCAGTGGATATTTTTTCATGCTCGTACCAACATTTTTCGGTCAGTCCCAAAAATATCCATTAAAAGTAGAAGGTTGCACGATGGCTTCCGAGCAAATGGAGAGAGGGAAAGAGAGAGAGATGGAGGGGGTGAGGGAGGGTGGGTGGTTGGTTTGGGTGGCAGCCAAAGAGCGAGAGTGGACTGCTGAGATGTGGGTCATCAGGATACCCGGTGGCATCAGGACACATTAATGATCACAGCGGTCACATGGCACTGAAGTCAATATGGGCAAAGTGGCCTCGTTTTGCCCTCAAACCACTGGCACCACACACACACAAAGCTACACACACACACAGAGTCCAGCAATTCTTCCTGACTAATGTCTGCAATCATTTCTTTGCTGTGTCCATTTATTCATTCGCAGTTCTCGTCATTTTTGTCACTCGTCTTTATATAAGGTGTAATGTCACCTTGAGAAATGATTTTCATTCTAACACAGTACTTTTCCTCCCTTTTTTTGCCTGAGTTCGACTTTGACCTTTGGCGCTTGTTTTGTTCCCCCGCTGTGTCCGCCATATGCGTGGGCAGGCTACCTTTGTGCCGTCCCTCGGCCTGCTCTGACCTCCAATTGATGGACTCAGCGTTTTCACCGTTTCTTTTACCGTAGTGAGCATTTTTTTTGCTCCAAGTGTGTCCACCGAGCGAGAGGTCCACAAAGCAGTATCGAACCGGACACACACACACACATCTAAGGAGTAATCAATGGTGCCTTAACAAGGCCAGGACTTCAGGTGGCTTGACATTGCAGTTTTTAGTTCCTTAGATGGCAAAACAGGAGAAGGTCATCGCTAGCGTCACAGCACATCAGAAACCTCTTTGATTAGACGGGCCAAGGACAAACTACCAAAATGAGTCTGTCACGAATCATCCGGACAGTCTTGTTCATCTAATTGGACTGTATGGACGGATGTGGGTGAAGCGATTAGGATTATAAAATTGAAAAGCAGCTTTTCATTTCTGCGAAATCCCCTCAGGATTAAATATGATGAGCGTCTGTCACGGACTGACACCGGGGCCGGCACGTCACTTGAGCGCATCCGCATTAAGGTCGAAGGGGTGAAGGCGCTGTCAGCCATGTAAGCGGGAAGCGCACAAGGCGTTCCTGTCGCTCTCTTCTTTCTGGCTGTTACACAGCCGCCTTAACCGACCCGTAACCCCCTGTCAGCATGATACCAAAACACCGACACATTCATTAAAGTCACGGTGAGTTCAGGGCACGCACTCGGCCGTACACTTGAGTGGGAGTTGAGAGTGAGCGAGAGGTGAAGTAGGACAAGGTAAGCAAAGCGGAGATCACCCAATGAGCCAGAGCAAAAAAAAAGGATCTAGTGACCTGGAGACAAAGGGTGACAAGCAGGGAGGGTGTTTGTGGGGTTGGTGCAGTCAGCGGACATCAGGGTGGGAACATGAGCCACAAGTGTGGGAGAGGATTGGGAGACAAGGTTGAAGAAAGGTTCAAATGGATCCAGATGCTTGTTTTTGTTCAGTGCCTTGTGAATATTGATTTACACTTGACTCATATGAGAACTCAAGGGAATATTTGGGGTTGAAAGATGCCTCCGCAGCTCTGTTGTTCTAACAAAAGATTTACGCCAGCGCTTTTACATCCCACGTTCACTAGCGAGGTCAGTTAAAAAAAATTGCATGGACTAATTTGATTTATTCTTTTAAAAATACAAAATCAGCAGTAAACTAATAATGGGAAGAACTAGACTGGGGGTGTGGTGGCCTCTGCCTTGATCCTTCTCTGCATTTTTAAACGTGTGCCTACTTTTTTGATAGTTGCTTACAAAGTTTGTGAGATGGAGTTGTTGATGCACAAGATGGACACAAGTATTGGGACAGTTGGTCATCACACCTCAAGAAAATAAGAATGGAGGAATAGAGTTGGAGAAAAAAGAAAAAAAATATATATATATATATATCCTTGTGTTCTTTTCTGATAATTGTTTCTACCTGTTCTCGTTAGCCCCGCCCCTTTTGTCTTCCAATCAGCTCCCTCAGCCACTTGTCTCTTGTTCAGGTGTTCCAAGTTGTCTTGTCAGTTTGTTTGTATATAGTTCCTCCCTTTCTGCTCAGTCTTCCTTTGTCCTCTGTCCTATCAGTTATGCTGTGTTTCTTTTCCTGTCCTTTTTCTCCCCCACCAAGTCATGTCGAAATTTGTTTTACTGGTTATTTTGATACTTTGTTGCCTGTTGTTTTGATCTCTTGTTTCTTTAGTTTTCCCATGATTTCTTCTTTGCCTGATTTTGTTCTTTGAATTATTGTTTTTTTATTATTGAACCCTATCCTCATGTCCTTGTTTCCCTGAACTTGGTTTATCCATTCCTCACTTTGTGACAACCACGTTTTAATTTTTTGTCCAACTCAACTTTATTTTAGCAGAGATTCAAACAGAAATCTTCAAATCTCTGGTGTGAATCATTTTAAGATTAACCAGCACGAAAATGTAAATGTTCAACTAGCATGCTTCAAATAGAATGAGGTCTTTGCTGGTTTTGACCTCTCTTCATCCAATTCAGTAATTATTTCCTAATTATTTTGATACTTTGTTACCTGTCGTTCTGATCTCTTGTTTCTTTAGTTTTCCTGTGATTTCTTCTTTGCCTGATTTTGTTCTTTGAATTATTATTTTTTTATTATTGAACCCTATCCTCACGTCCTTGTTTCCCTGAACTTGGTTTATCCATTCCTCACTTCGTGACAACCACATTTTAATTTTTTGTCCAACTCAACTTTATTTTAGCAGAGATTCAAACAGAAATCTTCAAATCTCTGGTGTGAACCATTTTAAGATTAACCAGCAGGAAAATGTAAATGTTCAACTAGCATGCTTCAAATAGAATGAGGTCTTTGCTGGTTTTGACCTCTCTTCATCCAATTCAGTAATTATTTCCTAATTATTTTGATACTTTGTGGCCTGTCGTTCTGATCTCTTGTTTCTTTAGTTTTCCTGTGATTTCTTCTTTGCCTGATTTTGTTCTTTGAATTATTTTTTTTTCTATTATTGAACCCTATCCTCACGTCCTTGTTTCCCTGAACTTGGTTCATCCACTCCCCACTTCGTGACAACCACATTTTAAGTTTTTTTATCCGACTCGACTTTATTTTAGCAGAGATTCAAACACAAATCTTCAAATCTCTGGTGTGAATCATTTTAAGATTAACCAGCAGGAAAATGTAAATGTTCAACTAGCATGCTCCAAATAGAATGAGGTCTTTGCTGGTTTTGACCTCTCATCATCCAATTCAGTAATTATTTCCTAATTATTTTGATACTTTGTTGCCTGTCGTTTTGATCTCTTGTTTCTTTAGTTTCCCCATGATTTCTTCTTTGCCTGATTTTGTTCTTTGAATTATTTTTTTTTTATTGAACCCTATCCTCGCGTCCTTGTTTCCCTGAACTTGGTTCATCCATTCCCCACTTTGTGACAACCACATTTAAATTTTTTGTCCGACTCGACTTTATTTTAGCAGAGATTCAAACACAAATCTTCAAATCTCTGGTGTGAATCATTTTAAGATTAACCAGCAGGAAAATGTAAATGTTCAACTAGCATGCCCCAAATAGAATGAGGTCTTTGCTAGTTTTGACCTCTCTTCATCCAATTCAGTAATTATTTCCTAATACGTCATCATCCACTACAATCTGTACTTGTATGAGAGCAGAAGTTGGTTGCCACGGCTCTCCACATCCACTTAAGAAAGGAATGAAGAGCTGCTGCTGTGCTGTTTCTCACACACATCATCATCATGTAAATCCACATGTCCTCCACGGGATATGAGGATTAGACCTCAAAAGGTTTTATTGAGGTATTTAGGTAAGGGTTAAGGCTACTTTGTAGGCTTCACAGAATGAAAGTCAGTAGTAAGTCCTCACTCTAAATGACATTCGGTCACCACAGGGGAGTCGTTTCTGCAAGACAACCCTCCAAAAAAAAAAAAAGGGGAGTTGGAAAGCTTGCAGGAGTTCCCCCCCCAACTCGTGGATCAAGGTCACCCTGGTCTGGAATGTGATTGCAAGTTGCATATCTGTCTAGTCTGTTGAGCACAGCAGATAAAACACATGCTGATAATGTCACAGTGGTAGCAACTCCTCTCCTTGGCCTTTGTTTCAAGTTCTCTGAGAAAATGGCAAGAATGCAGGAATGTCATTCTCACTCACAGACAAGCTGAGGCATGGGATACGCACCGCAGACTCCGTTAGATGTGTGATTGCAACACACACACAGACCAACCCACTAAAACACGCTCTTATGAGTACATAATGATGCATAATTACACACATCCATTTCTTATGCACATACTCCCCATTCACCACAAAGCTCTGATAAGAATGTGATGACACACAAGTCAGGATAAAAAGTTTTCCTGCTCTTACATCAGTTTCTCCTTCCATTCCCTCTGGATGGAGGCACACACACACACAGCGTACACAAAATGATCTACATAGCGAGCCCCACACTGAGATCCTGCCTTTTATTTGTTGTCTACAAGGCTCTCTGCTTTAGTGTGTAGGTCTGCATTCAGCTTGTGTGCCTTACAGCATTAAATTAATGGCTGTCTGGGGGTTGAATAACATTGCCCAATATCGCTAAACAAAAGACAACCTTCCTCATAGTCGACCGGGAATCAAAATAGTTTAGCTGGCTCGAGACTGGCATTCTCCTCCTACACAAATGACTCTTTAGTGCATTAAATGTCGGTTTGAATTCAGCTGAAAGAAATAGATTTTGAATTGATCTGAAACAGTTGGAAGCGAGCTAAATAACGTGGTGTCAGATGGTGTCAACTTAAAGTAAATGAGACTCATATGAGGTTGTGTACGTTTGCTGACCCTACCAGAACGCCGATTTCAAGTGGGAGTTTAAAAGCTGTCAAGGGACGATTTTCATTATTGCCTTTCTACTATCAACTTTGTTTGGCTGGAACGAATCGTGAGATTGTTTCGCACTCGTCTTTAGGCTAATTTACTGACGGCGAGTTTAAAGAAAAACACACATTTCCCAAAGGAATGAACAGTTGGGAAAAGATCTGGCAGAAAATAACAAACGTGACAGGACAGATTTCCTATCATAGCTATCGCAAGCCAGTCATGATGATTTATCACAAGCGTACAAGCGGCCCAATGATTTGGCAATCACCAAATTGAGGGTTCGGGAGCTTAGCTACCTTTTTTAAATCATATTTTAAAGGATCCATCTTCTTCAGAAGAAGTATTGACCATTAGAATTCTAGTCCTGTACGTATATGTAATTTCTAACTTGCATTAAGGAACAAGGAAGGAAAAATAGTGCACTCAGTTGGACAGTACATACAAAAAGGTTATTTTAGTAGTTATGCAAAGAAGTAAAAATAGCTTGAGGGTTGAATCGTGCGGTGCATTTGCACTCCAGGACCATCAGCACATAAAGAGACTATTTTTGAAAAAGATGACGAAAACAAGTCTATTTTTCAAGCCGTCTATTATGAATGACTGGCTCTTCCATAAACTGTACACCTGCACTCTCTTCTTCTGAACCAAGTGCTCTGTAAATCAGCCAGTAAAAGGGGGCGCTTTCCAATACCCCCCCCGCACTCCCACACAACTACCCTACACACACACATACACACCCCGTCCACCGTCTGTCTTCCTTTTGATTGATCTCTTAGTTCCCCCCGAGTGTGTTCATTTCTTTTCATTGCTCTCCATCTGGATATCAGGAGCCATCTTTTAAAAACCTGTTTTTTTTAATGACATTGAAGATTTCTTTTTTTTTCAATACAGCTTCATGATGTCTTTAAATATAATAAATGACTCCTAACAATCCACCCACGCCCTCCTTCTGTTTTTAGGCTGTTGTTTAAATCGGCCACACTGCTGTCATTTCTCTGATTAGATTAGGGAACAAAAGAACAGGCCTTAAGTGGGAATATGAGTAAGATGCTGTATCTTTCTATTAATTCTCGCTACCGGCAAATCAGAGCACATTTCTCATCGAGTATCGGCTTATTAGATCTCGTGTGAGCGTGAAAGACTGCCTATGGTAGAGCTTCAGTCCAAAGTCAATGTTATAGCCCCGGGCTAAATGTAGCCATCTGTTTTAGACTTGTTAGTGGAAGATAGATAAATCGCAAGATCAAAATGGGGAAAGAAATGCGGTGCGGGTGTGTGGGGCAGACAGAAAATAAGTGGGAAGGACTCACGGGATTGTGGGTCGGTGGCTCTGACTGAGAGACAAGAGTGATGCTAGGGAGATGAAATAAGATGATTCGGATAAAACATGATGTTTCGATGCAATGTGTGGTTGGGGCAGTAAGAGCGAGAAGCCGCAGAACTATCCCGTGATGGAAAGAAAAAGATAGCGGTAAATGGGTCTAAGGTTCTATTGAGGAAGGGGGGTGGGGGTGGCTTAAGTCAGGCCACGCTCAATGAAGAGAGAATGAAAAGCTTTCTACCTGCGGTGTGGAGGTTACATAAATGTGAGTGGGCAGGCCTCGGCCTGCAGCGATGTTCCAGATAGTGTTATTGACCCGTGTCTTCCTTAATCTACGCAAGCAGGTATTTATGAGTGCAAGCGGCCATGCTTTTTCCTCATTCTGCTCAACCCCACTTTGCTATTCAGTGCAGGAATAGATCAGACAAGAAAGCTATCGGCGCAAACAGCAACAAAAAAATGCTTAAGAGCTGAACTGTGAGAAATAGGTCCAGTCAAGCCATTGGAGGCAAAGCTCAAAACACAATAAGATAGTCTGACCTATTTGATACACATATAGCACAATTTGCTGAAAACTATAGTTACACACACAGTGGACACTTTAAGATTTATTGCTTGAGCAATTCTATGACTATATAACAGTTGAACCATTTGGATTTTGAAGTGCTTTTTGTTTCCAATGAAAAATTATGGAAAAGGCAATTGTTTTCATTGACTCTTTATTGAGAGTGTAGAATTTTTAGGTAATATTTAATATTCTTGTCAGACAACTAAAAAATTAAGTTAACTAATGTTAATATGAAAGGTAAAAATCGTCAGAGTGAACTGTCAAACGATATATTATTTTTTTCTGTTTGTACGATTGTCAATTTGTTAGCTAAATTAATTAAAATTCTACACATTGCATACCAATTTACTTCCCGTCAACACATTCGTCTCTTGCCGAAACCCAGTGATCTTTGAGAATTATAACAACAGTTTGGCCCCACTTCAGCAGACCAATTTCAAAACATTACAGCAAAGTCGGCACTTAATGGGTCAACACCGCACCGGCGCAAATCACTTGTGCATTATTTAAAAGTCTCTGTTCTCTTGTTTTGCAAATACACACAGCGATTATGTAGATAGCCACTCACAGCCCTTAAGGTAAAAAAAGAAGCAAATGAAACCAACCCAAACAAAAAAACACAGCACTCTTATTGAATATCAGATGTGAAATTATAACACAAACACGTTTTAATCAAAGTCATGCAAATGTACCAGCCAAATTAGGGCTCTTGAGAGCTTTCTATGTGGATGAAACAGCAATCTTTAATCGTGCGGATGAAAGAATGCTTGACAAACTAAAATGCTATACCTGGATGTATGGACACACACACATGTGACGCACAGTATCACACACAGTAAGATTAGAAGCAAGCATCAAGTGTGTTGACACCGATATTGCCTCGCTCACCCACGCACACACTCTCTCACCGGACAGTCGTGTTTTTTTTTAAAGCCTGAATAAAGAAGCGGCTGTGATGCCGTGTTAACATGAAAGCTTTCATGGCTGTTAAAAGAGCCGGCTTTGATTAGAATGTGATTTGTGTGAGCGTTGGTAATGCCGTGGCCACTGCTGACGACGACGCTTTTAAATCCAGCAAAGCCGTTGCAAGGTTGCCTTCTGTCAAAAAATGTTGAATCAAATATTTCACCTCTGCATGTTTTCTTTTCCCCTTGAATCTTGTACCAAATATGGTCGCACTTTCAGGAAATTTAAAGCACAGAGCGACATCACTTTCAAGAGTGATCAAACGTTTTATTTGAAATAATTGACGACACACTTGCTAATTGAATATCAAAAGGGGTTTCTGTTATTTCCATGTTCCCCTTCATACTCACTGTGACCTTTATGAAGCAATGTCATTTTGGAATGAATGGAAATGAAACATTGTTAATAGAGAGAAAACTAAATTAAAGTAGGACCTTGATTATAATTCCAAGACCACGCATGTAACTTGTAACTGCCTCAGAATATTTTGCTCCCAAAATTCGAGTCGGAAAAAAGTACCATAATTTCCAGACTATAAGCTTCACCAGCAAAAAATGTGTGGAAAATGAAATGTCCTGGTTTCTTTTACCCATATTACCAAATAAAATCCTTTTACAATATCATAAAAATCATGAAAAATCCATAGATAAGCCACACTGGAGATAAGCCGCAGGGTTCAAAGCTTGTGCGAAAGGTAGCGGTTTATAGTTTGGAAATTACCGTATTTTTTTGACGCAACAGGGACTTGTAATAGACAATGCCCTCTGTCTGGCGGCATCTGGCAAATTCCCCAAATTCCCCCAAATGGTAAATTAGACTTGCCCTGGCAGGAAAATTAAGTTGTTACGCTGAGCACACGAAATAGGGGCCTATGTATTTTCTCAGTATCTTGGATGCTTCAGAATTGACATCATCCAGGGAGAAACATTTCACTTCATTCCAGAAACAATGACATGTTGGCTGCTATATGAGCAGCCTTGGGCCTTTCTGCAATCACTCCTCTGCACTCAATAGCACTTTGTGTTTTGTACTCGCCAACATAATGACTGCTCACACAATTATTTTAGACAGCTTGAATACGAATGCAGTGCAATGTTTTGTTTGGACAGTTCACTCTGGGAAGGCTTATTTGCTTTATATGAGCCATGTGTGAGGCCCTCAGGCAAGTGTGAATCTTGCTTGGAGGAACCTGCACTAGCCTATGGGGAAAGTATGTTGATATAGTTTAGCAATATGTATGTGAAAGTACGATTTAAACAATTTTGGGTCAAATTGACCCAACTTCCTGTCGGCCCACTTTTTTGGTAGAAAACAACTTGAATTGGTTTTTTTTGCAAAACAACCCAAAGTTGGCTCAAACTGACTAAACTTTCTGAGTCAGTCCAAGTTTTAACCCAGCGATTTTAAGAGTGTAATAATACTTATGAATGGCGTTACCGCACACTCAACTGAAATGGATATCTGAAATGAAAAGTCTCCAGTGGCAAAAGTGAGCTGTGACTGATCAGAGGTAGGGATACGCTTCCAATTAAATTGTTGCTCTAAATGCAGCCAACATTCAGCAGGCTGGTGATTTTCTTTCACAGGCTCACATCTTGCGCAGAAAATCAATTTCCAATTTCCAATATCCCGGCGTGAGTCACTTCCACAATTTGAAAGCTCCTCAAGTGAGATTATGAATAGGATGCAGCACAAAAGGCTCACAACGAATGATTGGGAGGACTAATAAAAGTAAACAATGAAGGCTTTCTCCATTTTTCATCTGTCTTGTCGTGCTGAAGGATTATTTTTTTGCCAGACCGACGGGATCTCATCTCACCTAACCAAACTCAATGCCTTGGTGTTACATTCTAACAAATGCATTAACCCAAATATATTTGTCTCCAGCTGGTAGCAATATTTGTAAAACTCGGGTCATCATTATGGTCCATATTTTTGATTAGCGGTATTTGTTACACAATAAACTCCTGCTGTTGTGGGTGTCATACTGTGTTAGTGAGGCAGACGCAGCAGGCAAACGACTCAGTGCTGTGCCAGACACTGTATAAATTACAAATAACCAGTAAATAATCTGATATATTGTTGCCTGCAGTTGCTGCATCAGTCTAAGTGTTTTCTCAGTTCTGCAGTAGCCGCATTATAAGTAGCAAGGTTAGAACATTCAAATAAACTTTGTAGCGTAAACAGAAGCTACCTTTCCCCAGGCAGTTCTAAAACTATCTTCCATTTGACATGACATCCATATCTGCTTTGGACGGTGTATAAAAAGATTCCCCAGAATTATCTGATAATGCAGAATGGAGACAACGGAGGAGGCAGAATGAGTGCATAGCTCAAGAATCGCCATCGGCAATCATACCTTAACAAAGTCATGGTACTTATCGAATCCTCGCCGAACACTTAAACCGATTAGAAAGCTTCTTTCAACATTAATGAGACCGTTTTGATGAAAAGTAAAAATGTCACATTTTTAATGTGAATGGACCAGTTTGGTGCTGATCCAAATTAGGCCTTGGTGCAAGTCTTCGCTCTTTCATTTAATTTTGTGCTTATGAGCATAATTATCCTAAAACCTTACGATTGATTTTCTTAAAACCTTTAGTAAGGTTGAGGAATATGTCAAGGTAGAACATATTACATTTTGGTCTCCATCCAACCGCTGATAACATTCTGATATTAATATTTTAGTTTTATTCATCTTACTGAAATGATTATAGTAACATGCAGACAATCGTAAAATTTGGCAAAGTGCTGCAACTCGAACTTTGCCATTTTAATTGAGGTAGAAGATTTTAATGCCCTTGTAGGGTTAAGAATGAAACAATCACTGATCCATTTCAGTCACTTCCTGTCAACAAGCTGGAACAGAATGCACATTCCACTATCACACCAAGTCACTTCACACACGACTCCCACACAAATTCACTGACTTGAGCAAATCCTTTCGTTCTTTCATCTTTGGCGAAATTACAACCGTCAATCATTATTCCTTATCAGTTAGAGATAATACAATATTCATTCATACCGCTGAGCAAAACAGGCATTGTGAATTATTACACAAGGAAGAGTGAGAAGAAAAAAAATAGGTCATTCGTTTTTGGTTTTCACCTACAGATTCGCTACGCAACAAACATTACTTTCAGCCCAGCATAACTATCTCACTCATTAATCAGTTCAACTCCTCGGCGAAAGTCTGCGTCGGATACGACAACAGACGTAATTTCTTAATGCCCGGCTGCAATTTTCAAAGTCAATTGCAAAACTGGAGCCAAAGCAACAAAGTGTGATGTAAGGTTATTGATGGGAATGGGCTGAATCCTCCCAAGCCTTCTCATTAACTCGCCTCTTTTCCTTCTCCTTCCTCCGTTCGATGGCCCGGCTGTGCGCTATCTGTCTCTGGTGTATCGAATGGCACACGCACGCCAAGCGCCGTACACGTCAACCCACATCAGTGCTCACACACACACGCATGCAAGAAGTCTGTTTGCATACCAAAAGCATATTTCATAGCTCAAAGAAATTGAAAGCCCTATTAATTATGCAGAGGACACGCACACACATATGGAAAGAAAGAGTGAGTGTGCACTTGTGTTCCATTCTTCCTCTGCGTCAAAGGAGTCCGAGTGTGAGAATGATTGAGTCGCTCTGCGTCAGGGGGGAGAGCAAATAGTAAATTGTGCAGTGAGAGAGAAAGAGTGCACTGTCCTTAACCATGCGCACTCATGTTTATGTGTGTGTGTGTGCGTGTGTTTTGTCTCGCCGGTATAACGCCCTCTCTGTGTCTCCCAAGCCACTCAGTGTCACTCACATACACTGAGACTATTGTCAAGACGTTGGCCGATGCGCCCCCAAGGGCATTTGTGTGCCACTCTGTCCGTCACAAAAGGACAAGAGGGGGCTTCACTTAAGTCACTGGTGTTCAAACTACAATCCTTGGGTCGCTTGTGGCCCATTTTCAACCCACTGGACACATTCTAAAGTTTGAAATTAAATACATATCGCTTTATGGTACTGTACTAAAACCCAAAACAATGGTTGGTGATTAGCAGTTTTGTGTTTCAATAGCTCTAAAATTTCGACACTTTGCCAAAACATTTAGGAGATTCATAGCAAGCATATAATATCTAGCTATTTGTAGGTTTAACCGATATGGCATTGACAAATCTGCTGGACCAAAGGTTGATTGTATGACATTTAAGATGTTTGAATATGGAGGTTTGTTTATTTACAAATTAGAGTGTGTGGTCTTCGCGGGGCTGGGCTTCCTCCTATCTGACAGCACATTAGGCCAAGCTCTGTTTAACCTTGTAGCTTGAGTGACGCTGATTCTAAACCAGCGGGATGGATTTCAGTTTGTTGTAGCGCGCCGTCACGTCACCCTTCTCTCGGTTCAGCCCGTCGAGCATCGGAACGCGACGACGACTTGATGTCAGAGAGAGAGAGGACGGCAAAAGATGTAAAGCAAAGACGTGGCCAGATATGATAAACGACCCAGGGTGCAATGTGAAAAAGACAAGTGTGGCTTGTTGAAGATAAAAATGACAGTATATGGAAAGAGAGAGCGGACATAATGCAAGGAAATAGGAAGCGTCTATATAGGTGGAGGAGAAAGCGTGCAGTCAGATATCTGATCTCCTTTATTGACTGTCTATTGTTCACAGCAGCACTCCTAATTACTCTCAACAGGGTGCACGTGTGTGTATGATTGTGTGCTTCCGTGTGTGTATGAGTGAATACATCCTCATCCTCACTTTTACTCTCCCCACAGTGATACCATTGTCCACCCTCCTCTGGTCAAGCTTTAATGGACATTAGCAGTGCTCCTGACGTGTACACAATTAGGGTCTAATGGTGCACACAACTCGAGGGCAGTCATACATATGTATGGGCGCCACTTGCACGCACACAAGGTCCCTTGTGCGCCACCATCCTGTTGCCGTCTTTTTCCCACAATGCTCGTTGTCATGGATATTTATAAGAAAATGACTGTTATGGGGATGAGCCGTGGAAAGCCATGAGCATCACGAGTGAGCCGTACACAAAAAAAAAAAAACACTGCAACAAAAAGAGCTAATCTGAGTCATGGGCATTTGTCCGGTAAGCCTGGCCTCACATCAGACTCTATGCGCTTTTGTTGCTGTTTTGTTTTCAAGCCCCTATACATGGCCCGGGCTGCACAAAGGGATAAACATTTCAAAAGCCAGCGAACAGAGTCAGTGATTTTCGCTGTTTTTCTGTGTGTGCGCATGCGTGGATGTGAGTGTTAGAGTATGTTTGTGGCGAGGGAGGGGGAAGGGGATCTGGGGGTGCATGCGCAAGGCCAGATGGATGCTGGGATTCGGCAAGTTAGGCCAATGCCAAAATGGACAGCTTGTTGGTAACAAAGCTGTAGTGGATAGCAATGTGGTAGGCCAGAAGTGATCACCCCCTCCCCCTCACACACACACACTTGTACAGTAACTAGCTCGGACCATTATCATTAGTTAAGTGGGCACTAGCTGTGGTTAAGCTTTAATTGCTTCCAGGAAGAGAAAGTGATCTACAGTCTTTGAGTTTCTGCACTGTACTGCAATGGTGTTTATCAGGGTAGTACCGGTGGTGCCCGCATGAGGGGCCCGCACTGCTGCAGTAGAGAGAGAGCGAAACAGAGAGAGGCAGAGACTGCATCAGGGCGATCAGATGACCTCGCCGCTGCAGTTAATGTTCTCTGGCACTCAGACACAAGGCTAAGGCTCTCCGTCATACCGCAGGGCCGCTGTACTACAAGCTACCAGTGTGTGTGTGTGTGTGTGTGCGTCTTAACAAGGGCCCATGTGCCACAGAGTAGGTATACTAAGTAGCTAATACATTTCTTTCTCTCTTTATTGAGTCTTTCTGTACTTGTACCGCACCCCCCCTTCTTTCTCTGCACTTCATGCCCCTCTCTTTCTCCCTCCCAAGCCTCTCTGACTCTCCTTAGCTCTCCCCCTCTTCTTCCTCTCTCTGCAGTGCAGCATGGTGATTATCATTCCTCTCACAGAGTCAGGCCTGATAGTCAGATACTGCTGAGCACCCTTCTACATCACCTGCTCCTAGAGGGAGCAATGGAGGGAGGCAGACACAGAGAGTGAAGGAGGAGGTCTGCAGAGAGAGAGAGAGAGAGAGAGGGCATGTTTGTGTGTGGAAGCGCAGAGAGAACTGTGGATAGGTAGACGTTAGGCGAAAGAGTGCCATAAAAAAAAGTGACGATCGCACGAGCTGCAGAGGTGGTCCCACTGCAACAAACTACAAATAAACGTGTGTGTGCGGGTGCAAAATAAGTGCGCATAATGTGCATGTCTTTCCACTATTCACATGGTGGCCGAGTGTGTGTTGTGGCAACAACGCGCTTTGGCTCATCAACATGTGGGAGCGGACAGTTGCTGTTTGTTTAGCATCATCCTTCCTCCCACCAGCTGTTTCAACTTGCTCCAAGTCATCTTCTGCATTCTGCAAATACCACATGAGTCTAACCAAAAAGATAGCTTATGGCCACCCCACCAAGCAACACAGTCGCAAAAATGATTTCTTTCCTTCTTTTCCCCTTCACTATGTTCTAATCTTTGTTTGTAGGCATAATTGCATGAAAACCTCCTGCAGATGAGGGGCATGGGGCCAAGAAGAGTTCGAACAACATTGTTCCACTTGTCAAACATCGCAACAGCATTTGTCTTCATTCATTTTTAAAAAGAAAAATGGTCATAATGCATCATCTAGGTTTTAGGGCCTTTTTTTGGGGGGAATACGGTAGCCCCACATTAGGACATTTTTTTCATGACATAAACTACATGAGAGGTCATTACAAAAATTTAAAAACAATATTAAGCACAAACATGAAAACTGAAGCTACAAACTCAAACGTATAGGCACATAACCCCACACATCATCCTTGATTAAATAATTAAAACGCAAGCAGATGTTCTATAAAAAATGTAAATGTGAAAAAATGAATTAAAAAAATCTTCTGCAAGTGTGGTACTTGTGAAGTAGTTTGGTATAGTTGATGCCGGGGTAAGTCTCAATGTGCATGTGTACAAAGTGTACAATTTAGCGTTTACGCTTTGTGCCGTTTCCCTCATTGATCGGGCGTTTTTCTTCATCTCCTGACCCATTTCTCTACCTGTCCGCTTGACCTCACGCTTATGTGCAGTAAACAACACATCTGTTTTTTGCAGCCAAATCTCAAGGGAAAACACATTCCATGTCACTCACTGTGCAGACACATTCACGTCTATATTTAAATTAGCAGTGTAAATATATCACCTTCAAATGAATTGTTAACACGTCTGTCTCGTTGGCGTGACTTATTGTGAAACGCTTCCTGTCAGCGTATTTCACTCCGTCTCCTTTTAAGGTGTTTGATGCATAACTTAAACAAAAGCTGCTAGCGGCTTCAAAAGATTCATGTATGCATCTTAAAACTCACAACAAAGCCCGAGTGCACTCAGTCACTCGGAGGTCAAAGGTGACTTTGCTCTGTTCCCTTTGGCAAAGTGATAAAACAGAAGAGTAAAGTGAAGATAACAAAGCAGAGTGTTAAGATTTATGAACTAGTTTGTGTTGATGAGATAAAACAAAGCATTAAAGATATTCATCTTTAGTATATCTCACAAGTTAATTTCACACTTAAGGCACATGTGAGGGAGAAAAAGATCAAATAAGAAGTAGTGGATCTAATGAAATATTCATGGTGAAATGCTAAGGAGTGCCAGAAGTATGTTAACTAGTTACATATTTGAGAACACCCAATTTCTCTAGTTTTTATTAGAATTCAAGCAGTTTAAATCCATTAATCAAAGCAGCGGCAATGAATACAGTTCAAATTCAAATTTATTTTTAAGACGCTGCAGTGAATACAAATCAGGAGTGGTAAGAGTGCATTCGTCAAGCTAACAGAGTTTGGAGACATTGGGCCCTATTTTTTGTAGATAGGCAGAAACTTGAGCTCAAATTTGGGAATTTGGCAGATGGGCTATGCCTTGCTGGGTGTTCCAGCGGACTTTGGGCAGTTTCGATTACAAGGTGGACCTGTAGTAGAGTGGATGTCATTGTATTTCATTCATAAATATATCAGCCATCTTTCATTATTTATTGTTGTTTTACTAATAATTTAGTCAGTCAGAAATTTCACAAAATGGTAATTCAGATCTTTTTTTTCTAAAAGAGAATTTCTATATGTTGGCAGCCCCCGCCTTTATAGTAACATTTTTTTTTCAGTAGAGAGTATTTATTCAATTAACCCAATTTTCAGTTTTTGCTAATATGGCTATAACAAGCGACACAATGAATGGGTCTTCCCTCCCTTTAGGGACTGCTAAGCCCCTTCAAAGTATTTGTTAAATCTGGCCTTTAATTGAGTCTTACAAGATCCCATGTGGATGGCTCTGATCCACTTTTTGCCATGGAAATAATCACATTGAACAAGCAAAGACATGCCCACAAATTGAACTCGATTCTTAAGGACAGCGAGCAGCGTAATTGGGATGCAAAGTTTCACCCCTCAATCTCAGTTAGGAAAATATCAACTACGTGACAGGTGAGATTGCAAAGAGGATGTCAGGTGTCTGCTTGATTGACGGCCGGCCCCTGGCTGCTTCTGCGCGAAACTACAAAAACACCGGCAGAAAAATAACTCAGTAACAAATACAATCGTGAGTTGATAAAAGAGGTATCCCTTGTGATAGCGGCCAACGGCAAGGTAAGATTTGTGTGAGAAAAATGTTGTCATCTATCCTTAAGATGTTGAATGTCTCTATTCCTAAAAGTTGTCCTTTCAGTCTTTTGGGCACGTCAAAGCCCCCCCATGAGTCTGATCGACTTATATTTTATATATTGTGATCACATATGACTTTGTTACATGCATCAGTGATGCACCAAGAGTGTGGAGAATCAAATATATCCAGCATGAGAATGAGAAGATGGATGGATTGATGGATGAGTGTACCGTAGCCCTCGCTCAAGCATTTCATATGCCCCCCCCCCCCTTTAAGACTGAGGTCTGATTGATCTCGATGGACAACTCCCTGTCAAATTTATGCAGAACGAGCAAAGATCGCAGGCAAGCAGCGTCTCATCCAGACAAGCCTGTTTGTTGTTTTGCTGTGTCTCAAGCTCGTCCTGTTGATTCATTATGCAAACCAGCATGGAGCAGGACACAAACTCCGCATCCAACTGCAGTGCACGATTCACACCGCACGCAGATGTTGTATATATTCAAACACGTGTTGAATATGCAGACACATGTAACAAGAAGAGAGGGAGACTGTTAATTAACTCAAGCTCGTTAATTCTCTTTGAACCGACTGGTGAGGAGGTTTACACACTAATTACCTTGATGACTGAAGCAACCTGTGCACGCACATAGACATGCAAATCCTCACATTAAAAAGGTAGCTGGAGCATCCTCGCAGCCTGACATAACACATCTTGCGGGCGTTGAAAGACTCATGCACGCTTTTAAAGTGCGCTTACACAAAGGTGTGAACGTTTGGCTGGTAAGCATATGCAGAAACACACACACACAAGTAGCGTAAATGGCATAAAAATGAAAGCTATTTTAAGATTTTTTTTTTTTCATGATTATTATTCCTGTCCGCCAGATGCGTTCAGGGTCACCATGCTTCTGTTTGATACAGAAAGGCTAAAATGCACAAACGGATTCCTATTGCATATGTTTGCATAGTGCCGCTGCATTATATTCACACATTATACACACTGGCCAACACACAGCACTGCACAGTAGAGTAGAGCTCCCATGTCACTATTGAACACTAATGGCCTGTGTAAGATGAACGGCAAGGGGTTTTTAATGTCCTCTGTCAAACTCAATTAATATTCCATCAGGCATGAATTCGTGGCAAGGCTGCACCTTTCTCACCATTCATCAGTGTGTGCGTGCATGTGTGTGGTCCTATGCGTAATGGAGACACGAGTTACGCTGAAGAGCAGCTACAATAGCACCCTGGGGCCTTACGATTCTAATTTGGATCAGCCAAAAGTTGCACAGGTTCATAGGGGCTCGATGCTCGAAGACGGCGCATCTGCACTCAAGCGTAAAAACTGACATATCTGGAGTCTTAGTGCTGGTCTTGTTTGGCCTTTTTTTTTTTTCTTCCACACCATTCATGGTGGGCGTTCTGGTGTACCGAGGGCGTGACTGCTTGACCCCATACCCAGCATATGCTAGTTTTGTTTTGTGCTAGTCTCACCAGCTGCTAGTATGAAGAACATACTGATCTTGCTGGTGTCCTACACAGCCATGATCGATCAGGGCGGAAGTTGGTTCATAGATCTGTAATCATATCTGCCAAATTCATATCATCTGCCTGTGAGGTGGACTGCTTGCAGTTCCTTGCAAAGCGCCCGATTTAAAATATGCCGCACCGCCTTGCCCAGGTCCAAAACTCGGTTCAGCCCGCCCCCCGGCAGAGTTATACCCCGCCTCATGCCAGAACATTACATCGAGTCATCAGACATACCTCAACAAGATTCATGACCCAACAACGAAAATTGTTTGTTCAGCCATGTGTTGGCAGAACACTTTGTGGTTCGCAGTGACAGTGACTTACAATAGCTGAATTGTGCAATATGATTCAAACAACAGAAAATAAAACCTCTAGACAAAATGAAAAAGCATCAGGCGTAACGAGACAATTTCCATTTTGAGAGCAGCAATGGGAGATTGAGTAAGGTCAGTAAACAAATGTCATCTACAGAGAAGTAGGAGGGGAATGAAAACAGTACCATATTTAACACTCGCTTGAAAAGCGTTTCAGCTAATGAGCTGTTATATCTTGAGAAAAGCAATATTTTTATGTTTAACCTGGGTTTAGGGTCAAGGCAAAAATAAAAAAGATGTTTTTTCAGAGGATTTGTTCCCCAAACTCTTACACTACCAAAAAAAAAAAAATACTTCATTTAATCCACCAAAAACTTTGAAGGACGTGTGCTACCAATAATTCCAACAAAGCACAATGGAAACATCACCTTTTTAGTAAAAACATTTTAATGAGCAAAGTCAACGGAATAGTTTTAAAAACACCACTTCGACATCAAATTATTGACTTCAAGATTAAAGTCTAATGTAAAAGAAAAATATGTAGCCGGTCGGACTTGATTAAAAGCAAAACCGCGAAGGTCATAACACATTCAGCTTGGACACTAATTGAATTTAACGAGTCAAATTCTTTGCTGAAGATCCATGTAGATTTATTTTTTCAAGGATGAGAGCGAGCAAGGCAGGGAGAGTGAAGGAGTTATGGGTCAATAAACCCTGCCGTAGGGAAGAGGAGAGGGACTCATAACGAGGTCAAGGACAAATTATTGATCGGCACATCATAAAGCTACTAGTGTGGAGAAGAAGTAGAAGAAGGAAAGCTCGGTCGGAAGAAGGCGGTCCAAAGCAAAGAGGGAGAGTTACTGTTGCGAGAAGCAGACTTGACTGCATTCAGAAGGAAGGTTGGGGGAGGAGTTTCATTGGGGCGCCAGAACGGAGTGGAGGGGGAAATAAAATTAGCAGGGTGAAAGAATGAAAAAGGGCACCTCAGACCAGTGAGGTAACCAGAGGGAAATTGAATTACATTGAATTATGGCTGAACTGATGAAATCTGTAGCGGAACAGACAGACACACGCGCACAGGAACGCACACACACCTCAGGTACCTCGAGCTCATTAATTAAAAAAAAAATAAAAAAACACCTTTTTCAAGTTGTAAATCTAAACTCTGGAGTAAGACTACTTTTACCTTTACGTCCTTGTCTGTATTATTTTTATGATCGCAAACTGTTGAATTCTAGTCCCATTCATCATTCTTAGTCCGTGATGAATTACAAACAAAATTATCAAATTTATTATTGACTGTTTCAAAGGGTGAATGTAATTTGTTCCAGGAGCTTGTAAGATCTCTGATTTATTCCAATTTTCCAAAGGAAATAATCATTACAGCGGAGGAAGTGTTCTGCATATCATCTCAACATTCATAAAAGTGTAAAAATAAGTTAACCGGTGTGAAGGCATCGGAACAATCTTAATTCGCAAGTGGCAGTTCCAGAACAGAAAATGTCGGTGAGGCACTCAACCTGCCAAGAAAAAATGAATGAATGAATGAATGAATGAATTAATGAATGAATTAATGAATGAATTACTGAATGAATCTGCAATCTTTTTTTCTACATTAACATGTTCTTTCATTCCATCTGCAACCATAGCCAACTTCTTTTTTAATCAAATGCATTTGTTGTAAGACAGGGGGGTGAGGAGGTAATACGGCTGAGGAAATTAACCTGTGCTCAGTTGCCATAGTTACACACTCTCGAGTCTAAACTTGGATGTTTTTCAGAGAAGGCATCGAATATCTGACTTGTACACATAGTAAAAGGGCATCGGGGTCTTGAGTTTTTATTTATTGAAGAGAGGAAAACAGTTTGACAGCAACGGATCAATTATTAGTGATGTCAATAGCACTGACGTCAGAAAAACAAACTTGTTGACTCAAATAAGACTAAATAGTATAAATTTTAGCTTTGCAGTGACAAATTTGTATCTTCCTTCTGTTGCAAACAAATAAGCAAGTTAGATTTCCCAAAATATAAGGGGGCTAACTATGATTAATATTTGATTAAGAGTTAATTCCAAATACATTTTTCTTCGTCTTCCCAGATGAAGCCACGACGATATGAAAACAGCTTTCATCTCAAACCAAGCTTGGGACCATCGTCTTAATTAATTTTGCTGTCTTTTATGCTGTGGTATCTATGAGGTGAAATGTTCAAAAATTCTCTGTCTGGAAGAAAAGAAAAAGGGCTTTTCATCTCAGCCGTCCGTCACGTTTTTCTCCAGATTATCCCAAGGCGACATTGTAACGAGTTGCGGTCTTTCCCGCCCTAATCCGAATTTGTATTTTTTTTTTTTACCCTTTTCCATTCCTTCCTCCCCCGCACACGGCAGGTTTCAAAGCTGATGTAAATGCAAAGGGTTGTAATGTTGAGGTGTTCAGGTAAACGGGTTTGGGATGAGCTATGAGCTGTGTGTTCTAGAAATTGGCTTCTGGGTACCGAGTGATCCCTCAGGGCCACGAGGAGTCATTTAACACTCTGTGATGTACGCTTCCTCGACTCCGTTCGCTACACGGAGGTGATTTGTGTGCTGGAAATCACAGCAGGTGTGATGCCGGCTTTGAGGGAATGATGTGGACTGATTCATCGTCCCCCCCCTCCCCTTGTCACCGGTGGTCCTGTGCAGCCCACTGTTGGACACATTCTGATTGCATTCCAATGTGGTGACAAACCAACCAAAATATTTTCTTATGATATTAAAAACTATTTAAATAAAACTGCTCGTCATATGGTGCTTCAAGTTCAGTCTAAGTGCAAAAGAAGGCCTTTAGCACGTTTATGTAAATGAATCGTACTTAACCAAGAAACAGTTGATATGGTAAAACGTGCTTAAAGCTACTCAAACACATGTTGAAGTTCAATTTCAGGTGAGATTTCAGAGGTCATAATGATGAAACACAGCAGTGGGGGAAAAAAAAGAATATATAAGGGGGGGGGCTGTTATAAAATTAGTTCAACAGTGATGGGATGTTGTGATTTTCTCGGAAGTGATCGTTTGTATTCTTTTTAAATGTCTTATTTTTGATGCAGTTCTACTCTTGTGAGTTTCTGAGTTCTGTTGGTGCTGCAGCAATGTTGAATTCCAAATAATGAATAAACGCTTTAGGGTAGGCCAAAAGATTTGTCAACATCAGCTATTGGCAGACAGTTTTAATCTAAACAGGATTACTCAAAAAGTTGGAAAAGCCACCGTGATTGGTAGATGACATTATCCTTCATCGTATCAGTCGTGCACATAAACACCACCAGATAATCTCAATATGTCTTTGCAGGCCACTGCCTATACCTAATCCCCCAGATTGAGAATTTCAGATTAGGAGTCTCCCTGATGATTAATCCCATATTGTTTGTGTTTTGTATTTGCGCTTGGCCCGCAGGGGACCCTTCGCCGGGTGACCTTCTCAGTGGTAAACCAGGCCCAGGACCCCAGTTGCTATGACAGCGGCCTGGAGGACTCGGAGACCCCCAGCAGCAAGAGTTCATCTGGGCCACGTTTAGGAGCCCTGCCACTGCCCGAGGAGGGTTATGAGCGCACCACACCCGAGGGTAGTGTGGGGGAGGAGGAGCATGTGGAGAACGGTTCGTGGGCACACACACATTTACACACATGCAAAGTTTGTCTAATAGGATGAAAGCAGGTCATCCTAGCATTTTTTGGACCAAGCAAGGAGCGTGCATACAGCAAAACTGTGTCAATAGTTGTGCTATTAAAAGTATATCATCTCACACAAATATTGCTTTTGAAGTGAAGAAGCAGAATCTTTATTCCTCAAGGCTTTGCACGTGTCATGAAAGACTTTTTAGTTTTCATTTGAACACCTTTTATTTACCCTTGACTGACTTTAAACCCATAGCCCCGTTCATATTATAACATGCACTACATATGCTCCTATGTTACTTTTTTTTCTACAAAATTCAAGCTTTTGATATCTGACAGCAGGTAAAATCTTTGTTTTGGCAGTAACTTTTAGTTCTTTTTCAAATCAAGTCCCCACCAAGGTCACAGAAAGACAAAACTTTTCATTTTCATCTTTCCCCTGCACAGCATATGGACATGACAGAGCTGGAAGAACTTTGGTAATGCATGAAGGTCACCGTGACCTGAGATCCTTTTGGGACTGTGCATGCGGTTTAATGTTGCTTTCAAAAAGACAGGAGAATTCTGGCAAGGGAGGGTGTAATAACTTTTCGCCAAAGTCAGATGAAAAGGGGGATTTAGCAAGGAGACACTATGTCTGTTTAGGTTTTACCGAGAAGCCAGAGAGGGGGAGAACACTCAAAGAAAGGTTTCATTTCAAAAAAGTTTTTTTCTTCTCATCCAAAATATGAACTTTAGGATTGCTCAGCTCACAAGATTAAATGTAGAGAACTTTGCAGTTTGCACTCTGATGACAAAGAAGAAACTTGAGCGTGACGTGAATTTTTATTTGTTGAGTTTTAGATGAAAATAACACCAGAAAGTGGATAAGATAGAGCCTATTATTAATTATTATTATCATTATTATTATTAGTGTTGTTGTTGAGAAAAGAAATAGAAATAATGAACATTTCTTCATAATTGTCTAATTGTGCAGCTACTATTTTACAACTTTAAATAGACATGGCTTTAACAAAGAAGGACAAAGAAAGTTGTTTTTAATTTCGATTTACAGTAATTGAACATAAAGCCAGTATAGATCCAAACATGCTTTACATAAAAAATGCTAACCGGGTGTGATGGGGCATCGCTAACCTCTTGACATCACAGGATATTAATGGGTTGAGATGCAACCTAATATATTCCTTGCATGGCATTACATTTTAATTTGTCATGATGTCATCCTGACACACTCTTCTATCTCAGTAATGGTTTGGGTTTCGAGCCGACCTTTCACCTCTCAACCTCTAATCTTGAGCTAAGCAGTTTCACTTTGTTCTTTTTTCTGTTTTCCTCTGCTTTATGTATTCCTAAGTGTATATGTGATTACAGATGTACCTTGACTTTCAAGTTTCATCAGTTTCATGATCTAACTGATAACACAATTTAATAGTAGACAATATCAATTTTGCCCTTGATTTGGTCCAGCCACACACACAAACTAGCGAACAGCACTGAACAGTGAAATAGAAACATTAAGATATAATAAAAGATTAAAAAGCATCTTTCCTAAGGTGTATTTGCACTGAAAGTCACACACACATATATTTTAGTGTCAATAGTCCAATAATCAATAATAAGCAGGAACTAAATTTTAGCTGGCAACAAAAATAAAATAAAAAAAAACTCAGAACCTGAGAAACACTTGTAAGTCAAGATACCATCAGTTTTTTTTTTTTTTTTTTAAATTGCTTTTTCTTATGCCTTTAGATGCTAGGCAGCTGCCAGATGTGGCTCTAACCGGAAAGTGTACGCGGGAGTGTGATGAGTTCGGCCACTCTGACACATGCTGGATGCCCGTCCGCCCGTCTCCTCGCCAGCGCCAACGCCACGGCAGCGACCCCCCGCGACTCTCCACCTTTGCCCCCGGTGACGACAACAACAATCTGCGCAGAAACGACCACGAGAGCGACAGCGAGAGCGCGGGCAGTGCCGGGAGTTCAGAACCGGGTGTGGTCATGCCGGGAGAAGGTCAGAGGTTACCACTAGTCAACGGCGATCCTCTGGGCACCCTGGGAAGAGCCAACAAGAACATGGGCGACCACAATCGGAACCTTCTCAACCGAAAGATGACCTCGGCGTCCTACGACACCTTCAGCAGCGCTGGCTTCGGGAGGCGCCATCCAGATGAAGAAGGAGGAGAAGGAGGCCAGAACCCAGCAGAGGTCATACCGCTGACCCGGACTGGAGGGGACTACAAGACCACGTCCTGCCTCACGTTGTCACGCCGTGAAGTCTACCTGTGACCTCCTCCCACGGCAGCAATCACTCCAAGCGGCCCAATCCCAAGAACTTGTTCGGATGTGAAAATGTTGATTGGTTTCCCGAAAGTTGTACATGCATTTGAAACTTCAGGATTCTAATATTTATAGGCACTTAAACTTCACCGAGTGATTGATCAAATATTTTGAGAGCTCCTGCCAGGAGTATTTCCCTTTCAAAAAGAAAGAAAACAAGAAAAAAAAATATCAGGTGTGGAAGCTGCCTGCAGGCGATGATTCTATTACGTCCATGTGGGGGAGGAAGACTTCATCTCTTCTTCTTTTTTTACCTGAACCTGATGCATGCCTGACCTTCTGCCACTGAGGCAACTGTGGGAAGAATCGAGTGCGGGAAAGACAGAGACTGAGTAAATCACAGTGCCATAAAGGCTTCAGTACAAAATAAAACTTTTAAGACTCTATCGTCAAACATTCAGTCACGTCCAGTCAGAATAAATAAGTAGGGAAAAAAAAAACATTAACTGGGGCATTTTAGTTCTATTCCCGCATTTATTAGCGCCACACTGGAATACAAAATAAAAGGAAAATTAGAGGAAAATTCGTGAGTAAGAGTAAGATAAAAGCGTAATACTACAAGGTATGTGTGATGTTTCACTAATAGAGTGAGCATGTTACAATAAAACGTCTGTAATATTCCAGAGAGAAAGTCAGCTAAGTTGCAAAAATTGATTCAAAAGTTAAGAGAGAAGTACAATAATAATTCAGCAGTACGAGAACAAAGTCATAATATTGCGAAAATAAGTTGTAAAGTTCATAGATTAAACTCGTCATCTTGCATCGAAAAAGTGAATTTGTTATTTTACTGTAAATAGTGAATTCCCACGAGAACAGTAAAGACAACGGTTCAAGTTCAATATCTGCTGTCTCTCGTAGAGGCCGGCTCTATATTAATTACAGAAAAAGCCAAATAATAACAATACCTAGCTCAGCTAATTAAATATTTTCAGTGAGGTTAGCTAGGAATACTTTTCCACACAATCACATCGAACTGCACATTGTCATAAAATAACAACTTTATAAAAAATAGCATTTCCCTATAACAGTACAACCTGTGTTAAGTAATATTTTGACTTTATTCTTCTCAAGTTTGTTTTTCAGTGTGGCCCTAATACTGCATTAATTTATACCAGTTAGACACAAAATAGATAAAAATAGAAATACCTTGAAGAGTAGCTCACAGCTTGAAAACATACTTTGTACCTTAAAATGGATTATAACTGTACTTTAACTTCTGACACTGTGTACAGTTACATCCGAAATATTATTAATGATCCTTAATGCAGGTTCGCCTTCATTTGTATTAACAGACTGCAACAATGTGATTTTTTTTTTTATAATGTAACCACTCGGAACACAGAGCATCAATAATATCACGGCGTGTTGCCTTCGCATCCAGCCTGTATGTATATAAAGTATGTGTGCGTTAGAGAACAAAGCGGAATTCTATGCTCACCTTCATGACCCACGACCCACGTGAGCTTGCGGCCACGTGAAGATAATACGACCCAAGCGAAAGCATTTACACAAACTGGAATTTACATGCAGTGACATTGTAACATAAAGACAAATGGGCATTCGGTTTTCATGCAGAAGCAAGCACACTATCATTCGGAGGCTGTGCAGTCATTATGCGCTGTTTAAGTGCAACACTTTGCCTGATCCCCCTCCAGCCAATATTTAAACATGCAATGTATTCAAATCACATCTTGCTCCATTAAAAGGAATTCCATCTACTGTATGTAACATTAGACAACACGCAAATAAGACATATTCAGCATAATGTAAGTAGGACTCATAGGAAAAGGACTGAAAATAAAAGCTGACTCTGCATGAAAGATAATGCTAACTACTTCTTTGCTTTTTTTTTAGAAAAAAAAAAAGGAGAAAGATAGAAAACCACGAGCCTTTTTTGGGATAACATGCCTATTTGGATACAGCTGTATTATACGTGTGTGCTTACCGGGAAATGAAGATAATGTTGGCAGAAAGAGAGGCGACATCATAAAATGGAGGGTGCACAAAACAACCTGGATTTCAGAACTCTTTTTTGTATTATTATGATTACCAAATGGTGCCAACCCGAACCAAGCGTGCATGAACTCCCTCATCCTTCCCGCGGAGGATCGGCTGTGGATCGAGGCCAGCGCATCTTAATTCCCATCATCAGAGTGTGGATAGGGATAATAGGGTTAGCACGTCCCTCTGCTCTTAATGAGTTCCTTTTCTGGCTCTTCTCCTCCCTTGATCTACACATATCTTATTATGAACGTCTCAACGTGTGAATGTAAGCGGAAATTGTCAGGAAGCGTGTCTGTTCTGGAAACGCTGACGTTTCAAAGGTTGGTGCCACGGTTTTGTTATGATTCCGATGGGAGTCTTGATAAGGAACTTTAAGTTGGGAAATAAGATGGAAAGGGGCACGTTTTAGGTGCATAATGACACTTTGTATACATGTATATAACCTCGCCTCAAGAAATATGTGATGGACACCCCTGAGCTTGACTATCCATCCTGGAGCTGTCTTTATCTCCAAATCTACTGAGCTTTGCCCCTGATGGACTGAGGATCAATCCACTGACATGGACATTCGGATGGGATTGTCGGAAATGCTCCTGTCTCATCAGGATCTGAACAATTTTTTTTTCACCCCTACCCTGCTCTTCAAACTGCTGTTTTAAGGCAGTTTCATTATTGCACCTTTCAAGGGAACTTACTGTAAATGAATCCATGTGGGTGTGTATGCTTTTTTTTTTTATAATATACTGCACGTTTAAACATGTTTCACTACTGCAAAAACAAGAGGGGAGGATATTTTGTCAGATGGGACAGTGGACATTTGTCATCCCTCTTGCGCTGTTTCACTTATAGCCATGTACAGATGAAACGACACTGTAGAACACACAACTGGAGACCATAAAGGACAATGGCATGCTTAAACTCTTCGAATCTGCACTTACAGTGAACAAAAAAAAAAAAATGGGCGGTGGGGATTTTTTTTAATTCTTATTATAATTTTTCTCTTCTTGTTTTTTTTTCTTACGCGGCTCACTGTTTTTTGCTGTTCCCTTCCTCTTATCAGCATAAGAACTAATTGCATTTGCTATGACAAGGATGCAAAGGACCTGTCGGCACATGGTTTGGTATGAAGATGAATCCTGTAAAAGTTTGAATTTGACATTAAAAACGTCGAACACTCATTTGTCTGCTCTTTGATGACTCTGTTTCGCACACTTACATGAGATTAACAACCTTTTGAGCTCCCACATTTGATTTGTTCTTTTTCTAGAAAATTTTAGCTGAGCTGACTTCTGGTGCATTGAATCTTTTTGCTGTATTGTTCTGTAAGATGTAAGATGTAAGAAGCACTCTATCAGGAATATTACAAAACAGTTTAATGTATACGATTTTCTTAGAAATATGGATTTAAAAATGTTTTGTCAGCAGTTGGCTTTGAATTTTAAAATTCTTCATTAATTCATTAAATTATAGCCCCCCCTCACACACACACACAAAACGTCTGCAGGCCATACAGATGCACATAAAAATTTAAACACTTTAATTAATGGCTATGAATACTAGATTTACAGACATGGCATGTGTGCTTCTCATAATTCCCGCGGATGATAAGGTTGTCCTTAATGTTGCTTTTAATGGTCATATTGAAACACAATATTCTGATAACAAATCTTTTATTCATCTCCAGAGGGGAAATTCAAGTGAGATGTATCACATAATAACAAAACCACGCAGAATTAAGATGATTATCTTGTAAAAGCAGATATTTGATACAGTTCCTATTTCCTCAGAGTGGAGTTGTGCGTCAGTTACTGGTCTCGCTACAGCCACTAATTAACAAACGTAATTCATTTCATTCATGGCCAAATGAAATTCATTTTAATGTCTTTATTTTCTTGCATGGGTTTATTGTAGCAGTTTCGGAATGGTGAAGGCTATTATGGGTATAATGTCATTCTGAAAAGATATGATTGTGCCATTGTCATTCCAAGGTCGGAAATGTGACTAATCTAAGAACAAGAACAAATCGCTCAAATCACGACAGGGACGAGGACGCTAGAATATTCTTTACATTGTTTATGCATTTGTTTTTCTTTTAGATGGGTTCAACAAATGCATCGTTGAAGTAAATATTTAGCTGGGAAAAAAATAAATGGAGTATATTTTGGGTGAAAGATTTGCATACTTGCAGGCTTTAATTGCTCTAATCGAATACAAGCGTGAAGGACTCCTAATGTCATCAGGTCCTGCAAGCGTTTTGCTTTGAATAAATATGCAACACTGACACCGTGTGGTTAATAAAAGGTTCGCTACTATTTTATATACTATTTTAACAGACAGGCAATGCCGCAGTTTTTTATATATATAATTGGTTTCAATTATGTATAAGGACACAAGAATAAAAAGGCTCGAGTCTTAAAGCTTTGTGCTTAAAATGCCTCTTAGTGTGTGTTTTATTACCAAGACTGCCCTTATACAATCTTCTGTTGTTAAAAATCGAAAACTAATGCGGAATTCACGCAGTGCTCATTGGTCATTTATTTATGTTCCTTTACATTTTATGGAATGTGTGGTATAAAGATTAAAAGAGTAGCATAAAGTACTTATAATTCACAATTATTAGAAAGGAAAGTGAGAAATGTGTCTTGTTGACTATCCAATAGTAAAACCTTTAATAAGATGTCATTATATATCTGTAAATAACCCCTTTTAGAGCACCACTCACATTACTTATTGATGACCTTATTTATTACTTGATATATCGGAATCGCATCATGCAATTTTCCTCTACTTAAAACGCCACAATTGTTCTGCTTCTTTTCATTAGCAAAATTCTTAAGCAACCTGATCACTGGTGCACTGCATTCAAAATCACATTAACATAACCACTTTAACTTTATGACCTATTCAATTCAAATAATGTACATTATATGATGGAATTATTGTTAATGGCTTGGTGGTTAGGTCAACTGCCTTTCGTCCACCTGCACTTATAAGAATCAAGGGCAGATCAGAACTCATTGAGGGACGGGCGGACAGACAGATGGATGTGTGGTTAGACAGACAGATGGATAATATAGAGTTAATATAATAATTACAGGCCACAGTTCAGGTCTATTAACGTCGGACATGACAGCCCTACGGACTAATTTTCCTTCTCAGCGTCGTAAAACTCTGCCTAATAAGCCGCCTTTATTAAAATATGTAACTCATGACCTATCACAAATAAAATTCAATATTGTTGCTCCTGAACACACATAAACAATATCCACAGTGGGCTTTGCAGATATATCAACAGATAAGTGGACAAGTGGCATGTAACAATAAAAACCCCTGACAAACCCTCACAGGAGCATCAATGAAATTCCTGAGATAAACTCTGCGGATGTGCTTATTTATTTATTTATTTATTTATTTATTTATTTATTTATTTATTTATTTATTTATTTATTTATTTAATATGGATAGTAGAACATATTGCAATGGTGAACCCTGAATACACTAGAATGTGTATGAGGGATGTCTAAATCCACCAGGATTCAACAAAAGGAAAGTGTCATCGAATTAGTTTTATGTGCCAATTAAAAGATAATGTATTCCATGATTAATACCTTTCCTTACCTTGCTCCTTTTTTGCATAGCCTACATAAATCATAGTTAACATTAAACGCAAGCTGTCAACACCAAAGTTCAGGATCATTGCTGCCAAGACAGGGTTTTGTGTTTGTCTATTGAAGAAAACCTTGCAGCAGAGCCATAAACAGCCGCTTTTGCTGATGTGCTGTTGATGTGCTATTTGATCCTCTGTGGGCTTTTTTATTTTCTGTCCCTTCATCTTTTTTTCCACGGTCACATCGGCCTGAGCGCATCAAACAACTGCCCTGACATATCCAAGCATACTGAATCCTTTAGTAAAGTATACACAGGGGAGCCTAAAGCTGCAGTGTAAAATGATGGATGACAATTGAAGTATTTAATACTCTATGGTAGCAGATTTTAGGGGGCTAGTGTTAGGTTAGGGTTATGTTTGTTGCTTGGGTTATGAGATCGATATTAGGTAAAGGTTAGGGATTTTTGTTTGTGGTTTGGGTCTGGATTAAGGCAAACATATAGGTTAGGAACTGGCTTGATAGTTATGTGTAAACACTACGTTTTTTTAATACAATCATTATGTTTGTTTGCACATATGAAAACAAAGACAATAACGTGGTTTCAATCTAACAAATTAATTTTAAGACTTCATGGACATCCCAGGTAAATATTCCTATTTTTGTCAGGGTTAGATGGCAGTGAGAGAAATGCAACTTTTTTTTTTTTTTTTTCCCCCAAGCGTGATACATTTTTTAGGTTATGCACAACAAAGGCCGGGGGGATTCTCAGCACAATGAGCACAGCTGGCTCAGTAAATTGCCCAAATGCCATTTCCCCTCCTAAACAGCTGCCCGATGCTCTCAAGGAATGACAAATATCCGCACTGTTATGGCACATTTTCACATAGTTACGCCACTCTCACATACAATTTTCAGTTTATATAATTTTATGACCTGCTGCTGTATACGAGTCATTTGCATTTTGTTTGCCTCACAAACTTGACATTACATCACTTTAGTTCATTCCCACAACAGATGGCCGTGCAACACAAACGGCTGTGTGAAGGTGACGCTGCGTGGCGAGCTTCTTCTCTTGAGGAAGCTCGACAATGAGGGTCTTTTTTCACTTAAAGAGAGACAGTTAGATGTATTTAGTACATTCTTAATGGATTTTATAGTATTTGAGTGCCCTTAGATTGCGACAATTTCAACCAGGGACTTAATGTTGACGTTCGACAAAAGAAACGATGTTCAAGGCGAATTTCAATGACATCATACCCTTAAGTGTGACATTTTTATACTTTCCTTTTTTTATTACCCATGTTAAAATCACAACCAATGACTCCAACAAGCCAAAAATCAAGTGGTAGTGAGCATTTTAGTTTGACATCAGCTACAACTTTACTCTCACCTCTGGTGTATAAAATAAACATAAGCAATCTTGAGACTTCAAAAGAAGTGAATGTCTGCCAGATAAAAGCTTACAATTAAGCAGAGTAAATTAGCTGTTTTGTGTCGAGGCGTGTCATGCGGTATAGTTAAAAGCCCTCTGGGATCACAGATGGCTTGAAATACAGATGCTTTGATTACACTGTGTTGTAACACACTGCTGTGGATCATTACAAGATGATAACAGCCAGTAATAGATTAATGCATATATATTACTTGCATTGTGATGCATAGCGTAAATTCTATCTGTAATAATCATTATCAATTAAAGTCATCAGAGTTTTGATAGTCCAATATGTGTTCAGAAATCCTGGCAGTACTTGGGTTAAGTACAGTCAGGCGCACTGGTGGTCAGCCCTTAAATGCATGGTAAAGTAAGTAAAGTTAGTTAAGTAAAGTTTTAAAACAGAGCACCTGCTGTGGCTGATGAGTGTTATGCAAACTTGTAAACTTGAAATAGGTTTGGATTCTCCATTTTTGGGAACAGTCTTTATTTTTCATCGATGAATGACTCAGTCAACAGCAAAAAGAAAAAGAAAAACAGTGGCATAAACATTTTAAATATTGTACCATACACAACAGCAACAACAATAATAAATACGTAACTTTAAGTAAAAACACCCTAAAGACATTTTTTGTTAAAAATGCAAAGATAAACAGATTAAAAAAACATCTAGCATGAGTGAAAACTATAAAACAATTCTTGACTGCATGATTCTATAATGCTATATTGATCATTTCATTTATTGCAGTGGCTTACCGCCTTTTGCATTTTGCAGGAAGTGCGTGATTGTGATGATGCCTTGCTCAGATAAAATATTATCTTTTTTGATGAACATTAAAGAGTGCTCAAAGCTTACAAACAGCATCTGAATACAATTGCACACAACCACAGTGTCACATTTAGAGGGTTGCCCATGCAATAGAATCTAAAGTCACATTGAATCAATTGCTCATGTGCAGACAATGCGGATGCGGAGACAGAGGCCAACAGCAACAGCACCGCCATGTGGAGCTTAACACTTAGTGCAAGTTGTGCTATGAAAAGGAGATGATAATACTGATTGTAAACCATCATTTAGTGAGTTACTTTGTGAATGTTGGTATTTGAATGACTTTACTGATTGTATATCACAATATTATGTGCATCTACATACAGAGAGTATACTCACAAGGCAGATCATTATGGTGTGATTTGTGCGCGACGCATTGCTGGAACAAAGTAAAAATAACGCAGGGTCTCACATTCAGCCCCGTAAAACTCTAACTGTGCAGTGTGCAGGGTGTTCAACCAAGGCTGGTAATGTTGGAACGGCCACCAGGAGGTGCTACAATTCGATGGCCGGACCTGCGAGGGATGTTGTCGTCAATCTGAGCCCCTGTAAATTTAAATCAAGAGACAATACTTAGTAAATTAGTTTAAGTTGAGACAAAAAAATGTTGTATTCTCATAATACGATGTAAAAAGTTGGAGCTTAGTTCAATCTTTTTATAAATGATTACCATTGGCTTTGATTTGCTCCAAGTGCAAAAAGACTTCTGTTGTCATTTTTATAAATATCAAAATAAAATAGAATTGAAGTCATAAATCATATTATAACAAAATCAATAATGCTATTTAAATTAAATATAAATTAATAGTATATCGTAGTGTTTGAAGCTCACAGGGGGGACATATATAATAAAAATATTAATAGTTGTATGCATTATTTGAATTAGAGAATATTTTAAATTACATTTAAAAATTGCACTTTCAATGGTCCCCAATGTTTTACTACCTAATACAGAGTTACATAACATTTGCCAAAACCTTCATTATAGAATCCAAAACATATACAGTATTTGTGTCTCTAACCTGATAGGCTGAAGTTGGACTGGTGAAGGTTGCGCACTGGTGGAGGCTGGTGCGAGGTCGGGGAAGTTTTGGCCGAAGGTGAAGGTGTGATATATTTGGGGGGAGCAATGACATCATGCACGGGCCCATCATACATGCCACGTGCGACCCCTTTTTCCTTAATCTGTTTAGAGACATGGGAGGGAAAAGTTGCGGCTACTATTGCATAAGTAATGTATTTCAAGCTTTCCTTCCTGTACTGTACCTGGTCCCTGAACTTCAAACGTTGATAAGCAAAATCAGGGAAGGGCTTGCGAGGGATGAATCGTCCAGTACCCTGCTGAACTTGAAGCTTTCCTTCCTCATAGACCACCCGACCCTGACTCAACACCAGCACTGGAGCCCCACGACACTCCAGACCTTCAAAGATGTTGAATTCTGCAGACTGTGAGAAGAGAATTGAAACATTACATACTAAAACGTGAAAAATTTGTGCAAGGAAGAAAAAGGCCGTATATAAAATATATTAGGGTAATAATACTGTCTGGTATATCACATCATAGAATAATCATCATGAGATGCAAATAACCCTCTACTGGCTATGAGCAACAATAATAATTAAAATTGTAAATGCCCTGATGATGCCATAACAAGAAGTATTTGGGCTGAGATTAATATTGCTTATATCACAGCAAACACACACACACACAAACATACATTAGACCAGAAAAATAAAAGAAAGAGCAAGGCGTATTTATTTCTGCACTCATTGTATGAAAGAGAATAATGCATGCAGTAAAACTGCAGCATTTGAGATGGGGGATGAAGAAAACCTTGGGGCAAAGAGCAAGATAATAAAAAATAGGGGGATGGGTAGGAAGATGCCTGTGCAAAATGGGTGAAGGGGTGCAGGGGGTTGGGGGGGATTAGACCCTAAAGCTGACAGCAGTCTGGATTAAAGTCGGGCTGCAGACGAAATATATCAAACACTGCCTGATGTTGTGAGTCATGAATTGCATTTAAATTCATGTAAAGGTCATTTAAATGCATGCAACATCCCATGAGTCTCGTTTTTTTTACACGTCCATGGGTTGAAAATGTGATTTGGATTTAGGATGCCTTCTTTGATGTTTTAATGCAATCCTGAAGGAATTGAAGTAATTAATTGTCAAGGGGGATTGACACATCTGTGTAGTCTGCCCTACGTGTCGAACATTTGTAATTTCTGGCACATTAACACATGCAGGATGGCCTCTTTCATTTGTTTTTCAATCCAGTCCTATTTTCTTTGTTCTCACCGAATGGTGCAGTTTAGACGTGATGGTTTTGATGCTGTCAGGGTCCCAGATGACGATGTCCGCATCAGAGCCTACCGCTATCCGACCTTTACGTGGGTACAGATTGAAGACTTTAGCAGCGTTGGTAGATGTGACAGCCACAAACTTGTTCTCATCCATCTTCCCCATGGCCTGTGTGGAGGATAACGTAAATACAGAAGACTCAAATATTAAACATAATCTGCTTGAAGTTATTAATTCCTTTACAAAAGCTCAATTTTGGAGGTTGACACACATATATGGTTTGCTCTTACCACAGCTTTGTCCCAAACAAAACTCATTCTCTCCTCCACTCCATTGGTGCCCTCTGGGATTAAGGTGAAGTCGTCTTTGCCGATTGCTTTCTGGGAGATGCTGAATGCGCAGTGAGCGCTGCCCACCACCTGCAGGTCACCACTGCGTCATAGCATGATATATTATTAATAACGCACAGAGGAGAGAATGTTGTACTTTATAGCTAATACCGTATTTCATAAATCATGATCACATTTGTGTGAATTAAAAAGTGAATACTTTAACTATTGCGCATTAGTCATTAAATCATTTCTATAAATTTAGTGTCATCAAATTTCAATATCTGGATAAGGACCAGCCTTAACATTTAAGTACTCTGACTTTTGTGAAAAAAAAAAATACACTGTCAGTTAAAAGAGGTGCTGTGGGACTAGCATGAAGAGGCAAAATGCAGGACCAAAGAGGAGAGAGGAGGAGGGAGGCACTTGGTAGCCAAGGCAACTGAGGATGAAGAATTCACATTCCTGTGCTATTTATAAAGTTAAGGGCACTAAAAAATGTACTTTAAGAAGTTCTGTACATTCTATTCAGAGATTGTTTGACATTTGTAGACTATATTTACATATATTCATTTTTGTTCCCATATTCCAGGCTTTTTTTTTTTGCACCTCAATTTGTGAAACAATGACCCTCACTGTCTTTGAATAAATCAAGTTTGACATTGCATATTATGCGAGCAGCTGCTGTGACTGGAATACCAAACAAATAATGAGCATTTAAACCATGCATGCGTATCCTTTGGTGTCACTGATCTGATTTAAAATCCACATTATGCAGCGATTAGAGCTATAAATAACTCTGCATTCATTTCAAAGTTTTTACACGTTTCAGTATCGTCATCCTTGAAAAAAAACACAAATACAAAAAAAAAAGGGGTTGATCACATTCAAGTCCTACCAGGCCAGAAGTGTCTGGAGGTGGTCTGGGGTCGTAGGGTCAGGACTCAAAGGTGGGGATGTCACATAAGCAGCAGCTTTGGCCCAATTCTTGCTCCAATAATGCGAGCCATCAGTGGCCAGACTGGCTGTGATTGGCTCTCCAAAAACGACAGACCCTGAAGATTCAACCAAAAAGGAATTTACATCTATTTACATAATGCAGCATTTAGAATGCAGACAGGTGTTTCCGCTGGTGCTGTGTATAGTGAACTTGGACTGAGGGTACAGGAATGAGAGAGCGACCTTTCCTTCGGGCCTGGGTGATGGTGTCTGCTGCACTCTTACTCATCACCTTGGTGATGTAGACAGGACAATTCACGCGGTTACCAAGGGTGATTGCACGAAACACCGCCTCAGCCTCCACCTGTGCTGGGAAGAAGCGAGGGCAGATCAGAACTAGTTGATGGATGGACGGACGGATGGATTGCATCACCTCTTCAGGACGACTCAAAGGATGACCTTCCGGACCTGTAATTCCCATCCCAAGGATTTTGCTTTGTTCCTAAATCATGGATGAAAAAAATAACTGTGTAAAGTTGGTGACAGTCCTTAAGAGGTTCTGAGATATAATTATTGAAAACATATTATGAATTAATCCAGGGTTTTTCTTCTTCTTCTTCTACATTCCCATGCCATTGCATGCATGCTGTATTTGACCTACAAATAGCCTCTAAATATTTAGACAAATTCCAGGATCACTTTTAGTCAATGGTGACCTGTTTTATCTTTTTATCTTTCAACAGAAACACTCAGTGGGAACATGCAAAGTCTTTGTTTGTGAGCCTTGAGTTTGCTGGTGAAGTTGCTACATGGAGTCAATGTGTAGTTAAAAACTGAAAAGCTGCCACAATGGCCAAGAAGCAAAGTTAGGCTGCACTTACCTGAGCAATCAAATCTCCATTTTCAGCATGAACTAACACCACAGCTCCAATTTGTTTTAAGTAGGAGAAGGCATCGTATAGCTGGAGAAGCAAGCAAATAGAGTGTTAATGACGTAATAGCACATAACGTAAATGAATATTGATTGTAAAGATTCCAAGATTTTTCTCGATAATAAGACCTACACACCTGAGAATCTGACATCTGGTACAAATCCTTGTAGGCCATGTACACCTGGAAGGAATTAATACCTGGCAGAAGTGGGGAAAAAATTAAGTTGATTTGTTCATGAAAGGAAAACAAAATTTACAAAAATAATATTAGTGTTATTTTGTCTTTAAGGACAATGTATTTGTTTGAAAGGCACGTGTCACAGTTGCTACCCCAGGAGAAAAGTGATTCTCTTTTTTCTTTGAAAAGATTACAAACAAAATGTGTGACTTCCATGCCAATGGTATAATGCGGGCAATGTCCTCTGTGCTTTCCCTTTAAGAGGATTCAGAACAAGGCCAAATTGTTGCAAATCTCTCTCTGGTGTTCTTGCCAAAATCGGGATTAACATGACAACAATTAGAGAAGCCACCAGCACTCTTCGGAAGTAAAATGTGAAGATGGGCTGTACCTTTTTCCTGCACCAGCATCTCCAACTCATCTTTAACCGTTTCATTCCATTGCGGGATGTCAACGTGGAGGGAGTAGTCACAACACGCATTTTTGTCTGCAGCTTCCTGCCAGACTTCGAACGCCTCCAGCAAGCTTTCCCCAACCTCAGGGGTCACATGGTCAACTGGAATAGGGAAGGTTCAGAGGTCAAAAGTATGCATGACATTTGCAGTATCGTCATAGTATATTATGCAGACTCACTGATCATTGTTGTGCCTCCAGCGAGCGCCGCTTTGGTTCCTTGCAGGAAGTCATCAACGGGGCGTACACCGAGATAGGGTTTCATCAGACAGGTGTTGACATCAATCCCACCGGGGATAACCATGCGGCCATTGGCCTCGATCACTTTGATGCCATCAGGGACCACCAGATTCTCTCCTACCTGCCTACAGATGTAATAAGGGGCGGTGCAATCAAAGTGAGGAAAGCTGGATTTAATTGAGGCACAGGCAGACAGATTCTGATCTTTGCAGACGTGTGGTGCATGTCATTGAATTTCATAGGAGAATCATATATGAGCATCAGTGTAAAAGCAATAACAGGATGTGACAATCATACCTAATGAGGCCATCTTCAATGTGCACGTCTGCGTAAAATGACTGGTCATCATTAATGACTCGCCCTCCTTTAATCAGCAGGCTGTTGCCCTAAAAGGGTACAAGGAAACAAAGAACAGATGTCATCCATTGAACAGGTAGCAATGAATGCTAGTCATATGTATAAGATGAATGCAATCCATGTCACATTAGTTTATGTACTTCTCTGGTTGCTGGAAAAATACCGAATGTAAGAATTGGCGGATGGTTGGGGAGAGAGCGAGAGAGAGAGAGAGAGAGAGAGAGAGAGAGAGAGAGAGAGAGAGAGAGAGAGAGAGAGAGAGCAAGGGAGTGAGAGAGACAGAGAGGGGGGTGTTATGTCTCCATGGTAACTGATGATGGCAGAAAATCGTTTTAATTTTTTTTTTTTATTTAAAAGTCTTTATCATGAAATGTCAGGCATATGGTTTGGGGCCAATGGTATTCATACTAATCCATCTGAATGATAACGGGATTTTATGTTTTACAGTTAAAGCCTGACGCTGCACAAATCCTAGTTCCACGGTTCCACCATCACGACATTGACGACACTCAAATGAATCTTTCTGACAGAAGAGCTTAAACTGTCACTTAAGCGTCCTCGTCTGCACACATTCAATGTCAAAATAATAGGGAAATGACAGTTACAGCTAAAACTAAATTGAAGAGGCCTGGTAATACAGGATAGCATTTGCACCCTCACTAAGAATTTAATCTCCTTTTCCGGCATTGGCAGCAGGGATTTCCAACAGTTCCAACCAAGCACCCTCTTACCGTCACATGGGGGAGGTTGTTCTGTTGACAACTGGTCCCAGACATGATGGTTTCTTCCCCTGAGGTGAAATATATTCACAACCGGGTCGCGGTGCACCCCTTTGTTCCCCCCCACTGAAAAACGCGTGAACGCGCTCAGAAAAAAACACACGCGACTAGCTCTGGGTACGTGCGCGTCCACGGGTAAAATGTGCACGAGTAAAGATAAGGTGGTGTGCACACCAGCGCCCTCAGACTTTACCTCAGTGATTACAGCAGTGAGCTACTGTACAAAACGCAGACAGGTTATAATACTGCAGTATTATATTTTTATTTTAAGTATACATGTGGTCAATCTCGTGGCGCACAAAGAAGCGCGCATAACGACCATTGCAGTTTTGCATGGTTGCTGTCCACTTCAGCACCACAATGTCCGCACGCGACTGCGCACTTTCATTTTTTGGGGGGGACTCTTTTGATAACTTGACACAAATGTGTGTAATTAATCTATCTGTCTGTCTGTCTCAGAAGTTACCTTTCCGTGTGTGGTTTCCAACCCTGAGGAGAACCCCGTCTGAACACCTGGACAGCCATGTTCTCCCTCGGTGGAGGTGGTATGTGAACCTTTTTGGGCTTCCCAGGTTTTGCCACCGCCGCTGGAGTCGCAGATATCCAGGAGTCTCTCCTGACTCCCGCTCCTCGGGGTGCGGCCCCCTTTCCTTCCAACTGCATAATTGTCAAAGTCGATGGTTTTGCTTTCAAACGCCCCTTCCACGGATTCGAACATGCCGAAGCTCTTGCGCTGGTTCGGTCCGGTGGCGATTGGTCCGGCAAAGTAGACCGGTAGCTCATCTTCCCGATTCCACTGCCTCCTGCAGTCCGACATTGTGGCTTGCACCCCAGGCTTCAGCTACACTACAGGGTGAGAGAGGATGGTGATAACACGCGATGTAACCCGGACAGGCGGCTCCGCCTCCTCTTGTGGTACTGGTTGGATGATTGTCTCCGGGCTATATAGAAGAAGATGCAATCTCCAAAATAACATATAATAATGCCGTTTTTATGTTTCTTTGATGCTACAAACCTCTGCAGCAAGTATCCAAAGAGGATGCTCTTTGTTTCCCTCTCCCTCCAAAGGCTAAAGTGGGGGTGATGAAAGGATTACCCAACACGTCATTTTTTGACCCACATCTGGAAGGACAGATTTAAAAATGCTTCATGCGCCCTCACTTATTTAGGCGTCCCATAGTACATCTTTTGGCTCAAAAGATGCACATACCTGTAGGTCAGATAAAAGTATTTTGATATGTCAGGTCCTATTTATTAATAAATTAATTTATTAATGTATTTATTTATTTATAGTTCGACCATTGACATGTGCTGGTGGGATCAGTTCTGCTGATGTGTCAACTGTCGTGGTTCTATTTCTTTCAAGCTTGCAGTGTAGCTGCGAGGCTGCAAACATGGAACATCTATTACCTGATTTTATATATTTAAAAAAACTCTACATTGACAGTTCTCGTTTTAATACAGATGTTTTAAAGACCATAGGAAGACAGCAAATCAGACGAATCTGACGTTTGATTGCGGTTCCTACTAGCCAATCATCATATAATCTACTTTAAGAGGGCGGGTCGTAAAGTTTGTGGTTTTGGACGGGAGTGTTTAACCCACACGCGTGAGCGATTCACCGTCAGAGTTCTGCTTTGGTCCCGCAAGAACACATCTTTATTTTGAAGAAATCAGGTGAATTTATGTTTGTTCGAGCTTGTGCTGTCATTCCTTTCAATCAGTTGGCATGCAATCGTGACTTCGCTGGATTGAGTTGGTTGTAATTCTCCACTTCACACACGAGAATGGTTGTAAAGTTTTTGCATGCAAAATCACTGTATACAAATCATGCGCTCTCCCTTTCATTATATTAACAACCACTGTGTTACTTTTGCGGCTCTCATTTCTGCTGCACGCTGTTGCACCAATACAGCCAATGGCTGTCATAAAGTGCATGAGACTCTGCGAGCTGTAGTAAATAAACGTCTTCACAAAGACAATGACTTATACTAGCTATTGACGCCGTCATAGAGGTGATCATTTTCTAATGTGTAATATAAAATATTTGCTTCTAACATTTGAAGTTACCCAATTTGACCAATTGAGAGATACGGCAACTAAAACGGTAAAATAAACAGTATTTATTTTTGTAAAGACAGAATGGTGAAAGCATTAATTGCATTAAGTTAATGATCAGATCATGTGTGGATTTACGGTTGGATTTTAGATATGGCTCCTGATTTACAGTATGTCTCCTCCCATTTCTCACTTTAGGACAGACCAAAAGAGGACTTTGTACATTTGCTGGCCACCTATGACACCTAGAAGTTATGCCTTGGATTGCGTGGACATCCTCCCCCCACTTACCCAAATATTTCTTCTCCCATTTGCAATAAATGATCTGCCACTTTCTCTTGGCCCTTCAACTCTCACCCTCACGAGCTACTCATCTCTGTACTGATGGAGTCCACAAGCTCTTCAGATGAATTCTCCTCTCCTGACATGGCTCCAAAAAAGAAAACATTGGAGGTTTCCTCTGAACCTTCATCTGAATCATCAGCACTTCCCAACCCTGCTTCCCCTGACCCAGACTGTCACAACACCACACCTTCCACTGATTCTTCCCAACCTACCACAAGGAGAAGAACCTTTGCCTCTGTAGCCCAACGAGTGATCATACAGGAAAGACTCAGAAAAGCAGAAGAGGAAGATGATGCAGATGAAGAAGAAGGTAAGAATAATAATACATTATCAGGTTACAGAACAAATAACTTTTGTTTTGCACAATCACCCAGCTACTAGGCCTTCATTTATGTTTGCTATGGACCAGCATTGATGTCAAATATAATATAGCTTTAAATAGATAACCAAGATCCCACTGGCTTCCCCTCCAGATGAAGAACCAGAGGAAGACCTATCGAAAGACCAGATGGAAGAGAAAGCCAAAGCGGGTGATGCAAGAGCTCAGACTCGGGTGAGTATGGGCAGAACCACTCTTGGCATTGTTTCCAACTGCGCTGGTTCATGCTGTCTGCTGCTGAGAGTGTCTATTTTTATCCACTTGCAACATGATGCCATGTGCCCAGAATGATACACAAGATGTTGCTTTGCCGTCAAATGTGGTGTCACCAAGTGTTGAAGCTCATAAATTTTGTCCTATTTTAGTGTATTAAATGACTTCAATCAAATATAGCAAATTGTACAAATATTAGTACAATTAATGAATGTAAAACGGTTGGGGATTAATGGAGGAATAAATATGGGTTTAGAATTTTCAAGAGCCACCAGGCTCGGGTCCCGCGTGGATGGTACTTATGCAAAGGAGTGTATCATGTATTTGGACATACCAAGACATACTTAAATAACCACAGAGGGTGTGTGCATGTGAACAGCCATTGGATACAGTTTGGACATATTTCTATGATTTAAAATAAGATTGTTTATTTTTCCATTCCTCATCAAACACATTTAATAGTGTGAGAAAGCCGTTATATAATGTCCGTTAATATTAGAAAATAGTCTCCTGAAACCCACAAATGTCTGTGACTGAACTTTAAGGAAATTATGTTTTTTAAATTAATTCTGTTGGATTCATTCGTCTCAATCTGGGATTATTAGATGAATTTTGATTTTACCTTTCTATGGTTTATGAATAGCAAAGAAGAAATGTTCTTATATTGCATCATACTGGATTGTGCACTTGTACTAAAATAACCTAATTCATGTTAAAATCTTTTTTTTTTTGCATGAATTTGAGCTATAGCTCATGCAACGGTCATATTGTAGTCAATGTTCTTTGTATTTAGGTTAAGCGACAATACACACAGTGAATTAATCTTCTTTACATCTCTTCTGTCCATCAGCTGGGTCAACACTACTTGATTCTTGCCGAAGAAGAGGATAAAGATCTAAACAATCGTCTGGCTGTTAATTGGTTGGTAAAAGCAGCAAAACAGGGAAGAAAGACTGCAGCAAGAGCCTTGCAGCGATGCTGGATTCTTAAAATAGGTTATTGTGCCAATACATATGTAGACTAGTGTGTGAGTGGGGGTGGGGCAGTGGGGGATTTGCATTGCTGATTTTTGGAGTCTCTCACCCAGGAATCACCCCAGAGAACGAGGAAGATGTTCGTAAACTGTCGGCAGAGACTAAATTTGAGAGGGCGGTGCGTAAAGCAGCCATGATGATGTACTGGAAGCTTAATCCAGAGAAGAAATCCAAAGTGGCCATGGCTGAGATGCTGGAGAATGTCAGCCAGGTCAACAAAGGACTGGGTAGGAGCCACACACACACATTTGGTACCGTGTATGTATGTGTGGATAATAATTTATAAAACATTTGCAAAAATGTTTTTTTAGACTGAGTACGAGTATACCAATACTTGATATTTTAATCAGATATTGCTCAAGTGGAACACAAATCACACATTTTTCTTGACCAACTGTAACATTTCAGTAACGTGGCATTTTAATTGGCCCTGAACATTAGGAGACACCGCAAAAAGGATATCTGGCCCCACCTCGGACGAGACTCAGAAAATACTGGAAAACATGGTCAGCAATGAGAGTGAGTATCCGTCGAGCTAAATGGTAACAAAACTTGCACTTGGAGATTAGGGTACGCTCTGTCTCCTCAGCCAATCAGATGGTGGACTTGGACGACTTTGTTGAGATGACTAAAAATTACGCTGGTGGTATTGTTTCGTCATCATCTGAGGCTGAAAATCCTGATGCCACGGAGGTAAAAAAAAAAAAAAAAACATGAGCACAGAAACAGCAAGTAAAGTGCTCTATCTGTGTTTTGTTGTTCAAGGCTGAGCTGCCCTCCTCAGAAGACAATAAGCTGCATAGAGGCTCTTGGGGTTTTGGCAGGAGAGGAATGTTGCTGGACACAAAGCATACTGTCGCCATTAAAAAAGCAATGGCTATGAAATCACACTTAATGGTATCTTCTTCAAAAATGACCATTAATGTTCATGTTGGGATTCCTTCTTTAAGTGGTGTGTCTGGTACCATCAGATGCTTCACTATCCGGTTGATACTGCGATGGAGATGAAGGAGCACCTAGTGGACTGGGCGTCGCGGGCCGGCGTCCAATGGCTGAGCACCATCATCCCCACGCAACATGTCAACACGCTTATCTTCTTCTTCATCATCAGTAACCTCACCGTTGACTTGTTTGCCTTTGTCATCCCGCTATTGGTCTTCTATCTCTCCTTCATCTCCATGATTATTTGCACACTGCGTGTTGTTCAGAGTAGTAAGGTGAGTTCTTTTCTTTTAGGATATGTAGGAATAGTATAATTTGTGATTGACTTGAGGATTTTTGTCGAGGGGTCAAGTTTTAATCAGATTTTGAATTTATTCAGAATTTAAGGGTACAAATTATAGTAAGATTTTACTTGCTGTAAATTGATAGTGATAATCACAAGCAGAATAGCAAATTATTAGAAAAATGTCTGCGCTTTATAAAAATCTGTTGAAAAAATATCTCTAGGGATTTTTTTTTTTTTTAAAACTCTTAATGCTTCTTGCTTTTACAGACTTGGGAGAACTTTCGAGCTCTGACGTCTCTCTTAACCCGCTTTGAACCTGGCCTGGATGTCGAGCAGGCAGAGACCGACTTTGGCTGGAATAACCTCGAGCCGTACCTCTACTTCATATTCTCTGTCTTCTTCGTCATATTCTCCTTCCCCGTTGCTGACAAGGGCTGGATCCCTTGCTCAGAACTCTCCACGGTGGCCATCTTCTTTACGGCCGTCAGCTACCATAGCCTCAGTCCCATGGCTACCACATATGCACGACGAGCAATGATCATAGAGGTGAGAGTGCCTAAACACCATTGATATTATTTCGTTGAATTTATTTGTTTTGAGCAAAATAAAACCGAAATATTTCATAGATACAAAAAGCCAAATAATAACACAAATGGGTTAATTAACAAAACTGACCATTGTGAATAATTTCAGGTTGCGTCATCACTTTGTGGCCTGACTCAGCTTCTGCCTGGAAACATGACATTGCTTGGCATCTTGGGACGCACATTTGCAACTCTGCCCCTAGGGGAGTCTGTGGTACTGCAGCTCAGTATTCCCTGCTTGCTGTATGTTTACCTTTTTTACCTGTTCTTCAGGTGAGCATTAACCACAGGAGATTTTCATGGACACTCACAGTTGAAATCCCATTTTGCAATTTATTAATTTGTCTTCTCTCTGTGATCAGCATGGCCAGAAAACGAGGCTTCCGGGGGACATACTGCATCTTGGTACCCTACCTCGTGTGTTTCATGTGGTGTGAATTCTCAGTGGTGCTCCTCCAGAATTCCACGGCTGTGGGTATAATCCGCACCTGTGTGGCCTATTTCCTCTTCCTGTTTGCTCTGCCTGTTCTGGCAGTGGGCCTTGCCATCATGCTCTTAATCCAGCTCTTCAAGTGGTTCCTGGAGCTGGAGCTCACCAAGATGATTGTTACTTTAGTCGTATGCGCCATCCCAGTCATCCTCCGGCTTTGGACACGGTTCAGCACGTCTATTCTGGGTGTTTTCCACTCGGCAGCGCGCCGTGGCCCTGTTAAGCTCATTTTAAGTTGCATCTCCATGGTGATCCTCTTCTTCTCCATCTATGTGTATCACGCCGAAGGTCAGAAAGTCTACAACTCCACCTTGACGTGGGATCAGTACAGTCAGGTGTGCGGACCTCCTGCCTGGCAATCCAAAGGTTTGGCCAAGACACAGATCTTCTGTAGTCACCTGCAGGGACACAGGGTCACCTGGACAGGTCGCTTTAGGCAGGTCACTGTGGCCGAGACGGAGAACGGGGCGCAGTCTGTCATTAACATGTTGCCGGTGTTTCTCGGGGACTGGTTGCGATGCCTCTACGGGGAGACGTACCCGAAATGTGAGCCAAAGAATGCGACCATTTCTAGCTCTACGCCAGGTGAGGTCTCATTGCCCATGCTCCTACGAATGCAAGAAGAGGAGGAGATGTGTCAGATCAAAGCTCTGGCCAAACATACCTGTCACGTGAAGCGCTTTGACAGCTACCGCTTCCAGGTGACCGTAGGGATGATTAGGAATAACAGCACAGAGGCGGATGACCAAGGCAGGGATATCGTGCTTATGGCCAGCCATGAATTCCGGCAGGTCCTGCTCAACCTGGAACCCGGTAATATGGTGGAGTTCTGCACCAAGCTGGAAGGCCGTCTCGGAGCTAAGGCCCCAGCTTTGGAATTGAAGGCTATCAACTGTCTGGACTGTGTTTCCCCACTGTTGCCTGGAGGCAGGCAGGTAAAAATCGAGAGAGACTGGAGACGTACCACAATGCGAGCCTTGAATTTCGCATTTGATTTCTTCTTTTCTCCCTTCCTGTCAGCAAAAATCACTGGCTGAGAAGAGACCTAAAACAAAGGCAAAACTGCAGAGCTGTCTTGTTCAATCTTATTTTAACTTCAGAGCTACCTTAAATTTCTTTTCGTGATGACGTTCACCCATGTCAAGCAAAAGTGATACGAGTAATGTTTACCTTAAAATGTAAATAGAACAATTAGTTTTTTACTTATAATTTTGGTGGTGCCAAACAGGAAAGCTGCGATATTTACACTCTGGGATTTGTAAAGAGTGGAAATTTAACACATGCCAACATTATTGAAGTCACTTATCCAAACCACTGCACTACCAATTAACTGGATTACATGTATTTTTATTACCATTTATAATGGGTAAATGAAAAGAAACCTAATTGGGTGTTATAAAGTAAGCGATGGCATCTGTAGATCAATTGATCTTTAAAACTTCAGGGACTATTATCTGATGTCCAAATGATCACAATGCCACGTGCTTTATGAACATGGGAAACCATGTAAAAAGATGTAGTATTCTAACTTTGAGTGTATCAAATATTTTGGCACATAAAGTAAAAGATTTATCGAGTTTTGCTGTTTACATTATACATGCATCATGTCTTATCTGATGATGTACGATACCAGGTATGTCGCTTAATCAGAAAATTTAATTAACCAAAAGAGGAATGGTTTCATACGCATTTTAGAGTAAGCATACCAGCTAAAATGTGTAATGTTTTTTTTTTTTTTAATTTCATTCCTTACTATTTAAAGGAGGAAGTATCCTTTTTTTGGCCTTGTGTATGTTGCAATCTAATATATTGTGAGGTATACTCTACATGGGTGCATGATGGATGTGTAGCGATCACTGGTACTTCATCTGTACACTGTGTCCTCTTTTATCCGAGCATTGCTATTTATGGGCCTATGCGATGAATATAAAAGTGCCTGGCCGTCAAAAGAAACCATATTTGTATGTTTGTTAGTTTTTTTGAAAACACAGGCTATTGTTAGAATTGTATTCATTTTACTTACTAGCCAAAAAGGAAAAAACGTGGTTTATATTTCTGTACCACCGCTGAATCATTTTTGCTTCATTTCTCACTAGGCTATTATTGAGGTCCGTGAAGTCTTATTTGTTATTATTTATTTTATTTGGAACTTGATGTGTCCTTGTTTTTCTAAACACTAGCAAGGCTGTAGCTAGATTCAATACAACACAGACATGGAAAGAGTACCACTAAATGAAGTCAGATTCATTTTATTAATGCACATTCCATCATTCACATTTTTTTCTTCAATCTTTAAACATTTTTAATATACAATTGAGTAATACTGAGTAGTGGCAACATGCTGCTGCTGCTGCACCCCTGAACAAAAATCCTTTCTTGCGTTGTATTTAATGACATAATCACAACTGACAGGTTGTAACTCACCATTGGAGCACAAAGTCCTGAAACTTATATAATGTTTTCTATTACATAAACAATTTTCTTGTGGGTGATGGATAATATTCTGCCAAACCGGATAGTTCAAGGCGCTCTATATTCGAGATACCTAGCGGACACCAATAAGAATACTGTAGTTTAAAAGTGTGTGGATGATTGTGAGGAAAATGTCGTTCGGTTCCAACGACTTCTTTTTGGGATGCATGGTTTCATACAATGAACACTTTTTGCAGCAACGATTCAACACACTCCATTCCAACCCTGCACTGAGACCGTCCCACACCCAAAACCAGTTCTAATAGTCACACTGGGACCAAGGTCACTTAAAAACAAAGCACTTCACTGTAAACAATCAATGTGTGATCAAGTCACACCGTTCGATCCAATACACGTCACCTTATTACGACACTGTACATTGTGGCTTTCGGTGGTGCACCCCAACGTTGCGTGTGGCACTGTGAGGTAAAAAGTGTGATGACCATAACAACCATAATTTCAAAGATACATTTACGTGACATTCCAGTTTCAATGTCAAAGAATCTACAGCGAGATATATAAACAGTGAGCTTTTACTTTGAGCTATGGTATTTATAATGACCTCTGACCTTCATGCACATAAACCTTAATAATCAGTTGAATCAAGGGGCTTATTTATGCACGGTGTGCTTAGATTCCTCCGTCTTAATGATTGTAAACTTTACATTCACATTTAAATGTATATGTTACAAGTTACAACTTTAGCCCATTTTTCATTTGATCGGGCTTAATGTTGGCGTGTTTGGTCTGTGTCCTTGTAACTTTTTTTTTTTTCAACGGCGAGAATAGCAGCAATCTAAAAGTCAAGACAAGCCCAACATGGCAATTATGTACAATAAATTCAATTGTTGATTTGTGCGTAATACCTCTCTCTGTCTAACCAGCAACACATAAATATATACCAAAGCTATTGCATCAAATATTTTGGATTAGTGAGTTGCGTCAATAAATGTGGTTCATGTTCACTTGTAGTGTATTTAACAATCTATTTTATACGTTTAGCACTCTAGAAACAAAAGTGGCGTAAAAAATAACAATGGCTATTTACAGCATACAGTAAAAAGTGTATACACATGTTACCTGCAGAAGAGCTCATGATTTTAAAGCAGAAATACTGCCGCACTGTTTTGAATTGCTATTATTGCAAAGTGGACAAGATAACGGGTCACTTTTTGCATGCAATCTCCAAGAGCGCTGCTCAAAAAGGAGAGAAATTCTGCTGCAATTGTGACCAAAGAAAAAAAATAAATAAATAAATTTCGGTTATTGTGGTCATCATACAAGATTACCACTATCACGATTGTGGTAAGTGAAGACCACAATTTAGCTATCATTTAATAGTATCAAACAATCGTGGTGCTACCCAACACACTTGTTAAAGACTTCTAGAGCACATCAGTGAGGAGTCAACATTTCATGGTCATTGCAGATGGAGAGATGTCCCTGCACCTCTATTAGAAAAAGTGTATGGGAGGTGTAAGAGACACACAATTTATAGAGGATCAAATAAATGTCACCGTTCGTTGGTTATTCCTCAAGTCTCACTGTGCATGTGTGACAACTTCTGCACACTGACATGTTTGTCCATTGTTCATTTAGTCCCCCATCTGTGTCACTGTGTTTCCGGGTTGACACGATCCTGGAAAATGTACAGGTTGTTGGTGGCTGCTATAGCGATGATGTTCTCTGATGGATGCCAAGCCATGTGAAGGATCTTCTTGCTGAAGTCCAAGCTATCGACGCCGACATCTCCTCGGCGACGTTTTCCTCCGGTGTAAACCCGACGGGTACGTAACACAGCCCGCGGCTTGCTGCTCTCTCGCCAGGCCTCGAGGGTCACACCCCGGCCCGTCTCTCTGTCAAACATCTGGAAGAAGCTGTTGTATGCGCCGGTCATGATTACACTGTCAATAGGAAAGGAAAAATGAATTAAATTTTTGTATGAGGTCTATTTCACATGGCCACAGTACATCTCGATTACTAGAAAACTATCTCCTGAATCCCGAGACTTCAGTTCAGTGAGTATCTAAAATAGTTCTCAAAATGCACTGCAAGGGTGTTCTCGAATAATCATTGCCATTATTTTCCATTTGATAACACTCACCTGTCTGAACTGTTCCAAACACACTCAAATTTATCAAAGATGCAGTCGTTCTCGTAGAGTGAGCACAGCTTACTCCTTAGATATTCATGGACCTGGATACAGGGAAACACAATAAGTGTATTTCTGGAGAGGGATCTCCTCCCGCCATTTAGTCAACCATAACACTAACCCACTATTTCCTGTGATTCATACATTCTCACCTGATATGTCTCCACAGGGCCTTTGTCCATGTTCAAGTCCCACACCTTGGCAGTGAGGTAGTCTCTGGTCAGAAGATAGCGCCCACTGTGGCTGAACTTGACATCTGACACAGAGGAGATGATTTCGGAAAAGAAGGAGCGGCTCCCTGGATCTTCAGGTTCTTCAAATACTGGACAAACAGTTGGACATTTATGGCAGGTACAATTAAGTAATATCTGGCATATATTTTCAGCTGTATAAAAAACACTATCTCATTTTTATAAGAATGTTAGTGGCTTACGTTTTGTGTGTTTGTCACAAAGCGCAGAGGATCTCATGTCGCAGAGGCGCAGGGTGCCCTTGCTACTGCTGTATACAAACAGGTGACAGTGTTGCGGGTGGAACTCTGCTGCAGTGATTACCTCTGTAAGATCCTCCATGTTGGTTGGCTTTATGTCCACAATGTCTAGCAAAATGCACTGTCAGGGGTCATACACGACTTTGGTGGGACAACATTCCTCCATACAGATTGTTGGTCTGGTTTTGTTGGAACGCGGCATTCTGCAGGTCTGCAAACTACCATGATCCAATGGTCAGCATATTTCTCCAACACACACATTGCTCATTTTAATAGCCTAGCTCACACCTCAGCGCTGAACCCAAACACCTCAAGCAACCTCAGCATGCATGCACACGCTGCTCCTTTCTCTGTTCTATTTGTGGTGTCCCCGAGTGGTTCAGAAGAGCGTGTACTTGCCCTGTGAATTATTTAAACACTTCTTCCACACAAGAAGAAGAATCAGATTTTCTAGGTCAGCTTCTCTTTTAATGAGAAATTACCAACAGCGTGAAAGACTGCAGCATGTATATTTAGTATTGATCAAAACATGCTTCTTATTCTAAATATAGATGTTGAATTCATATTACAAAAAAATTTGAATGTTTCTATTCAGCATTTAAAGTGTTAAATGTCAGGGGAGTAGTCCCCCAGATGATAACTGCTCAGTTCATATACTGGCACACAAAGCAACAAAAAAAAAAAATGCAAACTTGGCACTTTGGTGGCTGCGTCATGCAGAAGCATTAGCTATTTAAACTAGTGCATGTTGATACATGTATGTGTTCCAGCAACTATGCTGGATCATGTGCTTCTATTATGAAATGTTCGTCTCTATAGGACATATTTCTTCTAAAATCGTTTGCATACAAAAGAATTAAACAATTTAAATTACAATTATAACCGCTTTAGTTGGAAAAAATAAATGGATAAATAAATGAGTTCAAGTCTACGGGAGAGGATTAGGGCCAGTGAAGAAAAATTGTGGAATTCTCACTTTAAAGTCAGAATTCTGAGAAAAAAAAGTCAGAATCCTGTCACCCCCCCCCCCCTTTTTTTTTCTTCTTCACTCGCCCTAATCCTCTTCCGTACAAGTCTCACAGGGAACTAAGAAGGATTAAGTAAACAAGCAGGAAGGATACTGAAGCTGCGGTCAGTGATGCCCAGATGCCACATATTGATACGGAGGTCATCAGCTGACAGGTAGGTCTCCCCGTCACTGTTGACTGAAATGGAGTTGACATGGTAGGTGTGACCGTTGGAGAACACTCGTCTGGGGCGGACCTCCACCATCAAATCTGTGGGTTTCAGTACCGGCACCTAAAAAACAAAATGAATTACAGTATAATGCATCTAATGTGTGTGTGCGTGTGTGTGCGTGTGTGAGTGTGTGTGCACCTGCAGGGAGGTGATGGTGGAGATGTCCTTGAGGCGGCCCTCCTCATCTTTCAGGTTATAGCCCTCTGGTCTCTTGTCTCTTTCACTCACCTTCCACAGTTTAATGGTCTTATCTGTGGCATTCAAAATCACATTTTTACAACAACATATGGATTTGAGTATAGTTCAGGAGAAAAATTAAATTATAGCGACATAAAACAGAAACGCAGACCCACTGGGATGTCGTGAAGAGTGAATTTAACGAAAAATAATAAATAACAATTCAATTATCTTATTTTACTGCACTCTGACAAAAGCGATGAATAGAGGATACATCGCAGCATGTCATAGCCATGGCTAAGATAACATGAAAGAATGTCCCCGGGAAGCTGTCAATAGTATAAAGATAAATCAGATGGAGGGCATAGTCTGTGTTTTGGCATCATTACTATAAGTCATTTTCTGCCAGACCTCGCTAAGTAGCAACTAATATTATTGTATTTAGTGCAGAGCAGTGATTCAATTCCAAAATACAGTTTCTATTAAACTGTGTCATTTTTCGTAATGCAGACAGTTATGTTTTTGGAGTAATATTATTTGTGTGTCAGACTGACATACTGGTGCTCTTACTCTGCCATTCAAACAGCCTCAGGGTCATGACAGTCATAGGGCTTTTGTCAATGAACTATGGGAAGGATGTGCTCCATCACTATCAGTTCTGCCTAGCAACAAGTGGCTACTGACGGGAAAACAAGTTTGCTTCATGAATTAGTTGTTAGTTTGACTTCTCTAGGTGGCACTTGATTTAAAGAAAGAGGTTTAAGAAATGGCCTATGGTGAACAGAGAATGCCATTGATGGGGCTCCATAAGAACAACTGGTTCATGAAGCATCTTGAAGCTTCATTTTCCCAGCACTACAAGTGGCTAAACAGTTTGTGACCGGGAAAAGCAATCGGAACAATTTTCTACATTGCTAGACGTCAGATGAGTTCCATTTAAATTCAGATGTGAGATGTTTTAACGAATGATGAGTGATCTGTGTTGCCTTCACAGTTTGGATGGGATTCTCACCATTGGTGGAAAGGAGAAAATGAGCAGCATTCTGTTGTGACAGCCATTTAATCTTGTTGATTTTTTCTTCAATCTCCAGACTCTTCAGGTAGTCAAAGTCTGGCTCGTGGCTCTGGAAGGTGCTGTATACATTATACTCCCCTGAGTCCCCGATCTCCAACACCTCCTCGGACTCCCCTTTAGACTGTCAAATAGGAGGAGAAATCAAAACCTCATTCTACTCCGCCGAGGTTTGTCGATGCTGACCAGAATAGTATTATCTGCTGACCTCTGTTTCTCTCTGGAAGATGACCACTCGGCCTCCTTTGTCCCCCGTGGCCAGTAGGTCCCCTGTCTGGTTGAACTCCACCGTGGAGATGACATCAGCTTGGAAAAGAATAAAACGGGAGTGGTTGACGGTAATAAAACTTACGAGATCTCTCATCCATTTATAGATGTAGTGCGGCTTTTGGTGTCATCCAAAAATGATATAGATAACATGCCATCTGTTCTACCTTCAGTGACATAGTCTCGTAGGAAGGTGTGGTTGATCTTGGGGCTCTCAGCGTCCTCGCCCATCTGAAGCTGAAGGAGGGTGACCCGCCAGCGTGCCCGTCCTGAGGGGAAGGGTCCGATCCGTTCTCTCGCTTCCCGCCCAGGCTCCGCCCATGCTGCTAGGGCCTAGCGAAGGGGCCTGGAACAAGGCATCCTGGGTAACCAGCAGGCCAGGGGGAAATGGGAAAAGGTGGTAGTGAGCAGATGGAGATGGATAATAAGCTTGAGGGGAGAAGCTTCAGGATGCCGGAATGTGGAAAGCAGATGAAAATGGATGGCGGAGGAGAAGTTGCAGAGTAGAGGAGGGGCCAAATGAATGTAATTGCTGGTGATGAGAAGAAGAACAAATAGGCATGTCATAAGGCAGACTGACAAAGCTCGGAACAGCTTGCCAAAGTTATGACCTTTAGTGTAACACGCCCATTAGTGAAGACACACGTGTCCATGCAAAAGATCTAACAATATATAGTAGCAGCAAATCCCCACATGAATATTTACTATTTGCTCTGCCAGGAGATACAAGGGTGTGGTAGCCTTCCCTGCGTACTTTCCGGATCGCTGCCCAGTGCCACTCACACACTCGCACACACACACACTGTCAAATAGATAGTCCTTGATGGAGAGCAAAGGAGAACGTGATGTCTTGCCTGTGCTGCAGGAGGACGGGAAGCAAAGGAGGTAGACAGGCCTCAGCACACCTACCAGATCGACTGCTTCCTTGCTGCTATATTCCTGATGGGAAGTGAAGGTCTTCTGCAAGGTGGCTGAGAGAAGATAACAGGGGAGAAAGGGTAGCGGTAAGAAAGGGGGGTGGAGAAAAATGAGCACAAGTGGGGGATAAGAATGAGGATGTGGATGCACTGTGCAATGATGGTGCTGAAGTGATCCCGTGCAGCATCCACTGTGTCATGGCAGCCGCCTGACAGGCAGCCAATCACAGAGTCGATGTCCTTGGAGAGCCCTCCCACTGCAGCTGATGAGGTGGAAGAGGCCAGTAGGGGGAGCAGTTAAACCCTCAATGATGCGTGCGTATGGCTAAAATCCAGCATCTTTTTTTTTTTTTCAAGAAAATTGAATTAAAATTCATTGGTTGCATGATGGCTTAAGTAAATTGACCGTATAGGCACAGTCGAATTAAGAAAAAACACGTGGACTCCGTTTACTCAATGACTCACTGATTCCTTATTCTTCTCATATCTGGAAGGTTCCATTGTTTCTTATTGACAAGTAAGCAATTTCCTGCCAACTGCAGTCAGATCAGTTTTCATTCCTCTCTAGTTCCCCTTGACCCTATAGTAAACAAATATGATGCAGTGTACATATCAGTATTTGTTCAACTGTTTAGTGAGCATGTCATATATGCACAATCAAAGATGTTAAGAGAGTTATTGTTATAATTAAATGTTGCAGTATGTTAGTTAATTGGGTAATTTTAAAAAGTTAATGTTAAAGTTACTTTTAATGAATGATTGTAACTCTGACAAGCCACAACATTATAGCTACAATCAAACTCTCCTTTAACAAGGATGTTAAGAATATATCTAAATTTTGTACTTTTCAATCATATATATTGCAGTTGCAATATCCAATTTTTTTATATATAAAAATATAATATGTGGGTTGAAATAAAGAATTTTCAAGTTAATTCATTTAGCCGGGATAAAGCAGGGATGGGCAACTTGTATGGTTCAAACTTATATGTTTTTTATTGTATGCATAGTACATGCATTGAAAAATGTACTGCCACAAATGAAATCCGGTATATTAAGAGAACGTATTTTGTCCATATTTGAAACAGAATAAACACAAGTTTAGGGTACTATACCGTGGTTACACTGGGTTTTCATACATCCAGTTCCCAATTATGTCCTCTAGATGGCAGTAGTTCGTTTACTTATGGTAAAGTGCCTGCACGTTATATTTAATCGAAGAAGAACTCAATCGAGCGACAGGGGAGAAAAAAATGACAGGGCGCGCAAAAAGAAAGCCCAAATCCATTCAGGTAAATTCTCGCAGCCCTAACCTTCCTCCATTGTGCATGCGCGTACTGATTCCATAAGTAATACTGTAGCTGTGCAATTGTCTCTCTTTTGGGGTTTTGAATAGGTTGCAAATTGCTTCGGGTTAGGGTTGTTGGGCATGCTGTGTGGACAGTGCTGCACCAACATGGCAGCAGGCTTAAGGAGTGGACGCTTGTGCAGAAATAACTATTGTAAATAATGGCGTCACCTTTTAACAGGATCAATTTTCTGCCCCGTGTACGGTGCAGCTAAGCGAGAATGAATAGTATGAGTTACCAAATGCTGTGAACTCCGCTCGTGTGCTAGCAAACTTTGATGCATTATACAATACAATACTATAATAAGTGATGAGTCACTTGGGCCTGCAAAACCGTATGTGCGTGCTTAAAGACTTTTATTCACAACCTAAACTATAAGATAGTATTGTTTCATTCATTTGTAATGACGGCGCAATGACGTCATATCCGTTTAGCCTCTTTTGTTTTGGAAATATTTCTAGGTGAAGTCGAAGCATTTATCCGTTTTTTGAACCGCTTTATCCTCAAAGGTTGCAAAATGTAAAGCTTGCAAGATATGCACGATGGGTAGTAACTTGCAAAAACGCAATAAAACGAGGGTATAACCACAAAGAAAACTCCAGCAGACCACTTTAAAGCAAAAACTACAGAAGACAGAAAAACTGAAAAGCATCAAACCATGTTCCGTGTGTTTCTTCTTAGCATGCATTACGTTACAATTTCTCAGTTGCTCTGTTTTTGTCAGGAGACGGGTGAAGGCAAGGGAGATGTGAAGAAACCACGTCCTGATGACGTCAAGGCCCCGCCCCCATCCCAGGTGTCTCCACAGCAACGTGAAGAGATGCTGCAGCTCTACAAACTGCACATGCCCGAGGACCTGTATCATTTTTGGGACTTATGCAAGGAGCTTTGCCCTGACAACCCCTGTGGTAAGGTCATCACGGTTTTGATCACTATATTTTGAGTCCAGTTTTACAATAAAATGAATGAAAAAGTAATAATATACTGAGTGACTATTGTGGTAATATCACCAAATCACGATAGAGGAAGCAACAAAACAGTGATGTGGTTTTAGAGAGCATGCAAACTCCACCTGCACCGCTGAACAATGAAGTGGACGTTCTAAATCGTGCCACCATGTCCCTTGAATCACTTATTATTATTGTTATCATAATTTCTAGGTGCCCTGAAAGACACACTTGGTTTGCAGCTAGTCGGTCCTTTTGACATTCTGGCTGGAGCTCACCAAAACTGCAAGAATGCTTCTCCTAACTTCTACCTTCACTGGAGGTATTTCTATGACCCACCAGAGTTCCAGACCATTCTTCAGGGCAGTGAAGAAAGCCAGCATCACATCGGTTACTACAGGTACCAAATGTACACGTGCTAATACTCCAACATCAATGTATGTTTTGAACCTCTAGAGGTTCTTTAACTTTGTCAGTCATTGTTAGATGCATGGTAACAACTTGTGTGTTTTTTCTTCAAACTTTCATTAGAGATAATCCAGACTCCCTTCCCTCCTTTGTTGGGGAGAATGAAGCCAAGAAGGGGTGCACTATAACACAGATGGGAGACAATGTGTTTGCTGCTGTTCAGTAAGTACTGAGAGAAAGATCTCATTCTACTCTTTGCAAAATAAGCCAACAAACATGTGCAATGATAATATTGAACTACTGTTTGTTTTACTGATTGACAGCCTGTTCCTGTTAAAAAAGAAGAAGGACAAAAGCAGGCCGAAAACCGTGGAAGACGATTTCAAAAGACTGGAGGAAAAGCTGAGTGAGCGAGCAGAAACCCTCAACTTGTCTTTAGAGCTGAAGACCAAAGGCATGAAGCAGCGGGACAAGAAGGTAGGTCCCTCAAAGTTCAAGTCGCCCTGTTACCTCAGTCATACTGTACCTCTGCTTACTACGTGTTTTTATGATCCTCCCTAGGTGGTTACCAGAACGTTCCATGGTGCTGGTATTGTTGTACCTGTTGACAAGAATGATGTGGGCTACAGAGAACTTCCAGAAACTGATGGTCAGTCAATATACTTAGAGTGGCATCTCCATATTCTCCTATTCTAAATCAATTTCTATTTCTATTTTTTTCTTTATTCTGCATGTAGCTGCTCTCAAGAAGATCTGCAAGGCCATTGCTGAAGCCCAAAATGACGAAGAGCGTGTCAAAGCTTTTAGCCCTATTCAGCAGATGATCACATATGTTCAGTTCGCCAACGATGAATGTGACTACGGCATGGGCTATGAGCTAGGAGTGGACCTTTTCTGTTTTGGATCCCATGTGAGTAGTGTGCATTAAAATGTGCATGCTATTCGAGCAGCAACAAGTAATTAATTTAATCCTATTCTGTTGATTATCTTGTCAATTAATCCATGACATGTATTTTTGACAAATAAGTCAGTTAAAACAAGTTCTCAAAACAAACCTCTACATTCTATTGATCTGCTCCCTCACCATCATTGCTACTTGGTTCAGTTGAATTTTGTTCAATATTTATGACGACATGTGATACATTTGTATCAAACTTATCTCATTAATTGTCTCTTGTTTTTCCTATAGTACTTCCACAAGGTTGTCAAGCAACTTTTACACATGGCCTATAATTTACTAAACAGGGATCTGTTTGGAGAGATTCTGGAGGCCCACCTCACCAGCCGTAACCGTGACAACCTGGACCAGCTCTCAGCTTCTTAAATGTGTCATAAGTACATTACAATTCCGGTCTAATATTTCTCCTCCATGTGATAACTTTTGTCAACATTGGTTGTATTGGTGCTGCTGTTATTAATAGGTTCTGTTCAGTTTTTTTTCAATGTAAAATAAAGTATTTTTTATATTTTTAAAACCTGTCCTGTCTAGATTCTTGATAATTTCTAGTTGATGTATGCATAATGAGTGCAATACACTGACCTTCCCTTTGTTTATTGACAAGTAATTTTATACTGAGGGCATGTAACGTAGTAATGATTGTAATTCCGTGTGGAAGAGTCAGGGGGCAGTGTTTCACAGTTAATTAGATAAGTGACTACGAAATGACTAAAACTAGTACTGTATGATACGAAAGTTACATTGTTTACTAGTCACTCAAAGCATCATGCAGATCCAAATACATGGATGCAATTCCAAACTATACCAAGAATAATTTACTATTTTATGGTCTAGGTTGTGTGACAATGAAGATCGGTTAAAATAAACACCTGCAGATTTGCTCCATTCAATACCCAAGGCTTACTGGATGATTGTTTTTTATTATTTTTTTCTCCCTGACAGCCTTCATTAAATGTTGCTCAATGAATAGGCTCTTTTTTAATTTTTATTTTTAATGTGGGAGGGACATTAAACAAGCAATTAACTTTACCTTCCATAGACACTGCAGTGGAATATATGATGGGTGGAGGCATCCTTAGCAAAACAAGAACGCGATGGGTCCTGCATTGCATTTACGTTCCATCGGCGAAAATGAAGTACACAAGCTTCTCTTTCGAAAGTAACGTGTAACGCCGTCATACCAATCGAAAAGAAATTGCATTCTTTCTCATATAATTGTGCAGTGTACTTCTGAAGCAAATAGAAAAGGTAATATATATTTTAAGAGAGGTGCCTGTTACATACTTTGACTTGTTATAATTGCTGTGGTGGACATTTCGGTGTCACGGGATGACCCTGAATGCATCATCGATTCTGCAGCGTTTCGGTAAGCGCGTCAGATGCGCGCTCACGTGCACGCGCTCAAGCAGCATCCCGTGAATACAGGAAGCGCTCGTTACCCTTTTCAAACAACACTCGCGTTTGTCCTCCGATCACAGACGCCACGGGATGATCACCCCTCAACTGTGTGGATTCTGAGACCCATGCACTAACATCCGTCTTGGACCTGCAAAAGCACCCCTGTTATTCCTCGACTTTGACAACGTCGCTTCCAGCTGCAGCCAGACAAAATGTCAAGCAGCCCCGAAGACGCTCTCTCCAGGGGCGGTGGCTCCGACCTCAAACTCACCTCCTCAAACAACACCTCACCGGAGGGCGGACAGCCGCCGCCGCTGCACCAGGGCCGAATACGTCAGGTGGGTGTCATTCGGTTTGTGGGACCGCTCAGTTGCACTGATGCTTGCTGGGAGCGGTGATAGGCGTTGCCGCGTCTCCTCACATTTGCGCAGCTTACCGATACCGCCACTCAGATATTCTAAGTGTATTTATTTTCCATATCTACGTGACAGTGGAAAAAAATGTTTTGATGTGTGTGTGATTGTGCATCAGGGGGAGTGTTAAAGGGAACAGAATGAATTGTCAACAACACAAGGCCTGTATTGATGCTACTAGTCCCCATTAAGTCAAGATGAGACATTCGGATCCTTCATTTCTGTTTAAACAAAACCCCCATTATATAAAATGTCAACATATAATTAGCCTGGAGAATCTGGCGTTTTCATGTGTTATGGTGATGGCAGTTGACTGTTTTGAATGTGGATGTTTACTCCCTCTTATGTTTTTCCCTGACACTAATGTGATTCCAGTAATGGACTGTATAGTGCTAAGCATACTTTATTCCTCCATCATTGCTGGGTGGGGCCACCGAGCATACTTGGATGCAATCTAGAGACTTCAATATGAAAAACCTTGAAATATTAATTGCTATGATTTCATTCGGGCTTCCTGGTGTAGCATGCACCATAAAATTAACATTTTTACTGCCTTCTGAGCTAATAATTCCTGTAGCCACATTTGTGCTGTCTGCTCGCATTGTTTGTGTCGTTGATTTTAAGACTTTGGTTCTAAGCTTGATGTTTTGCAGTAGTAATAGTGTGACACGATAGGAGAAAATACACACAGATTCATTGGATATGAGAGTAAATGTTTGTGCCTTTTGCCTGGCCACTGACTGTGAGTGTTGACAGCCATCATTGTAGGGCAGCCAGTGTTTTGTTTCTATTTCCATTTTAGTTATTGTTACATGAGGGCAAGCTTTGACTGAGGAAAGTTGCATTTTGTGTTTGTCCCATTCTGATTGTCTTAGTGTAGTGATAATTCCCCAGTAGTGTTGTTGTGCACACGGCTGGTGTTGTTGCAATCAGTCAGGAACAGATTCCCACTGAGGTGTGAATGAATTTCTATCTCTTTATGTGCCTTTATGTGTTTGACTGGGCTAGCAATTCAGGTTGTAATCTGTGTTTTTTATTGCCTGCAGTCAGATAGGCTGCTCCTTCCCAGCAACCTTGAATAGGATAAGCAATAGAAAATGGATGTGGACATTTGTAGATTTTTTTTTTTTAACTGAGCTCACATCTTCTATTATCCAGCAATAAGATACTTTTGCCTTTTCCAGTTGGCATAAAAGTCTGATTAGCACCTTAATGAATCATCAACTTTTCCCTTAAGCCTTGGACTTAGCATTAATTCAAATGATTTGAGGCTAAACATATGCATGTTTGGTTTGGCTCCAACACACTCATAAGCCTATTAAGGATAAGCGATATGAAAAATAAGTCTGAAGTTACAAAGATAGGTTTTGAAAACAAGGCAATAAATGTTCGGTAGGTCAAAATTGTATGGCTTTCATCAAGTAAAAGTTTCATTTTCATGACCTCAACATTCTGAAATGTTGAAAAATCACAATTTGTAAATAGTATTCAATAAAGAAGTGAAAAATGTGGCAAAACAATTGCTCATTACCTTGCTGGTGATATAGACACCCACGAGGTAAAAAAACAACATACCCATATGTTGGTTTTGGTTTCAATACGAAGCTGACCGTTTCCCTTTGGCTAGTTTTGCAATCAATTTATAATTCTACGTAATTCTGAGCTAATATTTAATAATTTGCAGGATTTTCTATCAACTCCCATGAGCCTTTGCATAGCAACTGTTGATATGATAGAGTTCATGACCCCAAAATTGCTGTTTGGAGTTTGTCTATTTTTGGTGTGAATGCGGTGATGTTGCAAGGTGACAAGAGTTTTGTGAGGATGCAGGTCTCAGGTGGCGGAGAAGATGAGAGTAAGAATGACAAAGCCTGTGAAAGGGCAAAGCTGGTTCAATATAATGAAAGATGTCATCACTCATTGTAACAATGGCGGTCAGCAGTGTAAAGGAGAATGGTGACGTGGAAACAGTGTGTTGGTGCACATGTCCTCAAGATGGATAGCTTCATCTCGGCCAAATGCGTGTGCATCTACGTACATGTTAACTATTCGGAACAATAATTTCCATTTGCATTCATTTCTATTAATGGTATAGAGACCTTATTTAACTTAAAATTGTCCTAATCCAAATTTCAGCTCCTCATGTAGAATACATTTAACAGCAATCTTGCAGCATTTTATACAATGTGCTTGCCAGCTTCTATGCGAATATTTAAAGATGTTTTTGACGAGACAACATGACCTATTTCTTCCTTGGCACGACGCAAAGTTTATCTCAGAGTACAATTTTTTTAAAAATAGCTCCTGGACTTCTGATTATACACTTCACTTCCTATCGACGCCTTAAATGGTGACTTATATAATTTTTCTTATTTACCGTATTTTCCGCACTATAAGGCGCACCTTCAATGAATGGCCCATATTAAAATTGTGTCCATATATAAGGCGCACCGGATTATAAGGCGCACCTTCAATATATGGCCCATTTTAAAACTTTGTCCATATATAAGTCCATATATTTGGACACGCCTGCCGTAGTGGCTCAATATTGGTCCATATATAAGGCACACCGGATTATAAGGCGCACTGTCGGCTTTTGAGAAAATTGGAGGTTTTTAGGTGCGCCTTATAGTGCGGAAAATACGGTACTGTAATTTCTCATTGTCTCCGGCTTGCTTCCCAATTGATCCCTCCCTCAATTCTCCTACACTTCCTATACTCTTCAGCTCAGATTTTACTGCAGCCTTTTAAGATTTTTTTTTTTTTTTTTTTATCACCACTGTTTACTCTCACCTATATTGTCCTTCCTTTCTCCAGAGCAGTTAGTATATGGTAGGACTTTACTTTCACTTTCAATAACTATTGCGGCATGCTTGACCACAGCACCACAACAAACCCGCACATGGATATTTGCCAAGTTGTGGCTTCTATCTAATGTACACATGTTAACATAGTTGTATTTACAGGAGCAATAAAATAGCGTTAAGTAACCACTGAAGTACATCGACGGATATCCTCCAGCGCTGGAACAGATAAACATTCACTTTGCAAGCTAATTCATGAAGCTGGTTTGTTTTTAAATATTTTCTCTTTTTCAATTTTGTATGACAGCTACTAAATGAAAATCTATCATTTAAGAATGTTATGAAACACAGGCAAAGGAAGTGCAGATTTCATATTCCATAGAGGCCAGGTGTTTTTTGACCTGCAGCAGTGGGACACATTTAGAAGTTAATTATTCATGATGGCCTTTGCATTGTTTCTCCTGCAGGAGATGAGCAGAAAGATAGCGAGGTGTGGCTCGTGATCTCAGAAGCTTCCGAAATGTTCGTCTGCTGCTTACATGATTAAAACTTCCCATCAGAACTTCAGAGCAACCTCATGTTTACCCTATTAGAAAGATGAAGTGCTCATCTTTTTTTTTTCCCTCAATTTTCTTATTGCCTGCCTTCATGAACCCTGTGTGGCTGTGTTGTTTGCTGCGTCAGTGAGTATTAGGTCACACACATGCTTGACTGTTCCTGATACATTCAACTAGAGGTGAAATCATTTTATGCCTCAGTAAATATAGCAAGCTGACGCCAGATGAGATCAGCATTCAGATGGGGAATATAGTCACTCGCTTTTAACTAATTTTGCACGCAAACAGTAAGTCCGAATGGTAAATTGGAATTAACCCAGATTTCTCTTTTTTTAGTATGGTTCCATGTAAATAATATTTTAGTTGGTGTACCTAGCCTTTTACCAAAAGTCAACTAGGATAGGCTCCAGCTCACTCCCTGAACAAGATATGCCGTTGATAGAAAATGGATTGATGGATATATACAATTTAATTGCTGCTTAATTTTTCTTCACATAATATTTCTTCTTCATTGGCGATTGGAGTAAAATCAAATTAAGGTGACAGATCTTCTTGCTTTTTTCTATCCATACAAGATCACAATGTCATTAGTAACCATAGCAATTGTCCAGTATGTTCTCATTAATGACTCGGTCGACACAATCTATAGTAATTGTTAATTTCCTCCTGGGCTATAGCCTATAGGGCCTATTCTCATATTAATGGGGATGGCATACATCATGCATACCCAAGGGACTAGTGATGTATTTCAAAGAGACAAAGTTGCATATTAATATAACGACTATATCGGCCCAAAGAAACCTTGTGGATATTTGTTACGCTTATTTTGCATTTTACTAATAGTAGCATGTCATATTTAACAATAAATAACCCAGGAAGGAAAGAATGGCTTTGTTGATGTAAAAATCTATGTACGTTGCATATTTTATGGTATAGATTATTTTAGACTACTCTATGCTATGGAAAAAAAAGCACTGGTAGGTCTGTGTCTTGATGTAGCAAAAGCAATCAGTTAATGTGATGCTCCCCGCCTGAAAGGCTGCTGGGATGCCTTGTTTACTCAACAACACTGAAGGACGTCGTGTTACTGATAATGTCATCCATCAGATGTCTCGGAAAGTGTGTCTGCATTTGTCGAAGCATGACTTGGTTGCTACAGGGTGTGGTCTTTTAGTCTAACCTATTTTCTCCAGGGGCCTCCATCCTGCTTTCCCCCTTCACCCTGGTCTCCATGTTGTTTCATAGGCGTGGTCTCATGGGAGTTCATGTCCCACGTGGTATTAGATTTGATTCAGTGAGTTGGTTTCCTGGGAGAGACTGCTTGCACTCTGCATGCTTTATGGTCTTGACCTTATAAAGCTACATGAGTTCTGAAAAATGACATTTAGTAAATTATATCTGTGAATGCATGCATCCATTACTGTCTGTAAATGGGAGTGTGGCAGACATGATTTAGAGGCTTGTATTTTTGTCACTATAAATATTTACAAGAATTGCTATCATAAAAGGGCTTGGTTGTCGATTTCTAACCGTCATCGATCGCTGAGTCTCGACTGGTGTGACATCATCGCTGTGAAGCCCCTCCCTCCTCTTGCAAATTGCACACAAACATTGCCACACCCTGTATGCCAACACACGCACACACGTACACATATACACAGATCATTAATGACGATAATAAATAAAAATTAATTATATTAAAATTGTCACTCAGTCTGAGTGACCTGCAATGTTACAGTTCTAAATAAATCCATTCAACATCTACTGTATGTAATGTTACCCAAATATAAACAACTTCTTTTTGTAGCGTATTTCCCACATCTTGAACGTGAGATGAGTTTACACAAATCTGCTTTTGGGCAAGCCTGAAATACACAAACACTGAGACAGTTACGTATATCTTATTCTGGAATCATATGATGCAGGGTTTAGCTGAAGCTCACAATCAATACCCTGAGGGGAGAAAACAAACTGTGTGTCTGCGTATGAATTCATTGTGGGCGCGTCCATGTCTCCTGAATAGATTGTCTAATACAGTATGTTGTCTTTCTTATCTGAGGTTATGTTTCCATTAGGATGTGTGCATATACTAATGTTTTTGTATGTTGTGATGGGTACAAAAGAAATATTTACAAATAAATGCTAATAAGGTTTAAAACAAAACTTACTGTTAAATGGGACATCATTGATTCTGTCATTGTGGTTGAACCTTGGCTGGAGGTAGGACCAAGCGGTGAGTGTTGTCGTCATTCAACGGCCTTCTCCAAGTCAAATTAAGCAGTCTCGAAGCATAACCCTCCCTCCATTAAATCATGGCATGCATTGTAATGTTGTCAAATAGCCATGAGTCAGAGCTGCACCTTCATTAGCTGGAGGACACATCATAAACAATTATAATAATAATAATCTCAGAAATATTCATCATAATTGCAGCAGAGGTTTCTGGGCTATTTTAGGGTGCAGATCTTAATTGTCAACACAGCAGTCTGCTTGTTTTCTCCTCACTGTGCAGGCTGCAGGTTTGTTCGAGTTCAGGTCAGAATGTTCTAAAAATAAACCTGCAAGATGCTTAAAGGCAGTTGAAGTTAGATTGTTGCTTGGTGATGGAGCACGCTTTGCATGTGTGAATGTTGTTGTGATGTGTCTGTCCTTTGAGAGATTTGCAATGGTGCAATACTGCTGAAGAGCCAGATAGTGGGAAGCGGAACTAGCCAACATTAAGTGGCAGCACTGGTGTTGTAAAACATTGAATTTATAGGTGCATTTCCATTTTTTATTTTCCCCATCTGTACATGATCATCAGGGGGTGGATAATAACACACCGTCTGACTTTTACATCTCATGTCTGTTGGTTTCGCATCATCATTAGAATCCTAACAATGTTCAATAATGATTGAGCCTAAGAGAATCTGATCTTTATGTGTTGCCCAACCCCCACCTCCTCCTGAAACACTCGTACAGCAATCTACCGTTAGTGCACTACTATTTTAGGATCAGCTTACATGCTAATCGATCCCTGAATTGATTTTTCTCCGTGAAATGTGGCTCAGAGACGGGTGTTACAGTAATTGCTGCTGCATTTGATTCAACTTTAAATAGGTTGAACAATATAATAATTGGAAACTATGCTTCACACAAATGTGATACATGAAAAGACAATCTTGAGCTGAACTGAAAGATGGAATTTGGTATGGATTCATATAAATATATAAAAAAATAAATAAACGTTAGTAGTAGTTTTATATATGGTTGGTTTACAATTTTGTACCTCTACTGCTTAGCTTTTACAAGATAGTATGCTCATTGCACTAATGCGAAATAATACCTGTGTGCATAAATTTAATGTCACCAGCAGGAGGTGCTAAAGCTGCAGCTGTCGTCTATATAACAGTTCAGACTCTTGCCAAATGCAAATGCAGCATACATCATAGCAGATAATACTCGGTAATGATGGAGTGATTCAGCATATTAGTGTCAGTCAACATTTAAAACATGTATTGTTGACTGAACCTTGCGATAATAATTGGACAATTTGACGAAGACTTAACACATATGTATACTTATTCACTTGGGCGCACATATGCACTCAACCTGTCAAATCGTGTTCCATCACTGGTGTGGAGGGTGCGATGCAGATGGATCCATTTAACTACCATGTAGGGGGGAGGAGGCGAGCCCGGCATTGCAGATATCAGCAAGCCACCATTGCTTGTCTCCTCTTGCCCCCATGCAGCCTGAGTGGTATGCACCAGCATCTCTGATGGCTCATAGAAAGACACTGTGTACCCAAGTTCACCCTCTGCTCCTCTCCTCTCTTCCAATTCATCTTTGAAGCATTATTCCACCATCAAAGGGATGAAATGATTGATTGCACCTAGATGACAAGCAACATGGCAAAGCATGAAAAAAATACCTGTGCAATCCATGATGGAAGAATTGCTATTGCTTCTGGTTTCCTTGCAATGAGCAGCCATTTAGAGTGATTCATTTTAAGTGAGGCCTTGGAAGCTGCAGATTCAGCACACTCAATTGCCTGCAATTCACCGCAAAGATGATGGCCAAAGCAGTCACATGAATCCTAAGGGAGCTTGTCAGCTACATTTCATCTGGGGGTAGCTTCTTTGATACTACCACTAGAAGGCGTCATGATTAGGAAAATTATTTTCTTTCCATTTATCTTGCTCAGGTTTAGGGAAATCTATCCACCTGTGACCTCTCAATCACAGCGTTGATGCAAATAAACACACACCCCTTAAAACTTAAAACATGTTTTTGATCTCATGATTTAAATTCTATAATTCTGATTTAAATACAGACCCATCACCAGACCTCACACTTAAGTGGTGCACATGAAATGCATGGAGGCCCCCAATTATTACAGTGCTTATTTTGCTTTATATTTGCTGACCCCATAGCTATTGCAGGTCTATTTGTGCAGCAGTGCCACACGCAGTCAATAGTCTTGAACGATGGCAAGTTTTGCATAGACAATATTTCCAGTACATTAGCATAAACCCTGCATTGGGGGCAGAATCATACTGCACGTTGATGCTACAGAAATAGAAACATCTGTGATCTGTGAAGATGCCTTGTTCATATGCTTCTTGAAGACGGAACTGTTTTATATTCAAGCCTAGAACTCATAGGCGTACAACTGAAACATTACTTTTGATTGTATTCAAACATTCTTACCATTTTACAAACTTGACATATTGCTGACATATTGCACAAAAACAGCAACCGCCTCAAGGCATAGTCTGCAGAAAAAGATATCAAGATTTAGATATCAAAAAGCTTTCATGCTGCCCATGTTTTCTTTTCCGCATGAAACGGTTTCAAATGAATTTGAGTCACTGACACCTGCCCTATAATGATACCAATATTGACTTTATAAAAAGGCCATGCTCACTTGTCGTTCTGTGAGTCTGCCGTTTCGCAGCATAGTCATTCGTCTCTAGTTATTTACAAATATACCTACAAATTTTACAGTCATGTAATGTCGTTAAATTATATCACACAAAAAACAAACCTCCTAAATTTACATTGAAAATTGTGAAGGGCTCCTGTGATAGCCTTTTGCAGAAGTGTGTGAGAACTAATCCTGAATTATTTCACCGGTGCCCCCTTCTAATAAATTATTCGCATTTATCTTCTCACGCCAAGGATTTTTTATTTTTTTTAATGTGTTTTTATCACAACAGTGGAGAGATTAGCTTAGGCTGTCGCTGTAGTTTGACTGTTGGCTTGCAGCTGCGTTAAACCCCTTACACACTGAACATTGTGACTCACATACAAACACACACACAAATGCATTAAAGAACACACGTTTTAAAGCCACATCTGTTCACATGGAGGGTTTTTTATGTACTGTACATCTGGACTGGGTCATATGATGTGTGTGTTTGTGCGTGTGTGCGTGTGTGTGTGTGAGGATAAATAATAGCTGAATGGATGAGTCTTACTGTCGTTATTCACCACCCCTTTTCTGTCATTATGTCCTTCCCTCATGCTTGCACACATAAATGCTTCATTTGGGCTCTACATAAGTACGGTAGATGTGTGTGCGTGAAAATCCAGCAGCGTGATCCAGTGGGAGCATCTTCATTTTTCTACGAGAACTGTGGAGATATTATTAAAAAAGGATGAGAAGAGTTGAAGGGGATTTTTTGTCGGATATTCCAGTGAGGGTCATTTTGGAGACACTTAACTTCCAGGATTCTCTCAGATCCAACTTGGATTAATTTATATTAGAAAACTTTGTCTTTTCGCTTGACCTTTCAAGGTCAAAATTGTTAGCAGACGTTGTCGAGAGACATTTTTCACAAATATTCGTTGATTCGTAGCGACAGTCAGAGTTAGGTAATTGCAGTCATGGCCCATGCTGCTGCTCACTTGAAGAAGGCGCGAGAGCTTGAGCTTCATCCAGAGTACAAGGCGCTGCAGAAAGCCAGGGAGAGGCGGCGGCGCCAACGGGAGAGAGCTGAGCGGAAGCGGAAGGTAAAACAAATCTGCTCTTGGTTAATTTTAATTGAGATAATCATGCAAAAATATCATTTTATTGCATTGGATACACACAGCTGCTGTTTGTTTTTGTTCGTTTTTCTACTGTTCGTTTTTGCACCCCCCCCCAAAAAAAAAAAATCACAATGTGGGCTACCGTAGACTAAAGTGAAGCTTGCATTTTAATGATGCTGCAATTCACTTAACATGCTTCAGTATTAGCATAGACTTGGCGGTATAATCCAGTAGTGGATGACTGACAAATCCCGATTACAAATCCAAATTACAGCTGCTTCTCAATCAAATCAATCTTTGTTTGGAATTCTTTGCTGTCGGTGTAGAGTCTAGACACACACACACACATGTTTGTATAGATTTCTATATGCCATGGATGCTACTCTCAACTAGACTAAGAATACTTATTTTACCATTCAGGCACAAATGTTTCAAGTCAAGCCAGGAATTTTTCCGCACCCTGGCCAAAAATGGAAATTAAATATCTCAGAAGCCTGTCATATGTTCAGATAATAATACATTTTGCTTAAATCCCCATGTTTCAAAAGCACCAAATTATTCCATTAGTTTTTTAACACAGGCATTTCCTTAAGATTTCCAAATGACTGAAACCTAACCTGAGTCATTTGTCCAGGCGTGACCTCCTGCACGCCAACATGACTTTTGACGTTCCTGAAGAGGAGTAGCACTGAAGCCCGTGCACGCTCCAGTCCAAGCAAACCCAGCTGTCATGTACGCCACTCTGGGCACACACAATGGCGGAAGAGACGGTCTGGAAGAGTAAAAATAACCAAGGCAGGAGACTTGACAGTTGTTATCGTGCTGACAGGGAGAGCGCATTGGTAGAGGAAGAGGAGGCTGGACTGTAGGCCTTGGCGAGAACTCAGAATCAGCCAGGGAAATGAGAGGCTAAGGGGTCTTTTGGCTGAGTCGGGACTGAGTGATGATATTACCAAACAGTGCGGAGGAGATCCAGTACGCAGCAGCAGTCGGTTGAAATTATGGACACTTTTAATGGCCTGTAGGATTTATTGACCATTTGTCAGCCTAATGTTCGGAAATTGACTTGAATGGGAAGACGTGGACCTTGGGAGCTGAGCAGCGACTTTTGGACTTAATTTGCCAATCATGGGAAACGCAGCAACGTGCGTGTCTTGTAGATCAGATAAAACGCTCAAAACTACTTGGAGTGAAAAAGATTTGAGTCAACAAAGCGACCTGTATCTGGTGTCTGGATCTAATGACTCACTGGTAAGAGACCAGGCGGTTTTGTTTGTGTGGGAGTTTTATTTCTTTCATTTTCATAATGGATCTTCTACATGGAGGTGGGCTTTTTCTGTGTCTTGGAACATCTCAGTGTAAGTAGGCCCCGCCTCCTGAACAGGGGGTGTGACTTAGTCTGTTGTTTATATATTTTGCATAAACTGTACAATCTGTACTGAAATGATAATGCCTTTGCAAATTGATAGGACTTTCATCTCATACAGCTGAAGAACCCAAATTATGTCAACTTAAAGCAATACCCGTATGAGTATATATTGATTGAACGTAAAAAATATTTAGCATGTTGCATGTATTAATGATAGCAATATTTATAGGCAGAAATATGTAATAATGATGAGAAGAAATGTGATAGCATATGAAAAGGGATAAATGCTGAAACAAAATTGTTCACAGAAGTAATAGTCTTAATAATACTGAAATTGGAATTTATGTAAACCTAATGTTAGACATGAACAGGTTCAAACATATAAATAATATACATTGACTTTCCAAAAATAGAGAATCATTTCGTGTCAAAACCACAACTGGTCTGGATGATGGTATCTTATGTTTCAGTGAGATAGTTGGAAGGACTCAGGTTGTACTGCAAAGTATTTATGGGTGATCTAGAATCCAGGTCAGAGGATCCAGGTCCATCTGAACCACGTCACTCATCTCTTTCCCAGTCTAGACGATAACTAGGTCAGCATTTTTAAGGAAGGAGTAAATATATTTACATAGAAAAAAACTGACCCAGACAAACAGCCTGAGTGTCACAGCAAAATAACTTTCTAAAAAATACATATTTTTAAATATATGAAACCTACTCTGATAATACATAAATGCAACAGCCCAAAAGCAATGAAAGAGTGAAAGTCAACACTCTCTAATAAGCACTTCAATGTGTTTCTCTCCCTCCAGTCGGACAGCAACACCAGTTTCCTGCGGGCTGCCAGAGCTGGAAACATCGATAAAGTCCTTGAGTTCTTGAAAAATGGAGTTGACATTAGCACCTCCAACCAGGTAAGAAACGGAAACATTCTCAACATATAGTATGTCTGATATCAAAAATTCATGTTTTGGCACAGAGATCATGCACTTGAAACAATCTTCTTTTGCTCTTGGTTTAAGAAAAGGCTGACTGTGATTTCAGACCTATGCTGAACAGAGTGCCATTTAGCGAGCTCAAAACACAACTGTTTCATGAAGCACTTTGAAGCTTCATTTTCTCATCACTATTTGAAAAAAAATTGAAAAGTATTTGAAAGAAATTTGAAAAAAAAAAGCAATCATCAATTTGAAATAAAATCAAGCCTACTACTTGTGATGTGTAATTGATCCCTCATGGAGAAAATGTAAAATCATTGAATGTTTTTTAATTTAAGGAGGCACCACTTGAGATTGCAAATAATTTTGCACTGCACTGGGCATTTTTTTGGACACACCAAATTACAGTACAATTTTACAGTGCATAGTGGTGTTTCAAATGTTGAATATCAAAATCTAACTTTCAATAGAGCCAGTGCTGTGTCACAGTAGTTTCCTGCTCAGCCTGCTCAGCATTCACATCTAATCCAGCTACCACATGAACAAATCCTTCCCAATGCCTCTGCAACCCACCACTCTGGCTCTTCCCAGCAATGTCAGCGATATTCCCCAACAGCTGGTCTTTGCTACCCCTTTGCACCCATCCTCAACCACATTCCACATAAGAGTAAGGAAAGGGGAGGGTGCAAAATATCTCCCATCTAAAAGTCAGACACCAACATGATTTACAGTTGTCATAAAGTGGATTAAAGCATTGGAGGGAGAGGTGTGTATCTCGTGTGTCAAAGCAAATAGCTGTTTCATTACACTGTTATCTCTTGATAGCAACTATTTATACTCTCGGCTCTAATTGGTTAGCTGAGAGCAAGTGGCTGGGACCCACCTCCAATTCTAATGTTTGTTGTCCCTAGCACCATGGGTGTTGTTTGTTCGCAGCATGCCCATTCATACACACTTAGACACACACACACACCTACACTTAGACACACACGTACGCGTGCGAACACACACGCACACACACTGGGACCACCGTGTTCTCTGCAACAGGAGACCTTTGCCCTTCATAATATCTGTCATGTGTCAGATGATCAAATTCAGCCCCTTGTCAGGTGACCAAAAAGTGCGTGACATTATATTATTTATACCCGAGTGTGTGTTTGTGTGTGTGTGTGTGTGTGTTGTGTGTAAAGGCAAAGGCATAAGGCAATGAAAAAGCAAATCAAACATGTCAGTATCCATAATGCTTGCTTGATAACGTTATCTTACTATTATTACGGCATTTAACAAAATTGGGATTACGCTTCATAAAACCTGTTTACTTCTTTACATTCTTTTTTTATGTTTTGTTATGTTTCCATCGTAAATGACCAAGTCAGTCTACCTAAGAGAGACATCACCCCACGTGGTATTGCAGGCTGGAGCCCCGCTTACAGTGACCTTTTGAGGCCTACTGATAAAGCATTGGCTTCCCTGTGATTAGCAGCGATATTATTGTTTCCAAGGAAATGAGCAGATCTAAATTATGTCTGTGGAAAAGCACTCAATGCAATTACAGAGCCATTATCCGCAACGGTCAGCTGAGTCAGGGCATCAGCAGTCATAATATTATATAACCAAACCCTGTAATGGACTTCATGGAGCTTATTGTTCAGAGCTTATCACTGCACTTACAATATCTTCATTCTCCTCTACAAACATGTCGCCTGCTATCTGTTAGTTCAGTGAGATCCAGGAAAGGTGGCATCATTAAATTCTCAGAGATGGTATAACGTCATACCCTTCATTTATAAGTCAATCCAAAGATCTTGGAAAGCATTAGACAGATCAAGTGTGGCGCCAAAAGCCAAAGCTTGCCAAGTTGTTTGGAGTCAGAGATACTCCTCCTGATTGGCAAAACAACCGTCCTCACAGATTTCGTGAATGAAATTTCTTGATTCATTTTTTACCATTCATTTCTGTCATAACAAGGAAATTTCTTATATGAGAATATCATCTGTCATACTCACATTTCCACAAAGGCTATACTTCCTCGTTAATCCGCCCAAATGTTAAACCTCTGTTATTCTTAAACATGCATGTTGACATTATGTCCTCTACTGCACTTATTAAGTTCATGGGAAGCTTTGGACTATAGGACATTAGCTAGCATGTGATAAGGTCACACGGACATTCCGTTTAATCTCACTTAAGTGAACTGGAGTTCACTTAAATGTTGTCTATTTACTCGCTGCATATCCATTAGCTAAATGAAGCTTTTAGTTACGGCTCAGAGGAAAAAGAGATTTAAAGTGTGTGTGTGTTTGCACACACACACACACACACACGCTCTTGTCTCTCCATCTTTGCGGGGCACCAAAATTGACATTCTGCCATTAGAGTACAAACATTTGTATTTGTGTGGATATTTTGACTGCTCCACACAAGATCTCCATGAACACAAGATTCTCTAGGTTTTGTGATTTACTGAATTTGTGGAGTCGCGACGATATTTGACAGCCAACATTTGTATGACTCGGCCTTTTTTTATAAGCGCAAGATGCAATGTGAAGTTAGTACGTTATTAAGCGTACTGTCAGTGAAATATCCCCAAAACACGTGCATTGATGTGTGGGATTTGCTTGTGTCCTTTTGATGACAAGCTAAAACCTGCATGCACATTCAAATGTGCAGCGAGGATCATCTTGACGCACATTTGGAAGCAGCTTCATTTTTGCCTTTTTGGCACTGCAGTGACAAAAATATCGCTGACTCACTAGGCTGCGTGACTTATAATTCATTGATGGGCCGACGGCATTAGAGCACTGGCAATGTGACCACACAAACGCTGTTCTGCGAATGATGTGCTCAGCGTAACCACACCGACCTGATTGTCGCCGTGAGGATTATGATTATTGCACACATGATTTTGGTATTGCACATTACGAAATACACTCACTAAGAATATCATTAGGCATACCTGCACGTGCTGCCTCTACAAAGATAATAATAAATAATACCAGGTGTACCTTATATGGATCATCAAATTAGTTTCTATTTTTTAAACAACCTAATTGAATGTAGTGACTGTATCCTGATTGTCTGGCAACCAGGCCTTGGTGTTGTCCGCCTCAGATGAGTCTTGGGTGCAATGTGGTCATAAATCGCATCATCCATAAGGGGGAGATCTTGCAGTTTATCTGAATAAACACAATTTGCGTGGGTCAATGTCATGCACGGAGCCCAGTGAGTCTATTTTTGCTTGCAATGTCAAACACTGTGTGTGCTTTGACCCTCTTGATTCTAATGGAAATGAAGTGAGCCGCTACAATTGGCTAGGAGTCAGCTCTGATTCTTCCCACAACGGCGCAAACACCCCCTTGCGCTTATTTCTACATGTGCAAAGGCCAGGAAAATACAGAACGATAGAAAACTCCACCAAGCAGTTAGGCTGGGTTTTATGATAATCTTTGACGATGACAGGACACATTTAGACAAACAACCATTCACAATCATATTCACATCTATGGGCAATTTTGTGTCTTGTGTAATCGTAGGGCCACATTTCACTAATTCAAGAAATAATGGATCCCTCAGGGGCTACCAGCACCCGCTTTCATTTGTGACTTTTTATATTTTGAATGGTTTTGCAGATCGCATAATAGCAACCTTCATATGAACCCTTTTAAAAGTCGCTCAAGTTGCTCACTGATCCGCACTGCAATTGGCATAGTGTGCTCCCTGAGGACTGCGCTCTTTTCTTCTTGAAATGATGACATTTAAGTTGCCTCTAAATATGAGTACCCCTGTTTATGTACTTGGGTGTCCTACTTACCCTCTATGACTGCGCAGAAAAAGGGCAGTAACATGACACCCGCTGTGGCATTTAGGAACTTACCCCTGTGCATGTGTGCGGGTCCACTTTTATTTTTTTTGCCTTCGTCTATGTGTGTGTGTGTGTGTGCGTGCATGCCCGACAAGTGAAGAAAGGGGACGCCGGTAGTGGACGTGTTAGCAACATTGCAGCTCCTTATTCACATCAGTGCCAGGCTAATCTTCCGAGCCAGCAGGCACGGGTAAGAGGACGAGTACACGCCTACAACTTTGGACCCGAACCTGTGGACCACTGTTGAGAGTTACTGCTCCATTATTCCAGAATCCATCTGGAAGTATAGTTTAAGGAGTCGTAAGAAGACATTTTGGGTAGAGACAGGACCGCACTGAATTACTTTTGTAGCTTGAAAAAAAAAAACTGGACAATGGAAGAAGAGGAAGATGAGGTGAATATGCTATTCTGTTTTTTTTCTCCACTGAGTTGACTGTGTCACAAAAGTTTATTGAGAATTGTGCTGTGAGCCAAAATAGAATTTTTAATATTGGTTTGCATCCAGGATTATATTTGTTTTGTATTACCTCTGCCAACTACAAATCCAAGGTTTAGGGAGACGTGTTCAGCCTTGGTGGAGTTACGCACTGTACTAACCTTTTGTTGTTTAGGAATTGAGAACAAAATATGACAGTAATGGACTATACTTATATTGCGTTTTATCTACACCATATAGTGTCTCACATTTACCCATTCACATGCACATTCATAATAAATTTCCATCATGGATGATCTTGATTGACTGTAACCCCATTTCAAGTTTACTAATCCCCATACATGAAATGTAAAGGATTCATAGGCTCTATATATAAATGCCACAGATATTCTAAATCAATATTTAATGTGTCACGTGGTCTCTGTGTTTGTTATTCTTGTAGAATGGTCTGAATGCTTTGCATTTGGCAGCCAAAGAGGGGCACCAGGATCTAGTGGACGAACTTTTGGAGAGAGGAGCACCTGTTGACTCATCCACTAAGGTGTAGTTTCATATACATACAAACTTTAGTGGTTCTCCGAGCCTCTTCTTAAATGGAGGTAATTTTTACTTTGATTCAGAAGGGGAAAGAGGGAAGGAGGACTGTCACACTGGACTTGTGACAGGAGTGAATGTCAGATAAGCTGTTTGTTATGTGACTCTTTCCATGCCGCCGTGCTCCGTTCTTAGCAGCCAGCAGAGAATCTGTCACTCAAGACACCAGTGTGGCCTTTGATATTAGCTTTTCAGGAACCTTTAGGTCCCCAAAATAAAAGCATCAATCATCATCCTTTCACTTTGGTCAACAAGATGTATCACTTGAGTTGTGTGTGTTTTAGGTCACATACTGTTGATGCTAAAATAAAATACTTATATACTGGCTAAGTCATCAACTGGCTTTAACTAAAATAAGCACAAGTTTAACCCTTAGTTAACTCCACAGAAAGGAAACACCGCCCTTCATATTGCCTCTCTGGCTGGGCAAAAAGAAGTGGTCCGTCTGCTGGTGAAGAGAGGAGCTGATGTGAATTCGCAGTCTCAGGTGAGAAGTCTTGGCTTGATCTTAAGGTTCTTGGGTTGATTGTAACACAAACAGCAACATTTGTGTCACTCTGCACACAGAATGGCTTCACTCCGCTCTACATGGCCGCACAGGAGAATCACTTGGAGGTTGTTAGATATTTGCTGGAAAATGATGGAAACCAGAGTATTGCAACAGAGGTAACTTGATCGAAATTAATCAATGTGTTAAACTCTGCAAAAGGTGCGGAGGGCTGGGGGTATATTGATGATGTATAAGAATTGCATTGATTATAGACATATTAAATTATAATTTTTTTAAATTATATATAGTTTAGAATGAAATTAGTCTTTGATTAGAAAATGAATGTGTATTATATTATATTTTTTTAATTAATATTTTTACATTCACATTCAATATGATGAGCCCATCTCCTTCTTCTCTGTGCTCCTAAAAGGACGGCTTCACCCCACTTGCCATCGCACTCCAGCAGGGTCACAACGCAGTGGTGTCTCTGCTGTTGGAGCACGACACTAAAGGCAAAGTGCGTCTGCCCGCTTTGCACATCGCGGCACGCAAGGACGACACCAAGTCAGCCGCACTGCTGCTCCAGAACGACCACAACGCTGACGTCCAGTCCAAGGTGAGAGGATGCCACAGCGCCAAATTTATGCCGGAACCTGGAGAGTGTCGGGCAGGGGTCAACAACCTTTTAGAAACTGAGAGCTACATAACATTGGGTACTGGATAATGCTGGCTCGGTTTGTTCCACACTTCTGAAATAACAAATTTGCTCAAATTTCCTGCATTTATTTCTTATTATTAATTTTACATTATTAATTCTAATTTTAATTAATATATTAATATATTTATATTATCAATTAATGATAGTTCATCCATTCTCCAAACCGCTTTATCATCACGAGGGTCACGGGTGTGCTGGAGTCTATCCCAGCAGTCTTGGGGCGATTGGCGGGGTACCTATTGATTTCATTTCCCTGATTGGCCTTTTCAAAAGTGCATTACCAACAGTGTCCATGTCTTTTCCTCTGTGTGCCCTTGTTGACTTACCTTGTTTGATATGTGGTGGTGAAAGCCCTTTCCTTACCAGCCCAATATCCTATCCTTCCATTTCTCTATGCCTACTAACCAGATGATGGTCAATAGAACTACCGAGGTACACCTTACCGACTCATTGCCGCTCTCTCGAATTCATTTTTTGTCTTCTTTGACCATCTCTGTTGTTTTTAGCTTTCCCCTTGTCAGGACTTTGTAGTCATGCATGTTAAAATTACAGTATGAAATAATATGACAGCATGTAATATAAATTACCCAGCATGGCTCACACTCTTATCTATATGTATACAAAGCAAAGTTTATTTCCTTATTTAAAATAATGCTTAGTTTTTAGCAGTAGTCACTACAAAAAAAAATCTCACTTTCTTCTTATTTAGTTGCGTTTCTTTTTCTCTCCATCACCTGCAGCATGCGTACACCTAAGCCCGATGATATCTGATGTGTTTTACGATTTTTAAGTGAACTCTGTTTCTTAATCAAATTGCACCATGTCTATCAGAACGGGAAGGTAAGGAGTGAACATATCTACGACTGACTGTACTGTAGATTTGTTTTTAGTTTAGCGCTTATACCGATCGGTGTCCATTTGTCTGTCGGCAGATTCACGAGTAGATGCTTTGTGCAGTTTGTGTCTTTTTGTCCTACACGCTTTTGACTTTTTCGCTAGTATAGCAGTAAAGAAAAAACATGGCATGTATTATTCTGCGCATGCTCATTTTGTGTGCTTCTTAAGTCAATTTATGTGAGTGGGTGTGTTTTTAAGCATGCTGCCTCATGGTAATGCAACTACAGTTGAATGAGCTTTCTGTTCTTGCGCAGCTTTTCTTTTTCTTTCTTTTGCAAGTGTTCTCCTTTTTTCACCTGCTGTTTCCACCATTACTCCCTCTCCTTTCCTTCTTGTTCTCTCCTCTGCTCTCCTGCTCCTGTGTCTCAAACAGAGCGGTTTCACCCCTCTGCACATCGCCGCTCACTATGGCAACGTGAATGTCTCCACCCTGTTGCTGAACAGAGGAGCCGCTGTGGACTTCACAGCCAGGGTAGCCGCCCTATTCCACTACTTTCGATAATCACATCAAAACGATTGTGTACGCTATTACTCAGCAGCTACCGCCATTATATGTACTTCAAATTAAAATTGAGGCACTGGCAATGAAATGTATAATTTAATGTTTTCATCTAGAGGGGCAATGAAATGTACAATTTAATGTTTTCATCTAGTACAGTACAAGTAAAAGACAAAAGATTTCACGTCATTGTGGAATTTGATGTCTTCTCTGCTCGATGTCCCTGAGTTGATAACCACACATTAAATTCCTAATTATTTTATCGAGACTAAAAAAGCTTGGTTGAATTTATTTTAAAGCCATTATTTTGGCAATGGCTGAGAATCACTGAGTTGCTGTAATCTTGTAATAATGTTTTTTATATCCCTCCTATTGTGTTCTCATCTGTCCTGTCAGAATGGAATAACGCCTCTGCATGTGGCCTCAAAGAGAGGCAACACCAACATGGTGGTCCTGCTGTTAGACCGAGGAGCTCAGATCGACGCTAAAACCAGAGTGAGTCTGCACACTGCAGCCATTGAACCATTTTTCCTCTGCACCTTGAGCCAAGGCATTTACATTTTACAGAAAAATCTCTAACAAAAAAAACCATAATCAAAATGATATATGTCCTGAAAACAAAATGATGATCGCGTATCAATTTACTCACATAAGTACTTACTCAGCGGAAAATCTCAGCCTATGTAGGTGAAGTCTGTGATTTGAATGGCAACAAGTAAATACACAGATTAATGGGCTCTTTGCATTTAATAACTCATGTTGCAGAAATATGCCTGCGTGTAATAACTCGTCTTGCAGAAATATGCCTTGGTCTTTTCTGGTTTTGAAAAATAGCTAACTTAAACTTGATCATCCTAGGATGGGCTTACTCCGCTACACTGTGCAGCCAGGAGTGGGCATGACCCAGCAGTGGAGTTACTGCTGGAGAAAGGCGCACCTATTTTAGCCAGGACAAAGGTAATGTGATCGCTTATACCTTCAAAAAACTCACGTCATGCAGCTTTACCTAGTGGAGTTTAATGCCACATGACAAAGAGAACATAGAAATAAACAAACACTGAAATCAAAGCCCTCTCAAAAGGAAACTCTATTATTAGATTGTGTATTTGTCAATGAGGAAATAACGGATGACACTATGTTTCTTCATCCTCTACAGAATGGATTGTCCCCACTGCACATGTCAGCCCAGGGCGACCATGTAGAGTGTGTGAAGCTGCTGCTGCAGGACAAAGCTCCAGTTGATGATGTCACACTGGACTACCTCACAGCGTTGCACGTCGCAGCTCACTGTGGCCACTACAGGGTCACCAAGTTGCTGTTAGATAAGAAGGCCAATCCCAATGCCAGAGCACTAGTATGCATACAAATTGGGTATAACATGAGCTTGTGTGGCATGAATTTGAAAAATATATGTCTCTCATTACTAGAATGGATTCACTCCTCTACACATCGCTTGTAAAAAGAATCGGGTGAAAGTGATGGAATTGTTGGTGAAATACGGAGCATCCATCCAGGCTATTACTGAGGTGAGGCACTAAGAATGTTTCAGTTTTACATTTTTGTAGTCTAATAGTTGATGCTAAATAACTATAATAATATAATTATCTTTTTTTTTTTTTTTAGTCTGGCTTGACTCCCATCCATGTTGCCGCCTTCATGGGCCACCTCAACATTGTTCTACTACTCCTGCAAAATGGAGCCTCCCCCGATGTCCGTAACATTGTAAGTTTGAAACTATAGCGCAGAGTTTTAATTAATATATTTAACTGTTTGTACAATAGATGAATAATTAAAACTGTTGTAAAGTATTAAGACGCATATTTTAATCTGTGAAATATCCGTCAAATCAAATCTGGGGTTTCACTGATCCACTGGTTTTTGAATCTTAATTTTTCCAAGTATAATGACATTCTGTCTTTGGTGAAAAGCGTGGCGAGACAGCACTACACATGGCGGCCCGAGCAGGCCAGATGGAGGTGGTGCGTTGTTTGCTGAGGAACGGCGCGCTGGTGGATGCCATGGCCAGGGTCAGTCGGCATTGACCATATTTTTGCTCCTTAAAAGCATATCCGCATTCGGTACACCTGCACAATGTCATAGGAATTGGATTATTCTTGTTGTGGACCTCCTCATTAGATTGCGGGGGTGTAACTCATGTGATAAATGTACAGCTCACATTTTGTCATTCAATCACAGGAGGACCAGACTCCCCTCCATATTGCATCCCGATTAGGAAAAACTGACATTGTCCAGCTGCTCCTACAGCACATGGCTCACCCAGATGCTGCCACCATCAATGGTTACACTCCACTCCACATTTCAGCCAGGGAAGGGCAAGTGGAGACAGCCGCCGTGCTTCTGGAGGCCGGGGCTTCACACTCCATGGCTACGAAGGTATGCAATAATTGTTATAATATACAGTTCAACAAAGTGACTTAAATTAAACTCTGGTTTTCCACTACCACAGAAAGGATTTACTCCATTACATGTAGCCGCTAAGTATGGAAGCCTTGATGTGGCAAAACTATTGCTTCAACGCAAAGCTCTCCCTGATGATGCAGGCAAGGTGAGATGTTGTTTAGAGTTTTTTTTTTTTATTTTAATTTTTACCTCTATGCAGAATGTCGTTTTAAAGACAAAAACTAAAATTACGTATTAATAGTGCGTTTCACTTCTAGCCTTTAAGTGTTTATGTAAATATGGTTTGAGGACTACAGATTGTTTTGGATTCTCATAAGATTGTGCAGATGTTGCTGATGCATTTTGTCAGCTTATGTCTAAGAAGCTCTCAACATAAAGATCAATTGTGTAACAAAATGCTTGCTCACACAGAATGGACTAACGCCGCTCCATGTAGCGGCTCATTATGACAACCAAGAGGTGGCGCTCCTGCTGCTGGACAAAGGAGCCTCGCCTCATGCTACTGCAAAGGTGAGGACATTGTCATAAAGTCATACAAAAGTGTCACAGGGTTGGATGGCTCAATCTTGCAGGAAGGTTTTCCGCCTTACTCTTAATGAAGAATTCACACTGTTCATATTTCTTTCTCCAGAATGGCTACACTCCTCTTCACATCGCAGCCAAAAAGAACCAGACTAATATTGCGCTAGCCCTTCTCCAGTATGGTGCCGAGACCAATGTTCTGACCAAGCAGGGAGTCAGTCCTCTTCACCTGGCTGCACAGGAGGGACACGCTGAGATGGCCAGCTTGCTCCTGGGCAAAGGAGCTCACATCAACACAGCAACCAAGGTCCAAGAAATATTTTTGTATTGATGCTCAGAGAATCAGATTCTTTTTTACAAGTATTTTGAAAGTAACCATAAAACAGAAAACAATGCAGTAACCAGCGATGTACTTGAGTACAGTCTTTAAAAGGTGTCACCTGACTTTGTTCTGATGTCATCCCGATGATGCATGTGTAATGAACCAACCCTTGTTTTTTATGGTAACCTGCAGTGTCATTTTGTGTTACAGAGTGGACTGACTCCTCTGCATCTCACAGCACAAGAGGACAGGGTCAGTGCTGCAGAAGTATTAGCCAAACATGATGCCAACTTGGACCAGCAAACAAAGGTACACACGCAAACAAAATACATCAATCACTCAGCCAGTATGTGTTTTCCCTGAAATTATAGTTCTTAATTCTTGGTGTGTTTTGACAAAAGCAAAAATGTTATTAAGATGCATGGGGAGTGTTTTAAAGTGTTAGAAAAAAGAAAAAAAGCATGTCTGAAAATTGTAACAAGCCTTTAAGAGAATTTCTGCTATCTCCTGGCCCGAAGGAAGTACTGCAGTATTTCTATTAAACTATACATTACTTATTGCAGAAGCGTATTCTGCCAAGTAGCTCATTAGTTTTATGCTCACATTTAACATCACTCACAAAGAGGATTAATTTTTCTTTCTATTATTTTTTTAACTCTTCACAATTTTTTTTGCTTTTTGCCGATCCTGAATCTGCCCTTCCTTTAAAAAAAATAACATCTCCACATGTGAACTGACCAATAACTTGTGTAAAAAAATATTAAATATATTAAATATTTCCAAATGTAACATAAAAGATATTAACATGTGTACAAAAGTTATTATTGTAAAATCTGCTAACTTTCTTTTGTCTTCACGTCAGCTTGGCTATACACCTCTAATAGTAGCCTGTCACTATGGAAATGCCAAGATGGTCAACTTCCTGTTACAGCAAGGTGCCAGTGTCAACGCCAAAACCAAGGTAAGAACCAAATAGCTATATATGAGCGCACAAATATTTGACTTGTCATAGTAAACAAAATAAAACTTACATGCACTTGTGCTCTATCCGTCCTGTAGAATGGATACACACCTCTCCACCAGGCAGCACAACAAGGGAACACACACATCATCAATGTTTTGCTGCAGAATGGGGCCAAACCAAGTGCTACTACAGTGGTGAGAAGGATGGAAAAGATGAAAAAAAAATCCTTGTGTGGGGAAAAAAAACTCAATAATATTTCCTCCTCTTAGAATGGAAACACTGCTCTATCCATTGCCAGGCGTCTGGGTTACATCTCAGTGGTAGACACACTGAAAGTAGTCACTGAAGAAGTCATCACTACCACAACAGTAACGGTTTTCATTTTTAATGTTTCATTTTTTATAATATGCTTTAATAATTCTTCAATCCTTTTTATGTCAGACGGTCACAGAGAAACACAAACTCAACGTTCCAGAGACCATGACGGAAATCCTTGATGTCTCTGATGAAGAAGGTGAGGATGTTTTATTATTATTTTCATTTTATGTAACCATTGACAGGCTCATTTGTCATTGTCCTCAAAGCATATATATTCTGGATGATTTGGTGTTAAAAGCATCATGTTTCATAGCTCTGGGGCTTGAAGATGACCCTTTCTCAGAGGTGTTTCTAGAGCTGGAAGGTACTGCTGTATTTTGTCTGACCACCCGGTGTGGTGTTATACTAATGTGTTATGCACCACTACCATTGTGTTGAAAATCTGTAGGATTTCTCTTCCTTTTCAGCCATAGTGTGTTGCAATTATGTAGAAAAATCTTAGGATTTCAAACATATTATTAACGTTTGAAACACTGTTATTCAGGTGAGGACACTATGACTGGTGATGGAGGCGAATACCTGAGAGCGGAAGACCTTCGAGAGCTCGGCGATGACTCTTTGCCAGGACACTACTTGGACAGCTTCAGCTACATGAGCCACAACCTGGACAGGTCGCTAATGCCAACCACACACTCAGTGATGAAACAGAATATAGTTGAAAAAAATGCAACTGACGTTCGAAAACATAAAACAACTCGCTGCAACTGATAAACTGTGAAACAATATTTTGAGGTGCCACATTTACAATTTTATCTTTTATTAATACTAAGCTAATCTACAATAGAGTATGATTGAGGGATGTACAATATTGTCAATATAAAAAATAATACTAATAATACTCGTTAATAAACACATGGTTATTATTATTATTATTATTATTATTATTATTATTATTATTATTATTATTATTATTATTGTGTGTCCCGTTCGCTTCAGGCCTCAGCACCAGAGCTTCCATCAGAGGGATGGCGTTCTCATTGAGGACATGATTACCAGCCATCAAGTGAGGACAAACCATATTTAAAAAGAAAATAATACACTGACATTTTTTGTAAATTATAGTTGAAGACAAGTATTGTTTTGTTTGTCCTCAGGTGTCGGCACTATCAAGAGAGCAAGATAAGGACTCGTTCCGCTTGAGCTGGGGGGCTGAGCACCTCGATAATGTGGTGTTGTCCTCCAGTCTGCTGCACTCTGGGTATAACTCTGTGCAAACACACACACACACACACACGGAGACACACACTTTTAGTGGTTCCTTGGAGAAGTGACATTGCAGCTGTTATATTCATGAAGCTGCTTATAAATAATCTATCTTACTGTATGTTTAGAGTGAGTCACTTTTTTTTTTTTACTTTGTCTTTTATTTTTCTCACTTTAATTCACTTTTCAATGTTTTTTACTTTTTCATTGTCTTGTGGCTTCTGTGTGCACACACTTTTGTGATCTGTGATTTCGTGTGTTATATTCTGCTTTTAGCCGTTCGTCTCCTTGCCTAGACCATGACAACAGCAGGTGATTCTCTTTGCCTTCTTTAGCTGCCTTGTCTCCTCCTCTTCTAGTTTATGTACTTTTATTTTCAGCATATAATAGGAGTAAAAACATTCCTCCATCTCGATTTTACTCCATGCATGGATTGCTAATGCACGATTTTGCTAACTACAGATGTCCTAAATCCGACCCCTTGATTGGTCTCTTACAGTTCATTGTTATAATTCAATGAGATGCAGTACAATAGCTGAATCTTAAATTCTGATAATTAAGCTCACTATTGATTGACACTTTCAGAGATTCATTTATGTTTATTTCTTTGGTTGTATATAGTTTGATCAGCTTCATAAACCGGGCGGTGTTTCTAATATTTCAACTTATTTCTATGTATTAATAGCAATAATAATCATTACCATTTTTTAATAGTTCATTTTGTTTATTAATGATAAATTGACCTAGAGTAAGTTATCATGTTTAATTATTGCAAGCATCTTAAAATGATCATTTTGAGACAATTTGCTGAACACTTTTGTTGTAAGTGTGACCGTTTGCTTCAGGACGTTTTTAAATTGTTAATGTTTTTTTGAAGATGTGCAATTCTTTCGAGACAGCCTTATTTGCCTGCCTTGCGTGCAAGTAACATGTTGAGTGGAATGAAACTTGAGAATTGCCTTGAACCAACTGTGACCATCGTGTCCTTGTGTTGATATCAGTACTTAATGATGATGGAACTTGAACCTTTTTATAGTCTTTGCATTGTCTGCATGGAGTTGCAAAGTCAACAAAATTATAAGCTTTTGTGCTAATTCTGGGATGCACCTGTCTTTTAGCTTTCTGGTCAGTTTCATGGTAGACGCAAGAGGCGGGGCCATGCGAGGCTGCCGTCATAATGGCCTTAGAATCATCGTGCCACCAAGGAAGTGTTCCGCACCTACGAGGGTGACATGCAGGCTAGTGAAGCGACACCGTCTGGCTTCCATGCCTCCTATGGTCGAAGGTGAGGGGCTGGCTGGTCGCATCATTGAAGTGGGACCCACTGGAGCTCAATTCCTGGGGTAAGTGTGTTGGAGTCGGAGTTGGTATGAATGGTTGCTGGGGTGTGTGTGTGAGTGGTTTTACGCAGGTGTGTTCTTTTCATACTGTCTTCTTCACTCCTTCCTGTGCTGCACATGGATCAGTAAGCTTCACCTTCCCACAGCTCCGCCCCCTCTGAATGAGGGCGAGAGCCTGGTCAGTCGCATCCTGCAACTGGGTCCTCCAGGAACCAAGTTCCTCGGGTAGGAGGGGCCTATCCTGCTCAGCCCAAGATCCAGTATTCATCCAAGATCCTGTATTTTCTTTTTTTATGTTGTTCTGTCTTTTATGATATGGTTAAAGGTATAATTTGTCTGGATGAGCTATCGATTATTATTGCCCTCCAAATCAGTCAAGGGGACAGCACAGTGTCCAAGATATTCAGCCTAGTTAAAAGCTTTAGCTAGTATACAATCAGAATGACCTCATGAACATATTTTTGGTTTGTAGTCCAAAATATTAATTCAAATGTATCTTTTTAAAAGTAACAAAAGAATCAACAACTTTGTTTGTTTCTCAATTATCAAGCAAAATTGGCTTTTTCTTCTGGGTACAGCCCCTTCAGGAACAAAGTGACAGTATAAGACAACCTACTGGTGCTTTTTCAGACTAAAATTATGCCTTTTCTAAATGTTTTGAGTATCACTTTAAACCGTGCTTGTTTTTTTTCTCTGCTTTAGTTATTCCCTTGATTTTATGCTGTACAGCCATTGATCTTGTTTTGTTATTTTGCAACGTGTTAATACAGAACCTGATAGTTTCCTCCTCCTTTTTACAAAAAAAGTGTTATCCTGCATGACTTACATCCAATATTATTTGAAATTCTTTTATTTTGCTTTTGAAGGTGGTCCATAATTTCACACCTATATTGAACCAGTCTTGATATATTGTGACTATCGATTAAATCATTCTAATTTGCTTATTTTGTTTCTTCCATTAGTCCGGTGATTGTGGAGATCCCACATTTTGCCGCTTTGAGGGGCACTGAGAGGGAGTTAGTCATCTTAAGGAGTGAAACGGGAGAAAACTGGAGAGAGCATCACTGTGACTTCACTGAAGAGGAGCTCAACCAAATACTTAATGGAATGGATGAAAGTAAGGATTCAAAGTAGTTGAATTACTGATGGTATGCCAATCGTATGGGGAAAAAAAATCTGTATATATGATGACTTTTATAAATTTGAGCAGAGTAACAGTTCTGTGATTTTAAAGCCACCACAATAAAAAAAAATAGTTTTTGTCATATTTTATATCAGTTGCATACATTTTGGAAAGAATTTACCAAAGTACGTCATCATCGTTGCTCATGTTGAATATTTCTGGACTTCACAGAACTGGATTCCCCTGAGGAGCTTGAGAAGAAAAGAATCTGCCGCATCATCACACGAGACTTCCCACAGTATTTTGCTGTGGTGTCGAGAATAAAGCAGGACAGTCATCTTATTGGTCCAGAGGGCGGCGTCCTCAGTAGCACTCTTGTTCCTCAGGTGCAGGCTGTCTTCCCTGAGGGAGCACTCACTAAGAAGATCAGAGTTGGGCTCCAGGTGTGTACCGTACATAAGTTCTTTGAAATAGAAAGAGATTTGATAATATGACTAATTTTTATGGTTTTTGGAAAATGTCTTAGGCTCAACCCATTGAAGTTGATGTAGTGAGAAAGATCCTTGGAAACAAGGCCACATTCAGTCCAATAGTCACACTGGAACCAAGAAGAAGAAAGTTCCACAAACCAATCACCATGACAATCCCTATTCCCAAGAGTGCAAACAATGAAGGAGTCGGACCTGTGTACAGCGGGGAAACACCAACCTTACGTTTGCTTTGCAGTATTACGGGTAAGTCTGAGATTTATTTATTTTTTTACTCATATAGTAACAAAAATTGTGTTGCAGGTGGGACAACGCCAGCTCAGTGGGAAGACATCACTGGCTCTACCCCTCTTACCTTTGTTAATCAGTGTGTTTCCTTCACGACCAATGTGTCAGCGAGGTACAGCTCAAATGTCCACCTCCATGTTCACTTATGGTGATTAACATCCAACTGACTAAGTGTCGTTTACATTTTTAGATTTTGGCTGATAGACTGTCGACAAGTTCAAGATTCTGTTAGTTTTGGCTCTCAGTTATACAGAGAGATCATTTGTGTGCCATACATGGCCAAGTTTGTCATCTTTGCCAAGACGTTGGACCCCATTGAAGCACGACTTCGCTGTTTCTGCATGACCGATGACAAAATGGACAAGACGCTAGAGCAGCAAGAAAACTTCACAGAAGTCGCACGAAGCCGAGATGTTGAGGTGCAGTGTCTAATTGAGTGGAAGTAGTTAATTATTGCAGTGAGGACATCTCACAAGGATGGCTAGCCATGCAACGACCTTGTCATCCTGGTCTTATTTCCAAGATCGTCATTGTACTTTTTTCGTTCATGTGATAATGATACATATTGTAAGCGGTCGGTAAACAGAGGAAATGGTGCATTACTACCTTCTAGTGGTAGTTTGGCTCATTACCACACCTCAAGTGCTTGCATTGCAAAGAAAAAGTGCATCAGTCGCATATCAACCCATCCCAATGAAAAAATCATCAGACAACATAATTGACCTTGGCACTGAATGTTTTTATTATGTCATTTATTATGGGCGACTTTCATCATTCATGGCATTTATCGTGGTCGTTCATGGCCCATGTCACCTTGAAAAAGAGATTTGCTCTTAAATCTTTGCTCCATGGAGATAATTGCATATCAGTACATGTCATTTACAACACAAGAGGGGCTAAATATTACAACTAATGGAGTGCCAAATAGTGAGCTTGGTGTATAATATGAAAGAAATAGCAGACCTTTGGGTTTTATTTGTGTGTTTGACTAATAATTCTTATGTTAACTCAGGTCCTGGAAGGAAAACCAATATTTGCTGACTGTTTTGGAAACTTGGTGCCGTTAACGAAGAGTGGACAGCATCATGTCTTCAGCTTCTTTGCCTTCAAAGAGAATCGATTAGCCCTTTTTATTAAAGTATGTTAGCACACAGGAGTTTTTCCCCCTTTAAGATTTTTCTACCAATTTACTCATTGAGTGTTTTTGAATCAATTCACAGATAAGGGACACAGCACAGGAACCATGTGGTCGGCTTTCCTTCACAAAAGAACCTCGCACATACCGCAGTCTGAACCATAATGCAATCTGCAACCTTAACATAACCCTCCCAACATATTCTAAGGTCAGTCTAAAATTGAATTAATATTATGTGTTGTGAAATTTGTCATAATAAAATATCTGTTTTGTTTCCTACTTTCTCATAGGAGTCTGATTCAGAGCAAGACATGGATGATGAGGTAAACAAAACCTTCTTGATGCACTATCGCAGGAGTAAAATATTGCTGATAATCATGCTTGATCTACTTTCTCTTGCAGAGTGAGAAGAGTGACAAGAAATGTAAGTGAAACTTTTACAGTTTTAAGAAATTTGCTAAATATTTTAGCCGATCAGCATCACTGGCATTTAAGTGTCATTTTATAATCTGCAACAATTATATTCTATTTAATTGTCACTATCTAATGAAAAGCACATGCAGTGGTGCCTTGAAATATGAGTGCCTTCACTCACAAGTTTTCCGATTAATTCTTTACATTCTAATTAATTGTGCCAATGTTTGTATAAAATGCGATTTTTATAAGGGACCACTTTTCCTTAAAAATCAATTTAGGGAGTGGAAAGCAGGAAGTGATACATTGCATTTCCACATATTTCAATAAAGAAATACAATTTGTAATACAAGTGTATTGCGTCACTAGCGTGGTCACGGAACAAATTCAACTCTCAAGACACCACTGTACTGGTAACCAACGCAAGGTTATTTTCAGATTAAAAAGATTTGCACAGATGTGCTTTTCATTTGCAATTCCATATTATATAACACATTTTATAATCATAATGTTGACAATATTAACAGATGATAACTGATCATAAAGGTTGTGACACGCAGTGTTTGCCACCAAAAACATGTATATGCCAAGATATGCACTGTTTGACGCGTTACTACTAAAATTTGAATGTGGTGTGACTTTGCTCTACTAACACGTTGTTACTGGTAGCTATGCTCTGGCTGTGCATTTGCCTTTCTCTAATTCCTCCTGAGTGGCTCTTTCTTTGCTTCTCTTTCCCTCTTTTAATTTTCAAAGTCTTTGAATTGTGCTTATTTAAATCTACCTAAACCACTTTAGATGCCATGCTAGCTGAGCTTAACCTTACCATGAGAATAACATATTTATCATAATGGAGAAATATAAGTGGTGTTTTAGGAACTAGGAACAAATGTGTTTGGTCTGTACAGAAATACTTTAATAAAATCATTAAATTAAATTAAAATCATTACACGTTATTATACAATTATTTTTCAATACAAGTTTACCCTTAGTTATCACTTCATCCTATATAATTGTTTTATTTACCGATTATTCAGTTACATTTCATCTATTCGCTACACTGTAAATTTTATTCATTAACACATTTGATCATTAAGTGAAATGCTGTGCAGCACAATTAATTTCACTCACCTGACACAGCAGTCATTTTTTAAATTACTTTATTTGAGAATACATTATCTGTAATTAAGATGGTCTGGATTGATTTCATCAAATAGTACTTGAAACACAAAGAATTATTGCAAATACCAGATTTGGGGGGGTCATTAATCAATTAGTTAAAAATTATTCTAATAGGATTTAGTACTTGATTTGTTGCCAGACATGACTCTCCATGTCAGTGACAATCTTGAGAGATTTTTGTTTGTTGGTTCTTCATCCCTGTCCTTTTGTTTGATACAGTGTTTGGTTATTTTCTTTGTTGTTTGTTTTTGTTCTGTTTGCCAATTTCATTTCTGTTTCATTTCATTTCTTCTCATGTTAATTAGGACACTGCTATTATTTTCTATTGTTATTAGAGGCATTCAAGCTCCTTATCAAGTACTTCTCTTGGCTTTGCTTTTGCTATCCGCTGTTCTACTCGTCTAAAATTCTTCTGGATCACTTTTTTCCTGTTTTTTGGTCTTTTTTCCCCCATCTTTTGGTCTATGAAGACTTCCTTTTCTCTGTCTTTTTCGTCCTTCCATGATCTCTGAACTCAGTCTGGATTTTAACAGCATTGTCTTGATCAAAGTTTTCTGATGTCTCTCTTCCCCACTTCATTTGTCCCTTGTCATTTACCCTTTTTGGTTGATGAACTTTTTTTAACTGAAGATGATGAATCTGAATCAATGGAGACTTTCTCACTGAAAACGAGTCAACCTCTGGACCCTGCAACCCTTGCAAGCCCGGATCTTCTCTCCGACATGTCAGACGTAAAAATCCCTGCTTCGAATTCCGACCAATTAGACCACATAAAAACTTTGGAAGGAGATGGTTCTGCGTGGAATGAAGAAAAGGAAACTCTTACCATCTATGAACTCCAAGACAGGCGTGGAAAAGTTGGAGGGATTCAGAGTAACCGGATTACTAACACTCAAGAGGAATTGCGAGAGGATAGTGCGAGAAAAGCAAAGAGGTTGTCCAGTTTTGAGTCACATGAAGAAAGGAATGTTGAGAAGACGAGCACTTTAAGCAGACTCACCACAGATGGAGACTTGGCATGTATGGAGTCAAACCTTGGCATAGACAAAAAAATGGAATCCCCATTGATGTATGATTCTCAGAAGGAGGTTGTCCAAGAATCTATTGAACAGTTTGTTGTGAAATCTGACAGTAAACAAAGGCCCCCTGACATCAAAAAACCTATTAGGAGGAAGCTACGAGACAGAGATCGTTCTGGATATAGTAGCTCTGAAGGAGAGATGGAAAGGGTGAGCTCTGAGGAGTCTTTAGATGGTGACGCTGTTCTGAATGAGAGTGGCCTTGTTTTCACACCAGCGATAGATCCGCCAGCTTCTCCTCGTGTGGTTGAAACACCCATAGGATCAATAAAAGACCGGGTTAAAGCCTTACAAAGCAAAGTTGAAGAGGATGAAGGCCAAAAACACTCTCCAGTACAAATATCAAGATCGTCCCTAACAAAATCGAAAATGGAGAGTGAAATGCCACAGCTCCCCAGCGTTCCCAAATCCCCCAGATCTCAAACAGAAAGATTAGAAGAGACTATGTCTGTTAAGGAGCTGATGAAAGCATTCCAGACTGGCCAGGATCCTTCAAAAAATAAATCAGGTCTTTTTGAGCACAAAGCATTGGCATCTTGTGATTCCACACAAAAAGGCGAACTAGCAGATTTTGAAGCGAAAAAGGGGACTGACCAAAGTCCCCAATCACCACCAAAACCTAAAACTCAGCAGCTCAAAGTTCCTCAGCATGAGATTGACTTTCAGAGAACTGACAAATCTGATTCTGGAAATCTGAAAACAGGCATACTTAAAGATACCTCTAAAGAATCACTACTGATTTCAGATGCAAATATTGGAAAGATGGTCACATTTTGTGATGAGAGAGAAATTCACATAGGCAGAAAGTCAACGGAGCCTTATGAAAAGCAAAGTATGTCTGTTAAGGAGCTAACGGAAGCATTCCAGTTTGGGAACGATCCTTCAAAAAGTCAAGATAGACCTTTTGAGTACAATTCAATTGCTTCTCCAAGAATTGCGGTACCGGAAGGAGTCGCTCCGAAAGATGCCGCTAGCACACAGAAATCTCACGTTCAAACTACAAATTACAAGTCCCTTGATGCACCAGATGTTTGTCTGAAAAACAAGGTAGACACTGCTGATACAATTCATCCTGACGAGGGGATGACTAGTCCTCAGAAAGAACTATTAACGGGGACGAGCTGGGGAATGATGCAAATCGAAGAGCAAACCATCAGCACCCGTATGACTTTATCTGAAGATTTGCAGATAAGCCCTGACCGCAGGCCTTCTGAGGACTTCAGTGCTGACATAAAGGCTGAGCTTGAAGAAAGTCCCGAGTACCAGTTATTCAAGCAAACATCTACAGCCTTAGATGTGAGATTTCACCTGGAGAGATCAGATGAGGAAAATATGGTTGATAGATTACCAATCTGCAGTTCATTCACAGAAACTATTTCTCATCCTGATAATCAAAGGATTGATGAAGGATTTGCATTCACCCATCAGATGAACAATTATAATGAAGTTAAAGAAATCACAGTTGAAGAACCACTTCTGGAAGAAGTCCACATTAGTAGGAAAACAGATAAACAGGCATGCACTTCAGCAAAAGATACGTCAGGCTTGGTGTCCTTAATGAAAACCGACATGCATCAGTGTCTAGAAACTCCACTTGTAACAGATCAACCCCTACAAGAGAGTATCAATGAGGACGAATTTGAACAAATTATTCTGGTAAAGGGAACAGAAAAATATCTACACCCACTTGCTTCTGATGTGGCTGGATTTGGAAGGGAACAGAAACATTTCAAAGAAACTTTGAAAGACAGAAATAGGACACCACGTTCCAGTTTGGGAGATGAATATGAAGGACATGCAGTGGCTCTTGAGGTAATCAATAATAATCAAGACACCACAACAGATGAACCGCTACTTGAAGAAGTCCATATTGACAGGGAAAATGATAACCAGGCATTCGCATCAGTGAAAGATATGTCAGGGTTGGTGTCCAGAATGAAAACTGACATGGATCAATGTCTCGAATCTGGTCCTGTAACAGATCAACCCCAACAAGAGGATATCGTCGAAGAATATTTTATGCAAACTATCCGAACAAAGGGAAAAGAAACAGACATTCACACATTCACCTCTGAAGACAAATATTTTGAAGAAACCGATGTAAGAGAAGACAGAAATAAGACACCTCGTTCCAGTTTGGGAGATGACTATGATGATTATTCAGCGGCCTCTCAGATTAACAATTACGAAATCATAATGGATGAACCATCCCTTGAAGAAGTCCATGTTGGCAAGAAAATCAATAACCAGGGACCCACAGCAATGAGAGATATGTCAGGTTTGGCATCCTTAATGAAAAATGACTTGGATCAAAGTCTCGAAACAACGTTTGAACCAGATCAACCACCACTAGAGAATATAATTGATGAACATTTTCAACAAATTATATTGACAAAGGAGAAAGACACTCACCCATTTGCTTCTGATGAGGCTGTGTTCGGCACAGAATATGAACATTTTGAAGATACAGATAAAAGAGAAGATGGAAATAAGAAACCTTGTTCCAGTTCAGGAGATGACGATGAGGAACTTACAGTGGTCTCCCATGTGAACACTTTTAATGAAGAAATCCCAATAGATGAACCACGACTTGAAGAAGTTCATATTGGCAAGAAAACCAAGGACCAGGCACCCACAGCAATGAAGGATATGTCAGGTTTGGCATCCTTAATGAAAAATGACTTGGATCAAAGTCTTGAAACAACATTTGAACATTATCAACCACCACAAGAGAATATAATTGAGGAACATTTTGAACAAATTATACAAAAAAAGGACATAGAGAAAGACATTGACCCATTTGCTTCTGATGAGGCTGTGTTTGGCACAGAATATGAACATTTCGAAGAAACTGAAAAAAGAGAAGCTAGAAATAAGACACCTCATTCCAGTTTAGGAGATGACTATGAGGAACTTACAGTGGTTTCTCATGTGAACACTTTTAATGAAGAAATCCCAATAGATGAACCACGACTTGAGGAGGTTCATATTGGCAAGAAAACCAAGGACCAGGCACCCACAACAGTGAAGGATATGTCAGGTTTGGCATTCTTAATGAAAAATGACTTGGATCAAAGTCTAGAAACGAGTTTTGTACCGGATCACCCACCACAAGAAAACATAATCGTGGAAAATTTTGAGGAGATTATACTACAAAAGGGAATAGAAAAATACATTAGCCCATTTGATTCTGATGAGGCTATGTCTCACACAGAACATGAACATTTCGAAGAAACTGATATAAGAGAAGAAATAAATAAAACACCTTGTTCTAGTTTGGCAGATGATGATGATGAAGAACTTATTGTGGCACCTCAAATGAACAATGATGATGAAGAAATCACATTTGAGGAGCCACGACTTGAAGAAGTTCGTATTGGCAAGAAAACCAAGGACCAGGCACCCACAGCAATGAAAGATATGTCAGGTTTGGCATCCCTAATGAAAGATGACTTGGATCAAAGTCTAGAAACAGGGTTTGTACCAGATCACCCACCACAAGAGAACATAATCGTGGAACATTTTGAGGAGATTATACTACAAAAGGGAATAGAGAAATACATTCGCCCATTTGATTCTGATGAAGCTATGTCTCACACAGAAGATGAACATTTCGAAGAAACTGTAAAAAGAGAAGATAGAAACATGACACCTCGTTCCAGTTTAGGAGATGATGATGATGAAGGACTTATTGTGGCACCTCAAATGAACAATGATGATGAAGAAATCACATTTGAGGAGCCACGACTTGAAGAAGTTCGTATTTGCAAGAAAACCAAGGACCAGGCACCCACAGCAATGAAAGATATGTCAGGTTTGGCATCCTTAATGAAAGATGACTTGGATCAAAGTCTAGAAACAGGGATTATACCGGATCACCCACCACAAGAAAACATAATCGAGGAAAATTTTGAGCAGATTATACTAGAAAAGGAAATAGAGAAATACATTCGCCCATTTGATTCTGATGAGGCTACATCTCACATAGAACATGAACATTTCGAAGAAACTGTAAAAAGAGAAGATAGAAATAAGACACCTCGTTCCAGTTTAGGAGATGATGATGATGAAGGACTTATTGTGGCACCTCAAATGAGCAATGATGATGAAGAAATCACATTTGAGGAGCCACGACTTGAAGAACTTCATATTGGCAAGAAAACCAAAGACCAGACACCCACAGTAATGAAAGATATGTCAGGTTTGGCATCCTTAATGAAAGATGACTTGGATCAAAGTCTCGAAACAGGGTTTGTACCGGATCACCCACCACAAGAAAACATAACCGAGGAAAATTTTGAGCAGATTATACTACAAAAGGGAATAGAGAAATACATTCACCCATTTGATTCTGATGAGGCTACATCTCACACAGAACATGAACGTTTCAAAGAAACTGAAAAAAGAGAAGATAGAAATAAGACACCTTGTTCCAGTTTAGGAGATGATGACTATGAGGAACTTACAGTGGTCTCTCATGTGAACACTTTTAATGAAGAAATCCCAATAGATGAACCACGACTTGAAGAAGTTCATATTGGCAAGAAAACCAAGGACCAGGCACCCACAGCAATGAAGGATATGTCAGGTTTGGCATCTTTAATGAAAAATGACTTGGATCAAAGTCTAGAATCAAGGTTTCAACCAGATAACCCACCACAAGAGCATATAATTGAGGAACATTTTGAACAGCTTATCTTAAAGGGAAAAGAGAAAGGCATTCACCTATTTGTGTCTGATAAAGGAACAATTAGCGCAGAAGAGAAACATTTTGCCATACCAGAAGACAGAAATAGGACACCACGTTCCAGTTTGGGAGAGGATGAAGAATTTGCAGTGGGGCATGAAGAAATCCTAACCGGTGAATCATTATTTCAAGAAGTCCACATTGATAAGGAAACAGATTACCAGCCATCTGCAACAGTGAAAGATATGTCAGGGATGGTGTCCATGATGAAAAAGGACATGGATCAATGTTTCGAATCTGGTCCTGTAACAGATCAACCCCAACAAGAGGAGATCGTTGAGGAACATTTTAAACAAACTATCCTAATAAAGGACAAAGAGAAAGACATACAAACACTCGCTTCTAATGAGGCTGGATTTGACACAGAACCGAAATATTTCAAAGAAACTGAGTTCAGAGAAGAAAGAAATAAGACTCCTCGTTCCAGTTTGGGAGATGACGATGAAGAACTTACAGTGGCACCTCAGTTGACCAATGATAATCAAGAAATCACAATTTATGAACCATTACTTAAAGAAGTACATATTACGAGAAAACCCAAAACACTAACACCCACAGCAAAGAAAGATATGTCAGGTTTGGTGTCAATACTGAAAAACAACTTGGATCACAGTCTGGAAACAGTGGCCCCTGACATGAACAATGAGAATGAAGAAATCACAATTGATGAACAACAATTTGAAGAAGTCTACATCAGCAAGAAAATCAATAACCAGGTTGCCACAGCAGTGAAAGATATGTCAGGATTGGCCTCCCTCATGACAACTGACTTGAATCAGTGTCTTGAAAGGAAATTTGATGAACAATCACAACGACAGGTTACAGAGGAAATGTTTGAACAAGTTAACTTAGCAACGGAAAAAAAGACGGACATTGATTCATTTGTTTCTGATGAAGGGAAATCGTCTTATGAGGAGAAACTAGAAAATACCAACAAGCAAAACTACGGTGAAAGTCCTGTGGAATTCACAAATCCATTTGAAACATTGAGTGAATGGCCACAAAGGCCAGTTGATTTCAATAACCTTGACACTGTCGGTTTTGATGGACCTGTTCAAGAACATTATCAACAAGACTCTCTGGAGGCAAGTCCAGTCATGGAAGATATATCTTCCAGGAAATCCCCTGATTCCATCGAGCCAAGTCCTTCTAGGGAATCTCCTTGTCCAGACTCTTTAGAAGGAAGCCCCACTCAATCATACAGCACTGAAGACGGGGCATTGCCAGCCAAGGCAGCTGTTTACGAAGATTATGCATCACAACTTAAAGCATGTTTTGCTTTTGACACAAATATAAGCAAAGATGACAATGAATCAGAATGTGTCACGCAAATGGAAGGTGACAAAACTCCCTCTGTCCATGAAGATGAAAAAGAGGATTATTCAACAACCAATCAATTTACCCCAGAAGAGGAGATGTTTAAAATGGCTGCAAAGATCAAAACCTTTGATGAAATCGAACAAGAAGCTAAAACAAAAAGAGATACATCCCCATTTGCACCCACATGTACAAGTGATCATGAGGATGTTGAGCTTGCCAAACAAATGGGCCCAGCTATGCCATCTTCGTTCCAAGATACACCAGAAAAATCTTTTGAAAAAACAGTTGCAGAAACAGATATTGATTCAAGTCATAGTATGCATGAAAAGAGAGAAGGCTTTGAGTCGCAGATAAGCACAGAGTTTCAAGGAAGTGAAAAGTCTCAACAAATCTATGAAGGAAGCCCATCTGATGGTGACCCACAACCACATCACGATATTCTTCTGCCAGGAATCATTGAACCTTCGACGATAGTGTGTGCTAAAGAACCCCAATATTTTACATCACGTTTTGATGATTCTTTAGCCTACAACGAACGGGCTGATGAACAAAGGGATTATGATCATGCAGAGGACAGCGAACTTCATCAATCACCTGCTCAATCACCAAGTGATGACCAAACCCCTGAACAATTTCAATATGAAGAAGGAAAGCTATTTGAAATGACGAGAGGGGGAGCAATTGATCTCACAAGAAGTTTTGATGAAGAAGTTGAAGGATATGGATTTTTTCAAGTAGAGGGGCATCAAGTGGATGAAGTTTCAGAGGAGACTGAGGATGAGCAAAGCACCATGCCAAAATTTGACGATGATGATTCAGTTGGCGAGGAAATTCCACAGAAGCCAACAAAGCAAATTGTTCCTATTCCCAAACCCAGAACTCTTCTAACACCCTCATGTGAGAAGAGTGACAAGCACATTTCTGAAGCTGATCTTGGTAGCTCAACAGAAGTTCAGCTCGGTTCCCCAACAGAATTGGAGAAGCTAACCATTATTGAAGGTGATGACAAAAGACCTATTGGCCTTAGCGTAAACTATCCTGACCCCACAATCGCTGTCAATGAGTCAAGCACAAAAATGGATACATTAGAATACCAAAAGCAGAGTTGTGATTTATTATACTCCTCTGCAGATGAGGATGAGGAAGATCAGTGCTCAGTCATTGAAATGTCTTTTTCAGGTTCACAGGCTATTGTCAATCAAGGCGGCATAACAAAGGAGGATAGTCAAATAAAACTGGACAGAGCTCAAAAGTTCTCTGAGCATGATTTGGTTAGCAAAACAGAAGACCCGGCCATGATTCGCAGAACAAGATCTGAGACAGATGGTGCTCCAAGTAAAACCTCGGGGAAAAACAACAGGAGTTGTTCTGACAGTGCTCAGCCCACATATGAATCTAGCCTTACCTCAGCTCTTCCCTCAACAAAACAAGTGAAAGAAATCCATATCTCTAAGACTGAAGAATCCTCTATTTCTTTGGACACTGATGACATCAGCAGCTCAAGTCACAAGAGTCCCGATTCTGTCATCTTTACGTACGACATTCCAACATCGAGCAGTTTACATTTGGATCCTTTGACGGCTGTGCAACCGTCTTCTGGTACAGCAGATGTGTTTGAATCTAGGCCTACCTGGGATGACACGGTGGAAAATCCGATGCGGAGAATCACCGATGAACAAACTCCACAATGCATGGCAGGTATGGCCAGGTCTAAACGAGCTTTTGCTTTCCTAGTTCTTCTCCATGGCAACAAGAACTCTTTTCTTCTTTGTAAGAGCATTCTGACATCACGTGTGTGCATGTTGTGACATTTTTGCATGTTGGTGAGTTTTTTGTTCATCTCATCTGTGTCTCTGTCCTATCTCAAGATTGAATGGTCATGTTGGTTTTAGTTAACAATCTTATGTTGATGCACACTATTGGTATCTCTGATACTAATTTAGCTTCCTAATATTACTAAGTTTCATCTGCTGATCTTATTTTGGAAACTCTTTAGAGTGATGAATCCAACCTTTATCTTTTCATCAATGTCAACATTACATTTCCACATTTGATTTCAGGTGTGTTACAATACGTAAAGCCATAGTCTTAGGAAAATGACACTTGTAGATGTATTTAGTAAATTCTGCAAAATATGTGTACAGTGACATTGAAAAATATTTTTATTTTACTGTGGTGGTATTTTAGTGGATTGGCAGGATGATGCTGACAGGAAAGAGGAGACATTATCTATCATTGCAGATCTCCTTGGCTTCAGCTGGACTGGTAAGATGTCCTTTGCTCAATGATTGGAGTAAAATCTTTCTTCCTAATGCTGATATTTATATATAACACTGAAATATATGTTATTATTTTGTCAGCAAAATATGTGTATATATTTTCAATATTTGTATTTTGTTGTCCCCAGAGCTGGCAAGAGAACTGGAATTCAATGAGGATGATATCCAATTAGTTAGAACACAGAATCCCAATTCACTTCAAGAACAAAGCCATGCCTTGCTTCAACATTGGGTTGAACGGGAAGGCAAACATGCCACAGGTACATATTAGCTTTGTTTGAAAAGACAAACTAGGAAGGAGGTGAAGGAAGGGCAGGGTGTGTTTTCAGTGAACACACCTTCATTCTATATACTTGGATTTTTCTCTAGTCATTTAAATTGTAAACTGTATATATACAACACATACTGAACACACTGATAATCATTGTGAAATAATTCCACAGAAGATTGCCTGATTAAGAGACTGACCAAGATCAATCGAATGGATATTGTTCATCTAATTGAAACCCAGATGAACAAGTCGACTCAAGAACAAACCTCAAGAACATATGCAGAGATTGAGAAGACATTGGACCATAGTGAAGGTAGCTTTAGGAGATCTTTTTTTCTGTCAAAGGCTTTTCAATTTAGTATACTAAATAAGTGTGTTTGTTATTATGTACGTGTGTAACTATATGAATTGCTTTTCCAGTGTCAGTGGCTTTGTCTTCAGTACAAGAAGATGTGGACAGCCCCAGAATTGTGAGAAGGGTTGAATCAGATCGCAAACCTCCCCCAGCTGTTTCTGAAGAGGACCTCTCTGTAGCTTCTCTACTTGACATTCCTTCATGGGCAGAGCCTGCTGGACAGACCCATTCAGAGAGCATGCATGGGGACCTTTTGGAGGAGCTTGAGATCTCACAGTAAATTGCCAATTTTATTTATCTGATTTCTAAATATGAGGTGTATATCTGTGTAGATAAATTTAGCTAATTTTTAAATCATTTATTATTTTGAGAATAAGAAAATTGTTATTATTATTGTTATTTAACCTTCAATGAAAAGGAGTGACCAATTAGCTCATTTTGGAACTGATCTTCAATAATCTTCACTGAATAAACTGCACTGGCATTTTATGTAAATTGGTTTTGTTATACTGTACGTAAGAATGTTTTTTGTGCTAATATGTGTTTGACAGTTGTACAGTTTATGGATTTTACATATATTTTGAAAGCTTAATATGTGACTGTCTACTTTTTGTGTTGCAGTGAACTCAACCCTAACCTGTGGACTTCAGATGATGTAATTTCACATGAACATGCACGCTATGTCAACTTAGAAGAGCAAGTAAGTACGCTCCCCATCGAAACAGAAGCTGCAAAGGAGAGCAAAGCAACTCGAGTTTATGTCGGGTATAAAGTGAAAGACCAGCAAATTTCCTGCAGTACTCATGTCTCCAAGCCGTTTCATGGTAGTCAAGTCAAGGAGAAAGGCAACCAAAACATCTCTGGGACTTTGAATGCTAACAAGAATCAGTGGTCACCTGAAACTTTAAAGTTGCCATCATCTGGATCTATCAGTGACATTAGTCTGATCTTATCTGAGTCAGACCAAGCTGAAACTGACTTTGAAGAAATTCATGAACATTATATTTCGCAGATTAGCACTCTAAAACTCCCCACAGAAAAATTGAAAGGAACCTCTGGTCCTACCGGGTTTGCTTCACCAAAGATTCACCAAGAAACTCTCAAGATAACTGAAGATAACACAGATATAGATAAAAACAATGAAGTCTTACAGAAGTGTCTTGATGAATTTGAAGTCCCGCTCTTCAAAGAATTCCATGGTCATCCCAAGAGCCCATGGGGCCATAACGTGAACATGGGCTATGATCCATTTACATCAAGCGATGGAAACCCAATAACCCAAATTAATAATGTTGGGTTTCAGGATAACATATACTTCATTGATGATGATGATGTCCTGACAGTAGTATCCACTGTTGCTCCAGCCAAGTACCAACTAATGGATGATAGTAGGAACACTTATATGGCATGTGACTCAACAGAGAGTTCTGATATTCGTAGTTCAATGAGTCCAAACACTGAGAAATGCAGGGCAAAGACGGTCTCTTCCAGCCTTTATCTGCCTATCTATACACGACAAACATCTGACTATGATGAAACGTCTTCCACATCTATAGATTATGACACTTGCGTTCCTGAGAAGTGTTTCTCACCAGCAGAATTTTGGACATTAAATGAGACTTTACCTAGACTGTCATCACCCGAATCTGTCATGTCAATCAGTGATTACAGGGCAATGTCTCCTGACTCTCCTCTCAGCAAAAGGAAGGGTTTTACAGACCTTCCTGTAATGGATGTTAGTTGGGCTCTCTATTCAAGCTCTTATAAATGTACTTCACCCGAACTTAAAATTATTGAAAATGTTACGGATCCCAATCCTGCAAATGTGTGTGATAGTAAGACACAATTTGGTGGAACAGATAAACCTGCAGAGAACTTTGTCTCTCGAGTTGCAGAACACAGTTCATCTCTACCTGATAGTGTTCTTATCCAGCAAGACTTTCCGAGTTTGTCTTCAAACATTCTCCCTTTCAAGTGTTTGCATGAAGAAACTTCCTTCAATAGAAATGCCTTGCTTGGTTTAGCCACAATTAATCGTGAATATGAGTTGTCAGATATGGATTGGCGTCCCTCTTCACCACAATCTCAGACTTCTCAGCACAGCTTCTCATTCCTTGAGCTCTTGCACTCTGAATCGACCCGTTCCCAACTTATGAGTCAGAATTGTGATTATTTTTTACAGTATTCAGGCGATACTCAACCCTTACCTCAAATGACACAAGACCCAACAGAACCAACCAATGTAAGATCTTTCGAAATAAAATTGTCCTTAGGTCGTATTTATCCACAAGATGATAATTCCAAAACGTCAAATGCCTTTTTGTCACAAGATGTAGCACATTCAAGAGAAAAATCAGATCTCCAGTATTACACAAATGCGTCCGGATCACATAAGACTGAATGTTATGATGAGAACGACCTCAATGCAGAAAAGCCTGAATCACTGCAACGAATCACAGAAGTAATGATTGATGAAGTAGGGAGAGAAAGTGTTAATGGAAAACAAATGTCGATTCAATCTCATCCTCAAGACCTTGAGGAAAGCAAAAATACATGGGAATCCTATCTTGATTATTGGTTTTCCAAGTTCGCACCTCAACCTTGTGCCTTACAACCATCAACATATGACCCCGAGCCTTGTATATCAGATTTAAGAAAAAACACAGTAGAAGATAATCAAAATAAAGATTCTGTAGAATGTAGTTGGATGAAACAATCAACAGAAGTAAATTTTTATTCAGAAAACAAATTACACAGACCATCAATGGAGATGGCTACCAGTTTATCACAAATACAATCAAAGAAACCAGTTATCTTTAACTTGGTGGAAAGACCACAGTACACTTTAGAGTTTCAAAAAGATAAAACAATGACAATATGCAAAGAAACACCTTCCGATGTTGCGGATTTGGTCCAAAGCAAATGGCAAGAATATCCTGTATCATCCTCGACAGAGGTAGCAGTATCAATTATAAATAGTTTTCTATGCTTTGAATCGATTGAACAAGAAAAAGACAAACATTGCAACTTTTTCTTAAACTATAATGGAGATAATGTACAACCAAGAAACGAACACTCAGACCTTTCTCTCAAACATAGTTTTGAAAACAGCGAACCAAAAATACACTACTCCTGTTCTTCAGAAAAAGAAACTTTCAGAAAAGAAACTGAAGTTTCTTTAATTTTGGGCCAGCCTCAGTCATGCGCCCGACCTTTTACATATGCAGATGTCGTCCGTGGCTTCACACGAGAAAAAACAGCAGATGCCATGGCGTTTGAGTCCAGGGCTATATTAATGATGACTGATTCCTTTGATGAGTTTTCTGACTCCTCCACAACTGAGTTGGCCATCGGGGAGAGACCAGATTCTCCAGAGTCTGTAGCGTCTCTCTGTGAACTCACGGCTCTTTCTCCTGATTCACCTGTTCCACAATTTGACATAGCCCAAATCAAGAATCAATGCATTGACCGAAGGTCATACACACCCCAGTCAAGTGTCTCAGATTGGGAGGGTCATGATATCTGTCTCACCAATCTATTTGATGAGACCAGACCACTTTCTCCACAGTCTGTTTCATCAGACATGGAACTAGATCTCCTATTTAGTAACAGAGCATTGTCTCCAGATTCTGTTTCTTCAGATCTAGACACTGCACTTTTTAAGAACTGGCTGCTGGACTTTAGAGCATCGTCCCCAGAATCTGTAGCATCAGTTAAGGAATGTTTATATAGTCCCAACCTACAACATTGTAACTATTACTTAAGGTATTCCGAGGATAGGCCAGTTTCACCACTCTCATCTTTGTCTGATGTAGAGTATTCAGAACTACGTATCAAGGATCTCTTTGACGACAGCAGGCCAGAATCACCAGATTCTGTATCGTCAGAAAATTTAAGAATAGAAACTAAAGGATCTTTAATTTTAGGCCAACCTCAGTCAAGTGCAGGACCTTTTACATATGCAGATGTTGTCCGTGGCCTTACACGAGAAAAACCAGCAGATGCCACGGCGTTTGAGTCCAGGCCGATATTACTAATGACTGATTCCTTTGATGAGTTTTCTGATTCCTCCACAACTGAGTTGGACATCGGGGAAAGACCATATTCTCCAGAGTCTGTAGCGTCTCTCTGTGAACTCACTGCTCTTTCACCTGACTCACCTGTTCCACAATTTGACATAGCCCAAATTGACAATCAAGGCCAATGCATTGACCAAAGGTCATACACACCCCAGTCAAGTGTTTCAGATTGGGAGGGTCGTGATTTCTGTCTTCCCAATCTTTTTGATGAGACCAGACCACTTTCACCTCAGTCTGTTTCATCAGACATGGAACTAGATTTCTTATTTAGTAACAGAGCATTGTCTCCAGATTCTGTGTCTTCAGATCTGGACACTGCACTTCTTAGAGACTGGCTGCTGGACTTTAGAGCATCCTCCCCAGAATCTGTGGCATCAGTTGAGAGATGTTCATATAATCCCAACCTGCAACATTGTAACTATTACTTAAGGTATTCCGAGGATAGGCCAGATTCCTCACAGTCATCTTTGTCTGATGTAGCGTATTCAGAACTGTGTATCAAGGATCTCTTTGACTACAGCAGGCCAGAATCACCAGATTCGGTATCGTCAGAAAATTTCAGAACAGAAGCTAAAGTATCTTTAATTTTAGGCCAACCTCAGTCAAGTGCGGGACCTTTTACATATGCAGATGTTGTCCGTGGCCTTATACGAGAAAAACCAGCAGATGCCACGACGTTTGAGTCCAGGCCTATATTACGAATGACTGATTCCTTTGATGAGTTTTCTGACTCCTCCACAACTGAGTTGGCGATCGGGGAGAGACCATATTCTCCAGAGTCTGTAGCATCTCTTTGTGAACTCACGGCTCTTTCTCCTGACTCACCCGTTCCACAATTTGACATAGCCCAAATTGACAATCAAGGCCTATGCATTGACCAAAGGTCATACACGCCCCAGTCAAGTGTTTCAGATTGGGAGGGTCGTGATTTCTGCCTCACCAATCTTTTTGATGAGACCAGACAACTTTCACCACAATCTGTTTCATCAGACATGGAACTAGATCTCTTATTTAGCAAAAGAGCGTTGTCTCCAGATTCTGTGTCATCAGATCTGGACACTGCACTTCTTAGGGACTGGCTGCTGGACTTCAGAGCATCCTCCCCAGAATCTGTGGGATCAGTTAAGAAATGTTTATATGGTCCTGACCTACAACATTGTAACTATTACTTAAGGTATTCCGAGGAAAGGCCAGATTCCTCGCTGTCATCTTTGTCTGATGTTGAGTATTCAGAACTATGTATCAGGGATCTATTTGATGACAGCAGGCCAAAATCACCAGATTCACTATCGTCAGAAAATTTTAGAACAGAAACTAAGGTTTCTTTAATCATAGACCAGCCTCAGTCATGTGCAGGACCTTTTACATATGCAGATGTCGTCCGTGGCTTCACACAAGAAAAACCAGCAGATGCCACGGAGTTTGAGTCCAGGCCTATATTACTAATGACTGATTCCTTTGATGAGTTGTCTGACTTCTCCACAACTGAGTTGGCCATCGAGGAGAGACCATATTCTCCAGAGTCTTTAGCATCCCTCTGTGAACTCACGTCTCTTTCTCCTGACTCACCTGTTCCACAATTTGACATAGCCCAAATTGAGAATCATGGCATTGACCGAAGGTCATACACACCCCAGTCAAGTGTTTCAGATTGGGAGGGTCGTGATTTGTGTCTCACCAATCTTTTTAATGAGACCAGACCACTTTCACCACAATCTGTTTCATCACACATGGAACTAGATCTCCTATGTAGTCACAGAGCATTGTCTCCAGATTCTGTTTCTTCAGATCTGGACACTGCACTTCTTAGAGACTGGCTGTTGGACTTTAGAGCATCCTCCCCAGAATCTGTGGCATCAGTTAAGAAATGTTCATATAGTCCCAACCTACAACATTGTAACTATTACTTAAGGTATTCAGAGGATAGGCCAGTTTCACCGCTGTCATCTTTGTCTGATGTCGAGTATTCAGAACTATGTATCAAGGATCTCTTTGATGACAGCAGGCCAGAATCACCAGATTCGATATCGTCAGAAAATTTCAGAACAGAAACTAAGGTTTCTTTAATCATAGACCAGCCTCAGTCATGTGTACGACCGTTTACATATGCAGATGTGGTCCGTGGCTTCACACAAGAAAAACCAGCAGATGGCACGGTGTTTGAGTCCAGGCCTATATTACTAATGACTGATTTCTTTGATGAGTTTTCTGATTCCTCAACAACTGAGTTGGACATCGGGGAGAGACCATATTCTCCAGAGTCTATAGCGTCTCTCTCTGAACTCACGGCTCTTTCACCTGACTCACCTGTTCCACAATTTGACATAGCCCAAATTGAAAATCATGGCATTTACCAAAGGTCATACACACCCCAGTCAAGTGTTTCAGATTGGGAGGGTTGCGATTTCTTCCTCATCAACCTATTTGATGAGACCAGACCACTTTCTCCACAATCTATTTCATCAGACATGGAACTAGAGCTCTTATTTAGTAACAGACCGTTGTCTCCAGATTCTGTTTCTTCAGATCTGGACACTGCACTTCTTAGAGACTGGCTGCTGGACTTTAGAGCATCCTCCCCAGAATCTGTGGCATCAGTTAAGATATGTTCATATAGTCTCGACCTACAACATTGTGACTATTACTTAAGGTATTCCGAGGATAGGCCAGATTCCTCGCTGTCATCTTTGTCTGATATCGAGTATTCAGAACTATGTATCAAGGATCTATTTGATGAAAGCAGGCCAGAATCACCAGATTCGGTATCGTCAGAAAATTTCAGAACAGAAACTAAAGTTTCTTTACTTTTAGGCCAGCCTCAGTCATGTGCACGACGTTTTACATATGCAGATGTTGTCCGTGGCCTTACACGAGAAAAACCAGCAGATGCCACGGTGTTTGAGTCCAGGCCTATATTACTAATGAATGATTCCTTTGATGAGTTTTCTGATTCCTCCACAACTGAGTTGGCGATCGGGGAGAGACCATATTCTCCAGAGTCTGTAGCATCTCTTTGTGAACTCACGGCTCTTTCTCCTGACTCACCTGTTCCACAATTTGACATAGCCCAAATTGAAAATCAAGGCCTATCCATTGACCAAAGGTCATACACACCCCAGTCAAGTGTTTCAGATTGGGAGGGTCGTGATTTGTGTCTCACCAATCTTTTTGATGAGACCAGACCACATTCACCACAATCTGTTTCATCAGACATAGAACTACATCTCCTATTTAGTAACAGAGCGTTGTCTCCAGATTCTGTTTCTTCAGATCTGGACACTGCACTTCTTAGAGACTGGCTTCTGGACTTTAGAGCATCCTCCCCAGAATCTCTGGCATCAGTAAAGAAATGTTTATATAGTCCCAACCTACAACATTGTAACTATTACTTAAGGTATTCCGAGGATAGGCCAGATTCCTCGCTGTCATCTTTGTCTGATGTCGAGTATTCAGAACTAAGTATCAAGGATCTCTTTGATGACAGTCGACCAGAATCACCAGATTCGATATCGTCAGAAAATTTCAGAACAGAAAATACAATTTCTTTAATGTTTGGCCAGCCTCAGTCATGTGCACGACCTTTTACATATGCAGATGTCGTCCGTGGCTTCACACAAGAAAAACCAGCAAATGCCACGGCGTTTGAGTCCAGGCCTATATTACTAATGACTGATTCCTTTGGTGAGTTTTCTGATTCCTCCACAACTGAGTTGGACATCGGGGAAAGACCCTATTCTCCAGAGTCTATAGCCTCTCTGTGTGAACTCACAGCTCTTTCACCTGACTCACCTGTTCCACAATTTGACATAGCTCAAATTGACAATCAAGGCCAATGCATTGACCAAAGGTCATACACACCTCAGTCAAGTGTTTCAGATTGGGAGGGTTGCAATTTCTTTCTCATCAACCTATTTGATGAGACCAGACCACTTTCTCCACAATCTGTTTCATCAGACATGGAACGAGATCTCTTATTTAGTAACAGAGCGTTGTCTCCAGATTCTGTTTCTTCAGATCTGGACACTGCACTTCTTAGAGACTGGCTGCTGGACTTTAGAGCATCCTCCCCAGAATCTGTGGCATCAGTTAAGAAATGTTCATATAGTCCCGACCTACAACATTGTGACTATTACTTAAGGTATTCCGAGGATAGGCCAGATTCCTCGCTGTCATCTTTGTCTGATGTCGAGTATTCAGAACTAAGTATCAAGGATCTCTTTGATGACAGTAGACCAGAATCACCAGATTCGATATCGTCAGAAAATTTCAAAACAGAAAATAAAGTTTCTTTAATGTTTGGCCAGCCTCAGTCATGTGCACGACCTTTTACATATGCAGATGTTGTCCGTGGTTTCACACAAGAAAAACCAGCAGATGCCACAGCGTTTGAGTCCAGGCCGATATTACTATTGACTAATTCCTTTGATGAGTTTTCTGATTCCTCCACAACTGAGTTGGACATCGGGGAAAGACCATATTCTCCAGAGTCTGTAGCCTCTCTGTGTGAACTCACAGCTCTTTCTCCTGACTCGCCTGTTCCACAATTTGACATAGCCCAAATTGAGAATCAAGGCCAATGCATTGACCAAAGGTCATACACACCCCAGTCAAGTGTTTCAGATTGGGAGGGTCGTGATTTCTGTCTCACCAATCTATTTGATGAGACCAGACCACTTTCTCCACAGTCTGTTTCATCAGACATGGAACTAGATCTCTTATTTAGTAACAGAGCATTGTCTCCAGATTCTGTTTCTTCAGATCTCGACACTGCATTTCTTAGAGACTGGCTGCTGGACTTTAGAGCATCCTCCCCAGAATCTGTGGCATCAGTTGAGAAATGTTCATATTGTCCCGACCTGCAACATTGTAACTATTACTTAAGGTATTCCGAGGATAGGCCAGATTCCTCACTGTCATCTTTGTCTGATGTAGCGTATTCAGAACTATGTATCAAGGATCTCTTTGATGACAGCAGGCCAGAATCACCAGATTCGGTATCGTCAGAAAATTTAAGAATAGAAACTAAAGTATCTTTAATTTTAGGCCAACCTCAGTCAAGTGCAGGACCTTTTACATATGCAGATGTTGTCCGTGGCCTTACACGAGAAAAACCAGCAGATGCCACGGCGTTTGAGTCCAGGCCTATCTTACTCATGACTGATTCCTTTGATGAGTTTTCTGAATCCTCCACAACTGAGTTGGACATCGGGGAAAGACCATATTCTCCAGAGTCTGTTGCGTCTCTCTGTGAACTCACTGCTCTTTCACCTGACTCACCTGTTCCACAATTTGACATAGCCCAAATTGACAATCAAGGCCTATGCATTGACCAAAGGTCATACACGCCCCAGTCAAGTGTTTCAGATTGGGAGGGTCGTGATTTCTGCCTCACCAATCTTTTTGATGAGACCAGACCACTTTCACCACAATCTGTTTCATCAGACATGGAACTAGATCTCTTATTTAGCAAAAGAGCGTTGTCTCCAGATTCTGTGTCATCAGATCTGGACACTGCACTTCTTAGGGACTGGCTGCTGGACTTCAGAGCATCCTCCCCAGAATCTGTGTTATCAGTTAAGAAATGTTTATATGGTCCTGACCTACAACATTGTAACTATTACTTAAGGTATTCCGAGGATAGGCCAGATTCCTCGCTGTCATCTTTGTCTGATGTTGAGTATTCAGAACTATGTATCAGGGATCTATTTGATGACAGCAGGCCAGAATCACCAGATTCAGTATCGTCAGAAAATTTTAGAACAGAAACAAAGGTTTCTTTAATCATAGACCAGCCTCAGTCATGTGCAGGACCTTTTACATATGCAGATGTGGTCCGTGGCTTCACACAAGAAAAACCAGCAGATTGCACGGTGTTTGAGTCCAGGCCTATATTACTAATGACTGATTTCTTTGATGAGTTTTCTGATTCCTCCACAACTGAGTTGGACATCGGGGAGAGACCATATTCTCCAGAGTCTATAGCGTCTCTCTCTCAACTCACGGCTCTTTCTCCTGACTCACCTGTTCCACAATTTGCCATAGCCCAAATTGAAAATCATGGCATTTACCAAAGGTCATACACACCCCAGTCAAGTGTTTCAGATTGGGAGAGTCGCGATTTCTTCCTCATCAACCTATTTGATGAGACCAGACCACTTTCTCCACAATCTGTTTCATCAGACATGGAACTAGATCTCTTAGTTAGTAACAGAGCATTGTCTCCAGATTCTGTTTCTTCAGATCTGGACACTGCACTTCTTAGAGACTGGCTGCTGGACTTTAGAGCATCCTCCCCAGAATCTGTGGCATCAGTTGAGAAATGTTCATATAGTCCCAACCTACAACATTGTAACTATTACTTAAGGTATTCCGAGGATAGGCCAGTTTCCCCGCTGTCATCTTTGTCTGATGTCGAGTATTCAGAACTATGTATCCAGGATCTATATGATGACAGCAGGCCAGAATCACCAGATTCTGTATCGTTTGAAAATTTCAGAACAGAAACTAAAGTTTCTTTAATGTCAGGCCAGCCTCAGTCATGTGCACGACTGTTTACATATGCAGATGTCGTCCGTGGCTTCACACAAGAAAAAACAGCAAATGTCATTTATAATTTCACGGCGTTTGAGTCGAGGCCTATATTACTAATGACTGATTCCTTTGATGAGTTTTCTGACTCCTCCACAACTGAGTTGGACATTGGGGAGAGACCATATTCTCCAGATTCTTTAGCGTCTCTCTGTGAACTCACAGCTCTTTCTCCTGACTCGCCTGTTCCACAATTTAACATAGCCCAAATTGAGAATCAAGGCCAATGCATTGACCAAAGGTCATACACACCCCAGTCAAGTGTTTCAGATTGGGAGGGTCGTGATTTCTGTCTCACCAATCTATTTGATGAGACCAGACCACTTTCTCCACAGTCTGTTTCATCAGACATGGAACTAGATCTCTTATTTAGTAACAGAGCATTGTCTCCAGATTCTGTTTCTTCAGATCTCGACACTGCATTTCTTAGAGACTGGCTGCTGGACTTTAGAGCATCCTCCCCAGAATCTGTGGCATCAGTTGAGAAATGTTCATATTGTCCCGACCTGCAACATTGTAACTATTACTTAAGGTATTCCGAGGATAGGCCAGATTCCTCACTGTCATCTTTGTCTGATGTAGCGTATTCAGAACTATGTATCAAGGATCTATTTGATGACAGCACGCCAGAATCACCAGATTCAGTATCGTCAGAAAATTTCAGAACAGAAGCTAAAGTTTCTTTAGTGTTAGGCCAGCCTCTGTCATGTGCAAGACCTTTTACATATGCAGATGTGGTCCGTGGCTTCACACAAGAAAAACCATCAGATGCCACGTCGCCTGAGTCCAGGCCTATATTACAAATGACTGATTCCTTTGATGAATTTTCTGACTCCTCCACAACTGAGTTGGCCATCCGGGAGAGACCATATTCTCCAGAGTCTGTGGCATCTCTTTGTGAACTCACGGCTCTTTCTCCTGACTCACCTGTTCCACAATTTGATATAGCCCAAATTGACAATCAAGGCCTATGCATTGACCAAAGGTCATACACACCCCAGTCAAATGTTTCAGATTGGGAGGGTCGTGATTTCTGCCTCACCAATCTTTTTGATGAGACCAGACCACTTTCACCACAATCTGTTTCATCAGACATGGAACTAGATCTCTTATTTAGCAAAAGAGCATTGTCTCCAGATTCTGTTTCTTCAGATCTGGACACTGCACTTCTTAGGGACTGGCTGCTGGACTTTAGAGCGTCCTCCCCAGAATCTGTGGCATCAGTTAAGAAATGTTTATATAGTCCCGACCTACAAAATTGTAACTATTACTTAAGGTATTCCGAGGATAGGCCAGTTTCCCAGCTGTCATCATTGTCTGATGTCGAGTATTCAGAACTGTGCATCAAGGATCTCTTTGATGACAGCAGACCAGAATCACCAGATTCAGTATCATCAGAAAATTTCAGAAAAGAAACTAAAGTTTCTTTAATGTCAGGCCAGCCTCAGTCATGTGCACGACCTTTGACATATGCAGATGTCGTCCGTCGCTTCACACAAGAAAAACCAGCAGATTCAATGTATAATGTCACGGCGTTTGAGTCCAGGCCTATATTACTAATGACTGATTCCTTTGATGAGTTTTCTGACTCCTCCACTACTGAGCTGGACATTGGGGAAAGACCATATTCTCCAGAGTCTGTAGGGTCTCTCTGTGAACTTACGGCACTTTCCCCTGACTCACCTGTTCCACAATTTAACATAGCCCAAATTAAGGATCATGGCATTTACCAAAGGTCATACACACCCCAGTCAAGTGTCTCAGATTGGGAGGGTTGTGATTTCTGTCTCACCAATCTATTTGATGAGACCAGACCACTTTCTCCAAAATCTGTTTCATCAGACATGGAACTAGATCTCTTATTTATTAACAATGCGTTGTCTCCAGATTCGGTTTCTTCAGCGCTAGACACGTCGCTACAGCGAGTCCTGTTGGACTTTAAAGCATCCTCCCCAGATTCTGCGGCATCAGTTGAGGAATTTTCATTTTGTTCTGATATGATGTTTTATCAAAACAATAGACAACATTGTAATTATTACTTAAGGTATTCTGAAGATCGACCAGTTCCTCTTCCATCAACATTATCATATGCTGAGTCTTCAGAACTTTGTCTTAAGTATTTTTCTGATGACAGTAGTGTCATAAATGCAGATCAATGTCAGTTCCATCGAAGTACTTTTACGCCTGCAAATGTGTCATCTATGTCCCCAGTATTTAAAGACCTCCATCCTTATAAAAAATTAATTTCACCTTTGTTAGATCCCCTTTATAAGGGAAACTGTTCCTCTTTCAATATGTTTTTAAATTTAGATGAAGAACAAAAGTCTAATTATGATCCTCAACCAGCCGCTTCCTTTTTAGTTGTAGAAGAGCCAAGTAAGTTATCTCTGTGTAGTTTTACCACTATGAACACTAATCTTCCAATCCAGCAATCCACCTGCTTCACTGACAATTTCACGACTCAAAGCTGTCCTTCAGACTGTCAGATCTTACCATCTTCTTACCAGTTATTACCAGTTTCATTAGATGCATCTGTATTGGATCAAAAGTTTGTGGGTCAATGTCATGATGAAATCAAACCAGATTCATCTAAACCTGTCCTTGACGTTGAAACACAAAATTTAACACCCCATCAAAATCTGGATAACCAGTCATTTATTGACCCCTGTTTGTCAGAGTTAAGACCATCTGTCCCTGAAATTCTGGATTCAGAAGAATGTTTAAAACAACAGTCTGAAAAATATCTCATTGATCAAAGTGTAGACACAGACCCAAGACCTTTATACAAGCAATTCCACAAGAAATTAACAGCACACATATATGATCCAGTCTATAGGCGAGAACATGTCTGTAACACATTTATGTCAGGTGTAACTGCATTTGATAAAGGCTTTGAAAAGACTTCTGCGCAAAGCAACGATAAATGTTTAACAGCTAATGAGGAGAATCAATTTCTTAAAGAATCTAGTAATTTTGAACTCGTAAACAGCATCAAGCCTCAACCGAATGAGGCCATAGCTGACAATAATCGTCAACCGGAGTTGAGTCACATGCCATCTGTGAAAGAAAACATGGACATTCCTGACGATTTCAAAGTCAAAGAGGCCTTCAGCAAACAAACTCAAACAAGGAACGAAACAATGGAAGAAAGACCACTTTCGATTGTGCATAAAGGGACAACCACTATATCGCCATTAATGATGATATACAACCAAGATGTGCCTTTTAAAGACATGACAAGACAGTCAGAAAAAATGGATGAAAGTTCATCTCTGCCGGTAAGACAGCAGAAGGTCTTGTTCTGCAGAGAATGCAGTGTTGCTTCACATAATTCCTAATTTTGGCCGTATACTGTATATTGTTGGAATGAAACTTTTACATCAAGCTTTTACTAATTGCACATAGTGTCCCCACTGTCATGGCGCGTTTGCATTAAAGCAGGAAGAATGGTTTCTTTAGGGGTAGGGGACAACTGTTGTAATTGTTATGAAGTAATGTGTTCAGCATTTTGATGGTGAATGTGATGTTCTCTGCACTGATGTTATAACAGCAGCAGCAATTTACAGGGGCTCCTTGGTTTACAATGATCCGACACACGAGGTTCAGACTCGGAGTTTACTAATGCAATTTATTTAGCTTGCACAACGGCGTAAAAAATGTATGTAAGTCTTGTGTTTCTTCATGTTACTGATTGACTATAGTACTTTCTGACTTACGTACAAATTGAGGTTACATCACCGGAGTAGGAACAGAAACCAAAGACCCCCCCAGTAGGTGCATGTCCAGCTTCATTTAATACATATTCCAGATTTTGACACAAGTTCACTTGCGCCCAGCCCTGTAAAATGTCATTGGATTTTCAATGGCATGTTCTAATTCAGCTTACTATTAATAGTCAATGGGAATTTCTCTATCTCCAGTCAATTGATGTGTTTGATTTGGATATAGTTTGTAGTTATACTACTGGAATGATCTACAATAGATGTTAGGGGGCTATAAGTGAATTTTTGCATCCGAGACACCGCTCTGACACCTGGCCTTGAAGAAAAGCATGTTTCATTTGACATTTTTCATCAATCACAAATCATTTTCATTTTTTCCATTCCATCATTTCCTGCAGGTGTCAACATCATCTTCCAAGACAAACTTTTCCCAGCCTAAAGATGAAAAACATCCTGATTTTGAGTGCTTTGCAACAAACATACAGTCAATGCATTGTAATGAAAGCACACACTGTGGAAATATAGAATTACCTACTGCAGATATTTTTTATCAAAGTAAAACACAATCTGAGGTCTCACTGACTACTGAAACTGGCTTACCAAAAACTGCCGACAAAGAAGGTCTCATATCCCTTGAGAAATGTGAAGGGTTCAGCTCAATGGCTAAAGACTCAGCTCAAGATAGTGTTGAGGAGGAAATTATCTCATCGTCAAGCCCCGCACCAACTCTACCAGGTTTTGAATCAACACAACTGGACTATTTGCCGTCAGATCTGGAAGAAATAAAAATGACACAAGATGAAGGGCTCAGCTCCAAAATTCTCTGTCCACGTTCCTCACAACCCAATGACAAAAGCTCTAAGGGCAATCAGATTCATGACTACGAAGAGCTTCAACTTAGATGTCTTAGTGTAAGTGCCAGTATGCAGCAAGATGATACAGACAAGAGTTTTACCTCAGATGTAAGGAAAGCTATTTCCTCCAAAGGTTCTGAAGATGTACCAAGTAATTTGAGCGAAGAATATTTTAAAAGTGATGTTCAGGATCAAGGATCCAAGTCAAAGTTGTTGTCCTCTGAAACAGAGGAACCATCAAGGAAGAGTCTCCAAGATTTATCCAAAGAAACTTCAGAAATGCAGAGCCAAGAAACAGCTACGTTTGCAAGCTTTGAGAAACTGATACCATGCTCCACCTCAGCAAAGTCTGAGATGTCCTCACATGAGATTAGTTCACTGTCTTGTGTACATCATCTGGAAACATCTACCTCTGGAAGACAATTTATTTTTGAAGATCAATTCCAGACTGATGATTATTCAGATGAGGTGGACTTAACAGCTAATTTGGAAGACCTGGACGAATCCCTCGCTTCAGTAGACAACGATGTACCTGATTCCCAACCCAGCTCCATTGAAACAAAAACATTGACTTCATCCACTTCTGATGAGTACACTATCCTCCCTGACTATACAGCAACTTCAACCCACATGCCCCCTGAATATGAAGATGTCTGCATCGATAAACATGGGCCATCTTCTGAATATTCAGATCCAGAGCACTACTATGACTGCATACAAGCTGTGTCAGATTTCTCAGAGACTGAGCCTGATGAACCAGAGTTACCATCTAGTTCAAATAAAAATCAGCTTTGGGATGACCGCAGTTACCCAGAAGAGAAAAAAACTGTGTATAGACACATGTTGTTCTCCTCTGGAAGTGAAGATTATGAAGATGCTTCTGTTCTTCAAGAAGTTGTACCCACTGAGAGTGAAGATGTATTATTCCAATCAGATGCATCTCTTGAAGAATTCACCCTGTGTGACCTGCCCAGCTCTAAATTAAGAGCCTATGATGATAATAATTCTCTGACGAGGGTAAGGCCAGATTTAGTGGACTGTCCTGGCCTTGCAAGCTTTTTTAAAGGCTGATCTTAACCAAACGTTAGAGTTACCTCATAAAGAAAGACTGCTAACCCTCTGGTCATGTTCATGAAATTTTTATAACCCACAGTTTTATTTGAGATTTCTCATTTAACCAGTCCTAACTTTGCATGCATCATTTTCAAAATTGACAGCTTTCATAATCACCCATCAGTTCATGGAGCAAACACGAGAGTTTATTTTTTTTATTATTTTTGTATTTCTTCTTTTGAAAGACTAACAAACTTCTATGTTGTACTGTCCAGAGTATGAAATATAACACATCTCTGGAAAGTACACCATGTTACTTTATTTCTTGCTTGCTTTGCTTACAATTTTTTTATTCAATTGGATGTGTTCTTACATTTAATCGTAATGGATTTTGTTCTACTTGGTCAGGAGATCAACGCAGAGATTGGCTCAATGTCTGAAAGTTCTGATGATGAATTTTTGAGTACCAGAATTGTGCGAAGGAGAGTTGTCATTCAGGTATCCACCCCAACAAGTTTGATGGTGGATGGATGGAGCATGAAGGGTGTGATTTTAACCAAACTAGGTTTTCAGTGTAAAATACCGGTCTAACAGTTTTAGACTAATCAAAGTGGATAAAATATGGTGTATCAAGTGTGCTATTATGGTTAGCGGCGCTTATTTCTTCATTTGCACACATATTTTTCCCTGAGTATGCATTTTGGATTTGCTATCTTTGACGTGCTTTTAAATCTCATATTCCTCAAGTTTCATTCTGGAAATCTGTCTTTCTTTCATTACAGGCTGACGAAATGCCTGACATTCCTACTCAGACTGTGACAGAGGAAAAGTACCAAGATGAAAACGGGCACATCGTTGTCAGAACGGTACGGTTTGATTATCTGTGAAGACTTGGCACATTGAACGGGACATACTTTTAATGGCCATTTCACAGCAGTGTGACAGGAAAATTCTTCTGAGTAGTACAGATCTAGTTATAAGGATCACACAAGTACAATAAAACCTTTTTCCATGAAACTTTTTTGGGGGTACGTGGGCATTGAAGTGCCATTTTGCTTTTGTATTGTGTATTTGAACTGAGAGGAATTTATTTCGAATCATTTAAAAACTTCCCAAAAACTTCTAATTTCAAAGTGAATTTTGCACCTTTCACAGGTTACTCGAAAGATTATTCGCAAGTGTGTTTCCTCGGATGGTGTGGAGCGGGAGGAGGTCTCAATAGAGGGGTCCCCCCAGAGGTCCATTAGTGTCACAGAGGGAGACGGATACTCAAAAGTGGTGAAGCGTACTATTCTTAAGAGCGAGGGAGACCATACAGAGGTATGTGTGTATGAGATATGGCATACAATTATTACCAACTTCTCCTTCCCCTGTTACCTCTTCTTGTCTAGTGTGACCCTAGCAGCTACTCCTCATGCCCTTCTCGTGGTAATGATTTTGTGAGTTGGACTTTTGTTACGATGCCCTATGTTTTGTTTCCTAGGTTACTTTTGCTGAGAGTGAGGGTTTCTCAGCATCACAAGCGACTGCTGAGGTGCGTAAAGTCAGTCTAGCGGAAAGAACCACAGTGGTAGAGGGTAAAAGAACAGTGGCACACAAAGGGGACTTGTCTTTGGCTTCTGACCTCCCCTCAGCCGAAGAGGACTTCAACCAGGTTTGTCCCCAGCCCAACACACGCACACACTCTTGTCACATTTGTTTTAAACAAACTGCAGTTGAACAAATCATCAATTGAATGGCAGTCGATAATATGTTGCTTCCTTCAATGCCACCAGGCGCTTGGTTATATTGGGGATTTTACCAGAGCAGAGCTTCCCCATGTGGTTGAAAGTGAAACTGTCAAAGATGATGGAACTGTGATTAGGAGGTGTGTGGGAGCTGGAGCGCATGTGTTTGGTTTTCTTGGTGTGTTCTCACTTTCAGACTAGTGATTGCTGTCTTTAATACTAACACATTGGTCTTGGTCTGAAGTGGGATGTAAGAAGCTATTTTATTCTCATAGAGCTAATGTGTGATTTAAAGAAGCAGGGAAATACTCTTTAACTCTGCTGGAAATTTTCATATTAACTCTAATAATATAAAAGTGAATTTGGTACATTTTTCAACTCTTACATGTGAACCAAAGTTTCCGTCTCTTCAACCGGCAGTTATATCTCTGTCTCGCCGTTATTATTGCATCACTTAGATGGTGGCCAATCAGATTTCTGTGTAAAACTTCTCACATGGTATCTTTGCATGGTATCTAAGGCTTGCTACATTGTGCAGTGATGCAATAACCAGGCTTATAGTTCTTGTGTTCTTTGTTGATAACAGCATTCGCCTAGAATTTTTTTTTTTTTTTGGGAGGACTTAAATGGTTTTGGCGTTTTCCCTGCACAGGGCCCACATGCATAAAGGTCAGACCCTCAGACGGACAGTGGTGCAGGGAGGTGGTCAGCCCAAACAGGTCCTTCTCGAACAAGTGGACGGCCCCACAAAAGGTTCCAGACCGCACGAACTCCAGCAGCATCTGCACCAGCTGTTTCACCACTACTATGAAGAACATCGGGAGGACGACGATAGTGAAGAAGAAGAGAAACAGTAGAATGTGTAACACACTCCCTTGCTACACAAATTATCCTATGCATTTGCCACATGCAATCCCAGCGTGCACCTCAAAGCTACCACGGTCTTCCCATTTAAATTCTGATTATTTGTTTTTATTTTCCCTCCCTTGATGGTGTTACATATTCATTGATTTCTTTGTTCTGATGATGTTTGTTATTTTGCCTTTTTGTGACCAAAGAATATATTTCCTGATCAATTTTAGGTTTTGTGTCAACATAGTCTACGTTTTTTCGTCTTTATTACGTGGTAGAGCAACAAAGACATCAGAAATGCTTCTCCGTTCTAGCCCACACTGGTCTATCCACCTAAAAAAAAATACTCTCCTGAGTGGGTGCTTTAACTAAAAAAACACAAAACAATTCTTCATGCTACACTGCCTCTCACCGCCAGACTTAGCGAGATCTTGGCTAAGACAAGTCTGATTAAACATAAGTGTGTTTATTTAACGACTACTACTGCTGCTGCTTCTGCTGTTGTATTTTTGTGTCGGCTATGTGTAATGTGTCTCTCGGGCATTCTGATCGTATCTAACCTATTCTAGATAATACTGACATCTGTAGCCTAGAAATGATTAATCAATCATGTGAAGTAGGACAGGCATGACTAATCAAAATCTGTCATTATGGTCCTGGATTTGTAGTTTTGTCCATTTATCCTACGTCGCTCCTTCGAATCCTTTTGTATTTTTTGTTTTTCAAACAGACTTTTGTTGGCACTGTGTCCTAAATTATTGATCACGGCTCTTCTGGTATGAATGGTGAGTGTGTGAGGACGTTGTACTGTGAACTGTTGATTCTACTATGTTGTCGGTCCATGCATGAGTCCTTTGGTGTTTGATTAATTTGATTTTTTTTTTCTTCCAAGCACATTTTATGTCTTATTTTAAAGGGTTAAATTGTGTGAGCAGAAAAAGGGGTACAAAGGTGATTAAAATAGCCTTTTGTCTCTTCAGTGACTCCGGTAGATTCTCACTGAGTGTAAAACTTTGAGTCATTTTTTTCTTTTTCTTTTTTTTTGCCAGTGACAAGCTATTTAATGAAAAATAATGGCACATGTTGCTGTTGTAAAGTGATGTTGGTTCTGATGTATTTATTTATTTATGATTAACATGCTCGATTGTGTTGAATGCGTGAAAGTTCTGCATTGGGTGATTACAAAAGGGTTCACTAATTTAAGTACGCAAAGTGTAGAAAGAGATTTATTGTACGCAATCTTTATTTGCACTCCTGAATGTCAGGATGGATCGCCTTCCATGCTTTTAGTGCGCAAGCTGTGTTACAATCAAGTATAACTTTTTGTCTTATTTTTTGTCAGGACACATGGAGTGTACTTGGAAGATTGTGACACAAGCGTAATGAGAACTTTTGAGAGCTTCAATAAACCGATATTCCCGCTCAGAGTATCAGTCCTGTATGGAAATGTTTTTAATTTTTCACTACCACTTCACTGTTTATTTTTTGCGAGAGGAAGAGAAAAAACTCGTGGAAGATCACTGTGACAGGTATAGCATACTTTTAATTAAAGAAATCAGCACCCCCCTTTTTCTGTGATGCAGACAGTTATATACTCATACATATGTATAAACATCTATAAGGGCATGTATTGCTGTTCAAAACTCAAAAAAGATACAAATAAAATGGCTGCAGTGCGTTTGGCTGATAGAGAATAAAAGACTACAAAGTAAGTAACTTTTGGTGCTTGTCTGTTTTCTGTAGATTGCTGGGCCAATACAAAAAAATACAAATCCAATATAATTCCTTTCAACTTTTCTCCATGTCACTTTGAAAACATTCTATATTGTCAGTTATTCTATCTGCAGAATATCATTTGTGTGAAAAATGACTGGTTTCAAAGTGTATTGAATTGTATTGAGGTTTGTGTGATGTTGAAGAGTTGAATGAATGGGGACATTTTTAATGTAATATTGTGCAAAAACTGTATTTGGGATGAAAAATCAAAACTAAAAACCCATACAGGATCACACTGTTAAGCTCATTTATTTACTTCTTATACATCATAAGCCATCTATTGCCATGCCGGCAACAGTTCCAAACCAGTTAAGGAGCTGTGCATTGAATTGACATCGTACGCTTCATCAAAAGGAAGGTTTTCTGTATTTTGCCATTAAAAAAAAAAAAAAAATCAATGAGATGATAAGGGCACGGGTGTTGTCCTACTAGTAATGCTCAAGGAAAACATTGCTCACATGTCATCTGGCTACACCTTGAATTTTTTTCATGCAAGTTTAGCAAAGTTGACAATTCATGTGAAGATGCCTGCTTTGTCTTCTTTGTCATCATCTCCGTGCAATTGGCAATGTAACACACTGGAAAAAATGACAACAGAAAACCCTTTACGTACGGTCATACAATACACAAGTACAAACATTATGAAAAAATGAGCTAACTTCCTACACATGTTTATACAAAATGCAAGAGGTGCTTTTTTTTTTGTCCTTTTTCTTTTCTCCACCCTTCCTATTCGATACGCAGCTTTGAACTTTGTTGTGTTCTTGTTTTTACAATAGTTCCATGATACTGGAGGACAGAAGAATCGTTTGGGACAGGACTGGTGCACAACATTAACAAACAAGTCAGTGAGTCACAACTCAAACAGAAGATATTATAGTTTCATATGATCTTACTCATTATTTCCCCCCATGCACTACACAATAGTCTTGGATGTTCATATATTACATATATGCTACATTCTCGTATTTCTTATATCACTGATATAAAGGCAAACATATTCCAATGCAAAGTGTAAGCTCTGCTTGCTTTACATTTAAATTAGTATTACATGTTGAAGTCAGACAATTGGAACAGTATGACTTATAGCTCATAGCAAACACAAATATAATTTGTCAATTGGATTTGACATAAACTATTAATTCCTCTGATAGCAAGAATAGCACTTTCAACATTTGTTTTTGTTTTCTTCAACGATCACAATGTATATATATACATCACCAGAACTAAAGCAAGCTCAATTTGAACATTCGGATCTTTCCAATTGTTTTTGTTTTGTTTTACACGCACAGAAATACACATAAAAATACACAATTAATTTCCAGAAGAGGTTACAGCAGTTGATTTCAAATTGATATATTTCAAATGCATACCAAAACATTTTAAAAAACGAAACAAAACAAAAAAAGTTGCTCATATGCTCATTTCATAATGTCCTAATACTGTGTGCAGCCACTCGCAGGTGGTTTAATACGAATGAAGTCCATTGATTAAATGCCATAACTGTAAAACGTAGTATTAATACTTGTGTCCTGTGCCATGTCTTTAGAGGGTCAAAGGTCGCAGAGCAGTCGTCACTGGTTGGCTTAACTGCCCTACTCACACATTTGCTGATGGGATGGGATGTTCTTCTTTCTTTTTTTAACCACATCATGTTCCATTAACTGGAAATCACATAGAGCGAGAGCATCAGGTAGTGCAAATACAAACATACAAATACAGGAAGCACTACAACTTGCTTTGTAGAATGTGCAAACACTTTGTGTTTTACTGGAAATGTGGACCTAAGCAAAGGCCGTTGTGGAATTTCCCAATTGTAAATTCCCTGAGGCCCAATTCATTGACCACAATTTTCAGAAGAAAAAAAACCCTGCCGCCTCACGTGCTGATGATCATAGAACTGGAAAAGGACGTGCGTGTTTGTGCTCTTCAAGCTCTTCAAGCTTATCACCATTGCACCATGGGTGAGTAATGTATGTCTCCAAAATATTTTAAAAAAGGATGAATTTCATGTTGTCATTTCATTTGTCATTACTGTTTCCACTGATTAAACATTTATTTATCAAGGTAAGGCAATTGTGTCAAGATCTGTCACAGTTTGTTTCCTTGTTTTAATGTCATAGTTTCTGTTCAAGTGTCTGTGTGCTCGCCCCTCCCCTCCTGTGCTCACAATCTATGTAATCGCCGTCACCGGCCTCTCGTTACCACCTATCATGCATTTAAGGCCTGTCTGCGTGTCACTCCCTGCCGGATTGTTCTTGTCTCTCATCTTCTTGTTTCTAGTCTCCAATCTGGTCTGTTTTAGTCTTGTCCCTAGTTGAGCCGCTAGTCTGTCTTTTGAGTTCTTCAATAAACCCTGGTCCAAGCTGCATTTGGTCGCCTAGCTCCAATCCTTTCATGACAAATTGAGAATATATTTTCATTTGTAATGAAGACCTGGCAGCACACAGGCGACTAAATGGAGCAGAATAAAATTACAATTGAAATTAATAAATCAAATTATTTTTAAATATGTTTTCTTATGATTTTAATGGATTAAAGGATGAAAATTACAATATAGGGTGTCTTGAAGCTAAAGTGTCACTGGAGGGCAGCAAAAACAACATTTTCCCCTGCTGTTTTGGAAGCTAGTGAGTGTTTCTTACTGAGAGGGGATGCTGGGTGAGCCGGAACGATGGAAGTGGATGTTCTGCCACTTGCCATCACGGCGGTGCCACACACGGGTTTCCTCAGACTGCATGGTGCGTGGCATGCCGCTGCCATCCATGTACTGGGTCAGGCGAATGTAGGCGATGCACGCCGCGTTTTCCCCGATCAGGTGAACGTGTGGGTTTAAGAGAATGGTGTGCACTGGCTTGTTCCCTTTAGACAGGGCTGCAAATCGAACAGTGAGAACAAATGTCAGTGGCGACACACTACGGAAACTGCTAATTGATTGATCAATAGTAGTTCAATCAGCAAGCCTCATGTCAAATGCAGCTGTGATTATTGAGAAAACACCGGTTGCCAGCTTGATGTGGGAAAATGAAGAACTCTATTCAGTATTATGTTGACGTTGGCTTGTCAAGCCATTGAGGTTTCTGGGACATTACCAGTTTATCTGAATTATTTTTACCTCGGCTGCAGACATTTCACCATTTATAGCAACAGTCATTATTCTTCAGGGATTTTGTTCCCAAGATCTTAGCATACCTGCAGGAGCTGTGATCTGATTAGAAGGAATAGTGACAGAGCCAACAATATGCTTTTGGTTTGCAAGATGGGTCAGCTAGTTGGCACTCCTGAGTAAAACCTGCTTACGACATATTTCACTGTTGTGACTTTAATGGTCTGTTTGATTTACATGTTGAGCAAAATGCAGTTTGTCATCTCGAGACAGCGACTCGTACCGCTAAAAGGTCATCATCATTTATATCTGCGAACTCACCATTCTCAAAGTAAAAGCGGTGGAAGTCATGTCCTTCCACCAGATTGCCCAGTGCCTCGGGCTCAAAGGAAGTCAGACCAGGATCGCAAATCTTCCTGTTATGGAGAATACAGAAGAATGAGCAAAGGACACTCAACAAATCATGATGGTGCAAGGCCTAGAAAGAAAAGACTTACGCATAAGCCTCAAAGTCTCCATTGTTGATAGATTCAATCAACTGCTCGGTGACTTTGATAATTTCCTGTTTACGAGCTGCAACAGAAGATCACAAGAAAACCACAACTGCATCAAACTGTAGTGAAATGATTTGAGAGCAGGCAAATACACTTGCATCTCATATCAAATCTGCCTCAGATGATGGTCTACTCGAAAATTTATTAGAAATGGAAGGCACTTAAAACCAAAACAAAAATCTCTGTTGTTCCTCATGAATATCAAATCAGAAAGCCTCCCATGGCTAATAATGACACAGGGGTCTGGAATTGACAATTCCTTTCACCCAACAAAATGAACAAAACGAACTATTTGACTAAGGAACATGTTGAATTACCTTTAGTGTTATTGGTGCAGGCTGGGGAATATTAAAAACATGACTTATTTCATGCAATAAAAAAACATTTCTTATAAGGTGGAAAATACTGTATATACTAGCACAGAATATATAACAGTTAATGTCAGGGAAAGAGGAGAGTAGGGTGTGCCAGAAAGCATATGCAATTTTTCTTCAACCACAACACACAAGAATGAAGCTGGGAAGCAATGCAAGTCATCCAAATCAATTTGGAGAAGAAAAAAAAAATCAATGTGGAAGATTGATGAATTGACATAGATCATTAACGTTTAATCAGATTTTTCAAAAGGAGGAACATGGTGGCATTTTGAGGCACTTTACATTGAGCAGTTTTCTTCCAGTAGAAGGCCGGGTGACACAAGAGGAACCGGGTGGCGTATCCTCCCTCCCCATCACATCACAACAGAGGGACTTACTTTGAAATGAGGAGGTGGGAGTCTGCCTTGACTCTGACATCTGTGTGGAACGGCTCTTAGAGCTCAAGATACCGCTCACTAAGCTGCCCAGACGAAGGGCTGAAAGAAGTTGCATGGGGGTTGGGTGGAGAGTGTGCATGTGTGTTTGTGTGAGGAAAACGTAGATAAGGATTATGTGGGAAGAAAAATTATATTCTTGACAAAACAATAAGGACAGACAAAATGTTGCAAAAATATGCAAAACTGAAGTTATTGCATCTGCAAGAAAAGAAGGAGTGGCATGACAGTTGCAGGAAGGGAAAGTCTGCATTTTGCTGCCAAGAGGAAACAAGGTGCAGTTTGCTTTCATTGTTGATTGGTAAAAGGAAAAAAAGGAAAGCACCTAGTGGAAATATCCACGTCACCCGTACGGCTGCGGACTGGTTGTGTAGGTGTGAACCACTGACAACTTGTCCTACCTTTAACGTCTTCGTCTTCAATAGTGGTGTTGGCACTCTCAATGGACTCCTAAGCAATAAAAATAGCATTCATTAATAATAACAGTGGACATTCATAAATTGGATTCAAAATGTGGTTTTCTTTGTGTCTGCGTCGATTCACAGTCATCTATCATGCTAATCTGCAAATCTTGACTTTTTTTTTGTCTCGTTTTCTAAAAACAGCCCAAAACAACACAAATTATATCTTGAAATCAAGTCTAAAATGTTACCTTGTTTCCATCCACAGGATTGTGGATCACAGTCGTCTGTGGTTCCTAAAAAGAGCATGTGAGACAATGTGTGACTTAATCATCATCACTGTCATCATCAACATACTACAGAATCTTTGTAGCTATTAAAACAAAAAAAAGGTGAAAGAATAGATGACTTTGGATTTGACACATTGTACATTGTGTTACTAATGATTACTGCATTTTTATAGTAGTAGTAGTCATTGTGAGGTAAAGAATAGATGACTTTGGATTTGATGTTGTACATTGTGTTACTAATGATTACTGTATTTTTATAGTAGTAGTAGTCATTGTGAGGTTCAAAGATATCTATCTATCTATCTATCTATCTATCTATCTATCTATCTATCTATCTATCTATCTATCTATCTATCTATCTATCTATCTATCTATCTATCTATCTATCTATCTATCTATTCTCTCCATCCATCTAATCAAAAATGTCTTGGCTTTTGTAGAATCCCTCCCACTGGCCAACTCTGACCTTCTAATCACTAACCCAGATTACACTAGATTACAACATGAGTGTGTGTGTGCGTGCACGTATGCGTTTATATTTCAACACAGAAGAGAACGTAGAGCAAGAAAGTGATTTCCCAATGTTCATGCGTCATCAGCCAAACACCAACAAGAGCAGAGCAGTCTTAACGTCATGCAGAATGGCGGTCGTGTGACCCAATATGCTTGACCAATCACAGTACAGACATAGAACTAAACCATTAGGGAATGCACATCGAGCCGACATCCTCACACGCCCATTGGGGACACGCTTAAACAGCAGCAATCACACAACATGCCTTCTTGTCATGAATCGCATGCAGACACTGATGACGATAGTCCTGACATATATGACCTTGAATTATTACATGCATGTGTTGGTGCATGTGAATGGAGGGGGAATGACAGGAAAGACATTCTCTCATAGAAAAGTGCTTTTTAGGTAGAGGCTGCCCCTTACTACAGATTTCAAAAATACACCAATCAAATTTGATTGAAGAATTTCTTAGTGTCCGACATGCATGCTTTTCTCATTCAAATGCTGCACAGCCATAAAAGCTATTTCATTCAGGGATAGCCCAAACATGACCGACACATTTTTGCCCCATCTAACGACGGTAGGTTGTAGGAAAATCATAGCGGCGCAACAATTAATCGATTAATCGACAACTAATCGACGATAAGAAATAATTATTTTAAAATCAATTTATCGGTCAGAGACCTACAGTTGTGCAAATTGTCAGAACTTCCCTGTCTTGAAATATTCTCAGATTTCTTGAAAGTAAACCCCCATGAAAGTAGACTAATTACGATTGATTTATGTTGAATTAAACTAAAAACTTCAAAAACATTTACAAACAACTGCTTAACTTTGGCAAACAGTAGTCATTTTGTTTGTTACCGATCCAACCAGTAAAAGAATCACATTTATGTATTTTCGGAGCTGTCAAATACATAAAAATGTTCTATTTTTGGATGAAGAGTTACAAATTAAAACATACTGATTTATCCATAGACCAAACCAAATAATAATTCAATAATAATCTAGATTCTCATATTTAGTCACTTTATTCTCATAACATTGGTACTTTACCTTTTCCATAATATTATAGAAACACTCACTTTGTTCATGATTTTACTGTTCTGTTTTTTAAATATAAATGTGTTTGACAATTACCTAATGGAAGCAACACCTCCATTTTAAAACATCACAGTTCGAAACCACACTCCACCTATTGTTAGATAATGAGCACGTCATTCAATCTTGGATTATCCATTTTAGATGTAGTCCATGTATTGAGTCTCATTAAAAGATGCAGGTAGACCTGATGACAAGACATATAATATATACTGTGTGTTAAGTGAAATGGTCACAAGGAAGTTTGAGATCTAACATAAAAAAATGACACGAGACAAAGGTGAACTCATCCACACTCAGGAATGAGAAAGGTTGACTGCTTATGAAATGCACACATTAGTGGATGAAGGTGTGGGTGCGGGTGAGTGTGAATACCAGTGCAGGGGCGGGCCCAGTGTCTTTAGGACTGGTCGCTGTGTTTGCTTTGTTGTTTACCTGCAGGGGGGCAGTGTAGAGGGAATATGACACTCATACACACGCACACAAACACGCCCGTGCACACTCACACATACAACCTGAGCACATGATTGGCTTAACTAATGTATCTTAAAATTTGTCGTGGAAATATCCAACGTTGTCACCGTGGTTATAAAGCTTTGTGTATCTGCATACAAAAAAGATTCTTAGGTGGTTTCTACGATGAAATGTTAAAGCTATAAATTACAATCCATATTGTGCAAGAAAAAAAAAACAGATACCTGATGTTCTATTAAAAAAACTAAAAGTGAAATCAGCGTCAAAAATATTTCTATGGAAGCAAAGCTATCTCTGATTATAATTCGCAGTTGACTTTTTTTTTTTTTTTTACACATTTATGATGATTAAACATGCGTAGGGTTATCTAAAAAATTCCATGTACAGTAACGAAAATCTTAAAACGGCAACATTTTGACGCTCAAAAGAATGTATCGATTTCCCATTCATTCTTGAAGGAAAAAGTTTTAAAAAAATCAGAACAAAGCCCAGATCAACCTGTGTCTCATACTGGGAAAGAACGGTGAAGAATGATCTTTACTGTACTTTAAATAAGTCGACTTATGAGTAATTACATGATACGCATCCTTTGGTGGAAGTCCTTTTTACTCGGTGCTTCTTTTACTTTTGTCTGAGGATTAGTTTGATTTTGCTGTAATGGGATGAGGTCACATGGATGATGGATTACCTCCCATCGTAATGGACATTGCAGCGTGATAATATTGTCATCTAGAGTGCGACCAGGAGAAGAAAAGAAAGGGATGATCCTACAAGAAATGTACCTCAGCCAATGTTGTCTGCGTCACCACTGTGAAATCAAGCAAATAAATAACGGTCGCCCGCCGCCTGGCATGACTTTCCCTGAATGATGATGTCGCTAAGTGCACAATGCATAATAATTATCATTGATGCTCCTCAGACACCAAACGTTCCATCAGAATTATGCACGAAACAAAGCTTCCACTTCACTTTATGTATTAGCCACTCACCTTAACGCCGTCTGTCTTTTTATTCAGCAAACTCTTTGCTGCTGTAGGTAAAAAACACAGAAAACAAACTTCAGCGCAAAAGTGACAATACGACAATGTGGAGCGTCAGGATTTACTAACATGCAGCAAGCATATCAGTACATTACGGTGTGATACAAAATCAACTGCAAAATCTCAAATCCAAGCAGCATTTGCTTCTGATGCGGGTATTTTTTTTTCCAGGTATTAACTCACATGGCTGTATAGTGGATTGGGTGTATTTAGCAAGTGATGAGTTCCAAGGCTCCCGCAGGAGTGATAAGTTGGTGATTTGCACTCACATTAGCATGCTCTTATTCTCGACAGTGACATTTGTCAGAGCTGGAAGAGCGTCTTAAAAGTGCATGCTATATTTGGCTAAAGATTTTCCTTTAATCACATACAGTATAGCCTTTTTGCAAAGCGTGCAGTGCCTTAACCAGTCAATCATTTTGTCTCCATGCATATTCTAAGGGATTGTCTGTTAGGATTGAGGGGGGGAAAAGTACGGGTAACGTAACAAATTGATCAGGCCCATTCCTGCTTCCCGAAAAAGTCTTACCTCAAATTGAAACCACAATCCAAATAAAAGCAAAGAAATTTGGAAAAAAAAAAAGGAAGAAAATGATGAATTAAAAGTGACACAAATGCTTTGACACTTTAAAGTAGAATAAAGAGAGAAAGCATGCAAGCAAAAGACAGAAAGATAGAAAAAACTGTGAAATGTCATTAAAAAAACAGGAACAGGTTACATCACAGATGGAGTCGAGCTTAAGTCGAGATGATAAAGAAACTATTTATGTATGGCATCTTGGTCAAGATCATCTTAGTACATAATCAAACAAAAAAAAAACTGATCGAGGGCCTTCTAAATGAGGTTTTGAACTTATTAGTTCAAAAGCTTTGATTGAATTTCGATCAGACTGACAGAACATGAACAAAGTAAATCTGAATTTGCTGAAACTTGGACTATGGTGAAATTAGTATGAGTGGGCTGAACCTAGCATAATAGCACTAAATCTATCAACACATTGTACTATTAGAATAAACTATTTAATATGGTCTGTAAAATAATCTGATGATATCAGATATTGAAGTAAGCAATGACCAAGGTGCTTTATTATATATTATTTAACTTTCTATCCAGGCCTTGAACAGCACACTGAAGGAGACATACCTGAGAAGTTTCTTGTGACCAGCAAAGTGGTCAGAATGGCCCCCTGCAGTGACAAGAAGGGAAAGAAAGGGCAGGCGATGATAACAGTGGGAAGGGAGAAGAGGATAGGATGACTGATTAGAAGGTTACAGCGAGAAAAAAAGAGTGTTGCACTGTAAGGGTTTCAGAAAGTGAGTCATTATACTTTTATGATATGTTAGAGGCATCTTGAGGGTCAAAGACATAGAGATAGCAGTCAAAGATGGCTACAGCATGGCAGAAATAGAAAGAACCCGTCTCGCCAGATGTTTCACCTTGAGTTTCCTCCTGGCGTTGAATTTTTTCAGGCACTCCACAGTCTCCTGCCTGTGCATCATGGAAGCTACAGTGGATCGTTGCTACAGGAGGAGGAAAATTGGAAGATTGTGAGGGCAAAGCAAACAGTCGAAGCTACGCCTGTGCAAATGTGACACATACGCAGATCCAGGGATGTTTGAGGGCCTCTGAGGCAGTAATGCGTTTACTGGGGTTGATGGTTAGCATCTTGTTGATCAGATCTTTGGCCTCAGGGGTTACGGTGTCCCACTCGGGAGATGGGAACTGTCAGACGATATCGAAGTAATAAACATGGAGTACACTGGTAAAGATAATTAAATCAAACATGTTCAAAAATGTATCTCAATAATATTTATCAATTCCAAAATGATGTTTTCAACCACAATGCGGCTACAATATATATTTCCCAACAAGTAGTCTTGCTGTGTGTGTGTCTGCTTAGGAGCGTATAATTATACTTACGTCATAGGCCCCAGCCTTGATTTGTTGATAAAGGCGGTGCTGGTCTTCATCCCAGAATGGAGGGTAGCCAACCAGCAGAATGTACAAAATCACTCCTGGGGTGGTATGAGAATTGAAGTTTAATACACACAGAGCACATAAATGACTGCCCGGTGACATTAGACCGATGCAATAAAACTCTGGAGGTCTGTTTTTGCGTATTATGTTCATATTGTAGAATTAAAAATGACTGAGGCTTGCTTCAATTTATACAAACAGCAATTTATTTACCGCAGGCCCACATATCCACTGGTTTCCCATATGGATCTTTCCTCAAAACCTCAGGAGACAAGTACCCTGGGGTACCAGCAAAGCCTGGAGGAGTGAAATAAAGTAATGGCAGAGATATGAAGAATGATCTACTGAAACTGTGACAAAGCAACAAATGAGTCAGTTTGAAAACTGATTTGCGAATACTCACCAAACCATGCCTGCTGGTCCCCCTGCACCTCGATAGCCAGCCCAAAGTCAGCTAACTTGACAGCCGCCCCCTTCAGCTTACTGGCCAATAGAAGGTTCTCAGGCTGCAGGGGGGCGGAGTCAAACAGGTTAGAGGTGAGAGGTCACACACCCTCGCAAGAGACCCCAAGACACAGATCTAAAACCAGATCAGTCCAACCAAATCCTAATTGATTAGGGGTGAAATAACTAAAATGGTCTTAAACCGGTGCCTTGGGGGACTCCCTTCTGCCGTTTATGCTGTTCAGGGTTGTGATGAACTGAAGCCTGAAGGCGAAAGGGGGACTACACTCTGTACTGAACACAGGCAAATCACAGGGCTATTGTGAATGGTACAGTGACCAGGAACTAAGCATGTCCCAGCTCCAAATTTGGTCATTCCTTTCCCGTGAAGCGCAATGCCAGGTTCGCACCAATTTATCTGCGTTTCCACTGTCAAAAGCTGTGTACCATCCCAAAATCTGTGCGCTCTGTAATGTTCGAGATGGGAATGGTCACTTGAGTGTGCCAACTAGAATGTGATAGGAGCAACACAAAACTCAACTGTGTTGTGAGAATTATTTGTCGGGTTACACTGTCACACAGTTATCACGCGATTTATATTGCCATCCCACAGTTCATCCATGTAAGAAGCATGAGCGGGATCAGTGTTTACCACATTAAGCTGAACTGAACTTTACCTCTTCGCAGATACAGATGCAGAAAAGGTCTTTTTCAACCTCAGGCCATTTTAGACAGCGTTGTATCATGAATTATACATTTTCTAACATTTACAGACTCTAAGCACAGACATCCTAAGAAACTGATAAGACAGACTTGGGACTCAAAAGGACAAATGGACATGTCTACTATATAATATGCCGAATTAAAAAGCAAGTGCAAATTGGTGGATGAAAACGGCCGTTCAGCATCATTCTGTTTCCTGTCGTACATGTTCAGAACTTGCTAGAACATATTCACGAGTGCTTTCTGGCTGCCTCTTTCCTTCACATACAACCACCCCGCGGGAGGTTTTAAGCATGCAGACGAGCGTTGGAATATTCATGACCAAGGAAAATCATTCAAATCACAGCATGGCTTTTACATAATTATGCAAATGGCGGTCCTGATTTGTGATTGCGCCTGTTCCTGTCACTCCAGCGCTGCTATTGAGACACCAGCCTTAACAAAGAAATGCGATAAAGCTCGTAATTCAATCATATTATTATTATTTATCTTGACAAGAACATGTCTTGAACCAAGAGTAACCAATCAAGAAACAAATAGCAAATAGCTGAATTCTTGTAAATAAATGTGGGAAAAATATCTTTCTTCAGTTATTAACTGGTAGTACGGTAGAGCACGGTTTCTTCCGAGTTACTCCGGCTTCCACTCACATTCCCAAAAATTGTAAGCTATGGGAAGTAAACACGATGCATTGTCCGTATTTGTGAATGTGAGTGTTTGTATGTGCCATGTGATTGGGTGTCCAGTCCGGGGTGTAGCCTGCCTCTGGCTCAAAGTCAACTGGAATAGGCTCCAACTCGTGCGCAATCGTATTGAGGATGTGCGAAATAGAAAATGAATGACTGAATGGATGGAAATACATGAAATAAGTTAACAATGAGAAGGACAGAGAAATAAAAAAAAAAGTCACATGCTATTTTTCACATTGAATCCTCTAGTTAAACAAATAAAAAGATTAAAGTTCAAATAAATAAACTAAAGAGGGGATCTTTGTGTGATCGAGTCTGTTTAAATTAAAAGGAGGATTGTTTTTTGCGGCCAGTGTATTGATGATATATATCAATACAATCAATATATCAGCACAATCGAATAAGAAAAAGACTTGGATTTGAGTTGCCTTGTTTAGCTATAAATACCTTTCAAGTAAATGCTAAAATTAAAACAATTAACATAAAAACACAGCCAAATTTTTTGGTAGAGCGCCTGTGCTGGATCTCATTCGACTGTGCAAGTGTACATCAGCAGCAAAGTGGCAATCTCACACAATACAGTACCTCTTAAAGTTGTTCCGCCCCTACTGTCTCTTTGAATATAAATGTCTGTTACAGACGGTGGAGACAGTAACCAAGGACGAAAGGGGAGGGGACATACAAACCTTCAAATCCCGGTGGACGATCCCATTAACATGGCAGTGATGGACACTCTCCAGAATCTGTTGGATGCAGTGGCTGAGGGCAGAAGGAGACCAGGAATAAGCATATGTTATATAATAATACACTACTGTATGTCGTATGGCAAGGACAGGATGAGGAGAGAGGGGCGAGGAAACAAGCCCAAAGCAATTCATCATCTCCTCTTCATCAGACATTTATGTATGATATTGTAGACAAACCAAAAGCTACACTCATATCCCGTGCTTCATTCTCCCATCGGGTCCCGGGAGAAGTAGCTGGCACGGTGAAGTAGGCAGTGTATGATTAATACCGTTGGCTATACGTCATTAATCACCTTTATAAATAGCTCTCCGACATGCCTCCGAGGAGAGGCAGCTGCATCACACCTAAGAGACGACCATACGTGATACACAAAGACCCACACGCAGTTGTTTTCTGCAAAGGCAACTCCAGACACGCACGGCGGCTTGAGAAGAATGTGTGTAGTACCTGGCGTCGGCCTCACTGTAGTACTCGCGGGCCACGATGTCCTCAAAGAGCTCACCCCCCGTCACGCTGATGGACACGAGACAACATATAATCTATTTTAGGTTATGTTTTAAATTTCCTACAGAATTTATCATTTGAATATCTAAAAACAACACCATGGTTTTGTTATAAAAGACTCATGTTTATGTATTACTTTTTACTCTGCACTTTAATGCTTTTTGCACTTCTGGTTGGATGTCAAAGTTCTTTTCGCTGTACTGTACTTGTGCTGTACATTGACAATAAAATTGAATCGAATCTAATCTAATGTTTAGGTGTGACAAATGGGCGACTTACAGATCAAACACCAAATAGTGGAAGCCCTCCTCTGATATGCTGTCATGGAGGCGCACTGTGGAGAGAAGTGGAATTCAAAGACGGAAATAAAATGAAGAAATGATGTCATATGAGTCACCATAAAAAAAATGATTGGATAAATGACATAAATATATATTTTGGGGCATGACGTGACAGTAAGAGTGGAAAAAGAGGGGGTGTTGGGTTCATGAGGTTTCATAAGGAAGCAAAGATTTGATGCTTCTGTGTCTCTTTGATGACTCAGCTGAGAAATTGCACACATAAATCATCATTAGGTACCACGTGCACACACAGACGCATGTATGTGGGTTTTTCTTCCTCACATGCTCGCTGCGCAGAATAGAATAACCACAACTGGGAATCACCCCAACGTTTATGTATTCAGAGAGGCGGCAATCACGGCTCACCGATGTTGGGGTGCTTTAGTAAACGGCAGATCCTCGCTTCTCTTTCCAGCTTTTGATGATCTGAAAGAGAAACACAAGCGACACAAACAGAAAAACACAGAGTTATTTTTAGTGCAGTGATTGGCTTCCCGAATCATCTGAGGTGGCGTCGGCTGCATTGTTGTCACAGCGAGAGTCTCTGCATTGTTGCGTGCGTGTGCTTGTGTAGCTCTTCTCTTATCAGAACTGAAGTGTTGGACAAAATAACGTGACCTGACATGTTCTTGGAAAAGGGCCTTTAACAGACAGCACCGCAGTGTGCACATCAACCTTCACTACTTCAAGTGAGCTGTTACTGACTGCTCACCCTTGAGCAACAAGTTCATTAATTGATTCATAATGTTTGTCAATTCATTCTAGCAATGTATTTATTATTAGGTATTGTTAGGATGGACTAATCATCTGAGTAAAAATAAGTGGACAGGATAGATAGCTAAATCTAAACCCAAATACTGTATAAAGCGAGTACATTATTCTCACATTCTTAAACTAATGGCCCAAGTCATATTTTAACAATAATAATGATAATGATGATAATAATAATTGCCTTAAACATCTCACATGTTGCTGGCTACCTCTGCCAGTCGTGCCTCCCCAGTCATGAACCTCACCGCACTTCACTTGTATTCTTATATTGTGAATGTGTAATTATTACAATAATATTCTAAATAAGGGATGACCGATTTGAATTTAATTTTGGTTAACCCTAATCCTATTTTTTTTTTTTTTTTTTTAAAAGCAGAATTAAATCTCCCCTAAAAACTACCCAAAAAAATCTAAATAAATGTACCAACCTAAATTCAATCGGACGCAATGCTAGGGATAGCCACCGAGGGTGACCGGACGGCGTGATGGCCATTTTGGAAAAATCATGGTACCGTGAGTGTAAGGGACACCCAAAATAAAGACCTTGAGATAAGATCGGGTGGCAATAAAAGATTGTTGTGGAGTTTGCAGTGATCTGAAGTGATCACAGCAAATGGGACACTCTGCCAATGGGATCCCCAGGTGTCAAAACTAAAGTACAGTAATGAAATGTGATAGTTAGATATTTTAATTTAAACAGAAGTACAAAACCAATAAACAGTAATTGACCAAATAAAGTTGAATGCTGAAGACTAAAATTAATGAGTTCAAAAGTGTAGGGGATGAAAAAAGAAGTAAAATAGCAAGATAGTGGATGGTATGAAGTGAATAAGCCATTTTTGTACTCAACAGGGACAAAGGACGCAGCCATATTTGAAGACACACTCCTCAGGGTTGAGAATATTAAAATAGGTTTTGACTAATAATCAGAAATCCAATAAAGCCACGCTCAGGGCCGCTCGAAAGTATATCCAAATTACCCGGAGTAACTGCCGGAGAATGAGAGGTAGTACACAAGGGACTCACAAGAGGGAGCCATCAGGAACCTGGATGAATGGGAACCGTGAGTGTAAGAAGTTTCTGAAATAGTGACCCTCTGGCAACAACAACAGGTTGGCCTTCCCTGGGGCCTTGTGGTGTATAAAGCACGGGGAAGTAGAAGGAATTAAATCCAGCATCTCCTTAGGTCGTGCGTTGTAATGGGACGAAGGAGGTTGCTCAAGAAGTTAGGAGCATACTTTTGTAGGCTGGTTCTCACTCTGATCAGGGTGGATTGATCCTGAGCTCTTCTACCTTGAGTGGCTTGACCTGGATACCTAGCGGTGTTAACGAAGAGTCAAGGTGACTCAGGGTGGAAGTGCTCAGGGGTTCCGGTGCTCTTGGACCCTGATCGGAGGAGAAAGGCAGAGGTTCACCACGGCTGGTTCTCACTCTGATTGGGGAGGATTGATCGCCAGCTCTTCTGCCCTGAGTGGCTTGACCCGGATACCTAGCGGTGTTAACGAAGGGTCAATGCGAGTCAGGGGGTATGTATGCGGCCCCCCTGAGTTCAGCCATTCTCTCCACAGGTATTGCAATACAGGTGAGTTCCCTCTAGGTACTGTGACTTCCCTGGAGCTTCGCGGTGGAGGAAGCACAGCAAAGTTGGAGGAGAAGCTTTTTTTTGTAGGTACAACCAGGAGGAGAGCACTGGGGAGGCACTGCTTAGTCAGGGCTGGCTCCGGTGCTCTTGAACCCCGATCAGAGGAGAAAGGCAGCGGTTCACCGCGGCTGGTTCTCACTCTGATTGGGGAGGATTGATCGCCAGCTCTTCTGCCCTGAGTGGCTTGACCCGGATACCTAGCGGTGTTAACGAAGGGTCAATGCAACTCAGGGGGTACGTATGCGGCCCCCCTGAGTTCCGACTATAGGGACAAAGCACGCAGGGTGTGGTGGTCCAGAGCGGAAGGACCTTAATCGAGGCTCAGTCTTCTATGAGGTGTAGCCTCGCTCATGCAACAGCACATTGCACCACACACGTTATTATTGGAGTCTAAATGGTGACCTGGAACAGGTTCCAAATTCTTAGCCCTAAATTTCCCATCCCCTAGTCCAGCTTAGGTGACTAGGCCGAGGATGCACCGGGACCTAGGCGATGTAGAGTAGGGTTCCTTTTTCAGGCATTCCCTCCACAGGTATTGCAATACAGGTGAGTTCCCTCTAGGTACTGGGACTTCCCTGGAGCTTCGCGGTGGAGGAAGCACAGCAAAGTTGGAGGAATGGAGCCAGCATCTCCTAAGGTCGTGCGTTGACATGGGACAAAGAAGACTGCTCAAGAAGAATGAACCTTTTTTTTTTTTTTTTTATAGGTACAACCGGGAGGAGAACACTGGGGAGGCACTGCTTAGTCAGGACGGGCTCCAGTGCTCTTGGACCCTGATCGGAGGAGAAAGGCAGCGGTTCACCGCAGCTGGTTCTCTCTCTGATCGGCGTGGATTGATACCCAGCTCTTCTGCCCTGAGTGGCTTGACCGGGATACCTAGCGGTGTTAACGAAGGGTCAAGGCGACTCAGGGGGTAAGTATGCGGCAGGGATGTGCGGTCAGAGGAGGCAAGGGAGGCTACGACGTCAGTGTCTCTCCAGTCATGAACCTCACCACGCACCATGCACGTCACTGCATTCAGTTATATACTACTGAAAAAAATAATAAATAAATAAATACATTTATTAGAAGGCAATAAGGTGTCCATGTGTTATTTTAATGAAAGCTTAATTTCTCATCCGGCTCTTGGATTGGGTGTGTGGTTACAGCGTACCCATTGAAATAGTGAGTGTACTTTGGTGGAAAACTAAATCTGCTGATTCCCATTTGGAACAAACGATTGGAAGGCGCTGTGGTTAAAATGAGTGATGAAGCACGGTGTTGAGGCGACCCACTTCACAGCTTCGCCTCGGGACACTGCTAGCAAGAGAAAGAGGGAGGGAAAGCGAAAAAGAGCAGAGGGTTCTACTTTCTCTTTTTTTTTTTTTTAAATAAAATAGGACGCCTATTTTTTTACTCCTTCCTCTGCTCTTCTTGCTATTTTTTTAATGAGTTCAGCTCAGAATACCAGCTGACTTCTTGGCATCATTAGTGTTTGTTTATGTGCCGCATCTTCCCAGAGCAGCATGCAAAATTGAGAATGTAGCTTATTTACTGTAAAGTTGGGCGACAGGGTGAAATATATTTGTCACATAGAAAGGAAAAAAAAAATAGCAGCAAAATGCAGAGAATATTGCAGTTAAAACCACCGTCACAACAAGAATGCATAAATTCTCGAGCCATGGACGAGGAGGCGGATTTGTGCTAGCTGCTATGTTCATCTTGCCTTCATTATGCTTCCTATCTTTTCAATATGAACGCGTTATTCCTCTAATTAAAGAAGCTGTAAGTGTTTCACTCAACATATGTGCCGTACAAATTTATTTTATTGCCGCCATTTCTTTTATTGCATATCGTGACATTTTGACATATGTTGGCTTCCACATGAAAGGAAATTAGAGAGGACAGAATGATTAACTTTCAATGACCTGCTTAATGCTGTTTTGCCGTTGAGAACATTGGGAATGAGATGTTGTTTGGGATGTTGCATCAGCCCAGAAGACAAACACGGGCGGGCCAAAGAGATGGGGCTGCTCAGTCATCACATCAGTGGATGATTAGTGGAACCCTTTAAGCAAGGTCACTGAGGAATTTCTCCATCACAGCCTCAAGTCTTTCCATGTAGCTTAGAAATGGCATTAAATCTACAATTGTAAATCCCTTTGCATTTTATCCATTCATTGTCTCTTACACGCCTCATTAATATTGTGGGGGAACTATAACCTATCCAGTCGTTGGGGCGAGAGGCGGGGCAAACAATGGGCTGGTGGACCGGACGGTCGAGAATCAAACCCAGAACTCCTCAACTGTTAACAATCACTAGTGTCATGAGGAGAATATACTTTCAAGGTAAATGTTAATCGATCACTATGAATGTGCATTGGTCAGACACTAAATGTCTTTTTAATAATGTGAAGCACATTGAGTTACCTTATGTATAAAATTTGCTATGTAAATAAAGCTTTCTGGCATTGTCAAATATCAATTCAGTGTGCAGCAAAGTATGCACAAGCACTGCACAGAACTGTGAAACAAAACAAGAGCGCTGATGCGAGTGCTAACACAACCTGAGAAGTTATGTATTTATTCTAAATTAGTGTAACATTAGCATGACTAAATTTTTTTTTGGAGAAGGGTAAATTATTACATGTGTTATAGGCTGTTTGCTGGAAAAAAAACATGCCATTAAGTGTGTGTACAGTTATGTTCAAAATGTATATTTCATATCTTTTAATGTTATATAGTTTAAATTGTCCACATTTACTTATCAACAGTACCAATTCAAGGCAAAATGAAAAATATATCGAATGCAGACAAAAGAATACAGAAAGGAAATTCTGGCATGTTTGACACATATTGAAACTTCCATAATCCATTGTTATTTTCTGCCTTCGCTTTTTTTTTTTTTCTTTTTTCTTTGCTTTCAATCGTCCACAGGTAGTCCACCCCTCAGCCTGCTGGACATCTGTTGTCTAGCAACTCCACGTCCAATCAGGGCTGGCAGGCCTCTCCTCTCCTCTCTCTGCAGTGAAACCAGCCTTGCATGCAAATGGCCGACAGAGTTTGCTCAAAACTATCAAACTCTACACAAGTGAAGAGAGAGAATCCCAAAACAAGAGCTTATAATCAATAAAACACATTAATCTTTAACTGTAACAACTTGTGCAAAATTCTGATGTCAATAAACAGTGCAAAATAGTAGTTATAAATGTCTGGAGCATACAAGAAACTCAACAGAACTTGATCTTCTAAATTAATCTAGGTCATTTATGCAAATTACGTCTCAACAACCAAATCCAAGTGTTGAAATCGAATTTTGCATCTGCCAACCGCACTGCAGCAGTGTGTCAAGCTGCAGGTGTGTATCTGTGTGTGTGTGTGTGTGTGCATGGTCTTTGCCATTGCAAGGTATTATGGTACTTTAACTTCCTGGGAGTCCTTTGTGACCATATTTAGTGAGAGAAAACACGAGTTGACGTGACGTGTCAGCAAGAGGAAATCCAGCAGGAGACGGAAACGCAAAGTGAAGCACAGCAAACACCTGGCAGAGGAAAGCACAGACTGAGTCGGGGGGCTATTGAAAATTAAAAAAATAAATGCATAACACGGCATACATAAGCTGGTTTCAAGTAAGAAGTTGATAAACAATTTCATAATTTATTGAAAACTAAGCAAAGGTCAACCTCCCTTCCCAAAAAGCATTCCACTCACACACATCAGGAACTGCTTTCATTTAATTTAATTAAGTGTTTAAATGAAAACGATGTGTGGTAACTGCGACATCCTCTGCCTGCCAGCAACTAAATAGTCATCCTCCATATGGTTGCATCCTAGCCCCGCAGAAGCCGGCGGTTCTAATGAAACCCCGAGGGACAATGAAAAGCTGTCACTCTCCTCGAGCTCCCAATAGAGGAGGAATTATGAGACTGATTACTCCCTTGCTTTCTCTTCGGAGGAGAAACCAAATGTGGCTGGTGTCAGAGATAAAACTGTCCCCAGAGGACCATTGGGAGACTCGTAATGTACAGTACATATGCATCAGAGGCACACATAAAACACACACACAGCTGCACACTGGATGAATGGTAAAAATAGTGCAAGCCCCTTTGAGACTTTCACGGGACAAATACTACAAATGAAACACTCCATAAATCAAACCAACACAATGCTCACCCGCTACACTTTTCAAATGTAATGAGATGTAATGCAAGTGTATATCAATTACGAAATGGAAACAGGGTCAATCAAAACTGTTATTAATAAATCGGATTGTGTAGGTGCACCCATGTTTTGGCTCTTGTAAGTTGTCTTCACAAGCTTATTCTGAGATGGTAATTGACCACCCATCCGTCATTTGCCTTCTACGGGGACCCACTTTGAGCGAGGTGAGAGTGCTATTCACTGCATCGTCATATCTATGTCCTCAGTCTATTAATACTTGATCACTCTGGACTGTTTTGAATGCCGCCGCGACTAAACATTCAGCGAGGGCGACCGGACTGAAGATTTTAAAAAGTACGGAACCACGACAAGCAGAGGAAAATCAAAAGGAGGAGAGAGCAGGATGTTCTGTGATTGCTTAGGGTAAAGGTTCAATCAAACGGGCCAAACACATAGAGGTCGAACTTTTTCTTTCAGTTCTATCGGTGGATTTTTATTTACACCCTGATGTTTATTTTTTAAGACAAGAGTTTTGATGCTGTGTGCGATAGTTAAAGCACAGGTAAGAATTACTGGCTTTGTTTCAAAGCTCCTCCTACGGATGTGAGGTGTGGTTTACTTTTAAGCCACAGCAATGAATACCAATGGACCAGCCAATAAATCACATGCCTGAGTATGTACAAGCACTGCACAAGAATGCATGGTAACATTAGCACCGATAAGATAAGTCTTACCAAATTGAGATGTGTTCTGGCTGCTCCACCAAACAATAAAACATTAAAGTACAGACATCTATAAGTTCCACTGTAATTTGAATGTTAGTTTCATTTTAGCTGTGTTTGGTGTCTTCTATTTTTTGCTTTTAATTTATTGAATTTATTTAGTGTGTTGATTTAGTTTGTTCGATAGCGAATAACTTAGGGTCTAGAAATTGCTTAACTGAACCATGTGCAAAAATGCACAAAAGCGAATGCTCTCCTTTCAATTTGTGATTCAGTCTCACATTTGCACACTTGAAATCCAGCTGGCTGGACAAGTAAGCAGTGTGTGTGTGTGCACGTGTGTGTGTGCGTGCATGTGTGTGTGTGAACAAGAGAGAGAGAGAGAGAGAGAGAGAGAGAGAGAGAAGAAAAATCAACATATATTTTTAGCTTCAAGTACGCTGTGAGTCATTTGAGCCCCCAATCTCTCCCCACTTTCTCTCCCCCACCCATCACTTCTGTCTCTCCTTTTCCTCCTTTTTTATTCCAAAGGCGCAGTCGCATAGTGACATGTAAGATGACAGGACAGAGGAGAAAAAGAAGAAGCAGGAGAACCAATCTTTATGTGACATCTGTACAATTGAGGCTGGGGTATTCAGGCCGTTTCTATTTCTATGACTTCTCAACATCACTCAGATAAATAAGCATTGGTTGAATCGAGAAAATATTCGCTATTAATGAGACTTTCACAACAACTGTAATATTGGTTGGGTTCCTGCATCTGATATGTCTTTCTCTTTCAAATTGCAAAATCCCTTGCATCTCCCACAATGCTTTGCAACATTTACACGTGAGTAAGGCAAATGTGAAAGCATCTTTATCGCCCGGACAAACAGCTGAGACAATCTGAGAGGGTCACATAGCCACGGAGTGAAGTCAGCGCACAGACACACAAACAAGGACACTTATATACATCATAAACATATAAACAAACGAGGCACTGCAAACGCATGCACGGGACGAGCCCCATCCTGCCCATCACGAGGAAATACGAAGTGACAAAAGCTGGCAGACGGCGATGCAGTGATTGATGCGTGCATAAGAGAGAGAGCGCAGATATGCTGTGAGGAATATAATGTAATGTTCAAATTCTCCCCTTATTCCTCCTAGCCTTTGCTGCTTCTCTTTTTTTTACGGATTCTGCTCACGCATTGACTCATCTGCTGGATTTCATGGAATGCAACATAATCAGGATTGCAGATTGAAAGACACGCAAAAAACCCGAACCACAATACACACACACATACGATACTGCACACTGCATTATTGCAAGATTTCCTGCAACCAATCCCACACTAAACCTCTTTCAATTTTTTATCTTTACACACAAAAATGCTTGAGCACACAAACACACCGGGGTAATGGGTCAGGGTAGGTGGGGGTGGGCCGTGATCCTGCCAGAGAGAAGGGAATCGGTAACGCAACTCCAGGGCTTATCGCGGAAAGAGGGTAAGACCATATCTGACACGCTAGCATGTCAGCTATGTACACACAAATGGAGGGGGGGAAAAAACAGAGCTATAGTGTGTGTATGAGAGTGTGAGCTGAATGCATATGTAGTGAGGTATCCCTTTGCGGTTATTTTTAAATCTTTCCCAGCATGCATGTGGAGGATCGCTGATCCTACTGCAAAGGTGTCTATTACCAGCGGAGCACTCCAGGATCACATGAGCGAGCGAAAGAGCAAATTGTTGCGGAAAGAAAGAGGCGGAGTCAGAGAGGACGTTTGAAACATGGTGTGACAAGGGGATGAAGACAGGAATAGATGGTGACATGTTCGTCTTGGAAGGAATATGCAAATTGTACGCTGGAGGCAGGAGACATATCGAAAGGGGCAAGAGAATCTTCTTGATGGTCAAGGAGTTGAAACATAAAAATTGAAATCTGGATCAGATGTGCTGTTTTTGACATCACAACACATATGGACATGTCGATCAAATACCACTTTTTTCAGATTTGTTTTTTTGCTTCAAGTATCGGTGGCTGGTATTGGCACTCTCCATGCTTAGCCGATTACCTCAAAACAAAGCCGGTATCATCCTGGTACTGATACCTCGCCTATCCCTGATTACTATCATAACAAGAGCCATAATGAGAGTTAATTAGTCAAAAATAGTTCATTATAATTCTGTGATATTGATTACTGAATAATCGTGACTTGAAGCATTTGCTTCAATTTGACTCTCTAAAGGAAAAGAAACAGATCAAGGGTGTGAGAAGTCAAGCTAATTAAAATCATTCCACTTTAAAATATACCCAGTTAAGTATAAAATCATTTTATTGCCACATTTACAGTAACCTACTTCATTTATACCGCAAAATGACAACAAATCGCATCATACTCTTTCGGACTAAGCCGTACCACGATGAATCGAATTGTAATGCCATTGAATCGAACCAAATTGAATCGCTCGACATTAAAACAAACCGTTCTTGAATCCTACACACCCCACGTATCGAATCGGCCTGTAATTGGAGAGCTGCACGCTCCAAGTGAATATGTAGTCTATGTGTAAGTATAAGAATATACCCGTACTTCAACGTATGTTCGTATGTTTCCCTAAAGCCTGCAGACAACCAGGCCAGCGGCTACAATTACCGTGACGGACCTGAAAGAACTGGGTCGGCTTTGCAAGAGATCTACCCCTGGGATACCAAGACCAGCCAGAGCTCTGAATCGATTCAGAACACACACTCACACTATATTCGCTGCCCTTTTCTGTGCGCCAAGTCATATAAAAAAACATGATCAAATGAAGAATCATGATGATTTTGTGTCTCTTCCTTCTCACAAACACACACTCCAAGATCCCAAAGCGCCATCATCCAGAGGCTGCAATATTCACACTTCATGCACTCATAACTCGGTTGCACATGGGACGTGTTCTCCTGCTCGAGAGCCACTGCGCATGTTTGTTTGTGGCCATAGCCTACCTCTGGCAGAGAGCTTCTTGGTGTTGATGATTTTGGCAGCATACTCTTGACCGGAGGAGATCTTCACGCACCTTCTGACCACGGAAAAGGCTCCCCTGGACAAAACGGTCACAATGAGTGATGTGGTTTAGGCAAAATAGAAAAAGTGCAAAATGCAATATTGTGTTCGTCACAGACAAATTAGTCAATGACATAATTATTGTAGTATCTTTGGCAACACAGCTATTGTGAGGTAACATTTGAACAGTATGTATTATATGTTCGTGTTACACGAGTTGGCAAGGGTGCAGAAATGCACTGCATTTCATTAAAGGCTTACTCGGCGGTTTTTCCGACACTTTGTTTCGCAACACGTGAAGGAAAGAATATGATGCAATGAAAACCACAAACACAACAATGATTTTGCAATATGAAATAAAAACATGTCATTAGATTCGTGAAGAGATTATTGTGTTTATTGTGTCTCATGAAAAAGATTGTATGATTCATGACAGTGGTAAAATAGTTGTATAAATGGACAGTGACTTTTCTAATCCAGTAAGGAAATAAATGGGTAATGTCATTTAAACGCTAATAACACCAGGAGAGATTAACAGTAGGATTAGGTTATACTTGATTTAGTGAGCCTGTCAAACTTTATGAAGCAGCCCTCATCTACCCTGGCGGGAAAAAAAGGGACGGGGGGAGGGGGGGGTCACCTCTGAGTTGGCTGAGTTGAAAATAAATAATTTACAGTCGCATTTCAGCATTGTACAGGTGTGCTTTGCAGGCGTTGCGCAGCTCGTTTCTCTTCAGGTACACAACGTCCCATCGGGGGTAAATTTAGACCATGAGACCAGACAAAGGTGGTTTGTAAATTATTGCGACGAATGCGTGCTGTCGTGATGATTGGGGCACATGTGTGAAGACCTCCAAAAAGTAGGTCAGCTATATTTGAGGGAGATGCATCTCTAAATGCAGCCTTGGACAGGACTGCCTGCCTCAGCTCCTCTCAGCTCTACACACACAAAGCATTTTGCTATTCATCCTCCGTCTCGGTCTGTGCACTCTCCCCTTCATATCCAATCTTTTTCCTCCTCCGCACTTTTTCTAACCTCTGACCACATCATGTCAGAACGGGTCATTAGAAACTGCTGGATGAGTTTGTTGGGAGGGATTCTGATAGCGTACACCTCAAGTGAAACCTGCAGTTGTGATTGTGCAAGTGCAGTCAAACAACAGTGTAGTAGGAAACTTGCATCACATTCAGTAAAGTGAGCAGCTTGCCACGAGAGCTTACGTCCATTTTAAAAGGGATTTGGTTAAAAAAAAAAAATGTCCAAAGCGTGACATGTTACATAACGCCTGTACTTGTCTACCCACGGATTCACTGTCAAGTGCAGTGTCAAGTGCATCTGTGTGCGGCTGAGCTTGGCTTGACAGCAAAGGGTTTGGTTTTCAAATGAGGGAACCCGATGAAGACAAATGCATACCATGAGGTGTTAGGATACTTGGATGAGTGTTTACGACGGACAGCTGGCATCACGATATAAAAAATGCTGGTTGGAAATGTATTGATTTGCAATAGTTGAATTGAGGTGCAAGTGGTGTGTTGAGGGTAATCAGCATTGCAATATTGTCAATCGATCCATCCTCACAATCCAATAAAATCCAATATAAACCTGAATCAGAAATTCAGCCTTTATGAGTGAAGACATGAAAATACCACAATACCAACAGAAAGGCATCTGACTATATTTCCCGTGAGGAACATTAAGAATCAATGAATGTACTGAGCATGACCATAATATGATGGTTGAATCTCAAGATAATGTTCTAAACTCCTAGTTCAATGCCGCTGTCCAACTGAGCAGAATGAAAATGAATCAACAGCACCTCTGCTGCTTCTAGACAACATGTGCACTCCACTTTATCTCCATTGCTTCAACACACGATTAATAATTAACCAGTGACACACTATCAACCAAATTTTCAATGAACATCTCCCCTATTGGTATTATGTCCATCATTAAAAGCATATTGCTAAAAATTCAGGCAGTGGCAAGGCCGCAAAGAGTTTTCCATAGATATATTTACAATTATGACTTCACTTCTCTGTTAGCATAGGTTCTTGTTAGACAAACGTAAATGTCACCAAAATTTACACTGGTTAATTAGCCAATACATGGAATTCCATTGTAAACAGAGGATACGCTGTGTCTGAATACTATAATATAAGAACTATAAGATTTTCGCCTTTATGGTGGTTATGGAGAGGGATTGTTCCATTTGCCTTCACCCACACTGAGCAAGGGGTGCCGGGCAGGTCAGCCAGCGAGTGACCACAAATGCACTTGGATATGTTTGCTGTTGTGCACAAAATAATAATTCCATCATGAGGGTAGGTGATATGGGATTATGTATATTTTTTCTCATTTTATGGGTGTGTGACACCAGAGCTGGCCATCCCACACATGCAGACTTGAGTTGGAATCTGGGGGGGCCGTACTGGCAGTGGCACCATAATGTCACAAAGCAAACACTGGCCACTGTACATGATGAGCTGGTGACGTCAGACGTTTAAGCAAACGATGTAAACAGAGCTTGGAATAAAATGAGGGATTAAATCGGATGGGATGCGACTGAACATCCCTGCATTAAACATGGCCATGCACTCCCCCGCCCCCAGAACACACACATGCGCGCGCGCGCAATAACGCACGCACGCAGACACGCACGCACGTCCTCATGTTCCATGCACACACGCACAGCCATTCACGCACGCGCTTTGGGGGATGAGGGGGGCTAGGAATCTGTGTCCCTAAACCAAGGCGGCCTATTACGTAACATGCTGACATTTTAATACAGAAATGACATAACGTGATGGTAATGATGATGATGATGATAATATTAATAATAATTATAATGATAATAATAATAATAATAATAATAGTGATTGCTTACTTCCCCAGCTCCTCAAACAGTTGATATTCGTCGGTAAATCTCGTGCAGATAGTTAACGCCATGGTGGAAGGGGCGCCCAGGGGTGTGTTCGCTCTCTCTGTCAAACCCACCGCACGCAATCGTCCGCGTTTGTCGTCGAAACTGCCAATGAGCGTTTCATGCACACACGGCGCTCATCTGCAGGAGGTCTGATGATGAAGAGGTGGAGGAGGAGGAAGAGGAGGAATAGGAGGAGGAGGAGTGAGGAGTGAGGAGGATGGTTGGTTGCAGCAAAAATAAAATAAAAAATGAAAGCGCTCCACTTAGAACGAGTGCACTTCCGGTGATATGACTTGTCGCGGTGGTCTTATTCGTCGTCTTGCCCCGGACGTAGCATGTTTTGGCGCATTTCGGTATCAGCGTGTGTGCTGCGAGGCTGGTCTGTTTGAGCGCACCACACCACAGCACCGCACTAGCGCACCTACCCCCGGCTGTGCGCTCAGTCCCGCCCCCTCGGCCGCAGCACTCCGGCCACACACACAAATATCCTTTGAAACCCAGACGCCTGTGAATTAGATGCATCAAGCAGCATGCATGTTATCTAGGTCAACAAAAAGACCATATCAACAATTATGCATTCATAACAAAAGAAAAGGAGATGAAATAAAATTCATAGCAAATGCTGAAAGATGCTGTTGCAGAGCTGAAATGCTACAAATAAACGGATTGAGGGCTGAAGCAGATGTTTGATACATCACAATTTATCATACTATACCAACCTATACTGTACTTTACAATTGCGCCCTCTAGTGGCCACGCGCAACACCGGCAATAGGGGTGAAGTTTGATCAGATGGCCTGCTATTGTGTGCTACTATCATGTTAAAATAGTAATTCACATGTCCTATATTCTATTTAAGCATGTTCTCAATTTTTTTTTCATACAAAGTGTTTACTTTTTACATGCGTTCTCAATCCCATTCATTTAATGAAGAGCGTTTTTCATATAAAGAGATTACAGTAGATTGAAATTGATATTCATTTGAATAGATTTAAGAGCAACTTTAGGTTTACAGGATCCAAATTAAAGGCATCAATAGATGTTATCAGGTGAAGTCAGGTCTAATTTACACCATATCATCTTTTCAAATAAAGGTTTGCACTGAGTGGAACTCAATAATGAGTAAAAAGAGAAATTTTAAATAAAACATTTTTTTTATTCTTCAACTGGGTGCATGAAAAAATACAACAATTGTATTCAAATAGATAAAACTTTAAATATTCAAATAGATAAATACTTTAAATATGTTAACCATAAGTGAAAGCAATAAGAATAGTAACAGTTCATAGTAGCTCCACTTTAGAAGCTACAACACAGACTGGGAGTGTACATTTGAAAATAAATATGTTTGATACAAACATAATCTGTCTGCTGATAGTTTCAACAGCTGCTCAAGTAAGTTGCTTTCTTCTGTTTTTAAATAAGGCTTGAGCAGACAAACACTTTTTGGTACCAAGTTTTGTAAACGGGCTCGTGGAGCATTCGTTCCCCCATTGCATGGCTGTTCAGCGTCTTTTGCTGCAGGAAAGAGAAAAGGATTTGCTTAACTTTTAATTCAGTTTACATTGAAACTACAGTGGTGTCTTTTAGTTTTAGCTTTCCAAATTTACTTTGTGACCTTATTGTAAAGATTGCAGTTTTGTGACACCTCTTATGTTGGCTCTCATCAGACTTATGCAGGGGCTATGGTATGAACTTTAATGGTCAAAGTAGTTTAACTTGAACTTACTTGTTAAGGATCCTCTCAATGATTTTCTTCACCCAGTGAGCCTCAGGGTCAAGGCACACCTCGTCTCCAGTCTTTTTAATCGTAGCACTGCAAGAAACAAATTTGCCTTCAGAACAAGCACACTTGGACGGAGAGTGACCAACTAGGTTGTTCCATAGGTGAAAGGTCACCTAGGCGTCAAAACTGGGAAAAACTTCTTACATGATCTCGGGCACCCCGCAGTGAGAGTTGGCAGGAATCAGCTCCACTTTCTCGATGTGGCGGCCGATGGGTCTGCTCTCTGTCTGGAAGCAGCGGCAGTGCAGCTCGACTCCCAAACTTCTCAGAGCCACGCCTGCAAGGAAACAAGAGAGAATGGGGTTACATCCAATTGTTGAGATGCTCATAAATGACCAATCTGCAGAGTCTAAACATGCAATAATAACAGTTCCACAAAGCAAGCTTACCTTCGCTGAAAGCCACAGCAGCCAGAAGGACCACCAAAGTACTGAGGATCACTTTGTTCATCTTTTTGTTGTTCTCAAAAAGCACGATAGCTCAAACTTTAAAATGAAGAAGTTGCCGTTCAAAAATGTCACTGAGACGGTTGACTTGTCGTCTTTAGCTTTCTCTAGCTTTCTCAGTTGCTTTGAGCTCTGCTGTTTGAATGTAGTGCTGAAGAGGAGAGTTCCTCCTTTTATAGAGACTCGCATGAGTCACCTCCCATGCAGATGTTGCGCAAACTGGGATTGTTGGCAGCTGAGTGGGAATTTACAACACGCGGAGCAAGGAAGGTAATTCGACTGACATGTTACATGTATGAGGCATACTCATGGATCAGTATTTGTCACTGATAAAAAAAAATTTGCATTTTGAAAACACAATGACTGGAATATTGTAATATCCAGCAACGTGATTGGAATGTTCAACATATTTTACACCTTACAATTTGATCGACTACGAACTGATTCACAGGTGACATATCAATAAAGGTGTGCTTGATATGAGAAGGCAATATGGTAAAGACAGCTAATAAAACAAATATTCATTCTGAAAGATACACCATTACACTCATGCTACCAAGACAAATAGAGGGTCGGGTCTCCCTTTGTTTGACCCTTTCCAAGACGTGTCATGGAAAATCCACTTTTTTTGCTTTTATATTCATTTCATTGTGAACTTGGAGTCTCCAAAATTGTAGAAAAGTGTAATCTATGAAATCTTTATTACTCCACACAAATCATTACACCATCCCCCAGCATCAGAACCTTAATACTGATATTATCAGTTAACAATGATCTGTTCACAATACAAAGCCTTTTGAAGCAGTGTTATTTGAGGCCCCCTGCAACTTTCTCAGGCTTTTGTTATCATTGTCCTACTTTCTTTGGAACGTGATGCAGGTAGGAAATGCAATATTATAGTGTTGTCACAAAAGCACCATAACATGTAACTAACTATATTACTATGTAAGAATTTGTGCATTCAGCACTTTAAGAAATATTAGGAGATCTTTATTGTATTCGAATGCTTTTAAACAGTTTTTAACAGTAGCTTTTGCAATAAAAATATGTGGGTAAAATACCATGAATAAATGATTTATAGTTTTGAATTCATATTTTGCTTTTGGCTGGCCCACAGTTGAGGGAGTATGCCTCCAAAATGAGGCAGGATAGGTGTCAGCTCTCCCACAGCTCTTGTAATGACAACCGCCATACGGAGGGCTGAATTATTAGGGAGATTCTTTTATTGTGCAAGCAATCAAACCTCTTAAATTAAACAAATCTTCAGAAACTGATAAACACTTGCAGGTCAAATCCAAAGGAATTAACTGTGTTTTTCTTTGGATTTTGAGAGCATCATTTCTATGCTTATTCCAAAAGAACAACTAAACACAGAAAAGGGTTTTAGAAGAAAGGAAAAAACACAATCGAAGAAAAATATTTATTCATTGTATGTGCCTTCTTGTTTTTACTTTTTCTATTGTTTACTTGAATGTTTTGTTTGTCGGTGGACCAATATAATATATATATATGATACGTCTTGTCACCGTGGGATAGTAGGAAACGCAATTTCAATCTCTTTGTGTGTCTTGACATGTGAAGAAATTGACAATAAAGCAGACTTTGACTTTGATAACATTATATTTCATAGAGTTCATAAAGTTACATGGAAGACAATAAACACTTCACCCCCCATTGCAAAAAAAACGCAATGCCTCACGACAATTGCGTAACCTCGGAAAGATTTTGATTCATTGCAATCATTTCATTGTGAGGGAATGAAAGTTTTTTTGTGGTGGAGCACAGTTATCATGAGGGAACACTAATTATTTTGTGAGAGAACGCAAATTTGTTATTTTCTTCCATGTCACCTTGGGCAGGACATTGAGTTGCCTTGTGTATGAAATGTGCTTAAATAAACCTGCCTTACTTTGCCTTAAATTTTGATTAAAATTGAATTATTTTGCCAACATATCTATATGATATATTGTTTGAGACAATGATATATTTTTGAAAAGTCTGCAAAACTGCACTTCTCTACAAGATCGTTAACGGGTTAACTTAAATACATTGAAATCTTTCAATTAAATTATAATGCTTTTCAATATGCAAACGTATCTGCTTTATTTTGCTTACTTTATTTTGGTAAATTTCCACTACTATAACAGCTGAGGAGCCATGAAAACAAACAAAAAATATTTGCCATGTACTATTTAAAATAATAGTTTTCATTGAAATTCAAATTTTTCAAAAATATTTGGACACTTCAAATATTTGCAACAAAATTGTATCACAATATTCACTTCAGATTGTGAGGTTGAATTTTATTTAAATCAATATTGAGCACATGAATGCTCAGTTAAATGACAATAGAATAATGACAATAGACATATGATGACACGATAAAGCCGATGGCTGCTGCTGATGACTGTGCATCCCAAAAAAAGTAAAAGTTTCCCCAAAGGCACAATGAGTGCGGGAATTGTACATTGAGAAAAAATAAACCAGGTGAGGTCTGACGTAAACTTGGCATGCTGAGACGCGTCAGCTCACTGTCATCAGTCATGCCGCAACAGGAAGTATATGACGCAACTTTTGCAATGGTGGTGCATTTATCAGTGGCTCACAGACAAAAAAAAAAAAATGAAGACGCGGTTAAATAAAAAAAAAAAAAAAGGGAAGAGAACATTTTCTTGTTTCCTTATTTGATGTGAAATAGCTAAATGTTAACAGAGGAAGTTGATATGAAAGTGTCATGCGTAGGGAATTAACTTAATTTGGACATAATAATTTCACTGTTCTTGACGTATTTTGTGTAGCATTAACCTAAAGAAGCCCATTCGAATGCTTTTCTCTAATTCTTATAATCCAGTGTGCATAGCAATTATTGGTTTTATTTTTTCTTGCTTGGAAGTGTTAAAACATATGGTGAATTTCATTTTAACAACTCACACACGTACGATTGTGACTTTCCATTTGGCAACGTGATACATACCAAAACTTCCTGTTGACCTAAGCCAAAACTTTCGAATTACAGTAAAAAGGCACTTAATGGTAAACATGAGACTCACAGACATTCTCTCCCATAAACATGCCTCATCATTAAAAACACTTTACAAGAATAAGATTAATGTTTGTCTACATGTTGGAGTAAATTTTTAGACAAGTAGATATGTAAATACAATTGAGTTTTATTGCTCTTTTGGAACTATGAGGGTTGAATTTCAATACAAGTCTTTCATTTTGTGGCAGCTCTTCAAGACGGTATTACACTGGCACAGAAACTGAAAAATGAATATTCATACCCTTAAAAAATACAACCTTTAAATTTATTTCAGCTGTAACAGTCTCTTGAGATGGAAAAAAACTTCAAAATATTATTTATAACAAAATACAACATTTAAATTTATTTCAGCTATAACAGTCACTATAGGTGGGGGAAAAATGTCTAAATATTGTTTGTTTGTTTGTTTGTTTGTTTGTTTGTTTGTTTGTTTGTTTGTTTGTTTTACCGTTGCCCATAGTCAATGGGCCTACTTCTGGCCCCTGATTTGAATTTAAATTTTAAAATCTGACTCTATAGTACTTTTTTCAAATTTGCATACCATGCATAAGAAACTGAGGTCACTGCATTAAAACTTGCATTGAGTAGGGAACGTTACAATATACAAATGGTCCAAATACACAAACTTTGTATGCTTTGTATGCTAAAATATGATCAAATAATTAGTTGCTTTACTCTACCTGCTCCTGTGCTACCACCATGACCGCGACCTCTGCATGTGTAAACATGTCTGGAGTGAAGATGACATAAAAATGTTGATTAGTCCCCCGCAGGCAGAATGTCATACAGCATATTTCTCCGGTTATTTAGGAGCTGGGGTTTGAGCGGCATGTTGTTTGTAATCAAACTGCAATGTTTTGTTATGATTATGTCTTCAGCTATTTGTACGTGCAATTAGAGACATTCAAATCTTCCTACGATTTTAGCAGGATTTTTCTAATGTTGAAAATGATGCATATTTATTTTGTGATCTGTGCTAACGTTTTAATTTCTGCATGCAAAATAAGGTCTCGAGTGCATGCTAATAGTAATGTGCAACATTAAATGTCTTTGCCGCTGCAGTTGGCTCGGCACGACTTTTCTTCAGTGCATATCAGAATTGTAAATACCACAACAGACCATTTTACACTAAGGAGGAAGTCATGGATGGAAGAAGTTTAACAACAGTATGACTTGTTTAATTATTTGACTAACCTCACCTTTTTGTGAAGTACAATCAGGCAGCAGGATTGAGATAAAGAGCTGGAAAGGTAACCGATACTGCATACAAAGAGCTAATGAGGTTCAACCAGATGCTGGGAAAATCAGACATGATTCATAGAGCTCACGTTTCCGCTCACGTTTTCTTCCCTTCTTTACCTTTGACGGGTAAACTGATAGGGATACTGAAACTTTACTGTGCAGTGTGAGAGCTGATATACACCCTATTGTAATACAATATAAATTCCACAGAATTACAATGTGTTAACTTTTTTTTTGACCCAGAGTGAAGCAACATGAGGAAGTGAGGACACGCTCAATAAAACGCTGATGAGCAGTCTCTGGGAATTTCTGGAGATGTGTTTTTGGATTGGTAAACAGCTGGGGGAGGAGTCAAGATCATTTTATGACACTTCGGAGTTTGAGTAGTGGGATCCAGCTGTGCAGACTGCACGACTTGCATTCCACGTGTTGAAAACTGTTGATCGTGACGTTTAATTTCATGCCGGGACAAGTTTGTATGCCGCAACATATCTTAATCATATGCACAGACTTTTAAATATTTAGCCGCACCGAGTGATTTGAACACACACTGGTGGGATTAAGAATATCATAATTGACACAATAAAATTATTATAGTGCTATCTTATCTTAACGTGAACATTGCGCTCAAAATGAATCATACACCGGATGAATAACGACATGTTAGATTTTATTATAATTTAGTAGATAGGTGCGTCTGAGCTGGAAATAACATCCTGAACCTCATAATATTTATACACTGTCCATATCCTGTATATATTCATATTTTCTTCCAATATATCTGGTGTTCTAAATGAATATTTGGCAAGAATTTTAAAAAGAAAAAAAAACAGGATCCTTTAGAATGATTTAAGTGATTGTATTCCATCAAAACTGTCCAATAAGATCAGGTTTTCCCAAGTTTTCAAATATAAAAAATAATAATTAATATGTGTTGTGTCATTTCAGGCCAGATGATACCCTTTAAAATAAAAATGTACAAAATGTGGCCAAGGTATGAATCATATTTGAGACTCATGAAGCTTTTGAGGGTTCTAAATGGAAAAATGACAAATACACTATATTCAATAGAGCCTCCACGATACAGTGGTACAGGTCAAATTAACTATATCAGGACTTTGTTTGACTTTCCAATTTTTTCAGCTATTGTCTGACATAATTCAATTGAATGAATGAAATTAAACTTTTTCCATCCTAAAAACATCCATCCATTTTCTATACCGCTTGTCCCCACGGGGGTCACGGGCGTGCTGGAGCCTATCCTAGCAGTCATCGGGCAGTAGGCGGGGGACACCCTGAACCGGTTGCCAGCCAATCGCAGGGCACACAGACAAACAACCTTCTGCACGTGCACTCACACCTAGGGGCAACCGGGGTGCCCGGGAAAAACCCACGCAGGCACGGGGAGAACATGCAAACTCCACACAGGGTGGACCAGAGGTGGAATCAAACCCGTACCCTCCTAACTGTGAGGCGGACCACCGTGCCGTTATCCTATAAACAAATGAAACGAAATGAAAGGAGATACGCTACGTTGCCGGTCTTGTCCGTAATTATGCTCGCTAAACACTTCTTGTTGAGGTCAGTTCTTAAGTGCTGCTAAAAAAGCTATTAAAAGCCAACAAAAAAGCAATGCAGACTTGCAGAGTTAGATAGGAGTCAGACTCCTATCTGATGGGAAGCAGTTTCTGCTAGTTTATTGTTCCAGTAAGTAGGCTAATGATTAACAAGTACAAAAGGTATTTGGGATTGAAAGGAAAACCTCAAGAGGAGAACCACAAATTGAGCAATAGTTTAAAAAAAAAAAAAAATGGACCAAGTTGGCCCCCCCCCACCACCACTTTGTGCAGCTACAACAGCTTTCACACTTCCGAGAAGACTTTGGAATGTGGGAATTTTTGTCTATTCATGCATACGTCACCAACTGACTATAGAATAAAATAAAATAAGATAAGATAGAATAACATACCAACTTGTGTGTTCTACAAAGTAATTAACAGCATATGTTCGGGCTTGTTTTGAACCTAACAAATACTTTGTGGTTCAATAATAGAAGGATGAGGAAGTGATGTAGTGGCTAAAATCCTGCTTAGATAGACATTGCCACCTTCTGGTAAGGTTCTCCTAATATCCAATGGACAAAGTATTTTTTAAACCTGCAAACTCCTTATTTGAGGTTATATTTATTGGTTATAATGCTCTTCAAGAAGCATTTTAAGGACTATAGTTTTGGAAATGAGAAAATAATCTGACGTTCACATTTTTTATTGATAATAATTTATTATTATTATATAATTTATTATTATTATCAACAAAAAATGTGAAATTCAGATTATTCTCTCATTTCCAAAACTATAGTCCTTAAAAAATGTATTATTATTATAATAATTTATTATTATCAACAAAAAATGTGAAATTCAGATTATTCTCTCATTTCCAAAACTATAGTCCTTAAAATCCTAATAATTTATATACATTATAATTAATTATTATATAATAATATAATAATCTATTATTATTATTATTATTATTATTATTATTATTAATCATTTTCAACATCTTTGCTGTACACGGCTGTGGCAAGCCCCCAAAAGTGCCTTGGGCCCCCGAGTTATACGCCCCTGTTGAGCATTGTGGAGAGGGGAGGTGGAATATACGGAGTACGGTGGTAGCCGTCTTGTGACAGTCAGTCACTCGTCTTGGCAAAGGGACATTTGTTAAAGTCTGACCTGGATTGATCCAGTGAAGGAGGAGGAATGACAGTTATGTTCCCAATTTTGCTAGTATGGCGCTTTGGCAGCAGCCTGCCTGTCCGCTTTGTTTTGATTTCTGCATGCAGCTTGACGAAAGTCGATGTAGTCTCAGACCGCATGAGGGCGGTCGGCTCCGAGCCGTGAGCTCATCGTGTTGACTCGATGTGTAAACATGGCAAAGCGGTGAAATAAGGTAGGACTTAACTTTGTAACCGATCTGTGTGCGTTGCCTAAAGATGTTAACTTTATAGTTAGCGCGGTTGACTCATAACTAGCTTGCTAGGCTACCGGAGCAATCGATTGATTAGCGTCACACGCACTTTGGTATTTGGCTAAAAACAGTATTTGTGTTCTATTTGTTATCTTTGCATAATATTTGCAATGTTTCTGTCCTCATTTTCAAGTCAGCTTTTTATCTTGTGTAACCGCTAACGTTGTTTTGCATGTGTATGTTTGTGTGTCTTCTTGTGCAGCAGCACCCCCGGCCGGCCCTGCTGTCATGGAGGTGGGCAGCCTCCCAGTGGAGCTGTGGAGGGTTATTTTAGCCTACCTGCCTCTCGCTGACCTGGGCCGCTGCTGCCAGGTGTGTCGCGCCTGGAGGGAGCTGGTCCTCTCTCTTGATAACACCCGATGGAGGCAGCTGTGCCTCTGCTGCCCCGAGTTCCGACACCCCAACTGGCCCAGTAAGCCTCACCTTGAGCCCCCGTCGTGGAGGGAAGCCCTGAAGCAACATGCCCTGGCCACCCGTACCTGGACTCAAAATGAACCCGAGCACCAATCCACTGCCTGCCTCCTTTTATTCAGGCGCCGGAAAGACCGCAAGGTTTGGCATGTGGGGCCCGGGTTTGAGTTTGAGACCTTGCGAGGAGCTCTTGGGGTGGCTGGGCCTTATGACCGATTGGTTCTCCATCCGGGAGTGTATGAAGAGCAGGCTGAGGTGGCCCTCAAGGTGCCTGTGGAGTTGGTTGGGCTTGGCACACTGGGCCAGGTGACCCTCTTGGTGTGCATGGAGCAGCAGTGCCCTACTGCCAGGTTTTGTAATCTGGTTTTCATGCCACCGTGGTTCTCCACAGTGGTCTACAAGGTGAGGTATATTTTGATTTTTTTTCCCCACAACTTTTGTTTTGGAATAATATTAAATCACCCAAGTAAACAGTAGTCCAACAAATAAGTTATTTTGTTTGTTTGAAAGATAAGTAATGGTTGGTGATATATTTGTATAATTTGTTTATTTTCCACCCCTGTTTGTTGTAGACATCATGGGGTCATGTCCAACTGGATAACTGCAACTTTGAAGGGGCTCAGCTGCAAGTCCGCGGGCCCGGGACTTGCCAGGCACGCTTTTGCTCCTTCTCGAAGGGCAGCTCTGTACATTTGCTCAGTGTTGCCTTCAGCTTACTGGACAGCTGTGACTTTTCCGGGAGCGATACTGCTTCCGTAACCGTGGAAGGTTCACCTGTGTCCGAGAAGAACTGGGCTTGTAAATATATGGCTGCCCTGGCCAGGAATTTGTCATCGTGTGGGAACAATAATAGCAGCCTCTACAGAGGGATTTCCACTGGCAGACCCAGTTCTGATGCTACTGTTAAAAAGGAGCACACCGTTTGGGAGGACTGGAAGCGGGAAAATGGACCAGAAGCAGATGATCAGGGCACAGTGATTGAAGATGGATGGAGTGATGGTGAGGATGGTGAGAACAAAGAGGCAGGAATGACCAAAAACAAATTTCCACCAGAATATAAAATCCCATGTGACAACCATGGACTGGCCTACTTACTGCAGCCCCGTGCAGATGGCTCTTTGCCATCCGCCTCCTCCCCAAATCCCCCACGCACGACGCCGGAACCACTCACCCTTCAGCAGGAACTAGAAAGAGACCCAGATGCTCAGATGTTTGCATCATCCACTCTGGGCTGTCTCGTCCGCCGTTGTCTCTTCAGGGACGGGAAGGGAGGTGTCCATATGTCGAATTACGGACAAGCTCGACTGGAGGGCAACATTTTCCGCTGTCTGAACTACGCCGTCAGATGCATCCAGAACTCCATAGTAAATATGGTCATGACAGAGGGGAACCACTGAAGTCAAACACAACCTCCAATTTATTCAGATTATTTATTTAGGTTTTGTCATTGTATGCGTAATTGAGTTTAAAAAAAAAAAGTTTTATGCAAATGATATAACCTTAGGAGTACTCAACCTCAGAGGTTCCCCTGCGTCTTCTTAACTAATTCATATTCCTATTAAAGGTCATTTCAAGATGTAGCCCACAACACAATCAACCGAGCTCTCTTGTTAACCTTTTACAGATAGTGATGCTGCGAAACGAAGTGTGCGAGTGCAGAGCATCAGGCGTGTTTATGCGGCTGTCGGCTCAGGGCCTCATCGCCGAAAATGACATCCACTCAAACGGGGAGGCGGGGTTGGACATCAGGAAAGGAGCAAACCCCATCATTGTGGTAACTGTCACACTGATTCGATCACAGACAGTAAAGCAATTCTGTTTCATTAGTAAGTACAATAAATATCGTGAAATAAACTCATTCCTAAATGACTTCTGTGCAGTCATATGGGAATATAAAAAAACAACAACCACAAAAGTTCATGTATAAAATGAATTGACAAATATTACAACTAATATTTTTGCTATAATTTCTGTTTACGTAATCTGTATGATCAGTTGTATTCTTAAAAATTTATTTTTTTTGCACAGACACACTGTCATGCATGTTAGAGAGGCAATTATGAAGTAGGTTGCATTAGTTTGTAAATAAGGGATTTGCTTTACCCTGTGCTACTTTTTTTCCTCTCTGTCAATTCCTTAGTGTAACAGAATACACAGTGGCTTCCGCTCAGGGGTTGTTGTGCTTGGCAATGGAAAGGGCTCACTTCGGAGCAACCAAATCTATAACAACAAAGAAGCAGGCGTGTATATACTCTTCAGTGGGAACCCGGTCGTCTGGTAGGTGCAATACCACATTGCATTTTCAAAGTATGCAAATATTGGCCCACAAAGACAAGAAATATCACAAAAGCACTATCAGGATCATAGTAACTACTAGAGATGTCAACATGAGGCGGATAATTGAGATAATTTTTTTTCATTTTCTTTTAGTGGGAACCACATCTTCCAAGGGCAGGCAGCAGGGATTGCTGTAAATGAGAATGGCAGAGGGATGGTAACGGGTAAGTCTAGCATTGGGGCTTTTTTTTTTTTCCCCCCCAGTGTGACAAATGTTCACGCATAAAGCGCTCGGTAAACATTTAAATTTTTAATCCCAGAGAATGTCATCAAGGAAAATCGGTGGGGAGGTGTGGACATCCGCAGAGGGGGTGACCCAATCCTGAAGAACAACTTCATCTGTCATGGATACTCTGATGGCATTGTGGTGGGAGAGCGTGGCCGGGGACTCATTGAAGGAAATCATGTCTACTGTATGTTATTCCCTTATTTAATGCCAATATCAAAAGCCCAAGTTGTTCTCAGCATGTAAATGTTTGTTGTTTTTTCTTTCATTATACTCATTAGGCAACAAAAGTTGTGGTGTGTGGGTCATGTCATCCAGCCTCCCCCAGCTCCTCGGAAACTACATCACCCATAACTGGTTGTACGGCGTAGCCGTGTTCTGCAGGAAGGACCCAGAGAACATCGAGGCCAGGGAGGGGAACTGGCTAGCGCCCGACGACAGCGGTGATAGGAGGGGCGTGGTGGAAGAAGATGGGAGGGAAGAGCAAGAAAACTTACATGAGGAGGGAGAACTCTTTGCATGGGAGAGCGACCTGGACAGTGAGGATGAACGCCACGCAGCACGCCGCTCCATCAGTGTGGCGCTGGTGGAGAGCAATTGCGTGAGCTTCAATGGAGGTAAAAAAACATCCGTCATTTTATTTGATTTTTTTTAAATCAACATTCTCAATATTAAATGTTTTCCCCATACTTCTCTTGCCCTCTGGGTAGCCGTAGGCCTTTTCATTAAAACCAGCGAGCCACTGAACATCTACGCCAACCTCGTCAACCAAAACGATGGCGATGGCGTTTCCGTGCTACAGAGCAGTCATCTGACCCGCCTGGTTGCCAACTGCATTCTTGCAAATGGTCGAGCGGGTGTTACCGTGAAGAAAGACTCCCGTGCGGAGCTTCGCAGTAACGGTATATATGAAAACAAAGGCCACGGCGTCAACTTCACCGGGTCCGGACAGATGGTAGAGAACGACTTGGTTGGAAACTGGAACTACGGGATCCAAGTGTCTGGAAGTGGTGATGTCAAGGTGTTACATTTTGACACGATCTGTAAAAAATATTTTCACCAGTTTATGACTGTCCACTTGTCATTTACAGGTGCTGCGCAACCGCATCCAACCAACCCTGGATTGTGGCATCTCAGTACTGGGACCAGTAAAAGCGGTGGTCACCGATAACCAGCTGTTCCAAGGCCACCCATATGGCAAGAAAAGCCTTTTATACTTGGACCCTGGCAACGAGAGCTGTGTGTTACGCAACAACAGTATTTCAAGCCATAATAGCAGGTATCTAAGCAACCCACAGTGTGCCAGACTGTCTCCAACGCTGCATGTGTACCAAGCCAATCTTTTTTTATCTGTTCTTTTTTTTTTATAGCTGTACATCTGTCCCTCCTTGGGTACTGGAAAACCCTCCCCCTCGTCCACCGGCCAGCTCACCTTCAGGCCTCTCCTCCTCCCAGTACCCTTCACGACTGGGAATCTCCATGACGAACAGGATCAGCGCCACTGTGGAGAGCGGTTGCCACAGTGGCAGCATGTTCTGCTCTATCCTGTGAAAAAAACTATAACATTTTAAGATGACTTTGCCAAAAGTGAAAGTAGACACCCTCATTGCCTTCGCCCTTTGGTTTGGATATAGCAAAAAAAAAAAATGGTATCGTCCATTACAAAATATTTTGAATCAACAATCTGGTCCACCCAAAGGAGAATTTTTAATCAGACTGGTTGAGTCCATTGCAAGATTATTGTCAGTCACAAATCTAAACTTACTTTGTATCTGGGAACTATTCCGTCTTTTACTTTTTCTATATGTAACGCACAATTGACAAAGTTATCCAGGTGGTAAGGTCTTGTTTGTTCATGTTTCAAACATTGAATATTTTCAATTATTTATTCTCGTTGTTTACCGCTTTGTTTTTTGTTAACTTAGTCATGCTTTTGTTGTGTTCTCACCTTTGTAAAGGTTCTGGGAGCCTGGATACTGTGTTGTCTGGATGAAGTCTCTGAATTTTTATATTCAAAATCATGCTGAAGGTCCCGTTAAAATGTTCTTTTTTTTCCATGCAAATAAATTCTTTAACTTTTACTGTTCTGTCAGTGTTGACAATGAGGTAAAGCTGAGCCTTGTTTGATATTGTAAAGTACTGGTAGCTAGAGGGTAAGCTTTATATACTGAAAAAGCCAAACTCTTGCTCCCGCTTCTCATAATAAATGTCTGATATTCTTGTGAGTCTATGCTCCAGCAACCAAATCAATCAATTTTTTTTCATGCGTTTGGATATTTATTTATTTTTTACCACAGACGCAGCAGGTGATAAGAGAGTAGGAGACATGGAGTGTGCAATATGATATTGACTAATGTGCCTATACGTTTTCAAGCTCCAATAGATGTACGCTTATATAAATGCATTTACATTTAACTTTGTACCTGTCAAAGTGACAACCATAAAACATCATTTGTTTTCAAATGTGGACTTTATTTGTTGACTAATAAACAGTTCTACTCATCACCTCTGTCGGTCCTAACGCATCTTCCTGCGTTTCCTTCTCTCCCCAGATTGTTCATATTTGACAAGTGGAAGGATGAGGGAAGCCTGCTTGTGGTTGTCATGAAGGCCATCCGCAATGTTCTTCCCACGGTATGACCTTGGCAAGGTCAGCCCTAGTGACTTTGCAACTTCGATCATCCTATAAAGCCACAGAAAAGTCAGTTACAGAGTTACATTAGATGGAAGATCTTTCTAACATTTAGGCCAGTACATCTATATTTTCCATAACAAGATTGCAACTACCTGGCCTCGGTTAACCCCATGTCCCGATGCAATAACGTGAGGTCAGCAGTCATGTCACCCATATGGAGCAGCAGAACCAGGCAGTGTGTTGCTAATTTGGCATGCATTGAAGTGGACACCATGTTAAGGACTCTGAAAGGTGACACAAAATGTTATTTAGGAGGTTTCCGATGCCTTAAATAATAGTGAGTTAATAAAAATCGATTAGGGCAAGATCATCATACCTGTTATTGTTGAAAGTCTCCACAGTAAATGTCCTGAGAATTTTGTTTTGCACAATGCGGGGGCAGCCTTCTTCTGTGCCAACTATAAACACAAACACGTGAATCTTCAAGAAAGTGCTTTTTCAATGGTGATAAATAGCAAATGGTAAGTTCACTAACACTTGCGGCTGATATTTTTCTGCCGTGACAGTTTGAGAAGCATGGAAAGGTAAAAAGCACAGCATGCCGTCTTCTTTCTGGCTTCTTCGTCACTGGGCAGGTTCTCAAGGTGCTTCACGACGCACAGAAGCCTGAACCGAGGAAAATTACAATCAAAAGTTTAGAAAATACATCTTTTTGCTTCAATTCCACCAAGAAGTACAGTTGGGTCAATTCAAGTGAGCATTTTTTTTCTGTTGGGGTAAAAAGGATTATTTTAATTGGTCTTAATAATTGGTTTGCGTTAATTAAATAAACTGACATTCCTTAGTAAGTACATTTGTGAGTGAATTGAGATCATCTTTAGTTCCTATATAATGTATTTATATTGAAATTTTTGCTTGGCAGTGTGCTGTGAGATTTCTCTGATGTAAAAATGTGCATTTATGGTTGAGAAACACTGGATTAGGATTTGCCATTCAGTAATCCCGTCACACTAATTGAATGTGAGCGGTGCCCTCAATTGAACTTTAAAACTTGGTGAAAACATGACTTAAGTCATCCTACCCTCCGCTCTCTGTCATATCCTGCAGCTCTTCAGCAGTGAGTTCAGCCATCTTGGATCCAACCTCTTCCAGAGCCTTGAATTCCATCGGACTGAGGACTGTGGGTATTCATAAAGGAAAAAAAAAAGTGAAGATTCAAACACAGTTGAGGTTTCGATGTCGACGTCACCCGCAAAGGGAGTGCACTAAATTAAGGATACGTCCGTCCAATGGGTAAACGTTCTCAGGTGAGTCTGCATCTGCGTTATATGGAGGAAGGTGGGGAGCCAAAGCTGCCTGCGCCTCCATGTCGGCAACTTCCTGTTGCAGAGCTGTGGAAAAACAAAGAAACAAAACCTGTCTTTAAAGAAAAAAAATTATGGAGTTTATGCATTTGGATTATTGTTTCAGGCATTGAAGTCATTATCATGGGAATTTAGGATGGAATCTTTCAAATCATTGCGAAGCACGTTAACATTATTAAAAGCAAAATGTTTGAATTTGATCTTTGATAATTACTTATTAATAAGTACTCAAATGCTTTCATCACTATGTTCATCTTGCTCTTTTTGCTTACCTTCCACACCCTTCTCATTAATGACAGTGCTGGCAGCCTTTACGACCGCCTCCTGCAGCATGTTACTGTCCACCTTGTTCAGTCTGCGAGAGGTCAGAGCTTTCTTCTGTTTGTTGGTACCGAACGCCTCAATCAGAGAATCAACCTGCGCAGAGAATTCAAGACATTACTTCCAAAGAAATTTACTTTAAAAGCATGTGTGAAATTGCATTCTAGAATTTTCCAGGCATCATTTGATGAGTTCAACTGTTACTTTTGATTGTGCCGGATGCATTTTTAATAAGTAGTGCATAGAACCTGAAACTTTTATCCCCCATTTTTGTTTTCCCCTTCTTGAAGGTATCATTGAGTTTGAAATGTGTCACATCGCTGAGTAATCTGAACAAAAAACAATTGATACCCTAATTGAAGGAGCTGCTTAAACAGTATTTCACTGTTGGTGTTGTGTTATCATTATGTGCAGCATAGGTTATTTAAGAATACGCTTATTTATTTAGCACATGGAAGAGGAAATTTGCATTGCCAAGGTTGAACCTCAGTTTACCCCTATATCCCAAATACTAGTCCTTAGATAAACAAAAAATGACAAACTGTGGTACCTTTTCCTTGTAAGTCTGTGTTGTGTCTGTATCATCCTTCCCTGATGCTTCTCCTGGTGAAAAGATTCATTTTCTTAGGCAAAACGTGCATAATCTTCATAAATCAGTTTTCAAGCAAAGAACAACAAAATACTTTCGGATTCACATATTACATAGTTTCCTCTTACCTGGTATAACAGGTTGCATGTTGAAGAACTGTGCACTATGTAGTTCCATTTGCTTGGTTTTCTTGTTTAATACTCCAACATAATAACTAAACAAGAAAATTATAATTTCACTTAAACAATGACAATACAGTTGGGTTGTTTGCAGAGACATTCTTCATAACCAAATTAAACCTACTTGCAGAGACTGTTGCATTTAAGGGCTCCAGTTCCGAAATTTTGCCCAACATAGGACAACCTATTTGATTCAGCCACCTAAAAAAAAAAAATTCCCCAAAAAAATAAGAAGGGATGGGGTCAAGAAAATTCTGAACCTAAAAATGAACAGGAAGAAATGGATGTAATTTCTCACCAGTATCCGCCTAGTTTTTTTCCGGGGGTTAACCTCATCGGCACTCCTGTACATGCTGAAGTCCAGTTTCTCTGCATTTTGGACGCTGCCATTGGAAAATCGAACTAAAATAAAAATAATAATAATAATTAGAGGGGAAGATATAATTGACTTTGTTGGCCAGTGGGAAAGTAACGCATTGTACAACTTGAACAGGTTAGATTCTCACAACCACAAGCAATGGAAAGAAAACCTAAAAGGAAGTAACAACAAAACACACTCTAATACAATCATTACCTAGACTAACCAAATATATGTACATAAAATTATTACATATCACTGCTTTATCCGTGTCTCGCTCTTCCTCGCAGCACACTATCGAACAGGAGGCCGCCATCTTTGTTGTTTTGTGTGGCAAGAGGAAAAGTACTTCCGTTTTCATCATCTAAAATAAAAAATAAAAAAAACGAAAAATGTATTAAGAGTAATAAGTCTATTTGTGTATGTACCTTCATTAAATATTTTTTTCTGACAAATTTTTACTTTTTAAAAACTATTTACTTGTCGGAATAGGCTCATTACCTGTTTTCAACTTTCACCAAAATGAGGGGGAAATATGTAAATGAAGAAAGTTACGTGTGTTTGAGATCTTGATGGATTGAAATTTTGGAGAAAAAGAATGTCAAGCAGATCAATCAAATGTATGGATAATGTATATGTCTGTCATCTTTAACAATAGTTGAGTCCGCAGTAGTGTCACCTCGTGGACAACCATTGAACTGCGGATGCTCACCTCAGCGAGGTCAATGAGAACAGCGCCGCCCTGTGAGTCTGGTCGGGAAAATCTGTCTGAGGAGGGCAATCAAATAGAATGACTGTGTATATATCGTTGTTTTTAAAAGACATATATCCGTCGCTCTCTATTCCATCAATAGTTTTTATTCCTACCAGTCCCACTGGATGCAACTACTGCGCTGAGGACGTAACAGTTGCTGGAGTGAACAAGACCCGTTTGGCTCTCTCGCCCCTCACAAGGCAGACTGCCATAGAAACGAGTAAATCCCCAGGGGACGTGGATCCTGGCTGTAAAGATTTATTTTAACCAGCTTGGACGACAGTTCAACTCGTCGAGACACTTAAGTTGGCGATTTAAACCGACGCAACATCAATGTGGCTGACTTAATGCTTCTCCTCTCATCACCCTGCCTTGCTGGCAATTAGCTGGTCAATAGCCAGCTAACTTTAGCTTCGCTAGGGCCCGAATTCTGCAGATTTTTCATCCATCTTTTGGCTGGTCAAGGTAATTTTACGACAACATCCTGTATTTTCTGTGTATTTCCAATGAATTGATCCGTTACCTGTGCGTCAAAACGAACTAGCTAACTGTTGACCATATATGTCAATGGCACTGCTACAAGGCTATCGTCTATGATGAAAGGATGCTCTTGTAGTTTATCCAAAATGAGACTTATCTTTAATAGCCAAGTCGATTTACTGGGACACATATGGATTGTGCACTGTAGATAAAAGTATTGTGACACTTTCAGGAAGTTGAGTAGATCGACCAAAGTAATAGTAAATCCTGGGATTTGTTTTTTTACCATCTATCAATCTGGCGTAATATTTCACAATTTTAGGAAATTTATTATTAGAGGTGGGTCCAGAGTGCAGTTTTCATAATTTATATACAAGAGGTATTTTAGTGTGTAAGAAGTATTTTTCCAAATCACTTGAGCAAAAGTAAGAAAGGACTCCGTGAAAAATTACTCAAGTATTAACTGAGCTAAAACAACGTAAATAATCTTAATATAAACAATAATCTTTATAAAATAACATAGAGCCATCAGCCCAGCCAATTTACTTGTCACTTGTTCAACAGCAGAATATGCTCACCAGGCAGAGAAATAAAATATGAAATGTTTTTGTAAAGATGAGACCCTAAAAAGGCAAAATGACAACTGACTGTAATGCAATACAACAGCGGATGAAACTGAATGTTCATCTGCCATCAACCTGTTTTTATCCTGTCATCATTAGGAGCATGGACTTCCCAAGCCACTTTGAGCAGATCTTCCAGCAGCTCAACTATCAGAGGCTGCATGGTCAGCTGTGCGATTGTGTCATTGTGGTGGGCAGCCGACATTTCAAGGCCCATCGCTCCGTGCTGGCAGCCTGCAGTACCCACTTTCGAGCATTGTTCACGGTTGCAGAGGGAGATGCCAGCATGAATATGATCCAGCTGGACAGCGAGGTGAGAACGCTGGTGGTAAATGTAATGGTAACCTCATGTTCCATTACAAGCTGTTACACGATGCTGATTCGACCTCTGATTTAGTAGGATGTTTGAACACATTTGAATTGCACCTAGAATGAATAATCTCCAGATTCCTGTTAATTGTTAAATTCACTCAAGAGTCAAGACTCTTATTTGTTTATAGGTGTAAGTGTGAGCGAAAGTGGTTGTTTGTCTGATTGTCTGGCGACAAGTCACGGTGGACCTGGCCTCTCGCCCAAGGCTGCTGGGATTAGTTTGCAGTTCACCTGAGACCTCACCTTAATGAGAAAAGGCGTTGTAGAAAATGGATGGATGATTCGTTTCACAGGCTAAACTGTTTCCATTACAAAGGATCTAGATCGGTGGGTGCTGCTAATATTTGTTAAATTTGGGTTTGTTGCTGTCATTTGAGACATTTTTGTGATTGTAGTTATGGAAATTAATTTGACTTAACTCATTAACTGGACAGGCAGTGTTTTTTTTAATATTGGTAATTATTATCCAGTGCAAGGCATACATTTACTGTTGAGCTCCACTTTTAGCACAATGCATGCAACCAATCAACAGCCTTGTGTGTTTGCAGGTGGTGACCGCAGAAGCATTTGCGGCCCTGGTGGACATGATGTACACGTCCACCCTAATGCTCGGTGAGAGCAACGTGATGGACATCCTGCTCGCCGCCTCCCATCTGCACCTCAACAATGTGGTCAAAGCCTGCAAACACTACCTGACCACGCGAACCTTACCCATGTCCCCGTCCTGTGACAGACCCCCACCTCACCACCAACAGGAGCAGCAGAGGCACAGGCAGCAGGTAGCAGACTTGGGGAACCCCACTCTAGCCACCAATGCCAACCTGGCCGCAAATGCCGCCACTTCAAAGTTGCAGCGCTCCTTCTTGCTGCAGCAGCTCGGCCTCAGCTTGGTGAGTTCCGCTTTAGGCGGGATTGAGGAAGACAGGGTGGGCGGCAGAGTGGTGGAGCAAAGAGCCTCATTTCCTATGCGTCGCTTCCATAAGCGCAAAGCCTCACCGGGCCTAACAGAGGAGAGGCCCAGACAGAGGCAGCGCCCCTCCGCCCCAAACTTGGGGTTACTTTCGGAAGAGGGCGCAATCGCGGACCGAGAGGAAGGAGGGCTTCTCTCGCCAGATTCCCACAAGATGGGGGATGACTCCAAACTGGATACAGGCATGCTGTGTGCTCCACAGGATGATCCTCAGATGCCGAGCCAGTCAGATAGTGGGCGCTGTGTGGGGAACGACATGGGGATGATGCAAGGAGGAGTGGGCAAGGAGGAGGACGTAGAAGATGGGGACCACCAGAGCAACAGGATGAAGATCAAATCAGGGAGCGAGGGGGAGGAGGAAGAGACAGAAGAACCAGAACAGAAGGTAAGTTTTGTTGGTTTAATTAAGCGTATTTTCTTTTTTTTCCCAATTTAAGGCCCAATTTGAAAATGTGGAATTTACAGTAATAAAATAAAACAGATCGCCAAAACATTGAGGCATAAATTATTTATAAAGAACACAACAGCCAGATTTCTAAATTACCAGCACTCGTTTGCTTAAACTACAAGTTAAAGGAGCATTGCATAAAATTTTTCGCCATCTTGATCAATTGCCAATAATTTTGTCCAGTCCATTTTGGAGTTACAAACAATGTTGGCTGAATAGATTTCCTGTCACGTGAATGTCCGCTGCACCTCTGGTCTTTTTCAGGTGCTCGTCAAACAAGAGCCGCTGAGCTCACCCGAGCCCGCAGACGAAATTAGTGACGTGACATCACAGGCGGAGGGCAGTGACCCGGCCGAGCCAGTGAGCCAGGAGGAAGAGGAGAAGGTGGAGCTGAGTCCCGAGAGCAGCGACCGCAGCTTCACCTCAGAACCGCAACCCAGCTCCAACTCGCTTCTGCAGTCCGGCTCCCAACTTCTCCTCAAGAGCGGCATGGGAAGAGGCAGGGGAGGTTTTGGGTGTAGTAACTCGCTGAACAGCAAACCTGATTTCAACATTTCCAACTTCCTCGGCCAAAAGAATTTTGGGAGTGGTGGCAGTGGTTTGATGGGTGGAGAGGATGACCTTCCCAACACCACAACTGGTGATGCTGTTGCTCATAACTTCCTGTTGAGACAGGAGGCTTCTGGACCGTCCGGTTCTGCCCCGTCCTCTTTGCTACAGTCCAGCCCACTCAGCAGTGAAGGTTGCACTCCTTTTGGAAACAACATAGAGGCCGATTCCCTTTTCCTTCGCCCTCTACACGATGGTTATGGGAACCCAAGAGGAGGTGGGGGCAGTGAAGGGCGTGGAGGTGTTGATCCTTATGGTTTGGATTTCCAGCGCTCCAGTCTGGGGCTGCACTCCCTGGGGCGACCAACACGAAGTGCTAGTGGAGCCACTCCCACCGTTCTGGGTTATCCCGGCTACAGGCGCATCGCCCCAAAGGAGGGCGGCGCCCTCCAGGATCCCGCCTCCTCCTCGTCCAGCCTGGCGAGCCCCATGCTCCTTAACGAGAGTTCAGGCTACAACATGGCTAGCGGCAGGCCCACCTCCCTCCCTCCTCAGCTGACACGTGCCTCGGCAGACGTGCTATCCAAGTGCAAGAAGGCTTTGTCGGAACACAACGTCTTGGTGGTGGAGGGCGCCCGCAAATACGCCTGCAAGATCTGCTGCAAAACCTTCCTGACACTGACCGACTGCAAGAAACACATCCGAGTCCACACGGGAGAGAAACCCTACGCGTGCCTCAAGTGCGGCAAGCGTTTCAGCCAATCGTCACACCTCTACAAGCATTCCAAGACCACGTGTCTTCGATGGCAGAACAGCAACATGGCCAATGCGCTAATCTAGAGCTTTTGAGAAGGATGCTTGAAGTCAATCTTGATCACATGCGCAACAAGCATGGTGGTTAGCCATCACATAAGTCACAAAGTTAGCTAAAGACATCATAATAGGGACTGGTAACATTTCATGATTGTTAGTTTATTAGTCAGACAATGCATCTCCCTGTTGACTGCTTAGTGGAGCTTTCCATACAGCTCCAGAGACTTGCGCAATCAGTAAGATAGGTTGTCTTTCAAATCAACTGAACCCCGACTGCTGGGGGATACCTTTGCACCTTTGACTTGTCGCTTTACTGATTGGACTTAGCTACCAGAGAAGTGTACCTGTTCACTCTTAAGTGTATGGTATCATTTAGGATTTATCACGGTTCACTGGAAAAGGCAAAGTGCACCTTAATTTGCATTCAGAAGCATGACTAGTATTTCTATCCTTAATTGTTACCGATGGGGGTTAAAAGCAAAGCATTGTGTGAAGGAAAACTGCCATTCAGCAAGAATTCCGAAGACTTATCGAGCATTTGCAGGTCAACCTTTTTATTCTAAAAGAACATAAATGTACACTATAAATGTTTACTGTGCTTCATTTCAGTGCTTACAAACGTGTCTTAACCATCTCACATTGTGCACGTGTTAGGCAGACAAATTATTGCTCGTCTTATAGCAAATAACTGATTCTGAATTTCTCTTTTTAATTATGACTGTTACGGTGGGCAGCTTTGTTGTGCTCTGCTCTGCCCTCTTTTGTAATTTTTTTTTTTTTTTAGTCAAATCATTGACTTTTCAAAATAGGTTTACAGTATTTGCACTGGTTTCATGTGTTCCTCTACCTGCGACCAGTTGACCCATTGTACAAGGCTTGTTGTTTCCTGTCCATCATTAAGATCACACAGCCTAATTGGCAGGTTGTAAAGTTGTTGTTGAATAGAAATCATATTTAGTCAGTGTTACATAAGTGAACTGAAATAGAGTTTAAAAAAATGTGGATTAAAACAAAAAGTGTACTTTATTTGTAGCACTAAATGCTCTGTATTCCTATTGTGCACGGTTTTTTCACTGAGGAATTGTTTCCTATGAGAATTTAGTTGGAAACTTTATCAAAAGCACTCAAAAAGTCTAACTGAAACATGTGAAAATTTGAAAAAAAAAATGAAAATGCTGTGTTAGCCACAAAATGATTTATTTTTCACAGTGTATTTTTTTTCACCGGTTCTAAACACAAAATAGTTTCTTCAAAACCTACCAGAACACATATGAACTTTAGTGCTCCATAAATTCCGACTGAATTCTTGTGCAAACACGTTACAGTTTAACTCTACCTACACAACTCATTGTTGTAACGTGAAGCTATTTTCTTGATTGTTTTGAATTCTTGTAGTCTAAAATATAAAATAACCGCTCAGTACTGATAGACCTCTGTGTCGCTCACATTTAATTTCATTTGAGCATCAGGGTAGTGAATGATATTGTCTATTACACTTTGCAAAATATATGCTTGGTTCCAACAGATATGATGATCCTTGTTGCTGCCTTTTTGCTTAAAAAGCATTTGTTGATCAAGCGCAAACTGTCAGGATTTCTTGTGTTCATTCCTTGTAATGTCAACATCATGTGACCACAAGATGACCTAGGGGTCTTGTGGATTGTAAAGTCCGTTCAGTTGTACATGCACACTGAATTAAAAAAGAAAAACAATGAAATATAGTTGTGATATATATATTTTTATGAACATCTTTCCTATAAGATTCTAAAATGGGCGGCTGCGTCATTTTGATTTTTGTTTTTTGCTAGTTCTCGCTCACAGTTTTATCTCTTTGATCATTGGTTCACCGCGGAGGCCGAGTAGGAGGTTGTTTGCTGCCAGGCTGGACATGGAGTTGCGGGTACTGTAGGAGGCACTGGCGATGTGTGGCAAAATCACTGTGGGAGGAGCAAACAAGATTCTGTTTATGGAAAAAAAGGCATTCACTCCTGGCACAATTGATAAACTCTCACGGTATATGCAGCACGACAATAGTTGTGGCCCGAGACAACTATGAACATTTCTAAAAACCTTACCACAGTTTTTGAGGGTAAAGAGTGGATGGTCAGTGGGTAGGGGCTCAGGGACAGTCACATCGAGTCCAGCGCCAGCGATTTGATTCGTGGCCAGTGCCTCATACAGGTCCTCTTGATTCACCACGCCACCTCTGAAAAGGGTCAAGCGAGGCCTTCCTTGCTAACCAGCTTGACTGAAGCATTTCTAGTATTAGATGTGTGTTCTTATTTTACCTGCTTGTGTTGATGAAGATGGAGTTTGTTTTCATCTTGGAGAAAAGGTTCTTGTTGCAGATCTTATTTGTTTCAGGTGTTAAAGCACAACACGCTAACAGGAAATCTGATTGCTTTGCCAGCTCATCAAAAGACACTAGAATAAAAGGAGAAGTAATTTGCATTAATTACATTAATCCATATTTTGAAGAGCAACTTAAAAGGCACCGGACTAGTTCTTACCATACTCTGCATTAATTTGACTGGCCAAGTCTGGCCGTGGGCCCATGTCTGTATAGATAAACTTTTTCACTTTAAAGGGAGCCAAGCGTTCAGCAATAGCCACACCTTGATCAGGAAACACACATTAGGTCAGATGAGTAAAAATACTTGTGATAGGTTGATGTGTTTCTTGTCGCGGGTTCTCACCAATCCTCCCCAGGCCGAAAATACCCACGGTGCTGTTGGCCAGCTCATGTCCGCACAGCCACAGAGTTCTCCAAGTCCCCCAACCTCCACTGTAGCCAGAAGTGTTATCTTACAATGCGTGTATTTGACAAAATGTGTGTGTGTGCAAATTACGTCTTGGCTTCATGTGTGGCCTCGATGAGCCTCCTGGAAGTCGCTAACAGCAGAGCTACGGTCAGTTCGGCGACGGCATCTGTCAGAACGTCAGGTGTGTAACCCACACGGATTCCTCTGCATGGATACGCAATTTTATTAATAGATCACTATATGATCATCAGGAGACCAAGTATGTGTGTGTATTAAATAACCTTCTCTTCAGCTCCTCCAGAGAGAGATGGTCAAAGCCCACAGACATGGTGCTGAGGACCTTCAAGTTGGGACCTGCATGAGCACAACCCACACATTCATGAATGTATGAGTCTCTGAGATCATTTACGTTAAGCGTGGGCAGTCTTCAAACCTGCAGCATCCAACAGTTCGGCATCAATCTTCTCGGTCAGTACACAGAGGAGGGCATCAACACCTTTGACCTTCTGAAGAAGCTCTTTCCTTGGTACTGGGACATCATCGGAGTCCCACAGCTCAAACTGCACTCTGGCGGGAAAATACAGATCTTGATTTATTCCATTGCAATCAATGTACAATGCAAAAAATGTAAAAAAGTAAAAATCCAGCCAATCAAGTCAAAATAATATATATATTTTTTTGTGTATGTCAGTCACTGTATGTGGAGATACCCTTTAGTCCACGTCTTATCTGACCTACTGGGTGACAAACAGTGCCCCCACCTCCTCCCACCTTCACTATTTACTCCACTTTGCACTTTGTGTTTGATTCTTAAAGGTTAGGTACTATGTGGTATAAAAAGTCAACCATCTGGAATATTCCATATAAATACAATTGCAAAAATTTTACAGGATGCTGGGTCACTCACTGTCCAGATTCGTGGAGGATCCTCAGGCCCTCTGGTGGGATCTGGCGGGTGACATACACCCGAGGAAGAGTTGACGTGTCCCTATGTATGAAGCCTGCTGGAGCCCGAGGAAGAATCAACGGCTTCACAGTAGCTCGCTGGAGCTGACGAAGTGCAACGCGACTGCACCACATTGCCTACAGAGAGTAAACCAGGTAAGGTGACAGTCAGAGGGATGGTTGTTGTCTGAGGTTCTGTACCTGCTGTGTGCAGACCTCTGGCTGAGTGGGAGGTGCCTGCAGGTCACAAGCCAATATGATTTGAGGGAGGATGTCTCGAAAGTCTGAAGGTGAAGGGGATTGTGTTATGTTTTCATTATTAAGCAATGTTCTAGACTAATTGTACTTGACACGCACACATACTATTACACCATTAGACTCTATTGAGAACAACATTTAACTCGCTTCTCCCTTATATCAACATTTTGAATGAGGCTGAGGACGATGTAAATGTTTCACTGGATTGTTGAACTTTGCTTCTTCAAACAAGAAAGATCCCAAATTCCAGAAGTCTGGACATTCGTTAGTACTGACAGTTTAGGATTAACAATCATTACCATGTAAAATTTGAAAAAAATACACACAATTTAAAAAAAATCAAGAAATCCAATTAATAGATTAATTTAAAGTAACGTGTTTGTTTTGAAATCAGCGTATATGTTCAGAAGTTATATTTTGTTTTGGCAAAACAAGACAAATTCCATTGTTGTATAATTCAGGATCTATTAATTAAATGTTAGTAGGTGTTTGATCAAAACGTACCAAAAAACGGCGTGAAATTTGTCACACAAATAGTACACTTAAACGAGCTCGTTCGGCGATTCCGATCACGTGATCTTGGTAACCCGGAAACATTCCAAATATCTAACCAATCACAATCAGTCACTCGCCACCGCTCCTTAACGCACACTGTCAAGTCTCTACGTATGAAAGATTTATTTATTTTACCTTCTAATTTAACTTATTCTCCTCGGTGTTATTGTGTATTTATCTGCTGCTTCTTTCCACAGTGATACGCTCTATGAATTGTGTGTCTGCACGTTTAACTAATTTACGCATGCCCCATGACGTTGCTCGTCACCGGTACCAGTCATTGGCACCATGATAGCTAGCTGCACCTACTCACATAGAGCTTTTCTAACATATTCTTTAATACACATTTTGTATTTTGTTTCAGGTAAAGGGAAGCTGTTTTCATAGTCTGCTCACTAAGTCAATGTTTTGTAAATACCACTTTAACGATAACAGCAGTTAGCTGGCATGTAGTTAGCCATTCAGCTACAACCACGGTGCGCTGTGTTTATTTTTATTTTTTAGAAGCAGCAAATTTTGTGACTGCTCATCTGCTAACTCTTCTGTGTTGTAATAGGTCACATCGTTATCTTTCAAGCAGTTTATTTCCTACCCTTTCCCCCCTCCCAGGATGGCCGAAGACTCGATGGAAATAGATGACTCTCTTTACAGGCAAGGAAACGCCAGTTATTCACTGTTGATAGGGATCATCATTAACTCAAAGTTACGGTGAAGGAGTAGGACATTACATAGTTGCCAAGAATAATGTGTTAGGTAACTACTGACATGTGAAAAAAAAAAACATAACTATACAACTATTTTTTCCCCTTTGTACAGTCGCCAGCGCTATGTGTTGGGAGACAGTGCCATGCACCGAATGGCCCAGTCTGCTGTGTTTCTCAGTGGATTGGGAGGGCTGGGAATAGAGATAGGTAGGTTATCGCACCATAGTAACATAAACTCATTGACTACATTAGCTGCACCAGCTGAGATTGTATTAGTTAATGCCAATACAATGGCTATATGAAAGATTCTGCCCTACAATTATTATGCACATTATTGTCACTCTTATTGTTTACAGTGGCCGAGAGCAATACTACATCCTTCTAGTTATGCCAAATATTTTTTTTTTTTTGCTACTGTGAGAGAAAATAGTCCAAATGCATCGCTGTATAATCACGTGGTGTAGTTCTACTGCCCTCATAAAATGATTAAGAGTTATTTTATTTTAGCATGAAATTGTGCTTGTGTACATAATGAAGAGTCCATTGTGTCTACTTCTTACGTGACCCAGTAAATGGAGATCTGACTATTGGCGTCTTTGTTTTGACAGCAAAGAACATTGTCCTGGCTGGTGTGAAGGTAGGCACTGGTAATATTATGAATATGGCAGCATGGTGGGAGTAGTGGTTAAGTCAGTCAAGAGTTTCAAATCTTTGCTTAAGTCCTCCTATGTGGACTTTGCATCTTCTGTTTGTGCTTGTACTTCCTTGCATATCCTAAAACATCCTTGTTAGTTTAAGAACAATAGATGTGAATGTGAGTGTGAATAGGTGGTTGTATCTACAGTATCTTTTGAAAGTGTTTCTTAATTGCTGTAAGAGATAAGAATGTTGTGTACTGTATATACAGTCAGTCACCCTCCATGACACAAAGCAGTGTGAGACCTGGGATCAGGGCTGCAACTTCTTTATTCATAAAGAGGATGTGTTGAGCCAGCGGAAAAGGTAATGAGCACCAGAGACAAGCCGTCTACATTTTCTCGCCCATCACAGTGTTGAACATCCTTTTCGATCTTTCCTTAAGGGCAGAGGCAGTTTGCCCGCGAGTTGCGGAGTTGAACCCTTATGTCCATGTTGACACATCTGTCTCCGCTCTGGATGACAACACTGATCTCAACTTCCTCCAAAAGTATCAGGTATGTTAGATAAGATATGCAGGTCTACATCATGGAATGATGACTGGTTTGTTGAATTTCCTTTTTCCTAGTGCGTGATTCTGACTGAAGCCAGACTAAGTCTTCAGAAGAGAGTGAATGAGTTTTGCCACGCACAACGTCCCCCCATCAGAGTAAGCCTTTGAAATACAATCCAACAACAACTGTTCTACCAATGCAAATCACACAATTGTATGAAACGTTAACGCGAGCTACACTGTCTCGGCAGTTCGTTGGCTGTGACACATATGGCATCTGTGTGCGGGTGTTCTGTGATTTCGGAGAGGAGTTTGAAGTGCTCGATCCCACCGGAGAAGAACCCAAGGAGATTTTCATCCAAAGCATCACTCATGTGAGCAGTTAAAATTTGACACTAATTATTTAGAGTGACTTTGGAGGACCAGGCTGGATTTTGATCATTGTTGCTCAGCAGTACTCTACTGATGCTCCAAACTGTTGGGAGAATTTCTTTTATATATTTATTGTTTTGTGCTCAGGACAATCCTGGTGTGGTCACCTGCCTGGACAACCAGCCTCATGGCCTTCAGACTGGCCAAATCGTCATCTTCAGAGAAGTCAATGGCATGATGGAACTCAATGGCACCACAAGACAGGTTTCAGGTATTTGTTTTTATCTCTGATGTTGATGGTGATGTTGAAGATAAATGAGAAACGTATGTTCTTTTGTTTCTATTAGTCCTTTCCCCTCATAGTTTTGCAATCGGAGACACATCCCAACTACAAGAGTATGCACACGGCGGGTTTTTTGTCCTTGTGAAAACCCCAAAGATATACACATTTGTGAGTCAAATGCATTTAATAATAAATAAATAAATAAATAAATAAATAAATGAGAAAAATCTATTTTTGTTGGTTCTGAACTTATCCAAAACATTTTAGGAAACACTCGAGCGACAGCTGTGGGATCCTCAGGTCTTGACTCCAGACTTCAGTAAACCAGAGGTGACAGATTTCAAAATAAACCAGCTAATAGGGGAAAAGCGAATCGAAAATATGTAGCGGGTAGCGGTGCCTCATTCTTAATTTCCTTGCCACCTTCCCATCAGGCACCCCTTCAGATCCATGCTGCCATGTTGGCTCTGGACACATTTCAGGAACAGCACAACAGACTTCCTAACACTGGGTAATCGAAACTTGCCTTTGTATGGAACACCTTTGTGTGTGTGCTTTTTCGTCTTGATTCATGAAAGATTGTACTTTCTGTCGCAAGCTGTTTACAGGATGCTGACGCTCTACTCGTGTTAACTGAGGAAGTGAATGCAACACTCAGGAACAAAGTAAGTCCCGCCCCTCCCTCCACCAAACATGTTTGCGTTGCAGAAGTATCAAATGTGCTATTCCCGCCTCTCTTATGTTTAGGCTCCTGTGAATGCGGAGTTGGTGCAATGGCTGGCGAGGACGGCGAGGGGGACTCTTCCTCCTTTAGCGGCCGCTGTGGGAGGCCTTGCCAGTCAGGAGGTTCTTAAAGCCATCACAGGGAAGTTTGCACCCCTGCAGCAATGGGTAGGGCATACTGTCCGTATCTCAGTAGCACTTGGCACAGTGACGCTGGTTTATTTGGGTTCATTTGTCTATGCTGTAGTTTTATCTGGATGCCATTGAGCTAGTAAAGCCACTTCAGTCTCTGCCTGCTGAAGAGTTTCTTCCTCGGGGAGACCGTTATGATGCACTGCGAGCTTGTATTGGCAAATCGTTGTGCGGGGAGCTGCACAAGCTCAGGGTCTTCATGGTATGTTTTGTCCAGCTCTTAAAAAAAAACTTGGATCAATCACTCAGATTATTTTGGGATGCATGCTCATTTTTCTCCCTCGCAGGTGGGCTGCGGTGCCATAGGCTGTGAAATGCTGAAAAACTTTGCACTGCTCGGAGTGGGACTGGCTCAGAGCTCGGGACAGGTGGACGCTTTACTTTCCCTACTTGACTTTAACCACATAGCTGACGTGCATTGATTTTTTTTCTCACCATCTGAAAATGTGTTATTCCACATTTGTTCTTAGGTGTGTATCACAGATCCAGACCTCATCGAAAAGTCCAACCTGAATAGACAATTTCTTTTCAGACCACAACATATACAGGTGAGATGATTATTATGATTAGTTTCCACATTTTCTATTCAAAGTCCTATTTATTATTTATTATATTTATATATTATTTCAAAATCATTTGTATTTATAAACATGCATATGTATTATATGGAGTTCTAAATTGAGTTATGAGCTTGATTATGGAATAAAATGAACTTGTGTCTCACGGAACCATTGTATTGTAAATATACTTGGCTGAAATGAACACACCGTGTTAAAATGTCCACAAATTGTAGTCAATATTGGTGTCCTAGCCACTTACCCCAAACTCCGTACAATATGTATATACTTTTCTTCTTCATTTCAGAAACCAAAGAGTACGACAGCAGCAGAAGCCACACTTAGGATCAACCCTGACCTGCAGTTGGATGCTCACCTCGATAAGGTGTGTCCTGCTACAGAGAGCACCTATAGTGACTCCTTCTACTCACGCCTGAACCTGGTGGTCACTGCACTGGACAATGTGGAGGCTCGAAGATATGTAGACAGGTAGGTCAAAACTAGCCTGCATCACCAAGCACTAATTACATTGTGCTCAGTGATAAATAATTCATTATAATAATAACTTGGATTGTTATTGCACCTTTGAATGGGCAATACATTCAATACTCAATACATAGTTTATTTGGCTGTTTTTCAGCCGCTGTGTATCCAATCAGAGAGCACTCCTGGACTCTGGGACAATGGGAACTAAAGGACACACCGAGATCATTGTGCCAAATTTGACCGAGTCCTACAATAGCCATGTGTGTATACGTACAAACACACTTCCTGTAAATTTCAACTTTTCTTAAAGATACAGAGTGAATGATTTTTTCCTAACTTTGTTTACCAGCGGGACCCCCCGGAGGAGGAAATTCCCTTCTGCACCCTCAAATCATTCCCTTCAGTCATAGAGCACACCATCCAGTGGGCCAGGGACAAGGTGGACCCCCGTAAAGCCCATCAGAATTCATTTCTGCATTATACCAAATATTCTAGTTGTTAACTAATACTATTGTCCTCATTTCTTCTTTCCCATCTAGTTTGAGAATGCATTTGTCCAGAAGCCCTCCATGTACAACTCTTTCTGGCAGACGCACAAATCAGCTGAACATGTGCTACAGGTGCAAAACCCGACTTTTGTTACTACTCCACACAGTGACGCGTTTCTGTCCCGATTGGTTTTTAGAATGATCCCTTTACATTTGTGTACAGAGGATGCAGGCGGGTGAAAGTTTGGATGGCTCGTTTGAAGTTATTAAACTGCTCAACAGGCGTCCCCATTGTTGGGAACAGTGCATAACCTTGGCTCGGCTTAAATTTGAAAAGTATTTCAAGAGAAAGGTAAGATCATTATCTTTTTAAAGTGACATTTTTGACACTAATCTTGTATTAGATATTGTTAGTGCATAATAAATGAAAAAAGGAATTTTGAATGAAATGATCTCTTCACTTAGGCCCTGCAACTTCTGCACGCGTTCCCACTGGATACAAGGTTAAAAGACGGAAGTAAGTTTTCAACCAAATCCCATAGAAGCCTATTATGTACTTGGCAGCAAAGCACACCTCTATCTCTGTTTGTCAGGTTTATTTTGGCAGTCTCCCAAAAGACCGCCATCTCCCATTGATTTTGACTTAAAAGAACCCCTGTGAGTAAACCGCTTTGACATTACTGGTCTTATGTACCGCACAGCTCATCATACCTCACTGTTTCTTTCTTTCCCTACAGGCACTTTACCTTTATTGTCAGCACGGCCCGACTCTTTGCTGGAATTTATAACATTCCTTACTCCCAGGAGGTCAGTTGCTGACTTATTTACGTGCACGAACGTACGTGGCACATGCAACACGTACACAGACTGCGTCATTGTCGTTTTTCACTTTTCTTTCAGGAGCTCTGTGAAGAGATTGTGGCTGAAATCCTGTCTCATGTGAAGATCCCCGAATACCAGCCCTCTGTCAAAGTATGATTTAATGTCACTTCGAAAGATTTAACTGTAACGGGTGATGAGCTCTGTTTATCTTTGCTCATCGCCGTTTTCACAGTGCATCGAAACAGATGAGGCGGCAAAGAAGCCGGATCAGTTGAAGATGCCTCTCAGCAGTGAAGAGGAGAGAGCAGCTATCGGGCAGCTACAATTTGCCATTTCTGGCGACTTTGTTAAAGAAGGTACTTTAAGCTAAATGGCTTGTTTTTTTTTAAGGCAGTACAAGTGTACGTTCTCATGTGATGTGTAGAGAGGTTGCGGATGTCGCCGCTGGATTTTGAGAAGGACGACGACAGCAACGGCCACTTGGACTTTGTCACATCGGCGTCCGCCCTCAGAGCCATCATGTACTCTATTGAGCCTGCCGACAGATTCAAGACCAAACGCATTGCCGGCAAGATCATACCTGCCATCGCCACGGCAACAGCAGCTGTGGCTGGACTGGTGAGAAGATAGCTCGATATATCTAAAAATAAAAAAATCTATTTCTGATCATGCGTTTGTAGCGACAATCGTCACTCCGAGCATGTCCCATTACATCATGCAGTAGTTTGACACGCTCGATTGTTATGCCTTAGGTTTCCCTGGAGCTGATCAAGATAGTTGGAGGCTTTGGCTTTGAATCTTTGAAGAACTGCTTTTTCAATTTAGCCCTCCCTGTTGCAGTCTTCACTGAGCCAGCGCCTGTCAAACAGGCATTCATCAGGTAACACTATCTAGCCGGATCTTTTTGTCTTACCAACCACAATTTGAGGTATGTTGAGCTTCGAGGCCCCAGAGATATTTACTCAACGACAGCACAGTGCAGTTATGGTTCGCCTTCACACATTCCGCCTCAATAATATGCTGTGTGCACCCTGCCTCTGACCTTCATGATTAAAGTATTGTGGCATCCTCATGTGTCTTTCAGGGAGAACATCTCCTTTTCCATCTGGGACATCTGGACTATCTGCGGCCACGAGGACTTCACCTTGTCTGACTTCATAAATGCAGTCAGGGTGAGAAACACGCTTGCAATTTTCTGTCATTTCTGCAATGTTTACGATCGCCATTTCAGGAGAAGTATGGAATCGAACCCACGATGGTCGTCTATGGTGTGAAGATGCTCTATGTACCTGTGATACCAGGACACACAAAGAGACTGAAACTGACGTGAGTGTTTCATTGAGAACATGTTATTTCATTGCCCTGATAGGCAATCAGACATTAATGAGCCAGTCTCCATTTTGGGTTAAAAAATAGCACTAAGGAAAGCAAATTTTAATCAGAGTTGGCTTATTTGCATCCCTCATTCTATTGTTTGATGCTCATTCAAAAATTGCTCTATTTTTTTCTCCTAGCACATAGAGATTTTTAGATATCTTTGCTTAGTATTTTTAAGTTTAACTAGTTTAAGTTCAAGCTTGAAAATGAGATCACAGTGCCTAAGGGCTTTGGTCACTTGAGGTTAGCAAGCCCGAGATTTTTTATTTTTATTTTTTTTTTGCATGCAGGATGCAGAAGCTGATCAAGCCATCGGCAGGCCGACAGTACGTAGACCTCACGGTATCTTTTGCTCCGGAGAGAGCCGAAGAAGAAGACCTCGCCGGTCCTCCTGTTAGGTACTTCTTCAGCCGCGACGAGCCCATGCCTTGACGACATCCCGCTTCCTGTATCCTTCATGTACATTGTCGGAATAACTGGGAAGTGGTCGCTGTACACAGCGCTCTCCCTCAGTTATGGTTCCTGGTTTTCATGCATCTGATCCAACCAGAACATGAAGGTCCCCGGGTAGCACTTAACTGTATTTGTGTACATACAGTATGTTCTCGTTTCTGTTTTTTTTTTTTTTTTTACTCTGACGATAAGTTGGACAGATATGCTGATGCCTTAAGACTCCTTTTTTGTTTGTGGTACGAAAGCCTGATTTTGAAAAAGTGTTCAGACTCCCACCACACAGCAGCAGTTTTCTCATTTGTGAGTCATTTTGGCCACATTTAAGGACAGTCGCGTTTGGTTTAGAGGTGTAACATACTAGTTATTTGTCATTTTCAACCATTTTAGCCACAGTTGTAACAAAAAAAGGTTTTACTCGTGTTTCTGAGCATTGTTCCATCATTGTCGTCGCTGCTTTCACTTCTACACTTGCTAATTAGTTGCAAAAGGACTTCAGTTAACACCTTTATACTGCTTCACTTCTGGAATCAAGAGCAACATTTTTCTAGATTTTATTTCTAGATTTCTGTTCTACCTGGTATGTCAATGTTGCATTTATTTACTTCTTGGTGACACGGTGTCTTGTTGTGTGGATGAATTGTGAAGTTAAAGTCCTTTACGTGTTGCACATATCTGTTGAAAGCTTTTCTACAAGTGTTTTGACGAGTGATTGTTGAAAAGTAATTTGGCGTTGAGTTCCACCTCTACACACAAACACGTTCTGTTTCACATCATTATTTGCAGTCAATATTCCGAATTACAAATCAAAACTGTCAGTGAGAAATGATGATAATGATGACACTCAATTCAGTGGTTCAATAAAGATGTGATCATGATTATTTTATTTCATTGCTTAGTGTCATGGATACAGATGTTAAAATAATTCAGTTAAAAAAAATCTCAAGTCGACAGCATTCAAATTGATATGTTCACCCAGTTAATTCTCATTTCATTCTTTACGCTGTGATTAAAAACATAAATATGACAGACAATAGCCACACAGAAAAGCATATTAAATATCCAAGTCCTGCAAATTCCCCCAGCTTGGTCCTGCCTTTACTTTGGCTTTTAGCTTCACATAAAGTTTTACTGCTGACTCCATCTCTCTCTTCACTATCTGAGCAACCTGGAAAACAATTGGAAAAACAATTACTTTACCATATCGTTAGGTATGACACGATAAAAACATTTCAATTTAAATATCACACTAATATCTTTGTAAAAGACAGAAATGTACAAGATCTCCTTTGAAAGTCGAGCTGTACCTTAGGTTGGTTAAGACGGGTGTAAATTTAGTTATCTCCAACACGGTCCTACCTGTATGAGATTCTCCTCTGCAGTTTCATAGAACAGTTCATCATGGAGCTGCAGGACAAAGTACGCTCCTCTCAAGTGTGCGCCTCTCCGAGAATGACTGTCTGTTCCTACAGGAGACAGTTTTGTGTCTCCTTGACAATAAGGTCTTGACTGCGAGCACGTTTGGTTGTGTGTTACCTGCGTGTGTATGCTGGTGAGAGAGTGGAGCTTTCGAGTATGTTTTTCTCAGCCGCTTGTGGATGTTGATGGTGGCGCGTTTAACGATGTCTGCTGCTGAGCCCTGGACAGTTGTGTTCACTGCTTGACGCTCCGCCTAGATATGAGGTATAAGTTATCAAGGGCTATGCATAATTAAACATCACCGTTAATATCTTGATGCTCGTTATGCAAGAAACTGAAAAAAAAGAGCTAATCTGAGTTTGTAATCCAGTTGTTAGCACAGCTCGATGAAAATTCTAGTTTTAGAAACGTTTCTGCTAAAAGTCTTTTAACGTGTGAAACAAGATTTTCCACAATACAGGGTTGGAACATATTTTTTTAAACTCGACTCGAATGCATACGTGTGCTTTGACATGAGGATTTGTGCTGGTGATTCCAGGAAGGTATCTGCGACGTCCCATTAGAGTCTGAACATAGCCATCCTTGATGCACTTCTTCACTGTTTCTTTGAGGAAACTATTGATCCCTACACGCAGAGAACAATTTAATTACATCCAATGCAAGATGTTTTTTTTTTCCGAGAAATGAAGTGGAATTAACGATGATCTCTGCTCTAGTGTAAGAATATAAAATGGTACCTACCTTTGTATCTGGCCTTGAAACTCTCGATATAGCAGGCGGCATCGTTCTCCTCCACCTCCATCTGCTCTCCTAAAGACTTGGCCCCCATCCCGTAAATGATGCCGTAGCAAATCTGGGTTATGAAAAAAAACAGACATGAAGGTTGAGTGATTTGGACACGTTGTCACATGTAAGCGCTGAAGCACCTGTTTGGCTTGCTGTCTGAGGTTGTCGTTGACAGCGTCCGGGTCGACGCTTTTCCATTCGGCGGCGATACAGCGAAACACGTCGGCCCCCCCATTCAACACCTAGCATAGACACACCCACAATAATTTATTTCTGCTTCTCTCAAGAGTTGACAATGTGCCTCGGTCCAGACCTGCAGCAGACGTTGATCTTTGGACAGGTGAGCCAGCACCCTCAACTCCAGCTGGGAGTAATCGACGGCCAATATCATCCCACCTGCAGCAAAACAAAGGTGATCACAACAAATGTGAGTCAAGAAAAAAATCGTAGGTCAAAAGGCACCACGTAGATAGAATAGCATCACGGACCTGAGAAAGGCACAAAAGCGTGTCTCATGCTGACGGAGAAAGACGGGCCTCGATTGGCAGCATCACTGGGAACTGACGGAGCCAGAGAACGTCTCTTCCTTCTGCAGCATAACATTTTCTTATAACCTTTGCACTTTAAAAACTGCATTCTACGACACCGCCATTTCAATTTAATTGTTGGGTCTTATTTTGAAATGTGACATACCCATATTTGCTCTTGGAGAGTCCATCTTGTGAAGGCGGGCTCTCTCCCACCACAGTGGGCATGTCAATGTCAAAGTCTTTGGGCACGTTCTGTATATTAGGCTCTTTAAAGCTCACTCGACCTAAATCAATAGAAAAAAAGAATATAGATTTTCTATGATGATCCAGATGCAGTGACAGGCGTGACGTGTGGACCTGTAGCCGTGTGCGTCTGAGCTACGGGGTAGATTCTATCCATGGCCAGTGTAGTGTGATACTGCTTCTCCCTCTGCAGCGGGAACACCACTTTCGTCAAAGCGTTGGTGATCCTCCTCCACTCCAGAATCACGCCTGGGAGCGGATGTAGAGGACGAAGCTTCTCCAGAACATCCTGAAAAGAGCAGTTGAGTTTAGAGGGACTCTTGTAAAGCTTTTTTTGGGGTACGGGTTCACCTTAGTTGTGCTGAACTGCTTCCCGAGTCGAACTCTGCCTCCACCTCTGCGGGTGTATCCCAGGGTTTTCTTGGTCTTCGACGGGGTCACGTCACCGTTTGGAGGCAGATGCAGCTCGAAGAACAGAATCTACAAAAGGACATGCACGATTTCAATTTCAATGGCACCTTCCAGATGTGGGATCAAACACCATCTGACCTGCGCTATGTCGTCGATACAAGTAAGGGAGAAGGTATGGCCCGCCAGATCGTACGCTTGTGATTCTAGCGCTGCTAGTTTAGCTTGCATCACATGCTTTTGTCTCTCACACTCCTCGACACTGAAGCCCACTCCGTTGAGTTCCAGCAAAGCCAGACACACCTGCGAAGGCATCTCCACGCTCCGAAAGGATTCTGGACAGGAAAGAACATGTGAGTTTTTCATAGATTATTACATCTTAACCAGTCTTACCAAGCATGCCGTCTTTGTGGAGAATAGTTCTGAGATGGTCCATAACAGTGTGTATGAGCACACTGGAGGTGGCCGCCCTTACGCGGGGACAGTAGGCATGAGCATTCCCGAGTCCGTCCAAAAGAGGGATCTCTTCCGGACAGTAGACAGTGATCATATTGGCCAGAGTCCTCTCGTCAGTGCTCGGGTCTATCAACCAGCATGCCACCTGGAGAAAAACATCAGAATAGAAAGAACGCAAATGTTTTTTGTTTACTCCCGTTGAGGATGCCACTCCCCACCCAAATATCTGTAGTCTTACCTTAGGGTCTTCACAGTTTCCCTCCAAGGTGATGCCGCAGCTCAACACCAGCTTCTTGTATACCTGTATGATGTCATACGCAACAACGGCGCCAGCTGAAGGTCGGCTGAGAAGAGCCTTCACATGCTCCAGCCTCTCACCCACTGGCAAACTGTCATCCAGATCCGGTGGGGCGAGACTTAAACTCAAACCTGAGAAGGAATGAAAACTGGATGACCTCAATCCCGTGTGAGTGTGTGTGCGTGTGTGTACCTTTGTTCTGGTTTCGCTGAAAGGATATATAGAATGCATCTCTCGCTCCCCAGCAGACAGACAGTCCAATTAGCAGCAGTCCATCATTGCCTCTTACAGGAAAACCATCAGAATCATGGAGCTTCTCTTGTTCTGTTTACACAACGGGCAAACTGTGCTCTGACTGGACTTATGGAACACACATTTCCCAGCAAATGCAAAAAAACAAAAAACCTGCATTGATTACCTCGCTTACGTTTCCCTCTTACATCCTCTTTGGGCTCCTGCTGGTGTGCAACTTTTTCACAGGCCAAAGCCAGAGAAAAGCATTCTTTAGTTTTCCACTCCTTGATAAACGTCTCAAAAAGGCGCTTGTCACTTGAAACGTCGATGATGGAGAACACGTTACAGTTGCTGGGGGAGAGCGCGTCATCCTGGGAGAGCTGCAGAGAGAAGCCCTCGTAGGAGTCGGACGAGGCTTCGTCAGGAGAGAGATGTGGGTTCGGGTCTGCGGGAGACTGGGGTCGGGATCCGGATGCTCCCTTAGTGAGTTGCTGTGATTCCCGTGTAATACTTTTGGATTTAGAAAAAGCTTCTGGTAAATCACTCTTTTGACATTTTGCAGGTTTCCCAGGCAGGATTCCCAAGGGTGTCGATTGCTTGAGTGGTGGGACGGAGAGAGGTGAGTGGATAGATGTAGTGGTTAGCTTTATTCTGGGCGTCACGGGTGGTGTCTCCTGAGTGGGGGGTATCAAGTCACCAGCAGAACCTGGTCTCTCTGGTGTTTCTCTTGGTGCTTCAGGCTGAACAGAATCTGATTGGCGGTTTGTATCGAAAGGCTTTGGGCATTTTCTCCTCCCTTGAAGAGACTTTCTAGGAGTCTCTACATTGCTTGAAGGAGGAATTTGCTTATTATTGTCTATGTGGGCCAAAGTACAATTTTGCACAGGTTGATCAGAAAAACTGGGCCAGCAATCAAAGATCTCCTGCAGACCAGGACTGCAATAAAAGTTGCTCTGTGGTGATTGTTTTGAAATGACATCGTCTGATGGTACAGAGATGAGTTCACCTGCCTGTTCCTTCTTGTCGCATTCCTCACTCAGCCTTGTTTGCGGCTCAGCTTGCGCAGATGATAGGTGCTCCTCAGGATGAACGTCACTTTCCAGTTGAACGGCCTGCTGCCTCTCCAGAAAATGCTCACCCACTAGTAAAGAGTTGCCCCACTCCGAGAGATTGAAAAAAGACTCACCCCACTGGATCGCTTCATGCTTCTCAGCCTCCTGGGTGACGAGGAGCTCGCTGTGACGTTTCCCCTTGGAGGACAATCGAGGGTGGATGCCTCTCACTTCCTGGCTGACCTGCTCCCTGTCAGCTGATCCAGCCTGGTCCGTTTGGTGCGGAGAGTTCTCATACAGGCTGTCGAACAAGAAGCTGCTGCTTCTGTTTGGTTCCTCCACAGCAGCAGTAGTACCGGAATTACCGTCAGGCACATTATTGTCAGCAGAATTCTGCGGAAACATCACAACCCCTCTTAGCTACCATTTATTTCAAAGGAGCCGTTGTCTGTTAGTTCAGAGTCTGTTAAATCGTGGTTCCAGTTTATTTATTTGTTTTTAGTATCACTTGGTGGAAACAAATCAATGATGATAGCGTCACTCACCTGATGACTGGTGTCAAGGATGAGCTCCATCTGGCTGTCGGTCAGAGAACTACTGAAAAGGGGGCATTTGCCGTTCAGGCCTTGAAGTCCCGCACTTCCTCCGTCTTTGTTACGCTGCTCCACAATAGCTGCCATTGTCTCAGTTTGAATACGACCTCTGTCATTGAAATCCCGCCCGTGTCCATCATTTCCAGCAGCATGTTCTAATTCTGGCTGCACAATTATCCGTTCAGTCTGAGTGTCCAATTCAAAACTGTCACCAAACGTCTCTTCATTTCGATCCTCACGGGCATAAAGCTCTGGAGATGAACACATGGCCGCCTCCGCAGCCTCCACTCTCCCTCGCTCGGTCTCAGGTGAGAATAATGGGGCTGAAGAAGGACGAGAAGAGTCTGATGTGTCCAGAGGAGGTTTGCTAAGAGCTTCTAGAGCGGGGTCAGGTGCAAAGTCAGTAGCATGTGAAGTCAGCCCGATCGAGTCTTGTTGCTTTGTGTCAGTTTGTATGGATTGAAGGACTTTGTTTAAGATCCTCGAATGCTTCAGTTTCCCTGGCTTCATCGGTGATACGCCAAGCCTAGAAGCATGATCATTGTCTGATGTCTTTGTGCGAACGCTTGGATCTTCTTCGAACCCAGAACTTGGTGCTCTCAAGCGAGGAAAAGGCATTACAGGGAGATCTGGGTCAGGAAGTTTTGAAAGTTGAAGGATCGGGCTGGACATAATCTCAGCCAGTTCCTGTGTTATACTTCTAACTGGCTGATGTTTTTGCTTTCTGACTGAAACTTGAATTGTGACTCCTTCCTGCACTGATTTCACCTCCTGGTTTCTCAACTCTCTTTTTTCCAGATTATCTTCAGTTCCTGATTCACCATTTTTGGATTCCTTTCTCTGTATATTTTTTTCTTCTTTCACACTGCATGCAAGAACTTCATGGCCTGATGTTTCCATCATCGTCTGATCTTTCTTGCTTTGCTTCTCTAGATGTGTCTCGATAACACTCATGTCAGATTTGCATTTCCCGTGATCTCTTTCAGGTTCAGCATCCACCATCTTATTTGGCTGAACATCACCTTTCTCTTGTTGGTTTCGAACACCATCAGTCTGATCTTGGACAGCGGGTGAAGCATGGGGAAGCGTTGCTGGGTCCCACTGAATGCCCAGTAGTTTCAAGTCTCCCTGAAGAAGGCGCTTTGCCTCCGACACAATGACAACGGCCGCTTCCTGCTCAGTCAGAGCCCGCCCGCCAGTCGCCCACACGCAACGAAGGTTCCTTCGCTCCACAGCCTCCACTTCGCTCTCATCCACTGCACGCTTGGAGCTGAGAAAAGACAGTAAGGCTCAACAGACCTGTTTTTCTTTTTGTGAACCGTGCTTCGTACCCATTTTTCCACAAGTAAACCATCCTACCTCTTAAACGGGACAGCGTTCCTCAGTGCTTTCTCCACATCCGCTACCGAAGCCATGGCTAGCTCAGCAACAGTGGTCAAGCCTTGTGCATAGAACGCTCGTGCCCTTGTCGCAGTCAGAAGGGAAACCCTTACCAAGTCCACGAGCTCACGCTGGACGCCGAAGCTCAGTCTGGTCTGGTACTGTGACAGCAGCAGCTCCATGTTGCCCCATCCCAGACGCCTGCAGAACATTGTCACCATACCTGAGGGATGAATAAAGCAGCCGTTAAAAATAATGTTATGCCTTTTGGGAGATTTAAACATCTTGACGGAACAGAATTTGACAAAACAATTTATATCCAGTATTTTCATATTTTCTCATCCATTCATGAGTACCTGCATATGTGGCAGCAGACTGTTGAAGAGACTGCAACTGCCCGCGATTGCAGCTATATTTTGAGGCCACTGCTCCCAAAGGTACCTCGTTCACTAGATCCTGCAGGACGAGTGTGGTGAAGAACCTGAAAAGGATACCAAAAAACTGAAGTTTTTTTTTTTTTATTCATGGAAACGGCTTTTAAATGAGTGTCAGTGGATATAAATTTGGTTTTGACAATCAGTAAGCATCCACAATTTGGAGACTATCTTAACTTTGCAATTTTCTCCTAAAGAAGAATGTATTAGCTTTAAGCTAACTTTGCGCTTCTGCATTCCATCAATCAGTGCATCTTGTAATCATAGCTTGCGTCTTTAAATGTAATACCTTTTATGAATTGCCATTTGTCTGCGCTGCTTTTCAGTCTTGGCGACAAGTTTCCCCCCGACAGAGCGAGCCAGGAACCCTTCCTGGATGCCCACCAACTCGGCCACCCGCTTCATCGATGAGGAAAGCTGCTCCCACAGACAGAAGAACTGATACCAATCTATTGTAGTCCACTCCGCATACAATGGAGTGATCTGGTGGGGTAAGTTTGCAATTAAAAACATTGATACATTTACGTTTGAAATATGTAATACGCTTGAGAAGATGTTAAGGGATTCTCAGTTGTGCATTTATTGGTATAAAGTGGGTTGGGAAAACGTATTATAATCAATACCAGATAGAGAAGGTGCAGGTCATTTTCCAGCACAAAGCCCTTCATAGCCCGCTGTAGATCTGCAAATATTCCTAGTGCCTCAGAAGGAGAGAGGGAGGACGACATAGTGGCAGCGCCGAGTTGTGTGGGACAGTATTGCTCCTCTGGAAATGCATCAGTGGATAAAAAGGATTTATTTACAATACAGCTAAGGAAGCCAAAAAGACAAATTTTTTGTTCTTTTGACTATGCTATAATGACTTCTCAATCTCCTATTACTGAACCAAAACATCTGGTTAAGAAAAACACTTTTGAACACAACTGACCTTCACCTTCCTTTTGGACATTGATAAATTCATTCTCCATGAGCCATTCGACACAGGCCTCAATTGCCCCCTTATTATTGCTCTCTTCCTCACACTCCTCTTTGCTGTTGCATTTCATGCTGGCAGCCAGAAGTGAACATGAAGCATACAACCTCACATCCTGAGGCGTGCGAGCGACTCCCCCCACGATGATCTGTAAAGTTAGGCATGATGTAATAATATGACAAAGATGTAGCGACATTGCGTGACGATCGGACCTCCAGAATGGCTCGCAGCATGCTGGTGTTGACACCTTCGCCCTCCCTTCTGACCAAGCAGCTCTTGATTGGCTGAAGATGACCTCTGAGGAGACTAATACCTTTCTGACGCTCCGCCTCCTTACACACCAGCACACTCTCACCTGGATTGAGGGAAACACTCATGATTCAACAAAAGGTGATTGTCTTTTGGGGTGTTGTCCAAATACTTTCATACCCGTTGTGTCCACTCCTTTCCTCCCTGCACGTCCAGCCATCTGTTTGTATGTGAGTGGATCCAGCAGGTGTCCATTAAAGGTCGGGGTTCGAATGATGACCCTGCGGGCAGGGAGGTTGACCCCTGACGAGAGAGTGGAGGTGGCGGCCAAGACCCTGACCGTGCCCTGACGGAAAGCTCCCTCCAACACGTCACGTTCGTCAAAAGTCAAACCTGCAGAGACCCGTTCCCGTTTGTATTCCCACTCAGCAGAGGAGATTTTAATTTTTGGTCCAGTCGTGTTTTCTTTTTTAACTGGTTGTGTATTTACCAGCATGGTGAAAGGCCACTCCCCACGGCACAGAGCGCTTCAGAGTAGGATCCAATCCTGCTGGAGTCCGACTCAACTGGGCTATGACATCCACCAAGCCCTCCTGATCCAAGCACACTGCTCGGAGGTCTGAATCGCCGTCACGTTCTGAAATACATTTATGTAAGTAATACAGTGAAAATTTGCATATTTGCAGTTTCTAAACTAGCCTATATTATTTGCTGAGAAACTATACGTTGACATAAATTGAGGGAATAAATTAATTCAAACACAAGTGGGCCGCTGCCATTTTGTGGCTTTTGGCGGCAATTAAACACCCGTTGAGAGGACATCGATTTTGTGTGAACCATGAACAAACCAACCGGTATGTTTGAGGTTGTAGAACTCTCTGGCGATACTGTCGGCCAGTTTCTCACACCAGTTCTTGGAGGGGCAGAACAGCAACACGGAATGTCCCTCCCGCACCGTTTCATAACACAAACTGATAATGTGCTCATCATCGCCCTTAAAGAACGAACAGCATCAACGATTAAAAAGTTTTTTGTTTTTAATCGAGTCACACATTAACCTACACTCACTATCATTTACCTTTGTCGGCAGTGCTGGAGTGAACTTTCGAACCACAGTGAGGCTCTTGTCGTAGATGTTGCAGCCCACTTTCAGATGCTCCTGCAAGGGCACCGGTCTGTAGTCGGTCTGGTAAAGCTCTGCGCCTAACCAATTGGCCAGGAGGGATAAATTGGGCAACGTGGCACTCATACCTACGATCTGCACCCCTTCAGAAAGCGACCTATCAAAACAGGAAATCTGTCTGAAATAAAAGAATGCACCCAAACACACTCACGCACAGAAGACACAAACCCAGCTGAATTTAGCTTCTGCGCAACGTAGCGAATTTTGGTCAAGAGAAGTTCAAGTAGATATCCTCTTCCGGAATCTCCAACCATGTGCAACTCATCCACCACGACCATACCTTGAGGCACAAATATAAACCCGGAAAAGTCACACATGATCACCACTTGCAAACTGGCTTTTACAGCTGTATTACCTAACAAAGCCATGTTGCCTTCTTCTATTAGTCTGTTAATGAGAGAGTTGGCCTTCTCTATGGTGCAGACAGCCACGTCCACAGCGGCAAAACCACCGGCAGCTGATGTGCTTCCCATGAAGCCATCCACTCGCACGCCAGCTTCTTGAAATACGCTCTGAGAGGCCACAGAACTGTTTGAACAACATTGACACAAGAGCATCATTTTGCATAATTTGCCTCCCACTCTTCACCTGAAGGTAGTGCATCTTCTCTTTGGCCACAGAAACAAACGGCAAAATCAAGAGAGCTTTTCTTTTCGTCTCCAACACACGCTTCAGGATCAGCAACTCCGACACCATAGTCTTTCCAGCACTAGTAGGAGCTATAAAATGAGAAGAATACATTTTTTAAAAAAGAAATCTTTAAAGTGACTTGTTTTAACGCAGCAGAAGTCTTACCAGAGTAGACCAGGTTACCTCCCTGCAGAACTTGACCAAGGCTGAGGCATTGAGCCTGCCAGTCAAACATGCGGGTTACTCCATGTTTGTTGTAACACTTCAAGACTGGGTTGGGTAAACCCCAATTGGATAACAACAGCTTGTCTGATTGTGACTCAGGAACACACAAAGCCAAGCCTATGCAGTTGAGAGCAGAAAAAGAAATCTCAGTAAAATGGGAGGAGTTCACACAAAACAAAAAAATCCATCATGTTGATCTTAGGATGTTTTACCCGGCTGATGTAAGGTGTCACTGAAAGTACACTGCTCTAAGCCGCTGGGAATCGTCAGCACAGAGATGGACTGATTCTGTGATGATTGCTGCAGTTTGGACCTCTTCACAGCAGCAGCCATGCGCGTGGGACTGAACAAGATGTGGTCCCCAGAAACATAATGAGATGGACCTGCATTCTCATGTCCCTTTTTTTTCCTTTTATACACACGCTTCCGCCTTCTGAAATACAAATAATAAGACATCACCAGTAAAAAGCTTATATATGAGATGAGTGCAAGTTAAGACTCACAAAGTGGATGTGTCAGCCCCTCGGTGACGTTTTGTATATTTTTTGCGGCATGCAAAAGTTGCTGCTAAATTGTTGCTCTTCTGACACCCTGCAGGCGGTGATTCCGCCAAGTCCTCACTGAAGAGAAGTCGCTGAGCGAGGTCTTTGCCATTTTTTTCCCAGTTATTTTCCCGAATGCTGAAAAGTTCCTCGTCTTCAGAAACGCGTGCCTTTTTCTGCGCATCAGATGCATTATTTCCAGGGTCGTCCACTTGCAGGATCTCGGCATCAAGAGCCAGCGTGGACTCTCCGACTGCAACACCCTACAGGATGGAATCAAGAGACCTCTTGTGAGAGAAGATACAGAATATAAATACAGTATACTCATGTGCAACTCACCATTGTGCCATTGTGACTGTGAGCTGGATCATCGCTGGTAAATCGGATCGGAAAAAGTTATCACATATCTCCATAAACGCTTGTAATCATTTTACATATTTTTTTAAAAGCTCCAAAAGAAAACTTACATCTTTTTCTTCTTGATCTTGTGCATTCCCATGTAGCATTTTTTTTTCAAAGGAGGACCACCAAGCGCACTCATGTTGTGCTGATTTTGATGATCGTGTTTGATGATTGTCGTTATTTTTTAACATGACATCAGTTTGTTTTCCGTTGCCGGTTTATAAACAACGCCGCAACTCTTTTGTCCTTTCACGGAAAATAGTCCGACGGGAAATAAGACTCGCACGTAAAGGTTCCTGCACGATTTCGACATGCATACTGTATCTTACAACAGTAAGATAACATTTTATTACTCAAATCATTGGCAGTTGGCAGAATATTTACTGCATTAATTTAGTCGTTGTCCTGTGTGTGAGAGAGAGAAAGCATGCGCGCTTGTGATTTAATGCTTGGTGCAACATTATGCAAGTGCATCAAATGTACAAGATATGTTATTGTCATTTTACGTTGACTTTAAAGTTGGATGTTTAGGGCCCTATGGGAAATTTCCCTTGGGCCACAAAATGACTCGCTACCCCTTTGCGCGTGAAACAACGTGTTGGAGCTCGTCTGTCATGGGGAGAAGAAGGGTGTGAGCACTGAGCAGGCAGTCGGTGGGCGTGCCTCTGCCGCCCCGCCCTCTACCCGTTGAGACGTTGCTCAGGCTTCAAGATGGCGGAAGCCCTGACAGCTCAGGAGCTCCTGGTAAGTCTGTTTTGACAGAGTTTACTCCACTTTTTACATAGTGTGTACATTCCAACTCGATGTAGTTAATTGAAACAACAACTAACGAGTTGCTGTAACATGATATATGTTCCTTAAAACAATGAACTGTCATGGCCCGATCACACCCTCCTTCAGGGCGACTGACTCCGGTGTGCCTGACAGCGGTTAGCATAAGCTAGCATAGCAACGTTTGCTAATCCAAACTGCGGACGTTTACTAGAGATTCATATTTCTTATTTTTCTCTTAGATGTCCACATGGACTTACAAGTGTCGTTCGCGTTTAGTGGAGTTGGGTCTTATTTTACTATTTCGATAAACGTGGCGTAAAGTGTCCGTGCAGTTATGATTAGGCATCCAGCTACCACATGCGACTTAGCTCTCCAGCAATTGCTAACAGTTACTGTTAAGCAGAAAGGAGATTCTTTTACAGTAGTGTTTCCCATCATTTTTATTTGGTGGCTGCACTCAAAGTGACTCGTTTTAATAAAATGTCGTCAGTTTAACGCTACAGCTTCTGTTGTTGTTGTTTTCTTTTTTTGAGGAGGGGGCGGGGGCTTGTAACAAGTTTTTTGCTAAGAGCTTACTGTCAAGTAGTGTCATAATTTATCGACGAGAATTCTCAGAAGTGACTCTCCCGGTTCTCAGCAGCGTGTTGTTGTCATTACAGTATTACAAGTGCACCATGCCTGTCATCAGTGTAGTAACCAAGCCCTTAAATGCACAGCCAAACAAGGATCACTAATAATATTAAACTTGTGAAAAATATTAAACATGATATCCAGTGATGTATAATATATCACAAATATATAAGATTTTATCTTTTGTTCACAATAGAGCCTGCCTTCCTCCTCATTTTATGCACTCGAGAAGATTGTTTTCTTTTATGCTACCCTGACAGCACATAGCTAAATTATTTGTAGGTTACTTCCACTTTAAATCCCTTCATCGCCTGATAGAATTTAACTATGACCGGTCAAAAATGATGTCTAAAGAGTGACATTTTGTTGCACACTTGGATGAACCGTATGTCTTGGGCTTGGTCTCAGGTAATGATAATTACCTGTATTGATTCTTGAGCTATAAAATACCGCAGTATCGATTGATGTCAAAATGCAACGAGTGGACTCTTATTGCTGAATCAAAGCATGTGGATGGTTCTGTGTCTGGAAACAAATCTTGTATCTGCAGTGAGATTTGTGGGTTTCTTTGCTTCTCTGAAATTTGCAAAAAATAGATTCCGGTATTGTTGGATGTCATTGCCCTCCTTGTCCTAGTTATAAATTGGAAGACAGATGCAGCTCAGTTGGCTGGTAAACAAGCGGACTGTTGTGACCACTCGTTTTCACCCATGTCATCTTTCACGAGGCGCGTCCTGGCTGCCAGCATTTGCATCCGGCTTAATTAATGCATGTATTATAGTTTCATTAAAGAAAAAGTTGAAAAGCCTGATAGACCGAATACTTTGATCCCAGGTGTCTTCTCTCTGTTTGGACTTGGCTCTGTTTTTACATTGTACAAACAGGAACGCACACGAGTCTTTCTCTTTTCCATTCCTCCCTATCTATGTCGTGTTCCAGGCTGTGGAGGAGTTCCTGAGTGAGGTGCGTTGCAAAGAGCAGCTCCAATGCGCCGGGCTCGTCTCCCAACCCACAGCTGTTAAGTTTCTTATGGCCCGCAAGTTTGACGTGTCCCGAGCTGTCGACCTCCTCCAAGCATACAAGGTACAGCTGGGGACGCCGATGAATGTCCCTGTTCAGAGATACCACACAGCCTTTCAAATATCTACTACTGTATTTCAAACTAAGGACATTGTGGTTCTCTCCCGCCACAAATTTATCAGAACACGAGAATCAAAGAGGGGATCATCAATATAAATCCTAATGAGGAGCCACTCCGTTCTGAGCTGCTCAGTGGCAAATTCACCGTCCTGGTGAGTGGTGGAGACTGTGAACCCCAAAGTAACTCGTAAACTGAAACTGCAGCGAGATATCTTTCGACGACGATAAGTCTTTTTATGCATCCTTGTCTTTTCATTTTACATGTCATGTTCCCCGCAGCCTGGACGTGACGCAAATGGTGCTGCACTTGCGCTCTTCACAGCTCGCCTGCATCGGCGAGACGTATCCACGCACAAAGCTGTGCTGCAGGTCATCATTTATCAGCTGGATAAAGCCATAGACAGGTGACGCAGCCCGCTGGCAACCACTATGTTCTTAAACTCCCTGTTTTATTGACAGTGCACCATCCTGAACCAGTTTCTAATTGGTCTTTTGTTTCTTCCCAGTGTTCAAACCCAGAGAGACGGACTTGTATTTATATATGACATGACCAACTCCACTTATGGGGATTTTGACTATGAGCTCTGTGTCAAAATCCTCAATTTGCTCAAGGTAAATATTACAATAAATGTAGTTCCACGGTGTGTCCCAATGGGTGATTCCCAACCACTTTGCAATGGCAACTTTGTATGTCATCAGACATCTTCAAGTGGGTCACAGGAAATTACCATGATTCGAGTTATTGCTCAGAAGATTAAGATCTCAGTGTCTGTCTTCGACACAAATAAATGCATAAACGTGGAACATATACAGATATATATATTTTAATTGTTTTTATTTATTATTGTTATTACTTTTTTATTTTATTTAATAGGAGCAGAGTAGCCCTTTACCTGAAATTTTAGGGGCACAAGTAAAAAAATTATTCAGGCTCACAAACTAGCAATATGCCACCATTTGGGGGCATTCTGTAGCTCTCGATGTGCCGTGAAACTTTGGCCAATGGAAAGGTTGGGAAGCGCTGGTCTTATTTTAGAAATACTCACTCATTATCCACTTACTGTTTTTGTTCCCTAGGGGGCGTTTCCGGCTCGTTTAAAATGCGTCTTCATCGTTTCCTCGCCTCTTTGGTTTCGAGCACCTTTTGCGGTTCTACGCCTCTTCGTGCGTGAGAAGCTGAGAGAACGGGTATGTCTTTTTCTGTTTTTTTAATATTAGGTCTTGAAATGTATTTCCTTTTTTCCCCATCGACCAGGTGTGTACTGTGAAGGCTCACGAACTGGCCAGTCACATCCCAGTCTCCTCCCTCCCTGAGCACCTAGGCGGGACATCCCAGTATAACCACGTGGCCTGGATCCAGTCCTGCATCAATGCAAACATTATGGAGGGTGACACACAAGTACATGACACGCACGACTGCGTGGGAAGCCTGCTGCGCTCTTATAGTCTTGAGAGCGGGGAACCGAGTGTTGACGCAACGCTGACCCATGGCTATTTGAGTACCCAGGTGGGCTCTGAGCTCGCTGCGGCTAATGCTAACTTCTATGACGATAGCAACGCGAACCCGCACAACCACTGTGGTGGGGATGAGGGCAGGACTTTGGACAATCCTCAGTTGAGCCCGCCTTCTGCTGCAAATAGGCTACAGGGGAACCACCAGCACTGGAACGGCTCAGCTGGGAGCGGAAACAACATGTCCGCCGTTGGTGGCTTGAAGCCCAATTCGAACATGAATGGTCGTGGACGGCAAGCACCCCCCCAGTCGGAGACACCCCCTGACACTCCGCTCTCTTACAAAGGCGACGCAGATGTTGTGGACGGCCGAATAGACTCGGATCACGGGCGTCGGGGTGAGCATATACAAGAAGTGGATGAGGAGGGTGAGGAAGAGGAGGGCGTTCCACCGTTGCCTCAGAAATCTTTGCCTCGAGCGCCCCACCAGCCCGCCTCCCAGACATCACTCTTGCCCTCGTCGTGGGGTCCCGATGACGAGGACTGCCGCCTGGAGGAGTCCGTTCACACGCCAGATCGGGGAGGTATGGGGATGCACGAGTTGGTTGATCATGTGAAGAGGAAGAAGAAGAAAGGGATCTATCAGGAATATGAGGAGATTCGCAAGGAGCCACCAGCAGGCACCTTTGACTACTCCAAGTAAGATATTGTCAGATGACGCTTATTTTGTCACATAGCCTCTGGTCAAATAGGCTCAATAAGAATAATATTCATAATAGTGCATCAGATATGTATGGTGCTTTTCTGTCACACATTCAAAGTTGATATTTGTTCTTGGGCTTAATGCCGTCATTTATATAGTCTGAGCCCTTCAGCGAATAGCAAAACTCTGGGAGCACCGTAGTTGATGCCCGAAAATCCAAATTGGGGAACGTGCCCTCCATGGGTTCACCATTGAAGACCTGACAAACCTCGCCTTCTCTGAACTCGGCCATAGCTGCTGTTTGTCACTGGTTTGGCTTTGACGTTTTGTGCAACTCTTTCATTGACTAATAATCACTCCAGGGCTTCCGTCTGCTTTTCTCATCTCAAGTCAGCTGGGATAAGTTCCAACTCCCTTGTGACCCTGAACAGTGCAAGCGGTATAGAACACAGACGGATGGATGGACAAACTTCTCGTCCTCATCCTCCTTTGTGTGCGGTTAAGATCACCACTTTTGATCTTTGAGATTGTGCATGTTTATTTCCAGGAAACTCTCCAATCAGCTCAAGAACCGGTACAGCGATGTTCTGTGTCTGGACCAGTCCAGGGTCCGACTCTGCCAGCTCTGTGATGACGAGGACGAGGTAATGGTAAATCCATCTAAAGCTGACTGTTGCAGCCTCGCTGAGGACTGTTCCGACAAAATCTTTTGCTGCATGTCCTGCAGACTTCGGATTACATTAATGCGAGTTTCATGGATGGCTACAAGAGGAAAAACACATATATTGCTACTCAGGGTAAGAACTACACAATAAGATCTTGATTTTTTTTTTAACTTCATGCACTATAAAAGTTGCTGCTTCCATCACTACTATAACGCTATTTGTGTTCCTCAGGTCCTTTGCCAAAAACATTTGGGGACTTTTGGCGCATGGTGTGGGAGCAGATGGTACTTATCATCGTCATGACAACGAGGTGAATTCTTTTTTTAGCCAACTGTTGGAAAAGCGCGCATATGGTGGAGAAAGGGTGTGCCATTCACAACTTGTGCTCATCCATGTACGTATCAGAGTGGTGGAGCGAGGGCGTGTCAAGTGCGGTCAGTATTGGCCACTGGAAGAAGGCAGAACAGAGCAACACGTTTGTTTCCAGGTCACCAACACCCACATCCAGGTCTTCCAGGACTTCAAACTCTCACATCTGGAACTCTATAATACTCAGGTGAGTTTGTATCACCTGCAGTATGAGCAGTCCTGCAACATTTTTTTTCTCAATGGCTCTTTAAACCATGTCCGATAGAAAGGTCAGGTGGCTTAACAGTTTCTGTTTTAGTCTTACAAGGTATTAGGATGCCTTCCGACTGAGAAATAAACACTGTGGTTAAATTGCTCTCCAAAGTAGGACCACATTCATAAAGTAATTTTTCCAGTAATTATATTCAGAGCTTTTGGGCCATCTCTCCTATAGACCTTGCCAGTGTAGCTACTGTTCCAAATCATGAGTGTAATGGTCTTCTTTTTGTCAAGTCTGGGGAGAGACGGGATGTTTGCCACTACCTCTACGTCAGCTGGCCGGACTTCGGAGTGCCCAAGAGTGCATCGGCCATGTTGGACTTTCGCGAGCATGTACTTCGGAGGCGGGATGTGGCAGTCCAGAGTCTAGGCCCCAGTTGGAAGGGGCCTCCAGGGGGCCCTCCTGTGGTGGTGCACTGCAGTGCGGGCATCGGCCGGACAGGTGAATTCAAATATGATGCGCAAGGAGAAAATGATTGTCTAGTGGTTTTACTAATGGGAGTTGATTGAACAAATTTGAAGCATTCTGGTTTTACAAATATATATATAATATATATATACATATATATAGCTATATGTTCAGTATATAAAAGTTAAACATGGGTACAATTTTCCAGTCATGGAAAATGGGGTGGGGGGGGCGATATATTTGCAAACATTTTAATTTAAGTAAACATCATCAGTCTGCTTTTATGGCGGACTAAAAAAATCAGCGAATAATTACTGCTGATAGTCTGAATTTTAAGTGGGATTTTAAGTTAAACAATGGCTCTAAAATATATAAAATAATAATTCCAATATTGATTAACTAATGGAGTGTCTCCTTTGTCTTTAGTGTGTCTGGCCAACTGGCATCCAGCTCCCTTTTTCTATTCCTAATATTGATTTCCTCTTTATCCCTTCCTGGCTTTAGGCACCTTCTGCACACTGGACATCTGCCTGTCCCAGCTGGAGGACATTGGCACAGTAGACGTCCACCAGACTGTGCGACGCATGCGTACGCAGAGGGCTTTCAGCATCCAGACCTGGGACCAGTACTACTTCTGCTACACCGCCATCATTGAATACGCCATGCGCCGCGGCAAGCTGAGCCCGGTGCAGTGGTCCGACTCGGACATAGAGACCGACAGCGAGTGAGCGACGCAAAGGGGCAGGAAGTCGACCGAAGCCGATGTCAGATGGGAGTAGAAAGATGGGGGCGATGTCTCCACTGCCATGACAGAGAGAAGTGGAGGTCTTGGTTTGGCTCTTGATGTAATGACGCTCCGATCCGTGTTGGTCCCTCGTGTGAACAGACACGCAGGGAGACCTGAAGCGCTTTCCAGGAAAACGTGTGGAGTGTCCTGCCAATTTCTGAGCAAATGGCAGGGGAACTCTGCCTGCCCTGCACTTGTCCTCTTGACAAGAACCTTGTAGCATTTTTCTATTGACTTGCACATGAGGCATGGCAAACTTGAACCCACCCAAACCTTTACATCCTTTTCACCCTCAAACCAATCTGCCATTGTCTTTTTCACAGGGGATGCTTTTGAGTGACATAACTGTGTGAGCCATTACATAATTTTATTTGATTTAAGTTTTTGTTTTGTCCTATGATGTTTTATGGTGCATTTTCTACATGATTCATATTGTGTGCATATGTAGACTAACTTGCCAAAGCCAAAGTCATCACCCCGAATGCTCGGATGTATTCCTTACAAAGATATTATAGACTGAAAGCATGTATATTCTTGTAACATACAGCTACATGTATACATCGTTGTGCATAACCTTGAAAAAGTGCAAAAACGCCGCTTTTTGATAAAATGGTTTGAAAGCTGGAGAGTTATGTAGTTAGCCAGGCTGAAAAAAAAAAAAAACGGAATTGTACTTAAAATGATGTCATGGCAAGTCTGACATTTTTGTTCTTCTTGAATTAGACTATTTTTTAAAAATTTGACTTAAAACTCCACTTTGAACTGATTCATCTTCCCTTATTCCGTAACCCTTTCCAGTATCACTCCTTCCTCTTGAGACATATTCTGCCTCAGGTATTGGTGCCTTCAGGTTGTTCTTTTTGTTTAATGTCACAGTGCAGCAGATAAAGTAATAATGACAGCCAAGCTTGTGCACTTGCATAGGTCCACGACACACTTTTTTTTGCCTTTAGTGCTGCCACTTAGGAATAATATGAAAGTCACGAGTGGACAAAGTTCTGGTTCATCTTATCATTTAACCTCAGGGGCAATTTTGTTGTTGTTTTGGTTTCTTTTAAGATCCATTACTATGTTTTGCATCTAAATTATCATACAAACTATATCTGTATTTTGTATTTTCACTGTATTTTATTCTGCGATATTTGTCTTTGTAAAAAAAAAGAAAATTACATGTTCAAAATCATTGAATGTTGGTTGCTATGACACCACAACGGAATCATGCGATAAGCCGAACAAATCAGATGGGATTTGAACTATATATATTTTTGTTGTTGTTTAATAATGGTGTGTATTGGAAAAGACCCTACCATGGTATTTTCAAAACGGACTGCGATTGTTCAATTTCATTCGGGCGTATATTTTTAGGAGGAGGGTTGCTTGACAATATATTAAAGCGGTAATGGAACAAAAAGATGAGATACTGCTGTGTGTTTGGAACTTGATTGATTTGTTAGCATGAACACAAGAGTCGTGAATGTTTTAAGGGGTTGCTCGTTCATTCATGCTGATGTATTCTGACCCCTCAATGCCAAAGGTCAAGGCTCACCTTTTAACATATCCTCAGCACGGACCACGCAGCGCAGTCCATATCCACACGCAGAATCTCAGGAGCACATCGGATGACAAATGTCATTCTAGAGCTAGAAAGTGCAAGTATGTGTCTGGGTTCTCCATGTTTTTAGATTGTCATACGAGGTGTGCATGAATACAAGATCATGTGTCATCCTTGTTTTACTGTTCCCGTGTAAATCTTGTGATTGAATGTTAGCCTTCTTAATGTCTGACTGGCCCATTAAAGCAATCTTATCACTATCTGGAAAGTGTACAAAGCATGTGATATCTTACTGACCGGGTAAAATGAAAAAAGATTCATCTACTGTGGAAATTTGATTTGCACTGGAAAAAGTTTTATATATACATATATATATATATATATATATATATATATATATATATGTGTGTGTGTGTGTGTGTATTATAAATTTGTCTCTAATCTTATATTTTGCCTCCATTTAATTTCCTAGATATCGAGAACTTGATGATAGAGCTTTACTGTGCATAAATGAAGAAATTCAAAAAGTGGTTATTCAAGGAATATTAAAAATGCAAGTTTCCCCATATATACCAAATGAAAACAAGTTTGGTAATTTTGGACAAAAACCTTTGTGAATTCATAAAATTAAATGATTAATTCTACATTTCAAACGAGCTCATAATTGTGGGGACAGTAACAAATTTGGCCACTTGGAGGCAGTCGGGAGCCAAAGCGGAAGCAGGAAGTTGAGGTTTCATGTGCGAAATTCAAATTGCTCTGACAAAACATTCGTATGTGGCACTCACTTTTCTGCACGTCGATAGTTTGTTGACGGATTGATCGTTCTTATTTGACGCAACGCCACACATTCTGGTAACCGAGAGAAACATCATCGGTACAAACGTGGGCTTTTTCCTAACGTAAGTTACATTGCTTTTGTTAGTGGTAACCGTGTTGAGTGCAGTTGGACACATTGGCGAGTAATGAAGCGGTCCTGTAACTTGAACGACCCGTTATTTATGATGTCAGGCATTTCAAATTTCCCGTTGGCATTTAATTGGTGTTCTTGGCTGGTTCGGCCGATATTGTGTTCGGCAGGCGGCTGGTGGATCGTGCAGCCAAAGGAGGCAGGAATGCCCGTTGAGAGGATGGAGCCCCGTGGAGCCGAAAAGCTCCACAAATACTACGAGGTTTATGAGACTATCGGCTCTGGTAATTTGTTGAGTGTGTGTGGAGGTCTTTCTTTTTCCAATTCTGGAATTTAAAACGTGTTTATTTTTTGTTTTTGTTTCCAGGAGGGTTTGCTAAAGTGAAGCTGGGTCGTCACATCTTGACAGGAGAGAAGGTGGCGATTAAGATCATGAACAAAAAGGATCTTGGGGTGAGTCTTTTTGATGCAAATGTTTTCCAAAATAGAATTAAATAATAAATAAAACTTGTGGTATTTTCAAGTTATAGAGAATAGGGAGTGGTATGGTTGGAAAGTGTATCACCATACTATTTTATATCAATGGATGTTGATCTATATCGAATGTTTTTTTTAATTCTTCAAAATAAAGCTCTGGGGGCAAAAAGGCTTCATTTAGGAAATGTGTTTTAAATTATACAACTTGACCTTAAATAAGAGATTAAAACTACTATGAAATAGTCTCATTAACTGTTCAATTTAAAGATCAAATAAATGTCTTTAACATTATGTGCTTAGTAGGATTGGGTGAATCCCAATGCGTCATATTATATAATTAATAATTGTTGATTTTTATGCATATTTCAAGTAAGTGCTCTAAATTTCCTCTCAGGTGTTTTTGGGTCACAACTCACCTGTGACCCTGATAAAAGTTAGTGTTAGACACAATCTACATACATCATGACAACATAACATTTCAAATTAAAGCATTGTGAATGGGTTTAAAAATAATCTAATTCACATTGCAGGAGGAAATTGCAAATAACATTGTCAATGTCAACTAAAACCATCATTTCCTAGGATGATCTTCCTCGTGTGAAGGTGGAGATTGAGGCAATGAAGAACCTCAGTCATCAGCACATCTGCCGTCTCTACCAAGTCATTGAGTCCCCCACACAGATTTTCATGATACTCGAGGTCGATAAACTGCAGTTGTGCAATTGTCTTCTTTGCCTACTCCTTTCTATAATCTGTATTTCTTGCAGTACTGTCCAGGAGGGGAGTTGTTTGACTACATTATAGCAAAGGACCGGCTGTCAGAAGAGGAGACAAGAGTCTTTTTCAGACAAATTGTGTCTGCCATGGCCTACGTCCACAGCCAGGGTTACGCACACAGGGACCTAAAACCGGTAAGACCAGTGTGCATAAGTGGAAGCTTTTTAAGTGCTTGAAATGCCTGCGCCTAGGCCTTTGGAAATGTAAATCTCATACCTGCTATCTCTCTTAACATTAGGAGAACTTATTGATAGATGGAGACCACAACTTGAAGCTCATAGATTTCGGCTTATGTGCCAAACCAAAGGTAAATGTACAGGTGTACACTTTTATGTGCAATCCAATGCATATTACCGCTCAATTTTGATTGACACTGTCAGAGAGGTAAATTAGCTATGCATCATTGCACTTAATCACACTGAGAGCTATTCCTACAGTTTATAGTTGCTCATTGTATGTGGCATTATGATTAATATTGTTGTGTGTCACAGGGAGGCCTTGGTTATGAGTTGATGACGTGTTGTGGAAGTCCGGCATATGCTGCTCCTGAACTCATCCAGGGAAAAGCTTATATTGGCTCAGAGGCGAGTTATTCCATTTTTTATTTATCTTTTTTACGGGGGTGGTCTTCTCATGCAAGAGTGTTCTTTATAAACCTTTTGAATCTGATTTGGTCCCCCACTGATCATCAAAAAAAATGATTTTTTGTAGTTTCCCCTTGTCAGAATGAATGATTTTTAACAAACAATGCTGTGTTCCAGGCGGATGTGTGGAGTATGGGTGTGCTGCTGTTCGCTTTGCTTTGCGGCTATCTCCCCTTTGATGACGACAGTTGCGTCGTGCTCTACAGGAAAATTACCGTAAGAGATTACTTTTCATTTTCATTATTTCATCCTTTGGGTTTTTTTTCTCCCAAATTTGACTATAACTGAGAAAAGTTATTTGTTAGTTAGGTTAGTGCATTGGGGCTGGAGTAGAATAAATTAACATGATTGCTGATGGTAGTAGTCATTCAACCACTAGGGGGCGAACACATGTTGAAGTCACCTGGCGGTCAACTCCGTGTTCAGTGCTACCTTATGTCACTAACATTAGGTATAAAGCTTATTTAAGAAAAAACAAACCAACACCAGCTGTTATTTTGTATTTCTATGACTATTTTACTGCCCTCTAATGAATGTGTTTCACTAATGTGTTTTCAGAGAGGAAAGTATGATAACCCTGCATGGCTATCCCCAGGAAGCATCCTCCTGCTCAATCAAATGATGCAGGTATGATGACATGTATCATCAAGAAAGGACAAATAATGATAGTCGGTTTCTATTTAGTTGTAGTTACCATTTCTGTCCTGTAGGTGGACCCCAAGTTGCGTCTGGCAGTGCATCAGCTGCTTGAGCACCCTTGGGTAATGAAAGACTACAACAGCCCTGTGGAGTGGCACAGCAGGCAGCCGGTACCCTCACAAATAAATATGCACATCTCTTCACATATCTGTTCACATATTTTGCATCACAAAGAAGCCAGTAGGTTTATTAAAATAAGAAGAATAAGTTAGTTTGAATTGTTTGTGCTTACACTTATTTTCTAGCTGGGTCACATAGACGAGGACTGCATCACTGAGATGGCAGTCAACATGAAACGTTCCAGAGAAAGCACCACAGCTCTTGTTAAGGAGGTAGGTGACAGCTTTTCATATCAGAACCAAACAGTTAATGCTTATAACTCAAATTGGCCAGTGGACAAATTGTATTTCAGAAGTGAGTTGAGGTAGCACTTGTCCTTACAACGTTTCCTAAATTCTAGGAGAAAGCTCTCAAAGTTACTGTACAAACCAATCTGACCTGATTGATCGTGTGTGCAGTGGCGGTACGACCACATCACAGCCACATACTTGCTACTACTGTCGAAGAAGCAGAGAGGCAAGCCGGTGCGCCTCCGCATGGAGCCCCACGTCACCGAGGAGGCCGTCTCTCCACTACATGCCCAATTAGAGGTTGATCGATATGCAGCTCCCAGCATGGCTTTCCAGCTCAATGCCTAGTTCTCAGCCTCTAAATGACACTGTTTTCCTTTTTCCAGGTTAAAAAATCTCTTCACTTTGCTGACGACGAGGACGCTCCAATTCTGGGTGCTTTAGATCTTTGCTCAGACTACATAGATGATTGTCCATGGGTACCCGTCTCACGTCAGACACCTCAAGGGGTACGCGAGAAGACCGAACGAATTACAGACGACAAGGTGGGGACAAGTAAAAGATTTTCAAAAATAATTTCATTGCGATATATTCATTTTAAATTCCATTCTTCTACATTGCGTTGCCAATTTGATCAATTGTTCAGACTGAGGGAGGGGGCAATGTGTCTGTTATCCTAAATCAGTGCTCCAATACAACTGTATTTCTACAGAGGTTGCCATCTCCATTAAAGAAAAGATGTATTCGGAGCCCGCCGCTTGAGAGACATCAAGTGACAGGCCAGCACCACCAGGAGAAGAGGCACAAGGAGCACCAACATGCCAAAGAGAACAGAGAGAATGTTGTCCTGCAGGAGAAAAATGCGGACACATTTGCACTGCCTCCACCTCGCACGCCGTCGTCCACCAAGAAGAACATGCGCCCTAAGAATGTGTTGACCACACCTAATCAAAATGGCACCGGAACCACACCAAAAGGTTTGATTCTTATTTTGCCCTCTTTGTAGCTTTTTTTATGATTTTCTTGTTATTTTGGCCTTTGAAAGTGACCATAGACACTTATAACTGTCAGCTGGAGGCTCATCTTATCATGAGGCTAATTCTATTGGCTCAAATGATAGACGCTAATAGAAAAGGTAGTTCATTACAGCCTTAATTATGTGGTAAGCGGAATCTGATGCGGATATTGTCCGCCTGCTGCACTCTTTTTAACAACCTCTCCCTCTAGTTGTGGCTGCTCATATGAAAACTCTTGTACCGTATCACCTTGGTGGAACTTAATATCCAAAAGTGACTTGTTTCTGTGGGCAATTCACTTGTGAAGTTTATTTACTCTGCCTATAGGGGGCAGTACTTCGAAGGTGTCTCATCTCCTCACGTTCATCTCACCATAAATTAGTGTTTGCACTTCAGTCGGCCAAGTTTGATTTATAAAACCATTATAAAGTCTCTCCACATTTCACGCACACACGTAATCGGTTTGTGTGTGAGTGTGTGTGTGTGTCCCGAGACATGTTGTGACAGGTGTAGCTGTCTGTTTTTTCTGCCCTCTCCCATGTGAGCTGTAGTGATTTTTCTCCAGCCTCTTGAGCTGAGCTCTTGTTCTGTGTGCGTGCGTGTGCCGTTTTGTGTATGTCTTTTTTTTAAAGTAACTGTTGTGACCTTCTATAGCTGAACTTTTGTTTTTCTCTTCTGTGTGTATGCAAGTTCGGTGCATTGCTGTTGTAAGCATCCTGAGGTGGTGACGTCACATTCAGGTTGTGTGTGTGTATTGCAGCTGCAGGCAGTGGCTCCAAAGAACCTCTTAAAAGAAAAGTGGCAGAGAGCAAAGAGTCCAACAACATTGAAATCCTTGCCTTTAGTCCTGAAAGAAGGCAAGTCTCACTCTAGGGAAAAAAGAACCCAAATCTGAACCCCAACACCATCTGTTAGTTTTTGTCTGCGTCTTCCTCCACAGGTCTCGCTCTTTGGACATGGCCGGTAGTGGAGACAGCGGAAAGAAGCGAAGGGGAGGGCGAGTGTTTGGCTCCCTGGAGAGGGGCCTGGACAAGGTGATCACCATGCTCACCCCCAGCAAGAGACGAGCGCTGCGAGACAACCCGCGCAAGATCAAGGTACGCTCGCGCCTCCCCACCAAACACGCTGTTCTGTCTGTGCCGTGTCTGACTGTGTGCTTCACCTCCCTCCAGGCTCAGTACAACGTGACCCTGACGGGGCAGACCAACCCGGACGACGTGCTCAACCAGATCCTCTCCATCCTACCTGAGAAAAATGTCCAATACAGCCAGAAAGGGTAAGAATTGTCTTCATCTGTGTCTATCTTCACCATGGATTTGAATGCTACATTAATAAATTTTATTTTTCTTTTGTCCAGCTACACCATAAAGTGCAGAACCTGGGATGACTTTGGCAAGGTGACCATGGCCTTTGAACTAGAGGTGTGCCTGCTGCACAGACCCGAAGTGGTCTGCGTGCATCGTCAGCGAATAAAAGGAGATGCTTGGGTCTACAAGCGCCTGGTGGAGGACATCCTCTCCACATCCAGCATCTGAGGCTCTACAAGTTGTTGCTTTTTAATACCGGCAAGCTTCAAAAGAAATATTACATTTATGTGCATCATGTACAGTCAATTCTTCTTTTTTTCTTCTTCCCCATTTTCTAATTCGGTTTTACTTGTCAGTTTCTGAGAGAAGAATGTATGAACTTTTAGTGTACAGATCTTTATTGGGATTAATGGATGTTCTTTTAGCCCTAAATCTGCTTGATTTAGGTCACTAACAAAAGCACCACTTACTAATTGGATGTTGTTTTTATGTGTTTACAATTCTTTTTTAGTTTTATGTGGATCAATGTTTGTCTGACATGTTTGTGACAATTTAAAGGGAGCAAAATAAATGGTTTCTGCATCTAAATGGAAGTTATTTAGTCAAATAATAAAAAAAATAGGAAATATTCTTGTTTATCACGGGGTACGTTTCAGACCGTGATGCATAACTCAAAGTCTCTCATATTAAAGCAAATTTTCAAAGTCAGTCATTTACCTTTTCCACATTCTAAACACGCAACACGAAGTATTCCTTAGGGGGGAAAAAGGGTCAGTTGCGTGTCACTGTTCCTCCATTCCGACAGGTGGCAGTCTAATTCCAACCCTGCAAGCTGTTTTACAACCTGCATTTGTATTTTGCAACCTAAGAAGATTAAACGTGAGGAATGCGATGGGCCGAGGGCCATAGAGGGACTTTGCGATCTGAAATCATTACAAATGTTCCCGTCCTGGTCTGAAAGTCAAGTTGGTTGAGGTGTGAGTGTTGGAAAATGAGGCTTCTGATTGCAGTCACTCTAATTGTGCTCTTCTCATGTAAGTTGACAGTAATTTTTTACTTTAATGTGGTATAATATTTGCCATTGCTGTTTTGAGACTTGTTATTTTTTTGTGGGTAACGACAGGGCTATACAGGGCCTGGATTTTCAACATCACCATGCATGTCACCCCTTGTGAGGTATGTCAGACAAAAAGTTTGGCGTCCTTGTGAAATATTCCAGATTGACCCCAAACATTTCACTATCAGAAGCACAGATTTACAATTACAACCTAAATTCTAATATTTCTTGTTAAATTATTTTAATTTATTCCCAGCAGTCTATTCTCATCATTTTGTTGCATTTTCTGGGTCAGATTCCTTCAAATGTGTTGTGTGGGTTAGATTTTTTTTTTGTCTGATTAGAATGTTTTTATGATTATGAGAAGCCAAAATCTAAATCCTAATTACATCCTGATTAATTGCCAAGCCCTCGAAGTGTGTGTGGTTTTCTTGCAGGGAGCATCAGTGAGTGACACGGTGGTCTCCCTCCTCTTGTCTCCACTGTCTCTGTACTCCAGCCTGATGTCCACTCTGGTTAAAGTGGTCCTTGCTATCCCATCTCTGGTCTTCAGCGCTGTTCGTCACTCCGTGTTGCTGCTAGTGGCGACGCCCGTATGCGTGCTCAGCCTCTTGATGTCGATGTTACGCACCTGTGTGTGCGTGGGCCTCTACCTGTTGCACTTGGCTTTGCTGGGGGGCGTGGCCATTTGGTTGCTCACGCAGCAAACGGTTGACGTTGGTCACGAGAAGTTCAAGCACCAGACAATGTTCGGTTGTGTGAAGCAATAAAAACATCTCACTCATATTGCCTTCGTTTGCTTAATCAGCATGCAACTTGATTTATTAGCTCCATAGACTCTCTGTTTAAATTGGCTCCACAACAGGCTGGGCCTAAATGAGGGTGAAAATATGAGCTTCTTGTGGCTAAAGCAGCCAGTTGTCCACTTATGGATCTCTTTCATTCTCCCTCTCCAGCTCTCTTTCAACGTGTACCCCCAATTATGTGCGGATTGTTTCCCTGCTTCCTCATCATTAGCCTTGTCCGTCACATGGAGATGAACAGACGTGCGAAAATAAGAACAAGGGGATTTTTTTTTTTTAAGCGTGTTGATTTGTTTTTGCGCACACAAAAACGCAGGCTGAAAAATTAATAAAGTGAGTTAACGGCCAGAGAAACTACTGTTGAGACGTTCCAGACTTTCCGCTTAATTCAAAGTGGCAAAAATCAATTTTCGACTCAGTATATTTACACAGCCGCCGCACAGCACCCACATAAAAAGTAATGAGTGAACTTTGTGTCCGAAAGAGACGGGACAGAGGGGGAAATGAGGCAGGATCATAGAGATTTATGACATGTCCGTGGCCTTCTAATTAGCATAAAGACTGGACCGGCCCACTCAAGCAGAGAATTAAAAAGCCTAATGGTGCTGTCAGCCTTCCCCTCTCGCTCTCTCTGTCGACTCGACTTCATTGCGCTCGCATCCGTCTCCTCTGTGTTCCCGCGTTCGTTTATGAAGGAGGCTTGCGCTGATGCAGATTAATTGTTGGCGATAAATGGATGCCGGCTTGTTTGTAATTGTCTCTCAGATGGCCCGGAGGAGAGGGAAGAGGAGAGTCAAGAGACACAATGACTGAGCAGTATTGGGCCTCATTAAACTGTGCTGGCGCACCTCATGTTGCGGCTAACAGATACTTTATATTTGACTTTAAACTAATCTCACCTGAATCATGATGTTTGTGGTGATTCATTTGTTATGCAGGGCAATGACGTGACAATAGAAAAGCCATTTCTGGTTTTCAATCCCCCTGAAAATGCACATTTCCCCTATTTTTGCATTCTATACTTTTTTTCATGGTGTTTTATCACTTTGTTTTAGGTCTTAAATCTGTGATATCCCACATATTTGATTTAAATAGATAACATTGAATTGGTTTATCTTATTTAACCTTGTGACAGGCCTTGTGTCACTCTAATATCAGTGGGGCAAAGTGTTTCTCGATAGTAGGATCATCTGAGGTTATAACATCGCTTCATCTTCTTCATCCATGACATCTTAAACACACACACACACACACATATGCACAATGGAATACAACACTACTCACTTAAACTTTCCACTTTTGCCCCACTCCTGCTACCTGCTTTTTAACCTCTCCGCCCTTCCTCTCCAATCCCACTTTACCCCCTTGTGCTCTTCCTCCTCCCATTTTTTTCTCCTTCCGCTCCTTCACTCTAATTGGTCTCCACTAGGTTAGTTTGGACAGGCCTATTCATCATAGCACAATCCTCAGAGACAAACCCTCAGGGATGGGCGTACAGGGATGGACAGACTCAGACGGGAGGGTGAGAGGGTCTGCCGCTTGTCAACCACTTCCTCATCTTCTATCTCTCCTTTAAAAAAAAAAAATCTCACCACTTTTCTGATCACGTCATTGATGACAATTTTCACAGAGGAGGGAGGGGCTATGGAGGACCAAAACTGCCTCAATCAAAAGTAAATAAGAGTGAAAATAAGAACAAATATAAAAAAATATATATATACAATTGAACACATTAGTAAGTGCACAATACTCCCAGCTGACATTTGCTCCATGTGCTGTTGTGTGAAATGGAATGACATGGACCTAAATGTGTGTGTGGGAGGTGGGAATGGGTGGGGGAGTGATATTAGCACTAATTTTTTATCACAAGCAATGTGCACTCTATCGTGCGTGCGCGCGCGCGTGCGTGCGTGTGTGTCTGTAAAGGGCAATGAGAAGCATGTAACGACTGATTCTGTGTGGTCCAAATGTCTGCAGTGATAAGGTCAAACTCGATGTTTTTCTGCTGCCTGTGTGTTGGGGGGGGGGGGGGGGGGGGGGGTGCGTCCGTGCGCAAGAGTGAGTTTGAGCGAGCAGTTTCTTTTGAGTATTAGCCTGATCAGAGTTTTTTCGAAATCATGTTTTTTTTAACAGTTCTCTCGAGAAACAAGTTTCTCAAAAAACTCAAAAAACATTTATTTTAAATTATCTTTTCTAATTGAAAGGTCTGGAAATGTTGTTGAAAAGTTATTGTACAGCAAAAACTTGTTCTAATCACGAGGGAAATCAGAACGCTTTAAATTAATGTGTAAACAATAATGACATCATTTAATTTAATTAAAAATAATTTCACCGTTTTTGTCACGCACAATCAATTGGGTAGCGCACGAATGCTATTTCTAGACCCATAGCCGCCTGACGTCACAGGGGAGCCTACTTTGGCACAACACCGGAAAAGGGTCAACTTTGACGCGCGTCTGCAGACACCCAATGCTGCTTGTTTTCTGCCGGTTTATCTTGTAAAAAAACAACAACATGCCAAGTCAACAGTGCTGCAAAAACAGCTGCAGACGTAACGATCGTCCACATATGAAGGATGCGTTATTTATTCGTTTCCCAAAGCCAATAACTCAGAAGGATTAATGCCAAAGATGGGTCAACTTGTGCAGACGTCCAAAAGAACTGTTTAACGCCAGCGAGGTCAAGAATTTCATCGTCATATGTTGCAAACATTCATCGGGGCTGGGCCCCTTGCCTGCCAGTGCTTGCCTGGGAAGAGGTAAGCTATTTTAATTATTTTCCTTTCTTATTTGCTTAATTGGGGTTTGGCCCTACTCACCTGACGACAATGAATGACGTGAAAAAAAATCTCTGCAGCAATTGTTTGGACCTGTCTTGTCAACTGCATGTTTGTTTATTTATTTATGTATGTATTTATTTATTGCTGTGAGATGTATGACAATCTATAAGTAGGGGGTTGTCAAGTTTTGGTCTATGGTTGCAGACTGAGAAAAGTACCAACACCCAGGTCATTTGCAAGCGAAAAGAATTATAGTGGTGGACTCAACAAATACTGATCTTGAGACAGCAAACATTGTTAATCTTGTATACCTGATTTTAGCATGACCCCCCCCCAACAGTCACCAAGTATGATTACGTATAACTTGCAATAATGCTGTTGAATGTCCTTTGCGCTGCTCTTACTGATGTGCTCACCTTGGCCTTTCGGGGTCTACCCATTGATTTTATTGCAGTGATGAATAGGGACCATATACATTATTTCATGCTGTGTTCTCGCCCACTCTTCTACTTGCGTTGTCAGTTTTGCCTGCTCTTAGCGTTCTCGTATCTCCTGATGATCGCTCCTTCTTCCTAATCAGCCAAGGCCCAATTATACTTCGTTGGCCCCCACACCTCCTCTCTTAACGGGGCTCTGGAGGGCCAAAAAGTACACATGCTGATTGACGTTAATTTGCATGACTCCTTGGCCTCCATGAGTACCACTGTTGTCTGTCTTCTCATTTGAAGAAGAAGCGCGGAGGAAAAGGAGAAAGGAGGCTTGGGGGCTTGGAATGTCATATTATGTAATCTGGAGTGATTAAAGTGGGGAGATTAAAAGTTGGAAAAAAACTTTAACTCCATGAGTATGAGTTGGTAAAACATTCATAAGTTGAGGTAACAAAAGCAAAGGTTGAGGTCAAGAAAGTTGACACCATCAGTATTTAGAGTCTACAACTTCTTTGCTGTTCCATGGACTTGTTATAAACCATGACATTATCTTTGTACCGGGGTGCATTGTAGATAAGATTTAAAAAAAAAAAAAAAAAGAGTGAAAATTATGTATGTAAAACAATTTATTTTTAAATGATAAAATATACACACAAATAGCACATTATTTGCTCATGATTCTCCTTTTCCACTATTTTTATTTTATGTCTTTCTGTTTCCTGCTTCACATAGCAATTGGCACCACTCACAAAAACTCTGAATAAATAAAAACCAAAGATTTAATTAGCTGACTTAGTCATGCTGGATGTGTTACAAGGCACCTGACTGGAGTGTGTATTTTAAATCAGACTACAACTACCATAAATCCTATAAAGGTTGCATTGAGTATATTATAAGTACTCACCAAAATGATCTAATAGATTAGGATCAGGCAACTGGGTCCAGATTCAGGTTCAAATCACCCTATAGGCCCGTGCTTTCCGATGTGAAGCTTAATTGATTGGCTTTAGCTGGCAAGGACCCAAAAGAAGATCACACACACAAATGCCCACCTCATTTTTCTGTTGTGGCATCTGGGCAAGCGCCCAAAGTGCGGCCAGCCCGGCCTTTGTCTCAAGCTGGCTATGTGCTGTTTTTGGTGTGTGTGCCGTGTTGTCGCCATGTCACAGCTAGTGTCCTATTATCACCGCCACACCCCCCTCACACAGTCACACAACCCCCACCCCCACCTTCTTGTTTCCTCCACATCCACAGGAGGACAGAGGTGTGTGGATTGAGCCAAGAGCCAAGAATAGAGCCACGGGACACCTCTCCTCTTCTTTTGGATGACAGAGGAAAAAGCACACACTGAGTGCAAAACACCCTCCCTCCATGTCTGTATGTCTAGACTAAGGCCGGGAATGTGTCAAGGAATGTGACATTTACACCAAAGGCTTGTTTTTGTTGTGTTTTCCTGTTGCACCAATGCACTCACACTTCCCCTAAAATTATCACTTTTTTTATTCTGAAGGACCAATAAAATTATGGCAACTATTTACAAATAATTACTTCTTCATTTCACATTACAGGTACATAAATGGAATAAATCACCAACAACAGTCACTCAGATGGACAGATGGACAAATACACAGACTGAAAGGATGCATCAAAGCAAACTGTCAGTGGGTAGTTCACAGTGTAAACTCAATGCCAAATAAAATTAAAATGACAATAATATTACCGTTATAAATTTACAAAAATAATATAACATATCTACTATTTATTTCTAGTTTTATGAACAACAATAGGGCAGTAAAAGCAAACGGCAAAGCAAAAGGCGAGAGGTCTCTGATATATGATATCTTTGGCAAATTGGCACTGCAGTCAAATACATTCAAATATTCAGACAACACACGACACACAAAAAGAGATAAAACACCAATTCTTGTTTTGCAACTACTAAAAAAGTGAATAGAAAACATACACATTTTCTTAAAGAAGCTCATCTTTTACGTCCTTTTTTTTTAATCCTCCCCCTTCTTTGATATTTGAAGGCTTTTACTCTCTTGGAAAGTCTTCTGAAACATTTTTATTTGATTTTATTTTTTTACAAGAGTTTCAAACAGGCATCACAGGCTTTGGCGAACGTTACAGATATGTTATCGTTTGAGAATGATGTAAAACTACTTTGCCTTGTTTTTGTTACTGATGTATCTTAGTGATGGGCATTTGAGTATGTTTCCATTATCGTCAGTTTCTTCGATACGATGACTGAACTGGCAATGAATTCCACTTGATTGACAGAATTTGAATCAACTATTATGCCTCTTCCCAATATAAACATCTCTCTAACACCCCAGATAGGAAGCCATGAAGTGAAATAAAGTCCATATTGTTATACGAAAGGCCACAGTAAGGTGAAAAATCATCCTCTATTTTTTAACACTCATTTTATGTGGGCTCTGTCTTGTTTATGAATAAAATTAAGACGTACACAACATGGCTACACTTCACGATGAGATCTGTCCAAAGCGCGGTTCATATCAGCAAGCAACAAACAGATTGTGCCACTAATTGCTGTCAAAATGTGATGCCGAAATCCCCTCAGGTTTTATATGAAGGCGGCGGCCATCTTCATGAATTCATGTTGAGGAAAAAGCCAATAAAGAAAAAGCTCATTTGCCTAGACTGTAATACAGGAAAAAAAACCATCACCTCTTAATAGTGAGAGGGGAGATCATGAGACGCAACTTTTGCCATTGAAATGACCTCGCTTTGGCGCAAAAAGCCTTACTTTTATTCCTTTTATGAATTTTTGACAGGGCAGCGAACATCACGAGTGAACTGACTATTCAGTCAGTGAGAGAAAAGTAGGAATAAGGATTAATAGGTGGTCCGGAGAAAAGAGGGAGAAGGTCACGAGTCTGAAATACAACAGAACAGTTTAATATTCCTAATCCTGGATGTGTGGTGGCGCTACAGGAGGGGTGAGGAGATATGATGAGATTAGAGTTGGGGCAAGAGAAGGCGGATGAGCTTCTGATGGCGCAGCAGCTTTGGTCTCCCCAGGGGGAACACTGGGGCAGGGGGGGGGGGTTCCATCCCACCCAGCAAAGGACAAAAGGAACGGGTGTGTTCTTAAATCTAAGTACCACTGGTACCACCCACAAAGACAGCCCAGCACCCCCTCATCCCTGCTCAATGTCATGGCTGCCATTGGTGTGGGCCAATGAGGGGCCGCTTTCAGCCAGTGTGAGCCAATTAGGTCATAGCAATGGCAAGGTGTGCAGTGTGGCTATGCTTTTGTTGACAAATAATCCTGTTAACGCGGACTCAGTTGGGGCCTCCTCAGTGCTGAGGCGTCTACGAGTGAGGACACGAGGCACCTCTGGCTTCACCTCCACAAGGAGAACGGCCTTCGATCGATATGGTTGAAGTGTGTCTGTGCGTGTGTTCGTGATGTTCAAAAGATGTTCGGCTTGGATTAAATGAGCAGATATGTGTTATTTACTTGGTCCTTGAATGTATTGCAAATCATGGTCACAGCAAGAACATCTCAGTCATCTCCTATATTTTTTTTTTTGTAAAAATGAATCGTTCAAAATTTGTAAAATGTGTAAATAATGTATTCATAAATAGTTTGATTATGGTTTATATTTAATGAGATGACATCCAGTGGCGGAGCTAGAGTGAATGTTGCGGTGTTACTGCCTCCCCCCGAAATATGCCCACCCCCCAGCTACCAGGCTAGATAACTGACTTGTATTTTCCAATTTTCTGGGAATTTTTTTCAACTTTTCCACGTGCCTGGTAGGGAACATATAAATGTTTATTGGCGTTTTCTGAAAATGTGTTTGTTAAAAAAGAAAAAAAAATCTTTATTTTGCGGACCCCCTGACATATACCCTTGACTTTTCCATGACCCCCCCAAGGAAAAATAAACTTTACTGCTAAGAACTGACTGAAATGTCCTCTTTGTGGCTGATGTAGGACTAGGAAACACGGTTAAACTCTTGTGTCCATCCTATTGTAGTTTCCAACTGTCTTGGCTAGTTTCGAATTTTTGTTCAGGATGCTTGTTTTTCATGACATGCAGTCATGTTGAAGGGGGTGTTAAAGGCACTGTCCTCCTTTTCAGCTGGTGTGGTTCAGGTTTAATAATGCCTCAGAAAGATCTAGAAAAAAAAGACAGAACTGAGAAAAGGCTTCTGCTTGTGGCGTGTGCGCTGGCAGCACAATAAGAGAGCTGACAGGAGATTTTTTTCTTTGGAGTTGTGCACACACAACTTTCAAGGTCTACAAATACAAAAGAATACGCTCAATTCTTATTTCAAATCTGAGGATTAACAAAGACTGAAAAGCTAACACTGTTTATACATTTTATTTGGTGCATCCAATTTATCACAGTAGCAGTGAATTGCTACAATGAAACAACCTAAGACCAAAAACCTCTTTGTAATTTAAACCCCTAGGAATTTATGATTCATCATGACTAAATTTAAAATGTGAATAATTGATATTTTGATGTGTCTCTTCTCTTTCAGCCATTGTGGTATATATTTTGTAGGATGTAAGACAGAAAGAACGTACACATTATTGAAAATTTTGCCCACGACCACAGACCAGCGTCTTTGCCCATTGACTTCAGATCCATGTTGACAGGCCAATAAATCTTTTCCCGTGTCTACCCTGGGTAGTGATAAGGCCTCAACCCTGGTGTCATAAATTGTCACAGCGCAGAACTAACACAGGAGACGAAATTTGCAAAATAACAATAATAATAAAAACAAAATATTTCTTGTGATCTTTTTACCCCCTCAAATGGAATATTTTTACAAAACAATTTTGGGATGTCAAACATCTGAAGGTGAAGCAATTAAAAGGCCAAGGATAACAAGCAAGAAGTCCTACATTTAATAAGAAAGTCCGAAAACAAAAATGGCGCCTTTAACAGAGTCTCTTTGTGCTTTTGTAGTTAGTCAGCCGATCCACTGGGGGGGCCATCTTTGGGGAATTTAAAAGACAAAGAGAGAGAGTGAGAGAGAGAGAGAAAGAGGGAGAGAGAGGGGAGAAATAGGGTTGTCACCACTTCCTGATTTTCTGACTCTTTATGAACTTCCTGATTTCCCGAGTCTGAGAATAAGCAGGAAGTGTTTAAAATGGCTATGGACTAACTTTTTTTTTTTTTATTTAAACAATAAAACCTCAGTCGGAACACATTTATAAACAAACAACCGTTCTCATTTTTTTTTTCTTTTTCAAGATTTTACTGCATCATCATCACTATTCTAGCACAACACATTATAAATGGTTACAGGCATTCACTCTCATTGCAGAGTGCGGCGCAGAAAAGCCTCTCAATATATTACTCTTTCTCCACCATTATAAATAGCTCTTGATGACTACTAAATCTTGGGTAGGTTGGATAGCACCTTCCTGGATGGTAACACTCCCTGTTTATGTTTGGTTGGGCCTCATTTCAACATTGTCTGTATTCATTTCACACTTGAGGTCTGTGCTTTGTCAGAAAGGCTCACCCTTGTCATTTATTTTGTTATTTTATTGTCATCTAGGGGTGGGGAACCCATCTCAGGCCAATTCGGTTTTCATCAGGGCATTCTGCTTAAAAATAGCAGAATGCATGAAATATGAATGAATGAAATAATTGAACATATTTGTGTTGTTTTTTTATGATCTATGGGAATGCGGTGAATGAAGGGACAGCTGCTTCACAGTTCTGAGGTTCGGTGTTTGAATCTCATCTTCCTGAGTGGAGTTTAATTTCCTCCCTGTGTTTGTGTGAGTTTTCGCCAAATTTGCATTTTAGGTTTGAAGACTCTAAATTGTTCTTAGGTGTGCATATGAGTGTGAATATTTGTCCATGTCCGACCTGATCTGTCAACCACATGATTTTTCTTGTCTACTTCATGTTTGTAGCTAAATTGATCTTTTGATTTGGGCAGAAAATCTGTGCTGAAATTAGTTTTCCTCAATTGTTATACTGTAGGCATGACCAACTTTATCATTATCATTTAAATCAAATCTCTTCTTGACATAAATTGAACAATAGCAATATTTGGTTTTCACAATTTTTCTGAGTTCTGATTTCAATCTGTTATCTAAAAAAAAGTATACAATGACCACGAAACGCAGGTAAAGTTACCAAGAAATATATCGAATTATACAAACTTGGCAATGTAGCCCGCAAGAAAAATAAATTTGACACCTTCCAGGTGCACCCCAACTCTCGCCCTAAGTCAGCAGGGATAGGTTGTGACTTTAATATGGATCTAGAAAATGGACGGGTGGATAAATTCTGAACAATTGCAGATAATTTGGGAGCATTTTATTTAGCTGGTGGTCCAAATCGAATGCTGTCGGTTCAGGCTGTAGGTTCCCCACCCGTGTTGTAATCCAAGAGGCTGGCATTAAAAGGGTTTGGTCATATAAAGTTCTGCAAGTTGGATTGTCTTTACTTCAGCGTAACATGGCATAGAACTTTGAATTGATTGACCGCTGGTTTTTAACAAAAAAAAGCGTGGTCTGATTTTGCTCTAGCCAGGCCACGCTGTATCATCAGAAAAACAAGAATCCTAACCATCACACAGTCACAAAGCAATTAGCCCACAAGATCACGTTCAACCACGGCTTGCGGCGGATATGTCTCTTGGATTCGGAAGTGGTTGAAAGCAAACACAGCCACGTTTTATGTTGTGGAAGGGTCCTCAGAGTTGCAAAAAAATGTACGTACTTGAAATGCACGGATGGAGCCTACCTGTCGCACTGCGTGTCCTCACAGTAACCTTTTTACAGGCTGGCAGTGCGTAGGTGGGTTTCAGTGGCAGTCCAAAAAAGATTCACAATTGTCAAAATGTGAGTGGTCCGTGCACGGGGGTGGGGGCAGGCTTGTTGAACTGAGCAGTGCTGGTGCTATCCTTTCGCCTCCCTCCTTCCCTTGCCGCCACCTCTTCTCAACGGCTGCAGTCAGTGGCGGTCGTACGCTGTGGCTGTGGCCGTGGCAGCGGGTCCCGCCCCACGTGATGTCGCACTGTAGTAGTACGGCGACCCTGAGGGGAAACGCACGTGGTCAAACACGCTTGCTTTGTCTCCAAGAAAAACTATATTGAAAACTCCTGAACTGTTATAAGCTTAACTCGCACACGAACCAATCACACAAGTGACAGTCAAAGCTGACAACTCTACTACTGCTTCTGATCCCTTGAGTCCATTCACTCCATAGGGAAGAGGTCAATTCGATAGTGGAACCTGGCAGATGCTCTTGAACTCTCTATCTGAGATGCCACACGTACACACAGACACACACACCTATGTCACATCCATCAATCTCGCTGGCTGTGTGCTGTCAGGTTATGTCCACAGTCCAGGTAATCTCAGGAGGCTCTTTGGGGAAGTGAAGCATTAAGCCGGTCTGACAAACTATTTAGTCTCACTCATGACTTCAGGCTCCCTCGCTCACCATTTATTTCTAACTCCACTTTCTTTCATTTGTCACCTTGACTCTCACCCTGTGCCTCATTATAGGAGCCTATTCCTTTTCCTTGTCATCCACGCTAAGCCCCTCAGTGTCTCTCAAAGTGTCTAAAGTGTCTTGTACTTTTTTTTTTTTCTTTAAAAAAAAAAAAAAGTAAGTTCTACACCTACCTTGCATCTGTCCCGCCTGGCTGGTAAAGAGACTGGAGGAACAACCGATTTCAGTACCCAAGATGGAGCCGTAATCTTGCTGAAACACTGGGGGGGGGGGGGGGGGGGGGGGGGGGGGGGGGAAGGGAGAGAGAGGGAGAGGGGGAGTTAATGAAGCAGTGAGTAAGCAGAGCTTGACCCCTGTCTTGATTGTTGCACATTTAAATGAAACCAACAAAATGGCTCTCTGCAATCAACTGGACAATGACTGTCTCAATCACTTGTGGTCTGTGGACTGTTGTTGGTGTTAAAAATTGTTTGAACTGGCAGAATCATGTTCTGAAAGGTAGAATTGCACTAAAAGTGTGTGTTTGTAAAGAAATGTTGGCAACAATCTGGATTCTTATCCTCAATGTTGTGACCATAAGAGCTCAAACACAATCTTTTCCAGGTGACACTCATGTTGTTAGATGACAAGAATGTAAAATATTTTTTTCCCCGTACATATAATTTTATGGCGAAACCTACCTAATAAACTGGGGTTAGGAAATCTCCAGGATTCATTGTATGTGGAATACTGTGGATGGGAATAGGGGCTTCCAGAGAAATCTCCTCCTGAATAGGGAAAGCAAAAGAGGAAGCAGCAATTAAACAAATTCTCCAATAGATTCAAATATGCATGCTTGCAATAATCAGTTGTAGTTAGTTTTATAAATGTTTTTTAACTGTAAAAATCCCTCATTTCTATTAATTTAAGTTATAAAAATGCTTTATCAATTCCAGTTTGTCTATTAACCGAGTCTGTTAAGTAAAGTCTGTTAAGGATTTCAAACTTTGACTTAAAAGTGTATGACGATGACAAAAAATGAAAGGGAATGGCGGAATTTAGCCGTGCAGGACTTAAGAGGCAACATGGAAGTTTTCCTTGCCGTTCGTTTTGCAGTGTAGCTGCGAGTGAGTGCAAGCCGTGCAGCGGATGATAGCGTAGCTTTTCTCCCTCATTTACTACCTACTGTCTGGGGTTTACTCATTCTCTTGTCTCCGCTTCTGTATTTTTCTCCCTCCTCCCCCACTCCCGACCTGCCTGCATGGCTACAGTTGGTCCGTCACCCTTCACATCAAAACAACATTCTTCCTCATTTCTTCTCCTCCTTTTCTCTCTTTCCTCACCCCGTTGCTGACTTGCTCATTCTTTTTCACTCTTCCTTTTCTCTCTCCTGAACCCTCAACTCCTCCCGGGGGATCCCTCTCCCATTGCTGACAGTCACAGACCCTGATGCACCCCCCCTTCCCCCCCCTCCAACACACACCCGACACCACCTCCATCCCTCCTCTCCCTCTCGCTCTGTCGGTTCTGCCTCAGTGCTCTCCAACACCCCCTCTGAGTGTCAGCCCCCTGCTGCACCGAGAGAGAGAGTTAGGGAGAGAAGAACAGAAGAGTTGCTTACTTAATGAAGGTATAATATTAAACAGGATGGACAAAAAGAGGAGGGTAATTTTGCCGCTATAAAAAAAAAAAAACAGAGGCAGAGGAGCAAAGTTTTCAGGATCTCCAATTCCGCTCGGAATGTTTGTGTAAGTCGACTTTGTCAGAAAGTTAGCCACTCGACGTTACCCACGAGTACAAGTGTTTGTGTGTGTGTGTTTGTCTGCAACTGTCAGGTGGGGTCGGGATGCGGTCTCCATGGCATCCTCCCCTTGTCATCACCGTGGTGACGGCAACATGTCAGGTTGTTTAGGAGACAAGTGTGTGGGAGTGAGGGGAGGGGAGGTAAGAAGGAGAGCTGAGGCTCGCGGGTCTCCCTGGTGTAGCGCGGTGTCAAGGTCGCACACGCACTCTGTCAAAAACAAACGCGCGCACACACAAACGGCGCACAAGTGAAGACGCTCCCAAATATGCTGTCAAACCTGAGGACAGGATGGGGTGAGCACGTGGGGACAGGGCGACAGGGTTAGCCATCTTGAGACGTGCTGTTCTAACACGTCCACTGAGACTCTGTGTGTGTGCGTGTGTGTCTCACAAACTAAACGATTGTGCCTACACCAAAACAAACACTTGTAAACAACATTATTTTAGCATTTTGGTTTCATGCACTTGTTCCTCCTTTTCTTCCTTTGTCAACCCCGTTTTACCCCCAGTGAAAATTTGTGAGGCTGCAGGAAGGAGCAGCGAAAGCAAGCATAGCGGCCCAGGATTGAAACACAAAAGCGGCCAAGAAGGCAGAGTGGAAGGGAATGAATGAATTAGTCGTGGGTCACTGGTGATTCTCATTAAAAACAAATTACTAATGTTGAGGAGGGACAGCTGTGCTACTGTGGCTGCTTTCTAATGATACACACACACATAGACACACACACACACACACACACGCATGCACGGGCCACCCCACTGGGAGCACTGTCAGCCGTAGCATTGGCAGACAAAACAAGAGGAAACGGCAACGCTAGATGAATAGCCCGAAACACCCACATCCGCACATATCCGCCGAGATCCATCCTCTGAGATGTTTGCCATGAGATGTAGTGTAAAGTCACGAGTTGCAAATACCTGGTACCATGCCAGTGAGCGAGGGGGTGGAGTAGCTGCCCTGTCCCGTGGGGGGAACGTGAGGAGGGTAGCCTGGCAGGGTGGTGCTGGCAAGGTCTCGACCTGCAGTGAAGAACACAGAGATGTCCATCAATACTCGACTGATACCATCAACAGTGTCGGTATAATAATAGTATCGGTACTTGGTATCGGTGTGTAATCAAATCTAAGTGACTCATAACTGTCTTTCAATGAATTATCCATCCATTTACAAATTGATTAGCAAACACATTCCTTTTCATAAGCGTTCCAGCGCCAACTAATGGTAAAGTAAAAAAATAATCAATTTGCCTCCCTATTTGAAATGCCGATTGTCTTTTAATTGTTCATTTTATTGACTCAGTCTTTCTGTGTCTGGCTACCACTAACTTAGTATCCTGAGGTATGTCTGTAGCTTCTTATTGCCCCCCCCCCACCCCTCCCACCATTTTCTGCCTGCATACAAACTCACCCCATTCTTTCCATTAAGAGTCAGAGCCCCCACCCCCTTCGACTGTCAGTAGCTGGATAGAAAATATAACCGCAATAGACTACATGACATTGTGTCAGCCCGAATCATTTCTCTCTGTTTGCATCATGGTACGAGTGTATGTATGTATGTGTATGTGAGAGCAAGCCCCCCATTCATCATCATCATCATCATACACAAACGTACCTACGCATGCATCAACAGCCTCCCGCACATGCATTTATCATCATCATAAACAGATCACATGCTAACTCCATCAATCCCATTCACTTCCCCTACACTTAACCACAACTAGTTGGGAAGAAGAGGAATGGGAGAGGTGTGACAAGAAGATGAGAAGGTGTTGGCAAAAGGGAAAACCAGTTACAGTGAGCAATATCAAATTAGAGGAGTGATAATATTTTTAAATAATAGAAATATTTGTTTCATATAAATCCATTACATCTCAACGTTAAGATACAAATGTCACAAGTTTAAGACAAGATAATAAAAAATGTAATCCATTTTTCATACCCATTAGTTTGTTGTTTATCCAAAGACTAATGGAAATCATTTTTAAATGAATACAGTTGTTTGTAATTTCGCACTTCATAATGCGTGACTGTTATTAACAAAGTCCAAGCGTAATCAGAAGATGGAAATCATCCTGGCAGTTTTAGAATTGGGTTTTAACAAAAAACAGAACAATTTGTGTTAAGATAAACCTTTGTAATTGAGTTGAGAAGTAATAAAATAAATGAAATCAGGACCAAATGTAAATTTTTTTTCATTTGCTTTCCTATGCGATCTATAAAAGACTGCAAATTTTTCCTCTCCCCTGATCCCCTTCCTACTCGTCTCCTCTGTCCTTCTCCACCTCATCTTTGCCGTCTTTGTGTAGTAAAGTTTTTCTCAGTGTTTGACGCGACAGCGAGGCATTAGCGCAGGCGGGCTGCTCATCCGCTCAGGGTCAGCGCACAGGGCAAGAGAAGGGGGGCCTAAGGAGAGAGGTTGAAAGAAAGCAGAGATGGACTCTCTACAGTCCGACTTAGAGGGGGCAGACAGGGCCACATCCTCGGAGGTGTGCGTCTGCATGTTTGTGTACGAGCGCATATGTGCCAGAGCTGCTTGATGTATCTGTTGTCCGCAGCTTTGCCGTAGAGGTCAGCACAACGTGAACAAGACTCCTCTGAGTTCATAAAACTGCATTCCCTACACTATCATATTGACAAAGATAATTTGTACTTGTTAGAGTAGTAAAAACAGAAGCAAAATGGCTGTATGAACGATGTTGTGGAACTTTGTGGTAAAAAAAGCAGAACGCCCCTAGCTTCATATTCAGTCTATGTTCCATCCATCCATCCATCCATCCATCCATCCATCCATCCATCCATCCATCCATCCATCCATCCATCCATCCATCCATCCATCCATCCATCCATCCATCCATCCATCCATCCATCCATCCATCCATCCATCCATCCATCCATCCATCCATCCATCCATCCATCCATCCATCCATCCATCCATCCATCCATCCATCCATCCATCCATCCATCCATCCATCCATTTTCTATAGCACTTATCCTGTTTAGGTCACAGTTTTGCTATAACCTATCTCAGCTAACTTCAGGCAAAATGCAGATAATAAACCCATGACCCATAATAAGACAAAATGCAGAGATATACCCATGGCCCATATAGAGACGGACAGTCATCAATGCCTGCACTGAAGTCACTACATCATAAACTCCACTTGAGATTTGAGAAGACATTCAAGAGAAACAAAACCAAATAAGCTATGCAGAATAGCAAGACCACTGCACCAAATGCGCAGGCATCACAGACCCTAGAGGGCGCTCTATTCTGAGGGAAAAGACAGTCAATGTAATGCATAATATTCCAAGCGTGTATGCGTGCGTGTGTGTGCGTGTGTGAATATGAATGTGTGCATGCATAAGCAGAAATGGAAATGTCTTTTTCCTATCGCTGTCTCTGCTCCACCAGGTAGTATTCCTCTGTGGTTTCGGACGGCCAAAAAGAGGCAATTCCCAGATATCCCAAATTCCCAGCTCTATGATTCCCCTCATTACCGATGGGAGCACTGAAGCCTTGTCCGAGTGCTCCCCGGCCTACTCTTAATTAACAACTGCCTTTCCCTGTGTCCCTAAATGGAGATACGCTTTTATACCGCTTTGCTATCCGTCCATCTTCCTTGCCATCCTTTCCTTCAGGCATGTCTCTCTGGAGATGGAAGGCACTGAGCTCTTTATAGACATTAAAACACTTTGAAAGTGTGGAGCCCACGGCGCAGCTCGAGTAGACTTTATAAGGATTAGGCTCCAGTATTTGGCACGTGAATGACTTTATTTCTTCATCTAATACGTGGATTAAACGTGTGCACTGGGGGTTTAAGCGTGATTGAAAAACATTGCGGGTAAAGGTTTTTGTGCATATATACAGATTTAATAGTGTTTGCACAACTAAATTGTCCTCCTGTCACACTAACATATTGAACACACACACACATGCGTAGTACATAGCGTATATGGGAGGGTACTATCTCTTAAATGGATTGAAGAGACAGGGGCCATACATTAGAATCACGTTAGAGCCACATTTACATGACATCAGTTGTGTTAGCTCGTCAATAGCAACAATCTGCATGGTCCCATCCCTTACCGTAAACCAATGAATAATTAAATACAAAAGTTGCATCCAGTTTTCCCCGACAATACTACATTCATGCAAATATCTTGCCAACGGTACTAAGAAAAATGCTGTATTTTAATGGAAATATTTTTTGGCCCAACGTGAAAATATAACGTACACTGCAATGCAGATACACATAAAATGTTTACATGTAGCATATAATTCTCAAATGTTCCGATGTTTCCCTTACCTGGAACTAGTGAATAGGACTGTGGGCCGGCCACGCTGCCTCCTAATTCCGCCCCGGTGCCGGGATTGGCCAAACTGTTCTTCATCTCGTCCAGTCCACTGGCTAGCGAGGCCATGGAGGAGTAATCCGATGTCTGGCGAGAAACAGAAAGTGGAAGAGGAAGATTAAAAACATCATGACGTTATCTGCTAACCAGACATGTAGAGCGCATTTTGATCCTGCTGCATGTCACCGCTTCTTCTAGACTCGGGTTTATGTTCAAGCACGCACACACACAGCAGAGAGTGTATTGATCTGTTTACAAAGACGAGGATTTAGTCTACAACCAAGTCCAACAGTTTATAACCACAAGATCAACTTGATGTTTTTCTTCATCCATCTCTACTGCGCACACACATTTCTCACATATAAACAATACATGAGTACACAAAGCTTTTTCTCTCCCAAGACAACAAAAATAAGAATTGTGATCGTTATAACACACATCCACTCATCTAATGCCCGATATATAAACACACACAACCTATAGAAAATAAACAGTTGACATTATTGTTGCATTTGCACACCCACTTTGACCATTTATATTTTACCATTGGGTGCTTAGCTTGCCAACAATTTGCCATATTTCAAAATAAAGGTACACCTACAGCTCAATTGTCAAAAACAGCGATTGATCGTCCAGTTTATACACGCCAATCGATGATCATAATCAACTGTTTATGAAGTCATAGCTGCCACTGACAGCCTGCTCCCTCATCTGCCAAAAATGCAGACACGTTGATAGATTATGGTTGTGTTCCCCTAAACCTGACCTACGTTTGACCCCACAGAATCAATTCATCCTCAGCTACTGATAATAGGTATGGACACCAATGTCAGCATGGTCAGTCATGCACCGCAAATGAGGAAAAATAGCCAATAAACACACTATGCAGTGTACATATAATGTATTAGCAAGTTTCTCAAAGTCAAACGTTTCATTTTGAAATTAGATGAGGATTTGATGTCAGAACTGGTTTAAAAGTTCCAGATAAAAATAGAATGCTTACTCTTGAAAAGTTGTTAGTGTATTGTTTATTAATAATTGGATTAATCATTTTTAAGTAGCATTAGCGTATGTAATTTATGAATGTGCATATGAATATGTCTGTGAGAGAGTATGAAGAAATTTTGTAAATAACCCGCTGGGGTCTTAGTGGAGAAGTAAATGCGTGTCTTTGTGTTTTCAGATTGTAGACACTAACGACAGTGATCAGAATTTCCTTTTCGGGGATGAGGTGAACGCTTTGCAGTGACCCTTTTAATACCTCTGAATTTGTTTGAGCGTGCGAAAAGAAGTGTAAGTGTGAGCGTGTGTTTGTGCTCACTGACCTCTTAAACACCTCTGTGCTCGTCAGCACACAACACAACCACTGGACTGTGACCTGCCAAATAAGAGCTTACCCCGCACACACACACAGACACACACACACTTGCCTGGCCATTCTTTCTCTCTTAAGACTTGACGCACATTTTAAGCTTCCTCTCTTAATGACTCCCACGTCCCCTCCCTGCTGCATTCATACATCACACCTGTATTATTTTTTTTTTTCCTCAATCCTGCAACTACCCCGGCCGTCCCCCTCCCCTGTTCATTTCTTGGCTGCCGTCAGTCTTATTATAATAATGTCTAATGAGTCCATGTATCCATGTAGATTGTGGGGTGGAGGCAGCAGTGGAGAAGAAGGGGACTGCTGTGGTAATTGGCCATGATGAAGTTTGGCCAGTGGGGTGACAGGCCCGCTAAGGAAGATGGATCATTCTCATTCGCCCCCGTAAATGTTGTCAATTCTGCCGCTCACACGGCACCATCAGCCCTCATCAAAGAGGAGGGACGCAGCTGTGGGGGCCACGCAGGGATTTGGGGGTTGATGGTACGAGGGGGGAGTTGTACGGGGCAGGATAGTGGGCTGAAAGAAATGGAGGCATGCTGTAGGCATGAGACGAAAGTTTGAGACAATTGACTGGCAATGCATTTCAGCACCATGGAGAGAGGTTGCCTTTGTCAGCAGTCATGGAATGTACTTGCTAACCAAATGCTGTATATCCTGGAAAGTATCAGAAATCATCATTCAGTTTTGTCTTTAAGATTCATGAATTCAGTGGGATCTAAAGGAAAATGTAAAAAACAAAAAAAGTCATGTGAAGAAAAGTAAATGAAGTCCTCCCTTAGCCCTAATCCCGATTACACGCTCATGTATAAATCATATACACTTGGTATGCGAACTAATATCACAATCATAAATATCTGACAATGTCAACCTAATCCAAGTATTTCCAAGCAGAATGTTTGATACAATTTTTGCTACGGATCTCATTAGATTAAATATGGTGTACCTAATGTTGAGTCGGGGAGAAAAGAACATTTTTATAAATGGTCCCCTGGTCAAAACAAAAATGTCAATAAGATATATAAATATTTCAAAAATGAATAAAAGATGGGTGACGGTCTAATGACTGAAAATTCATCACATCACTGTGACATGTTTGCTTATTTGCCATTTGCTCTCATCAGCTATTGCTTTCTGCAGCTAGTGAGGTAATGCTTTGGATCTCACATCAATAAGTGATGAGCCTTAACCGACCCGCCGCCACACACTCGCACGCAAGCACCTTGCCATGTTGCAGGAGGACATTTGCATAATGGCATTTCCCCTTTTCCCCATTCGCCAAATTGCACCCCATTTTTCCATCTCTGTCTTTGTCGCCCTCACTCTCCACATTCTTGTGTTCTCCTGATGGGAAAAGGCTTGATTGTAAACAAATACAATTCACACAGATGGCCCGAGAAAGGGAGCGGGAGGAAGGAAATCATCAAAACGAGAGCAATGGGGCTGCATGGGAACATGCATTTCACCTCCACTCAGCATTTTTTTTTAACACTTCCATGTTCGATATAAAAATATATAATTTTTTTCATCTTTACATTCTTGAAGACTGAATTGTGCTTTCCAAATTGAAAACAAGGCAGAATAGTTGGAAACCGGACAGGCATTGGGACCTGGTGCGGTATAGATGGGTGGGAGCTGCCATCATCTGAGCTGATTTATCACCTGACTAATGGGAAGTGATTGAAGGGAAATTCAAATGAACTCTGTCTGACAAGCACACGTGCAGACACACCCTCCACCATGCGCCTGCAAATTAATTGTGCCGGCTTAATAGACTATGGTGAGAGGGACAAAAAAAGATAAAGAAAAGGATGGATGAGTGTGTTTTGATGACAGAGGAAAAAATATCAGCTTCTGAGGGAGGTGAGCAAATGATTACTACTCAAATGAGATACTGTTAAAAAAAAAAGATACGCTAATTATTTAAAAGGAGAAAGTATAGGACAGTACATCCTGCATGACTGTTCTTAAAAATAAGTGTCTTGATAAAGGAAGTTCATTTAGAATTAATAATAAGTTACAATTAAAGGTAATTTAGGGTCGAAAGAATTAGATTTTAGATTTATTGAGGTTGGTGACCCCTGCTATAGTCTTTAGCGTTGCCTAGAAATTAGACTCGTAAACTGTATTTATTCACAAACTTCTCCTCACCTACATGCAAATTTCAAAATCACAGTAAAATCCCCAACTAACTTTAAAATGAAACACAACTAAACCCTATTTCAATGGCCTCTCTAACTATGCACACATTTAAATTGATTCCCACAAAGATAGAAAGGCAAGAACCTGCACACACACACACACACACACACACACACATACATACATACAAAGATCGCCGGCAAAAAAGAGGTTGAGCTGTGGCTGTCAGTGTTAAGCGTATGACTGTCAATCATTCCCTCTGGGAAATTCAGGCTGGGGAAAAAAATGAGGGGGGGGGGTTCGTTGACTTGACCAGATGATAGAGGGGAGCGGACGGAGAGGGACAGATCGGAATGTAGACTTCAATGTGTGTGTGTGCGTTCACTTGCACCTCTTTGTAATCACAATGCGGCTGCTAAAGCCAGTCTGACCCCAGGGCGACCCGGCGTTTAACAGACCTGTCTGCCATTGGACCTCAGCGGCTTGACTTGGCTCAGAGAGGACATTGACCTATGAATCACGGGTATTATACTCTTGACTCAAAGTCTATAGAGCTACTTCAGCCAATCCCTGTCGACCTCTCGCCCTGCGACACTCCACTCTCCATGTTGGTCAAAACAAAATGAATGGGTTAAAAAAGCCAACTCTGCCCTTAAGGTCTAAGGCTGTAGCCTATCTTGTGTTTCAACATGCCGTGGACTCGACCAGTGTGTTTGTTCTCTTGCCCTTGACACTGATCAAGTCAATAAAAGTGAAAGAGGCATGTATTTAAAGGTGGGACAAAAATAATTGTCATTTTGCGACTTTGGCAAATTTATTTCCTTAATATCAACCTGCGCAGTGCGCTTTAGAAGCATCTGACGGAATACAAATGCAAGGTTCTTGTTTGTTTTGTTATTACATCTGTCCATTCCACTCACATTTACATTACTGCACGGCTGGCAAAGGGCGTGAGGTCAATATAAATGCAACAACAGGATGCGGACACACCTTGACGCAGTGTCTTTTTGTTTGTGCTCCATGCTGAATATTCCCAAGATGCATTAAAACGAAGGAAGCTTGCTCATGATAAAAAGCAGCACTAAATAAAACTAATTAACTTCACTTTAGGCTTGATGAGAGTAGCTAGTTGGTAGCAATTATTTTGTTTGAAATTACATGGTGAGGTCTTTCAAGGTAGTCAATGTTGTACAAACATTTTGTCTGATGTTCACATTTGGGACTATATCCAATCGCGCTTGTGTGGCAATTCAGAGAAACAGAGGTATGGTCCGAAATGGTTACTTATTGGACCTCATCTGAACCAAAAGAGCCAATCAGATGGGAGATGTGAATATTTCAAGTGCTGATGTCGACCACATGCACACCGTTGAATTCACAATTTCTTTAAGAAATTTGATTTTTTCAGCACTCTCACGAATCTCTGATTGGTTAATCTGTGTATCACTCTGATTGGTTGAGATCAAAATGCATACCAAAGATTCATTTATAGGGGCGCATGATATTGGGCATGATTAAAAATTCATTTTCAAGGTGTACGTTACAAGAAAAACTGGACTTTATGAAGCCAACACTTGCTGGTTGGTTTGTTTCAAGCCGCAAATTGATTTTCTTTCTTTCAAAGTAGTACAATATGTATATCTTTGTTAAATGCTCCTGTCTCTTCTTCACCGCTAGTTATGGAGCATATCTACATTATTTTGCCACTCACCATCATCCATGTCTAGAGTTTTGTCAACAATGTAAATAGAAAAAATAAGAATAGTAAAGAATCAATTGTAAGGAATTATGTTGATTGTGCAGGATTAATTTCATTAGAACATTCAAAGAAATTCTCTTGAAACATGAACGAATCCATTATTGAGCGCTAACTCAGGTCAACTATGAGCCTAAAGCGCATCCCGAGTAGACAAAGAGAAGTCCTACAGTTTTACTGGCCTGTCCCCCAAACTCTGCACTGTGCCACGCCCTTACCTTGCCAGGGTCTGGGCTCGCATAGAGGTCAGAGCTGGATTGGATCGGACAGGATGGCTGTCTGTCAAACAGGCGGTCCAATACCTCGATCTGCTGCGGCGAGAACAGCTCCCCTCTCATCTGCTTCCTGAGGAAGTCCCGCCCGCTGTGGCTGTGCCCATTGGCCAGCGGCGACTCCTGCAGACCTGAAAGGGCACCGAGGAAATGTCCATGTTGAGAAGTGCGCCAGACAGAGGCAATTTACAGGAGGGATATGAGGAGGGTGTTAGTGGTTCTGTTGTGGGTATCAGATTGGGAAATTTGAAGGAGGCGGGCAGAGAGAGGCGGCTGATAAAATAAATCTCTGCAAAAGAATTTAATGAACCTCAGCGGGGTGATTTAAAAGCATCGATTGTGGAGAGCGCAAGAAAATGCTATACAAATGCAAGCCATTACCAGGCACACGCTGTCTCTCCTTTCTGATCTCTCAGAAGCACACCCCCTCTCTCTTCTCCATCATTCCGGTCAGCTCATCCATACACACCCCCGACACCAAATATATATTGCCGCGGTATCAGTATTAGACGGTGAGCTCTCGTATCCTGCAGTTATTGCAAGGCTGAAGGACCCAACGAGACAATTATAAGAACTCTGAAAAGTCGCAGCCCGCAAATGATTAGAAAAGGGAGAACCTGAGAAATAGAAAAAGAGAAAAAGGGGAAAGGTGGGCATGAGGGGATGAGGGTGAAAATCTCCCCCGTTATATAGAGACAATTCATTGCTCCAAACTGCTCCTGAAAGCCTATTTTAGTCCTGGGGTCACCGTGCGGGAGGGAGTGTGTTTGTTCAGTGGGGATATGACAGACAGGCAGCGAAGAGGGCTCAAGGAGCCTCAAATATTTCTTTCTTCGATTTAGACTGAAAATGAATTTGAGCAGTTGGATCTAGAAGAGTAACAATTGAGTGTTGTGGGAGGAAAAATGATGCATTTTTATGGCCATTGTTTCTATTGGTTATGATAACCACGTACTCATGACCGTGAATGCTAAAATATGTAGGATAGGATGGCGCTTACATTTCAGGATTTCTCAAAAGTCACCAAACATTTCATTTTTTTCGATATCGTTTGGACAGACGTTAGACCATCGTCATTGCCTTGCCTGTGGCTTGCCAATCGATGTTAGAGCAGCGTTGAAAAGAGTTTTTCTGTCCCACCAGTTTGAGAAGCATTTTTTCCATCAGACTAAGGTAAACAATACCTGTAAAGAATGACTCGATTATGAATGACGATTAATTCGATAATTGATTACATGGCTCTCCTCTTTTCTGTGTTTGGTCATATGAGTGTTTGCAAGCTGAGCCATGATTGGTTCTGAGCCCTGAGCAACTGTGATGATAATTTCAGTCGACAGCAAGTGGCAAAATTATATGGAAGTTCACATTATTTGTAGAGTTTCGCAATTACTGTTGGTATGGAGACCGGATGCTAACTTTGCAATGTCAAAGGTCAGTCTTACAGTCTAAGAAACACCAACATCACTCTTGGTGGCTCACCCTCGCAATATAGTGTTGCAGAAGAAAAAAAAGTCACCCTACCTTCAGTACACAAAACCTCTTTCATCTACTCTGACAAACACACTCCTTGATCATAATCTCTCGTTCTCCACTTCTCTTCATAACACACAACCACACACACGCACGGTTGGTGCAATGTGGGTGTAAGGTCCGCAGGTCTCTGGTGGTGACAGACCAATCAGGGTAGAGATAAAGCCAGTATGGTGCTTTAGCCTGGTAACCCACGGCGACCCATTTAATCCTGTCGGCCGGTCCCCATGATGGAATTCAATTGATCAATCATGTAGCTCTGATGGCACCATTTCAGCCAGCTTATTGCTTTCTGCTGTCTCTCCGTCACTCACTCTCACACACACATACAAATAGACACTCTCAATGTTGGACCCATGCTTGTGCAACCACAAAGCATCAGGAGATCCTGGAGAAACAGCACAAACTACAAGTAAGAACAAAGCTTTGTATTTATGATGATCAATATTGGCCATTCATCTGGATGAGTGTGTGTGTGCGTAAAAGTGCTTGTGTGGCAGGCTGGGCGGGTGCGTAGCTTGATATCCGGCTGGTTTCATTGTATCCATGGATGGCTAAAGAAACTCATTGCCGTGACGGGTTAAATCCTATTCACCGCTGGACACGCACACACTCACGCATGCACACAGACACACACACACACACACACACACACACAGCTGCCTCTATCTCTGTGAGTTTGTCTCAGAAGGGAAGTGTTTCTCTTCCTTCTTCTTTCGAGCAGAACAAAACAAACAATGAGCCATTATTGTTCTATCCTTTGCCTTTTTTTTCCTACCTTCCGCCTCCTTTCCCTCTCTTACTCCCTCTATCATTCTTTTCACCCACTGTTGAGATTTTTCAACAACCCACCAACATGGAATACGTACAATCAGGAAGATGGCTCACCTGTTGGAGTATATAAGTATTGCGTGTGTGTGTATGTGTGTTTGCAGGAGATATATTTACATCTAATAATATAATTTTCTTACCACACAGAGCATCGCGATACTTAAATAATGACAATCTTGTTTCAGCTTACTCGCATTTTCCTTGAATACAAAGTTGATATAGTTGTGCCGTGGCCAAGGAGGGTGATTATAAAAGTATAATCTTCTTTGCGCCACAACTTAGACTTGATTTCAGCTGGTCTAAAGTTGAGTCTACTTTTACCCGCCAAATTGTCAGGTGTGCCAGGGTCGTGTAAAAGTATATGGCCTCACTCCGCCCAGCATGGTCTCAAAAGGACCATCACAAAAGGAAAATTGCACCGGCACAAAATCGGGCCAGTTTTTATGAGTGCACGTACACTGTCTCTGAATGTAGAATAATGAATATTTAGACCAAATAAGTCAAACTGGGTAATTTTCCATGGCATACCTGATGATTTGTCATGGGACACAAATGTGCAGCACAGTGATAGGGAATCCCTGACACAGACAGCACAAAGGCTGTGAATGTGACCTCACAGTGGCAGCTTGCATGTGAGTGTGCATGGCCTTTGCAAACTCCAGTGATCAAAGGTTTTTTTGGCGGGGAGAGAGTGGGAGAGACTAGAGAAACTTGGGGTGAAGGGCAGAGACGACCCTCTCCCACCCCTTCTTCTGCATCCTCCCCTCTTGACTGAGCCACCTCATGCTCATTCCCAGCATCTTTTATCCGATAAGCTGTTGCATGTCACAGTGGATGCACAGGGGGTTCAAAGGTCAATTTGCCGTGCTGGTTTAATATTCCCACTAAAATTATTTAAAGTTTTGTTTTAAGCAACACCTGGACGTAATTGTCTCATCGGTGGTTAAAAAGTGTTTTGCAAGTGTCACTAGAAAAACAACAAGAACAACGCACACACACACACACACACATCCCAACACACACACACACCTTGTAAGATAATAGGTCAAGATACAATAGTCCCCTTTTGGCCCCACAAGTCAAGTTCTTCCATTCATTCGCATTCATCTACATTCTGCCCCCCCAGCCTAGCCCCAACCCCCTACTTCCCCTTGCTTTGGTTGGGGGGGCACAGGTCATCAGGGGCTTTACCCCCACACACTCTTCCTGCACACATACACACACACGCACACAAGTTTCTTGTGGCTGTTGTGTGCTAAAGTAGCAGGTGCAGACTAAATTTGAGCATAGGGAAAAAAAAAAGTGAATTTCCTGAGCATAAGTTTATTTCACTCTGAAACTGACAAGCAACAAGAAAAATGTGGCTCTATGGAATTTGTTTCAAAAAGTAGTGGTGTTAGTAGTGGGGGTGCTGAAATCAATTTTTTGAAAACTTTAATTACAAATGTTATGTTTTTGTTGAGTAGCAGGTCTTGGTTTTTGCCTCCATTCATTCAAATGTCTCCCTGGGCCAATAAATGGATCTAAGACTGAATAATTGTATCCTATTTGCGTATGTCTATGTCTATCCATGTCGCTGCATGCTGTTCCTCCTGTCGCCCCTCGCTGTGCATGTGTGTCATTATCCAGCGGGGGTTGCTCTAATGGAAGCTGTGATTAGCAATGCTGTTAATTAGACCACCGAGTCAACCGGGCAGACCTCTGCTGCAGCGAGGCTGGTGGCACAAGCACGAACAACACTTCCTGGATGCTTCAGTGAAATGTGCCATTTGAATTTGAAAGTTCAGTCAAACAATCAGCATGTCACACATAAAGAACAGTGTGGAACAATAACGCTACTAATTAGATTACAGCGCTCGTGTTTGAGTCTGTGGCACAGTCGCGAGTGCACGTACGCATAATAGTTCATCCATACAAGATGACAATTATTATTCGTGTCAAAGAAAGACAGTCTCCAACTAAAGGATCCCAATTATGGGTCATTTTCATAGCAGATATTTGGACTTGTCAGCTCAACAATAGCATAGATATTCACTGCTACCCTAATGAGGATGGCTCTGTTCCCTGTAAATGATGTCTCTTTGACAGACTCCAAAATCTATGTGAACATAGAATGATGATAGTTAATGGACTGAAAAATAGATGCTAGTTTTTGCCAACAATCGCAAATCAAGTTAACTTGTTAAAGTGTGCAGTAGTGGTGAAGCGATCAGTCGACTCGTTGAAGTTTAGACGCCACGGAGCTCGCCTTGCATTTCAAGCTGAAATCTGAAATCAGTCTTAATCTGTCAGCTATGAGGCAGAATCAGGTTTTGGGATTTTCTCATTTAAAGTCTTGTATTCTGCTGACGTGTAACAAGCCTGTAACCTAACCTGGCTTTTTGATCCTTGTCTGCTGAGATGTTTTACAACTGGACATCAAACGAGGTACATCTACGCAATCTAACGTGATCTGTCAAATCTAACAAGGTTTGCTTTTGATTGACACAAGTAGAGAGCTAAGCGGCCTATGCTTATTATTGTAATTGTATTTGGCAGTGATGACTGTGGGGTGTTTTGGTTATCCCATGAATGAAGCTACATAAGACGGACAAAATAAAAGTAAAAACTTCTAAGATGATTCTTGACGTAATCAAAATAGTTATTGTTCCAAAGACACAATTGTAAATATGACTCAAGTACTGAACCTCATTAGATTGTGCAGGTGTACCTAATGTTTTGCGCTGTGCGTGGAGGTGGGCGAGGGGGAGGGTTGGATGGCAGCCCCCAGTGGTGTTTGCCAACACTCGAACCCCCCTGTTCAGACATCTGGTCCTGTCTCATTTACCGTAGGAGTCTGTCTGCGTGATGGCTTTTTAATGCCATTGACAGAACCACATAGACAGTCTCACACACACACGTGCTCATTAACATACAGTAACATGTACTGTACGTCAGCGGCCACACACACGTTCCCACCACCACCGACAGGCGTACAACATTGATCAAGAGTAAAAACGATTGGGATCAATAGCGTATGAATAAACTTCCTCTAAATGGCTCTCCAGCAGGGTTTGTGAATGAAGATGTATGGTGTTGTGTTCAGGTGTTGCACGTGCACACACATCTGTCATTGATCGTCATGTGCGCCGCTATTCCCAACTGGGATTTCTATACTGGAAAGGAAATGAGGGAGATCCTGAGGCGATCTGTAATGTGTTTATGTTTGTTGCGCACTTGTCAAAATACATATGTGAGCAGAATAAGTAAGCATAAGTAAGTAAGCAAAGACATTCCAGTTAAACTCACCTTCATCCCGCTTCCTCTTGCCAATATCAGCAGCTGAGCTGATACCCAGAATGCCGCTGATGGAATACGAAGAGCCGGCAGAGTCGCTGGTCACCGCAGAGACCTGCGTAGCCGCCACTGATGTCGCTGTCGGCAAAGAAAATTTTATTTGTTAGCCGTTTGTCATTTTGAGATCTTATTTGGGCGCTTCGGGTTAGCGGCACTAACCTTAACCTTAACCTCTTAACCCTTAATTATGCAGTGAATTGTTTAAAGTCCCCGTAAAGTGAAAATAAATATTCACATACCACAAAGAAAACTCATAAATTAGATTCGGCATATCTCAAAGTACCACTTTAGTCTCATGTTTCCCAATTCCTTGTCAACATCATTGACTTGTGACATTATTTTAATCCCGACTCTCTTTCTAAACACTTTGCACAGTTAACATGTCCATGAAGCTGAACCAGAAGCACAAAAAAAACTCAGTGGAGGGGGGCACTGTCAAGAATTGTCGCTCCCTGTAGCCTTAAAGCGCCCTGAGGGGGGGCAAGTTCTTCGCCAGACGACATGGCAACAACATACTTGTCATTTCTTTAGTCACACACACACACATATGCAACATACAGTCACTCATGCCTGGTCTCCTTATCTCTGTGCCCTTATGAGCAAGCAAGGGGCTGAGTGACAGTATGGTATCCCATGAGAGACAGAAAGGTGAGGAGGAAGACATCCTAATCCTTCCTCCCAGTGGACCCCCCCCCCCCTTCCCGTCCCACAACAACACAGAAGAACAAGAACTAGAAGAGGAAGTTTTCAAACACACACACACACACAACAAACCCAAGGATCAAGCCCCCCACCACTCTGTCACACTTTTGTCAACAAGGAGATGATAATGAATGCATATCTTACCTTTTCCTATCAGTTGATTTAGCACTTCAATTATCTGATTTTCCTTTTCTTTTACTCTCCACTGTTTTTTTTTTTATCTGACTGTAATGCTTTTATTCTGCAAATCGAAATGTTCAATTTTCCACCTGGGAGCGGGAACCCATTTATCTGGATAATCTGCAAGCTTGTGAGTATGTGCGTAGTATCTGTGTTTGTGTGTAAAAGGAAGAGCCGGCAAGCCGTGCCTATGAAATTAATTTAGATTAATAGACGATGCGTGATTATGAAGATATGAGAGACAGTGAAACACAATCCGGTTTCGAGAATGAAGGAAAGGGGAAAGAAAGGCTTTCATATTTATTTTCAAGTGAGATAGTCAGTGATGCTCGTACAGTACAGGATGTATTGCTTCAGTCTTTGGCATGATTTGACACGATAGTTATTTAGATTCTCTTCATCACTCAACTTTTATGCAGTGTGACGATTAGTTTTGTGGGAAATGACACGTGTATCACAGGTAATGTTACTTGAATTAGTCAAAAATTGAAGAATGGTGAACTACAGGGGCCCAAAAAATACTTTAATACTTATTTTTGTGTGGTTCTTTAGCTGTGTTTTTGCAAAATTTTTTATTTGTTTATTTATTTTTACTTTGGAAAACAATGATTGTTTTCTGACATCCTCAAACCAAACCAGCTGTCAATTTGAATGAACATCCTGTTTTGGAACAAGAGGGTGGACATGAAAACATGTTTTGCTTATTATATGATTCATTGATTAATCAGTAAAATACTTAACTGATTAATACATTATTAAAATAATCATTATTTGCAACCTTATTTTTTAAACGGGTGCAAAAAATAGTTGGTCTATTTATTTAAATTTTCACACTGTTGTGAAAGACTTTTTATTGTGCAATATTTAATATTTTTTTCTGTTTAGAATATCCTATACCAAAATGGACTGTTATAATGTTGCACGTTCTATTAATGGCAACAATTATGTAAACAAAACACTCATTACAATAAGAAAGTATCAATTGATTTTTACTTTCACGCGAGACATCCGGATATTATTAGTGCTGCTGTAAAAAGTGCTTTGACAGACAAGCGCAGGTTTGCGACCTACCTAAATTGTGAGCCGCTACTGAGCCCGTTTGACCCGGTGGCTGCTGAACCTTGGTCCGAATGATCCTGCAAGGAGGAGAGAGCAGACGTGAATGTGTGTGAAGTGGTCATTTGTGTGTGTGAAAGAGAGAGGGAGGCATCAAGGACATGAGAACACGACCGTCGTGGGAGCCACGTTGTGTGTGAGCATGCGAGTGTGTTCGCCGAGAGGCTTGCGGCCGGCTGACATGGCAGAGGGGCCTCACACTTCCTGCTTGGCTGCTCATGCAAGCCCCTTTCTTCCTCTTTCCCTTTCCTCCTTAACTCCTCTCCATCCTGTCCCCGTCTTCCCTCCCTTTGCCTTTCTCTCCTTCGTCTTTTGTGTCCCCTTATTCCTCCCTTTTGTCTGCCTCTTTTGCTCACTGCTTCTCTCTCCTGTTTCACTGTCCCTCCCTTTTCTCGGGCTCCGTGCATGCTCAAGGGAGAGCCTTGTCATTGTATGGTGGTGTTGAACCACTGAGCTGCAGCTACTTCACACACACGGAGACCCAGGGCCTCTTAGCTAGGCTGTCCCAGATATAGATAAACACAACAAGCTGCTTGCTAAACACTTACTGTCACTGCAGTTGTGTTGATGTAAAGTTAGGACACACAAATAGTTGTCACACACACTTTAGTACCTGTTGATGGAGCTGACGCTGGGCACGCTGTCGTTGTCGCACACTCTCTCGGCCAGGAGCCTGTCTCGGATCTCCCAGGCAAACATGGTGGGGTTTTGGCGTTTGTAATCGGCAATCTTGTCGACCACTTTGGGCGTAGCAACCTTTGGTTTGGATCCCCCGATGACACCAGGCCGAATACTGCCCGTTTCATAGTACCTGGGAAAGCAGGGAGGAAGCTTGTGTTGGTCATGATGCGAGATTTTGAAGTCTGTTCAATAGCAGTGGGCAAATTTTATTCAGAGATGGCATCTCCTTGAAGATATTCGCATGCTCGATCTTTAGTGAGGACTCCAGAAAACAGTGCAAAAGACTGATTTTAAAGGGAATGAGAGAAGCCACTTTCATTGGCCGGGAAGCTAGTTGGCTGTGGTCACGCTCACAACGGCGCAAACACCCGGACCTATATGCACTACTTTTGTGGCTAGGCTAGTGCTATATTGCAATAATTTCCCAGATATGTTCCCAGATACTGTTTGTATCCATTCTGTGAAAAAAAAAACATAAGATGGGACAAAACACACACACTTCCTCACTGAGATGCTGTGGTTTGAATCCTGTTTTTTTGCGTGACCCAAAACCTCCATTTATTCAGTTAATGTTGTTTTGACTCCAGTTATATACGAAATTGTGTGACCTCAGGCGCGTTTGACGTGACTGCGTATCACACTGACAGTCAAATGCAAGATGAGGGGTGACACTGACAGACACGCTCGCACAGAGAGATCCAGGAGTTTTCTTTCCAGCTTGAATGTATTTGCATGCGCAAGGGGCAGGTGGGATGCGGGTGGGCTGGGGGACTGGCGGAGGACAGCTAATGCACTACCCTGCTTGCAGAATAGGGGGGGATGCTGTGTGTGGATGCAAGCTGTCACTCAGTCTTAAACCTGCTGCTCTTTCTCTCTCACCGCAACTGCTCGGTGGAGTAATCCCTTCCGTGATGTTTGTTTCCTTAAGTGTGTAGTTCCCTGTTGTGTGTGTGCATGTGTGTGTTTGTATATGCGCACGTGCTTCCCATTCTCACTCTCCACAGCTGGACTTTAAACATTGCTAAAGGAAAAGGAACAATCTCTTTTCTCGTGGAAAACAATTTAAATTATTCACAGGCAAATCATTGGTGAATAAATGAGCATGGTTATTGATATCTGCAGCGATGTGAGACAATCACACACACCTACACACACATTCACAAACAAGGAGGCAGAGTTGGTGTTTTTGTTCTGCCGGCAGTGGAGAGACAGAGAGAAGAGGATAGAACAAGCCTCTCTCCTTCCTTGCATCCCTCGATCTCCTCCCCCCCCACCCACCCACCTCTCACGGTAACGCTTCAGTGAGTTGAACGGCCAGGACAGGGGGGAGAGAGGGATTGGGAGAGACTGAGAGAAGGAGCGAAAGAAAGGGAGAGAAAAGAAGCAAGGGAGAACAATGAGCAACACATTTTTTGATATAGCTGAGGGTCGCTGTGGCTAATCCTTCCCTGCCGCCACCACAAATGGTCTCTCCGTTTCTAATTCCTTTTTTACTTCTCCTCACTTCTTCTTCAGCACGCCCCCCCCCCCCCCTTCTTGCCCCATCCTTGTCTCTATTCTCCTTTTGCTATATTTTGTGGTGCTGAAATATGGTGCCACTTTCATTTTGATGCTAATTCCAAAAAGTGATGAATCTTTCCCTCACATTGTGCCCCTTTCTTCTCTGACAGACGGAACGACCCGGGATTTACTTTTGAAATTGGCTTTTTAAAGGTGAAGGAAAGAGTCGTCATAGAAGAAGGTGAAAAGGAGAAATGTGAGTCAGTATAAAAGGAAATGAACAAGACCCAAAGCAAGTAGGAGATGATGGCAGTGGAAATTTGCAAGCTCAGGGAATTGGCAACTTGGCAGCAGAGACACTATAGCATCAGCGCCGACGATCCAAACTCTCAATAACTTGATTATCTTTATATAATAACTGCAGGGTTCAAAAGTCACATGTGTCGGCGCATACGTGTCTTCCATACCTTCCCAGTATTTTGCTGACACATCCGTGGCTGACCCGAAGTTGGCGGGAGATGTCGCAGGGACGCACACCTTGGTGGGCGAGTTCTACTATTCGCTGTCGCACAACATCTGGAAGAGGTCGGCCGTTTACAAATACACCGCCAAGCTGGTTCACGCCGCCATGTCCTATGAAAAAAAAAAAAAAGACAGTTGAAGTCACATGCTTCAAGCCACATGGATGAACAAGCCACTAAACATTTAAAAGGATTTATGACTAAAATGTTAACAGTCAAACTTGACTGCATCACAACATTTCAATGCCAATGATACACACAGACACACACACACACACGTATGTCCTAAATAAATCCTTTCTTACCAACATAATACTAGCTTTGTTCCTTTTATCCAGAACAGACTAAGCTAAGTTTCAAGTAAATGAAGGGATTTCAATTAATTATTGACCCACGGGGGTCTGAGTGACGCCAATAATATTCCCTTGAGGGAAGACGGTTTAAAGAAACAGAATAGAAACAAATTGGAATAAAACACCACAACTTCTCTCCTTTCTAATGACATCCAGGATGTAGAAGGCAGACCTCCGCCAAGTGACTGGGTTTACAAACTGTCAGTTGGAGTTTTGTTCATTGAACATAGTTGACCAAACTGTTAGAAATAGCTATCAGGATGTGCAGTTTGCTAAACTGACAATAAAATATTTTAAATAGCGCTTCTATTGATTCTCATTCAATTGCACCTCTAAATATATCATTTAATTGAGAGCCAACAATAACAACAGTCAGCTGACATGAATCCAACATGCATGAGTGCCACGACAAATGTACGAAAGACGACGTCTCCGCCTCTTCCCAACAATATGTTCATGTACAGTATATGTTGCACCAAAAGGCAATCCGGCATTTCTGTAATCCACTGCTTTTATATTACCATAGTGATTGTGTCTTCCGGGGAAACACACACACACACACATACTCGCGCACGCATGCACACTCTAATCCTAGCTGTGAGGGTAATAGATTTTAAATACATGACCCCTGCAGGGGGATACCCCCTGAAATACAAAGCCCTCCCCTGAACCTGACCACATCTTTCTTCTTTTCTGCATCCCCATAAAGTAAACACACAGCAGGCTCCAAAACAAACACATCTGCACATGAGGGATAAATGCAACGAGAAAGTCTGCAGCGTCTTGTGCTTGGAAATTAAACAAAGCTATTTCACTTCCCTCCTTGCTTTATTTCTTTCTAGATAGAAGAAAAGTCATTATGCAGATGCCCCGCTGCCACAGTTTAAAAGGCAATCACTTTTTCCAAAGATAGCAACGTCGCATCCGTCAAGGCCTTAACCAGGATTGCTCGTCACTACCAGGTTAAGGAATGCTTACATGTGGGTACTACAACTACAAAAAAAAAGGGTATTGCTAACCAAATTGGGATATCAAAACATTTAGATCTTCTCTAAGGTCTTTCCAAATTGGGGCAGTCGATCAAGAACACTTTTTTTTTTTTTTTATCTTCTGTTTGAAATCATCAGCAGTATTATGATGATCAGCCGGCTTCTTGTGAAACCCCGGGGATGTTTTTTTTTTTCCTCATCATAATAGTTTCTTATCCTCAGCCTTGGAGGGTAACAGTATCCTTCATTATTTAACCATTTTTCTTTATACAAAAATATCAAACCAACTGATCTATAGCAATGGAATTCTTGAAGGCATGTTCCAGCAATGCAAGAGTCTGTTGACGGCCATTTCCCAAACACAATGTAAGTACACTAGCGCTTCTAATGTACAAAGTCACAATGATGTTAAAGTATCTTAAATAGCATCAAAACATTTCATTTTTCTGTCAAAAAAAAACCATGTTGAGAGATACAAAATGGGAGAAAAGAAGAAGTGGCACGAGAAATTGAAAAGGCCACAACTTCCTGCTTAAGGTGCCAGTTAATTTACAGTATTTTACTTTTACTACTTTGTGTGACAATTAAGAATGTTGTAGCACCTCAACGTTGCTCACTGTTTTTATTGTTGTTACTTTTAATATCACCAGTAGCTCATTTCTTTTACAATTCTATTTCTTTGAAATTGTTTTGCAATCCGAACAAATCAAAGCTTGCAAAGTAATGCCTTGTGTTTGCCGAGGTTCCACTCGATTCTTAACTTGTAAAAAGCCATCCATGCCTCATCTCATCATGATTTGTTCTTCCACAGAAGCCCACTTTGCTGCAACCTGCTGTGTGCACACAAGTCTCCCGCTGCTTCTCTCTCTCGCCTCGTCTTTCAGATAAGAGCAAATGAAATGGGTTCTTTCACTCTTCCTATCTGGGCTGGACCATAAAAAAACCTTGCTTTGTATAGAAATGGGAAGAATGTCTGCCAAGCGACACGCACACAAACTCCAGATAACTATTTATTCACTTAGCTAGGTATTTACCGTTTGCATTAGACTATTCTTGGAGAGGAGATTTTGGGGTTATGTGTCCATATTTTATTTCTCTATCCTCTAAACACAGCTAGGAGGGGGAATTTTAAAAACACAATGAATTGGATGCGCACAACTGCAATTCAAACACAAGCCGTCCTGTGATTTGCAGCTTGACGTTCAAGTTTCAATTTTGTATCAATTTTCCAATATAAAATATTAAGAAAGTGAATGACTTTAGTCTGAAAGTGTCACCATCGTCAAAACTTTATGAACCGGACAAGCAATGTTTTGAGTATGATTTTGAGATAGTCAACTGCCTTAACAAAAAAAATGAGCATGTTTATTACTGTATAGCACAAAACTTCCATAAAGTGTCCTCATCATTTGATGATGCCCGTGTGCTCGTTACTTTGCCACGCTTTTACTTCCAAAATCAACATTTGCACATTCTGTTGTAAATTAGAGGTTGATATTTCGAACTGTGACAGATTGGCCAAGTAATTTCAAGCCACTGACCAAACAAATTAACTACTTGCTTTCAGGAATTCAATCACAGCTGGCAGCTGGGGAGGTTTTGTTGCAAATTAGATACAAAGATTTTTGCCAAATCTGGTCTATTGGCTAAAAGGTCTTCCTCTAAAAGCTTGAACCTCAAGAGAGGGAGGAACACTTGGCACGTGTAGCAGTTTCATTTTCTATCCTGCAAGAATCAGAGGGGACACAACCGGCCAGCCTGCCAGCCATGGGGACCAGGAGTCATTATGCATCCCTGTTGTATTTTCATTTATATATCCTTTATAGGAGCTGACTTGGGAGCAAAGCACCTCCTTAAATGTTTGATTGATTCACCGTTTCCGGAGGAGGAAAAAAAATAACAGAGATAAAGAAGAATACATTAAGCTCCCCCATCCAGAAAATAAGGTCCATTAGGCTCTCTGTCTCTCTTTTCCTGCCACATTCCTCTGTGTCACTGCCTGTCACAGCCTGAAGCCTGAAAAATTGCAACAAACTAACCTTTTTTTGTTCTGTTTTTGAGAAAAAAAAAAGAAACTGGGCTGCAGGGCTGTTTGCGATTTTGTCAGTGAGAATACTGATGAGGTGAATTTCGTTGCGCAAACACTGTGTAGATATGTGATGTGCAAGCCAAATTTCCTTTTTATTCTTCTTATTTAATTTTATTCTGCATGCTATGGACATTTTTTCGTAAAGAAAAAATGCTATTCAGCAAAACATAAAAATCTATTTTTTTTAAATATCTAAATGAAATCTATTGGCGCAGGCAGCAGATTCTGGCCTTGGTCTTATTACTGCTTGGAGAAGAAGTCTTTGCTCTTCTGTGGCTAATTATGGATAATTTATGGTCTAGAAAAGTGTTACACCATGTGTGCGATGTGTATATATATATACTTGTACTAATATATATATATATATATTATACACGATCTGAGGCCACCAAACACCCATGCATACTTAAGATGCAAGCATGTTTAACATTACAATATTCAGCTCATTATCATCACAATTACCAGCAGCAGTTCCTTTTAAATCGAACATATATATTCCAAGCTGTTGGATCGGTTCAAGAATGCTTTCATACATATGCCAGATGAAATTGCTGCTTATATAATGTTCATAGAAAAAAAAGGAGATAGTCCTGAGACTAATACATATTACCAATAGCGTTTAAGAAAATGTACACCCATGCACGCACACAGACACACGCTTCCAAAAAAGCATTTCCACGCGTCTAAGTTGATTCATTGCAACCTCTCTCACTCTGTCTTTTGACATTTTTAGATGTAATCGTTTTAAAGCGTCCCAGAACTTCTCTGTTGCCGTCAAGCGCCGCGGATCATTGACTTTGGGCCAACTACTGTGAGAAGAAACACGATTTGTTCTAGCCGTTTGATGTGCGCGTGCGCGCGCGTTTTTCTGTGCGTGTGTGTGCGTATGCGTGCGTGAGTGTGTGTGCGCGTGTGTGTGATTCACATAATACGCTTCTCCCCGGGATTCACCGGTGGTATAAATGAATGAATGCAATATCTATTAAATGCTTTAAATGAAAAGTCCAAACATTATGTGATTTTAAAATAGGTTTGGTGGATATTTATAACTCCAAAATAAAGTTAAAGGAGACAATATTGGTGGATTATATCACAGGGACAAAATCATTTTAAAATATTTTTTATATATAATTCAGTAACCCAAAGAAACGATGTAAATAAATGTGTAGTCAATGTTTTATAACAATTCCGTCTGATTTTAGGCTGTACCTTTAAGATTTCTGACATAACTGACTAATGTGATATATATTAACGTGCATCCATGCACCGGACAATTCATTACTGCAAAAAAAAAAAAAAAATAGATAAACTAAAGTATTACAAACCGCGACTCCCCTCCCCTATACTGCAAGCAACGATCTAATAAATATGTCTATTGTAAATTAATGATTCTCTCTGCAGTGCAAATAAAAAACAAACTACTTATCTATCAATTTATTTATGATTTGATTGATAAATGGCTATGGCGCTATAGATGCCTGCATGAGGCCGAGCAGGGGGGTTTCCACCACTGGGGAACCAACAACGTCCATTCTCGTTCTGATGCAAAGACCACATGCAGTTGCACCTGCAGCGTGTTCAGTTTGTCCATCTAAGTTATATGCAAAAGCACAATGGACTTCACACAACCGCTCTTCACTTCCCTCACTCCCTTTTCTCTCTCTCTTTCTCTCTCGCTCTCCCTTTTCTGACCGCCCACCCCCAACAACGACGTCTTTCCTTTGAAAGGAAAGTGCGGTCAACAATTGAAACATGCTTGATGTCTAAGTGTAAATCTAAGTCTTATTAATTAAGTACACACTCCCAAAAAATTAATTTAATAAAAGAAAAACAGCTACGTCATTATTAAATGTGCACTAAATGTTTTGAGCTTTTCCCTCTCATTCTGTTGCCAAATAATTTAAAACTATATCAACATTTGAATAAAAAATAATATATATAAACGTCATTAGGTTCTGAAGACTTTTAGGATAATAAGGAAAAAATATAGTTTTTGCAGCGCACCAAATAGGTTGCTTTACAATTGCGCCCGTGTAGCTTGGTATTTTTCTGCATGGAGGGAGCATGCAAAAATCAAGAAATAAGAAAATTAAATGATAAACTTACTGTGCATAGCCGCAAATGGGTCGTGCTTACAGTGGATCTCCATGTGGGCGGTGGGGCTCGAGGGCCCCGGTTTAAAAAGCAAATAAAGAAAGAAAGAAAAAGTGCAGACTTGAGCCCACCTCTATTTGATAGACCTCCGGTTGATGCAAAGTAGTTCCCTTAAAAAGAAAAAGACGGAGTCTATTTTTGTTTGTTTCGTTCGCTCGTTACTGTCCACAACTGAAGTGAAATGAATGAAGCATTGAAAAATTAAAAAGATATTTAAAATATTTGTATGGCAACGAAAAAAGTGGTGTCAAAATTCTGTCCTCAGTGGGACGAGCGGCGACAGTCGGTCAAAAAAAGAACGGTAATGACACTCATCCTTTAAAATGTTCGGCTAATATTCACGGCGTTCATGCCAAATCGGAAACCATGTCAAAAGTGTTTCAAAATGTTTAAAAAGACCTCCCTGGCCCCCGCGGGCTCAGGTCTCCGGTCGTGCAGGTCCACCTTTGGCGCAACTTTCTCCGCTTAGTCTCACCACGAAAACAAACAAAAAACTAAAAAACAAATCAAAAATCTGTTTCATTAACTGCAAATGTCACAAATCCACAAAGAGTTGTGTCTTCCATTCCTGTCTTGCGTGATGTCTCATCAATAAAGCTCGAAATGGCAAGTGAGCGATCCCCCGTCCGAGTGTCATATCCACCGAGCTCGTAAGAAAAAAAGACAAGCGAGGCACTTGCTCAGAATCGTCCCCGTTTTTAAAGCGATTCTCTGCCCAACTCCAGCTTCCCTGTCCCGCACGAGTTGGAAAGGAGTTTCTTCTCTTGGCTCAAACCCCAAAACATTGGAGGGGCAGGATGAGGTGCTTTAAATGTGTCGAAAATAGCGAAGCATCCACCGAGAGAGCGGCTGCTTGCTAGTGCACCCCCGCGTTTCAGGACCAGTTCTCTTGCGGACAGCGCCCGCGCTCGCAACCCCCTGGAAGCCTGGCGTCCAGCCGCCGGCCAGCTGCCTGTCACTCAGCCACCCCCCAGCCAATCAGAACGCGAGAGCCGCAACGGCGTCACTCCAACTTTGAGTAAAAAGGGCGGGGCTCTACGTGGCTCGGATTGGTTGACGATAATGCTGAGAGCCAATGAGGCTTTACGCTTATTTTAATCCCTAACCAATGGATGAGCTCGGCCTCACCCCTCCCTGGTGAGGGGGTCATATACCGTTTTACGTTTAATTTCAATTAACCACGTACAAACCTCACGCTTTTGTGGGCATTTGCGCTCAACTTATCCGTGTCAATATTAAATATCTAATTAAATAAGTATTACTAAAATGAAGCTTTGTTGCAGGGAGGTCTTATGATGTCTGAGTACAATTATTCAAAACAGATTAAACTCTTAATTACAACGATTTTATGACGAAAGATTGTAGTTTTCATAAAATGTGTCATTCATAAACCATGCATGTTACTGGGAGCACAGTAAAAGAAACTGGCCTGTCATTAATATTACAATTTATGAATCTTTAGCTTGAGGAGAATCTAAGGCATAAAACAAGCATCCCATTAGCTGATTGCGGATTCAAACGGGCATCGTTTTTAATGAAGTGCAATTATCCAGCATCGCAGCAAACTGAGAGGAGAGAAGGGAGATTCAATAAATGTTCGTCCCACCTGATTTTCTAAGGCATATCTTTGCCTGGGTCGTGTAATATTAAGCACACAAATAGCCTTAAGCGTGAGCCAAATTAGAAAATGGTTATTTCCATGTGCTTCCTGTTTCTAGACATCTAATCATTTCACTTTCTCTGTTATTCTCCATCAGCCTCATGAGCATATGCACAGCTAGAACAATCTTCCCCGAATCATTATTGACAACACCAAGATACTTGATAATAATTATTTTTTATTAAAAAGGCAACCCAACCTGGGATGTCTTGGAATACGGAATACTTCATGTTCAATCAATAAATGTCTTGGTTTATCCCGATAGTTATTGGTGTCTGCAAGCTTTCTGATCCTATAACTCAAACACGCAAGCAGTCAAATTAAAATAAATATGTTTTCCAATAAAAAAAAATTTTTTCTTCTCAGAAAACGGTTTTTTTGTGTGTGCTTTCTAGAAGAGTCACCAGGGGGCGTTCAACTATGAGTGACTTGTCCACATACTCAGGCAAGTACATTTGCACAATACGTATACGAAAGTAATAACATCACTTGATTCGATTATATGATTGCATTTTGTAATTACTCTGATCATCATCATCATCATAAAAAAATGCACATAACCAACAAGAAAACAACAATGTTTTAATGTTTCTGTGGTCATAACATTACATTTTACATTTGATCTTAATTTTCTTGACTGTGTGAATTATAAAATGTTTTGCGCACGTGTTAAACAATAGTTGTCTGTTTAGTCCGGAGAGAAAGGGGACTGATAAAAAAATACAGGCTAAATTGGGTCATTTAGGCGCTTACAAGTGTACGCAATTTGCGTACGGACGGCCCTTTTTATTTAGGCCACATATTGAATAGAAATAATCAAATTAATGTTGAATTTTTTTACTCAAAATCGCATTAGTTTTCAATTATGTTTTAAGGTTAAATAATTCTCATTTTAATGCTTGAAATAAAAAGACGACAGGCTGTATTTTATTAAAAGACTATACATCTACGTAAATATATACTATATATCTCTTTTTTTCCCCAACTTTGTGTCCTTTTGTGCAGTTTGTATTACAGATTTAGGAACCACAAAACATGCACTTTCTCATCACATGACTCTCATTTGCAAATTAAATACAAAGGCAATTAAAAACAGCCAAACAAGCAATCATGTATACAAATTGTTGTTGCTTTAGGCTTGGAAATTTGGAGAAAACTTCCATCAGGGTGGGACGTCTTTAATCCGGGGTCCTGCAGACATTACCATATTTCATTACCTCTCAGTGTTGGAAAGGGGAGCGCGGAGGAGGGAAGGGGGAGATTAGACTTTTTTAAACATTAGTAAGAAGAAATGTGGTCGTGATAATCATTGGGAGGCAAATTGGAGGCGATGCTGTAGTGTCTTTCTTCCTTCCCTCCATCCATCCAGCGTGAAAGACTGTTTTGCCTTTTTGCGCCCGAGCCTCGAAACGAAAAAGCAATGAAAAATTAATAGCGCATGTTAACTCCACCAAGCTCGTTTATTACACGCCCGCATGGCTGTCAACATAATGAGAAAGCCCCCTCGTATATATCTCAACTCTTAGATTTCATTTTGCGTGCAAAATATGTTTAAAATCAGAATATAAATATATTTTAAAAAATAAACAAATAAATTATATGCCACATGCGCACTCGCAAATCACACTCATCGGTCCATTTGTAATGACTTGGTTGGCTGATAATGCACCTAATGAGGAGTCAAGTGAGGCCTGACCACAAGCTCTCATGCACTTTGAGGGGCACTTGAGGTCATCTCTGTCCCCCCCCCACCCCCACCCCCACCCTGCACATGCACGCACACTTTTGACCAGCGCAAAATCACATTTCTATGTGACTACACTACTGTGCTACTTAAAAAAAATCCTGATTTCCCGTTTTATCAGTAAATGTTGGATTAAAAAAAAATGACATTGTAAAACTATTGCCAAACCTTGATGACATCTATTTAATGAATTCCTTTTAGACCTTAACGTCGTATTACATCAGTGAACATATCCATTTAATAAATCCTCGCTTATAGATGTGCGTAATCTAGAATGAATGTCACACTTTTACGCAAGGCCAGTTTGAGACTTCTCACTGAATTCTTTACACCCTGATCACGTATTTCATGGAGAGGCTGCTAGCAGAGGCCCTGGGCCCTTATGACTGCAGCAGTCAACAGGGAGGGCCTCCTAAAAAGTATGATTTCCTCAGCGGTTATTATCCAATCATATATATTCTCTTTCCTTAAATATTTTTTGGGTGGCTAAAGCCTATATACTTTAAAAGACTGAAAATTGAGGCATAATTTGAGCCTATAGGCTACTGATTTATCACTGTTCATTAAGTATAACGCCTGCTATAAGTGACATATTGTCTGTGTACTTGTCCATCAACCTATTATGATGAGAAACAATAATGAGGCTTACTCGTCCTCAGCCCAAAGGACGTTTTATCAATACAGAGCAGCAGGCATGGATATGAAATGATGTGCTATCATCTGGATGCCATACTGAGGTCGATTGTGTTGATCTGGAACCCCTGCTGCTTTATAACTAGACCCATATAGCAGAACTACTTGCATTGTGGAAAACACACAGCAGCCAATTACGATATTTCGGGATGTTTAAAACTGGAGTGAAAATAGCCTCTTTTAATAAGGAGCAAAGATATGTAACCATTCAAAAAACAACCAACCAATTTGAAACAAAGATTCTCAAACTAAAAATACCAAGTACTGCCTCAAAAAAGGAACATCAGGGCCAAACTTAAACTACAGTAGTATAGTAGGCACAAGTGTTCGTAGAACTATGACGTTTTTCTTCCCCTAAAAAGCGTATTTAATATTATAGTAAAGCACAATAATACTGCTCTGTTCGAATATTAACACTGTGCTTGAACATAGGGGGAAAACTGTACCTTAATAATGATTCCATAAAATTGTATTGCACATTAATCTTCAATCGCAATTGTACTTAAATAACGTTTTACAAGCAAACAGTTCGAAATGATTAAACACCAATGTATTGTACTCAAAAGTTAAACAGCTACAACTGAACTGTACCTCCATGAAGCTGGCCCCCACCCAAAATTGGGGGACATGACGTAACGTAACGTAATGTAACGTAACATACCAACATATGACAAGATCACGTGCCACACTTCCAAAACTTCCTTAAACTGTTGTAATAAGTTCAAGAGTTTTTGTTTTAACTTGAGTAATGTTTGTTTTCTTAATAATGATAAACAAACGTATACATAGTATCTCTTCTGTTATCTAAATTTGGTATCATTTCATTTATTCACAGATTGGCTGGCAAGAATCACGTGGTTCATCTGCTGTGGCGTCCATTTTAAAATGACATGCTGGACATCAACAGGTTTTTCCATTAATCAAGGCACTCAGTGATGGAACATTGAAAGCAATCCACTAATAAAATATTCTTTGAAGAACTTGTGGAGAAACACGTGGGCCATTTATGGCCCTCAGGAGGATCTTAGCATACCTTAGCAAATAAAATCTCTGAACTGTATAAAAAGCCCCAAAACATAAAACCCATAGATGACATGCTCATAACACCATAATCATCCATCATGAATTTAGTATGGCCCGCTGAAGACTTTATAATTTTGAACCTGCAGAAGAGCTTCCCATCACCTGCTTTGATCCAGCACACATGACCAATATTTGGCCTAATTTAACGAAACAAGCTGGTCAGCAAAATATCTTCCACTTGTAGTTGGCTATCTTGCTCTAAAAATAATCCCAAATTTGATTAGCACCTTTTGACTTGAGTTACAGTGCAGCCTTTTACAGTTTTAATGACTTCTCCAAACTTTACAATAGTTCACATAAGTTGCACAACTCAACAGCACTTTGGCAAACAACTTTTAAAGCATTATAGAAACACGTTGCTGTTAACACACACGAATTCACCTGCTCAAAAACCAATGAAGACAAGGTGTGAGATGGAAGTGCAAGCCTACCTGCTCTCCCCTGCCGCAGCGCACGTCTCCTGGGCCCTTGCGGGTCCATCATGATACACACTCAAAAGAGGAGAGGGAGGGGTGGAGCGAGGGAGGGAAAAAGGAAAAGAACAAAAAAGTTTTTGCTCACTTTTCACTCTCTCTCTTTTTCCTCTTTCTCTCTCCCCCTCTCTCTTTGACTTTGTAACACTGTTGCTCTCTCTCTCTTCTTTCTCTGTAGCAGCTGTGTACAGTTGGTGGTTGGGGGGGAAGGGGATGCAATGTTGGTTGAAATAATTCGACCCTTCCGCTCCTTATTGCGCTGCCTGCAAGTGTTCACTCAGCTGCAACTAAACGCTTTAGGTGGAAAAAAGGAGGGTCCTATTGAAGGGGGGGGGGGGGGGGGGATGAGCAAAAGAAGAGCCGTTCTTGCCATGTGCGCTCATGTCCTCTGTCTCTTTGCTGGCACTAAACTGCACACACCAATAGTCTCTGTGGGTCTCGTGCACGCGCGTCTGCGAACGCAAATGTGTGCACGTGAAACCTTCAACTTTGCGTGCAGAACTTGAGCACCAAAGTTTCACTTTTACTTTGTTTGCAAGCTGTCTGTTCAACTTGCTCCTTTTCCCCTCCCGTTTTAAATTCATAAAGTTTACAAAGAGTTGAAGCTTCCGTGATCAGAAATAAATACAATAAATACAAGGAGGGAATCATCTGACCTACTTATTTTAACTTGAAAGGGAAAAACTTTGAAGAGACAAGTTTTTTTATACCCTATTTGTACTTTCGCCTCGTTAATGATTTTTTTTAAAGTAAAACTAACTTTACTTCAGTAGGCTATTTCAAATAATATTTTTAATTTGATAATTCTAAAGCAAACAATATAATTGTAATCCTAAATCGTGTCTTACGTAATTAATTAGGATAAATAGAAAAACTAAAAACTAATTCTAACTGCTAGTTACAACAATACAGAAAAAAATCGAGATGCAAAAATGAAATGCAAAACTGGTGTCAGTCATAATAGTTTTGGCCAAAACGCAACGGTGGAATGGGTTTAACGCACATATTGTATATTTGACAGGTTGTTCTTTTCATTCGTTTATGGAGATTTGCTCATTTTTGTTCAGGTGGCCTTTTTAATACATATACAGTGTAGTTTAACATAACGGATCATGCAGACTGTTGGATTTGACCAGGTTTTTTTGTGTGTGCTTCTAATTCATATTGACAGCTTTATTTATAGTGTGTGAAGAATATCGAAGCTGTACTTGTGAAATGTTGAGTATTTCTAGATGCTTAAGAACAAAAAGTGCGGTCGAAATGAATCCGGACTGTTAAGTTATTTTTTTTCCTCGCTGCGATTATTGTCCGAACAGGTAACGGAAAGTGGTAGATATGCTCAAGGACTTGGATAAACATTTCAGTTTGAGACTACGGGCGTTGAAAGCAGATTTTGCTTTGTGCGGGAAGCATGTGATTCCCAAAACATAAAACGCGGCTCTGTGTACGATGTTACACATGTCGAACTTGTCTGGAGGTCTGCAGGTCGGGTGTCAGGGTTCACGCACGCACCAGAAACAATTGAGCGTGGAACAAAGCGCAGACACACGTCAGTCCACTTAGTTGCCAATAGAGACCCTGGCACATATTTTTCGAGCGCCCCCAACACATCAAAATACATTTGAGTTTATGAATTAAGAAAACACGGTAAGATTATGCTATTTATCATTGAATAGTTTATAAAAAATCTATAGTACAATTGTGTTGATTTACATCTGTATTTTTTTTACAGAAACATTTTTGGGTAACCTGCTGAAACTGTTATTGTGTTACATTTTACTGAAGAATGATTAGACGACATCGACATGATTGAAACTATTGGACCAAACCTCGTGAGAGCATGACTCCAACGTGATTTGCCATCTTTATTTCTTAACCCCCAAAATATCAAATTGTATGCATGAGCATGACAACGGTGCATTATTTAGTGCATTTTCTCACCTCACAGCAGATTGAGTATATTTATAGTCACACACGCTTATTGCAAAGTGCAGACGCTCCAACACACACGCACCCACACGCGCGCACACGCACGCACACAGCATAAGAAAAATTGAGAATTTAATTACTTGACAATCAAGCACCGTCTTGTACATTAATTCCACCAGTGTCATTATTATTATTATTATTATTATTATTATTATTATTATTATTATTATTATTATTATTATTATTGCAAGAGTAGAACTCAGTGTATTACTGTTAATACATCATTGTATTTTTATCTTCAAATTATTATGCTTTTGTCTCTTCAGAAAAGTTCTTCTACACTTTTTGGAGGTAGTAATTATTGCACCATATAGATACATTAAAATTACCACAGTTTGGTTTTAGCTGCTTGCATGCACTGGATCCCCTTAAAGAACAAACAAAAAAGAGTCGGGAATCGTTTTAAGTAATTAAAAACCACTTGTTTGTCTTTCATCCTTGTGCTAATTAATGTAATTAATTCGGGGGTACTGTTGAGGAGGCATGATAGTGCGCGTGTATGTGTGTGTGTGTGGGGGGGGGGGGGGGGGATGCTTTGTGATCGGTGACCCGAGCTGTGACCAAGCGGAACCGGAAAGAATCACATTAAAGGGTGAGTCAATAAGCAAACACGTAAACACAAAGGAAGGTGCACGGTGTCTCGGTGTGGGACGTTCACCAGCCTGATTAAAAGTGCGGCAAATTTACTTTTAATACAAAAGTGAAATGAGTGAGAGTTGGGAAAGTCACAAAGATCTTCCTTCACGTATTCAGTATTGTGTTTGTAATTTTGGTGTGATGTGATCGTGCTCTCTTTTGAGAGGTATTTCTTTATCAGTAGGTTTATTCATGTGGTAACATTTTGTTGTAAATGTAAAAATATAAATAGATTAGATAAGATTATTATTGACATTTTTGTTTGAAAAGGCAAAGTTTTTGATGTAGCTTTTTATCTTAAATGTTTTGTGTCTGTATGTGCGAACTAATAGAAAGTTCATTGCTTGGCCAACATGGTCTAATTTCATCTCCCTCTTTAGGATAAAGGTGCTTTTTTTTTGCTTTACATTTCATCCTACTTTTGTGAAAAAAAGGAAGTCCATTGTTCACTTTGAACCTTAGCCAGCAGACTTGTCTTTTGGAATTGTTTAGCGTGAACGTAACAAAACTATACTTCCGTTTTGTGTCAGATAATCCAATTTTTCCCCCTTATGTTTATGAAACTAACTTTATTTGAAGACCTCGGTGACATCTTATGTGTGCCGTGTGTCTGCTCTCCGCCCAGATGACCTCAACATCCCCAGGATGTAATTCAGAGTGGCACTTGTGTGTAACAACACAAGATTCCCTTTCTTGCAGCCCAGGCTTGCCGTTGCCGTGGCTATTCTGTCGAAGGCGGCTTAAGGGCAGCAGGGCGGATTGAGCAATTGGACACATTGTTTGTCCATGAAATATTAGGTGACACAACATGACACCGAGCCATTTATATGTAAAGGTATACATTTCAGCGTGACCGTTCAACAAGAGCCAACAAGGCTGCTCTGAAGGTTGTTTTATATTTGGTGTTGTGGCATCAAGAAGTACAAGTGTGTGTGACTGTGTGAGTGCAGATGGAGCTTTTGTCACAACTCGGCACCAGCCACAGGCCCTGCATGCGCAGGAAAGGTGGTGTCAAACTCCTTCTACATGAAGCATTTTCTTACTACTGTCTGATAGTTTGCACTTGACCTTGAAAAGAAGTAATTTAATTGATAAGCGTGGTTGTGTACTCGTTTAAAAAAAGTTAATCTTTTATTGCAATATATGTTTTTAAAGCAATTTTGTGCTCATACTTTTGGCAGCAAAAAAAAAAAAAACTACCGACCTAAACCGAGCCGGTTGAACTGAGCTGCAAAGCTGATGTGTTATTTATTGTAATTCTTCCACTTCAATCTTTTATGATGCATTGCAGCAACAGTTTCTCCAAATTTAGAAAGGTAAGCTTGTTTTTGTGTTATTTTGAGAACAGTAAAAGCCATCATCAACACTTCATCACAACGAATGACTCCATGCAATAGCATAGCCGAAGCTCCAGTTGGGTCCTTTCACACACTGATGTATTTCTTAAACAAATGACAAACAGCTTCCGAATATTGGCAATAAATCAGGAGGACACATTTCATGTCTTGGCCACAGCAACGGGTAGTGGGAGCCATACAGTGTAAGGTGCGCAAAAACACCAACAAATGAGAGCAATGACATGCTTCTTTTAACTCCTTTTCCCCAATAAAGATCATTCATCAGGCAGAACCATTCTCCTCAAATGTCTGATTGGAAATCAGGGGATTTTAAATCCCTGTCCCGGACACTCCATCCATCTTTAACACTCCACTGGTCCACACACTTAGAGATGAACTGCCGAACCAGATGCCTCCATTCAGCCGGTCCCCGACCTTTTCTAAAATAATAATAGTAAATACCAGCAAATGCATGGAAGTCTAAATCAGGCAGCCACATCACAATTTCACTGAGGCAGTCAGGCATCCCGAACCTGCATCCAATTTAGGGAGATATGAGGAGCAGAGGCGGCGCAGACTCCCTCCTCCCACAACATGCACCTCCCAAAAACAAAGCAGATGCAGGATTAGAAGTGTGTGTGCAGACATAGACAGTCTGAAAGAGTTGATAGTGAACATATATGTGCAGTCTAACCTTTGGAAGGAAATAATCCAACTCAGTGATGGCCTTTCCTGTGTTGACACGCATGGAGACACCTTAAGAATCAGATGGCATTCACTCCCTGAATCCTTATTATGCTACCATTCTTCACTACTATTATGAAAGTGATTCCCATAGTTGGAGACACAGACTTTGCAATTATTCTCTTGATATAAAAGAGAGGAGGTGGAGGATGCTAATGCAGCACTGTCATGAAAGTCAGGGTGGTGTAATTTTTCTGCATTCACCTTGTTATGAATATGACTGATGGCGATAGGTCGTCTGTTGAAGTACATTTACATATAGATTCCCATTCCAATCAACGTGCAATAACAGCGCCGGCTGGAGGATTCAGAGCTGTTGCTCAGACATGGCTGCACACAGCGAGGGTCTTGTGCACATTGTGACATTTCATATTTGGAGGAAGATGAAATTGGGCTGGGTTTTGACTGTTGCAAAAGCAGAACATGACAACATCAGTTTGAATGGGGATGTTTCTATAATCAAACGCTGCATAATAATATGAGAACAAATATATTCCGCTGGAAGTTGATATAACTTTTTATATTGCATTACTGTTATCAGCAGTGTTATTTAGCTGCAACGTACTTTGACATTTTTAATGGGGACAGAAAAGCACAGAAATTAAACTCGCAAACTTGGGTAAAATGTCAGTGTTTCATTTTCTCTGTAATTTGACGTACAAACGTAAAGTGAAAGAAAAACACCCAAAACAGGAGCGAGATTGAGTAACCCCCCCCCCCACACACACACACACACACACACAAGCAAACGTTCAAATATGCACAACTAACAATGATTATAACAATTCAAATTATATTAATTTATTACAGAGTAATGCCAGGTATAGATTGCAGTTTATTTGGCTTCCTTGCAAAACTGCCGGTACTCTCGAGTGTTGGCCCGGCAGTGAAACGTATTCTGGTTGGCCAACCTCTTTTCCGGCGAATCAACCCGGAAGTCCATGTGCGTGTCCCAGTTTCGCTGAAGTGGAGATTTTATTGTATATGTGAGCACAAACGCGTCAATTTGGGACAGTAAGGTAAGGTTGTGGAAGTGTAATGTGTAGATCAAACTACGTCATCATGATGTGGACACACCCGCAGCCATTGATACTTTTTCGTGACCGATATGCTTGTTGTTTACATCCTGCTACGCTGTTTCGAGCACGTGGGCACAACTTTAAGAACGCTTGATTCCCAGACCGGTCAATGTTTTTTTCAATTAAAGTCCAGTAAATTTAATTTGTTTATCAGCAAGATGGAAACCCGCTTTTGTGTGAGTTCCGTTTTACTTGAAATGGCTGTATTAGCGAGTCAACATACGCTACAATGCGTCTGACAGCTAGTTAGCATTTTGCTAACTGAGGCTGCTGCCATGCACGTTTTAAAGAGTGCGAATCTTTTAGTATTTGCTGATGGTGAGCATTTTCAAGGATGGATGTTTGTATACCATCTGCGAATAATCACATACATACGTTGTTGTACAATAAGTGATGCTGCAACACGTCAACATGTTAACTTCATATGCAGGCAAGTTTACCAGGGATTAAGTATTATTATTTTGCCATTCTCGTGATCGGATTTCAGTCCTAACATCATTTTAATTGCTTCTGCTTTATTGAATGCTTTTATTTTAATTTTACAGTTGTTGTACTAGTTTTGACCAGATTACAGTTTCTATGATCCGCTCAACTTTTGTACAGAGCAGACGGTTTTGCGGAGATTGGCTGAGATTCTTCTTTTCTGTCCTTTTAATCCCCGTGGGCGGCTTGTGACAACCTAGCGTGGCGTTTCTGCTGCCGGTGGTCATTTTGAGAGGCCAATCATCTCCAGCCATCATGGTGCAGACACGCTGGACTAGACAGGGCAATGGGCCAGTACCATTTCTCAGTCCACTGTCGTTTCGTGTGCACGCAAGAGAGATTGTGCAAATTAACTTCTAACATAATTATTATCCTAGGCCGGCAGATTTGTTCTTGTCCATCAATTGACAGGATGTGTTTCTTTGCTCGGGAGCTATGATTAGAAAACCTCCAAAACAAGTTAAAACAAGAGGGAAGAGTGGAACTGGACCGTGTTCTCCTCAGCTTGGTTAACAAGCCCACATGGATTTCAGAACCAAGACCAAAGTTTGTCCTGTAATTGATGTCAGCTTCTGAACTCTTGTTCCTAAGCGCTGAAGATAATAGTTTTAGACCAGGGCAACTAAAAATGTCCAGTTTTGACTGGGGAAAAGTGGATGGATGAACTTTTAGGAACTCTGTTGTAGGTTACATGTTGAACTGTTTCTTGTCATTTAGCTGTCCCATTAAGTTTTGCACAAATCTACTCCCAAAGGTTGAACATAATCATTTTGGATTTCAATATTTGTTCTCCATTGAAAATGAGAAATGGAAGTATAAAAAGAATAATCTAAACACTGCATTGTTTAAAACCGCAAAACATTTCATTTTAATATCGAAAGCAAAACACACATGTGCAGCATGTCACAAAGGACGTGACATAACTCTAACTCACATGCAAGTGTAGTAAATGCTTGTGAATCAAAAATGGTTTTAAAAAACAACTATGACACATTTCTAGCTGGTGCTCATTTTTTTTTCATAGTGTGAAATAATAACTATGACACCTTTCTTGCTTGTGCTTGTTTTTTTTCTTTATAGTACAAGTGGCCTGGGCAGCGTGCATGTGTGCATCTGAGCGCCTGTGTAGAGGTGTTGCCTTGTGGCGATGTACTGCAGCTACCAGGACCGGCAGGTGTTGGAGGATGATCTCTACAGGGGAGATGGGGCTGAATCTGAGGCGTCAGAGGCCATCAGTGAGCTGGAGTTCCACCTCTACAGTCAGCTCCACTACTCTTCCAACACCCTGGAGTTGGAAGATGGAGAGGACGAGCCTAGCCTAAAGATTGATGCGGCTGACAAGACTACAGAGACGGCCGTTAATGTAGAAGTTAAAACCGAAACCAGACCACCATCATCCAGTCCTGTCAAACTGCAGCAGCAATGCAACAAGTTTGAGAAGCAGGTCAAAAAGAAGAAGGGAAAAAATGTCCCTAAAGTTCAAAGACCATTGCCAAAATTTGAGGAGGTTATTGTCATTGACTCAAGTTCTGACGTTATAACCATATCTGAAAGTTACTCCACTGATGATGATGACGACGACAAAGGAGTTTGCGCATTGAAGGGAGGCCGTGTACGCCGAACGCTGACATCCACCTTGGTCAAAAAGGTACATTAACTCGCCGTCAAGTGGCTCATATAAGATTTAATAGCGCTGAATATACAAAAGGACGATTCAATCCTCTTTTTTTTATTTCTCTAGACACACCATAAAAAGGTGAATGATCCAGTGCCTTTGGATTCCAGCAGCCCAGAATCTGGTTCAGAATCTTCGCCTTCATCCAACACTGATTCCTATGTTGTGGAAAACTGGATGATCCTGGGGCAAGGCAACCAGCATGGAGACCATTCCATTGAACTCAACTTGGAAGGTTCTACTGGCAACAATACAGGTGTGTTTATGTTCATAGTTATTATGGCTGAGTTGTTTCTTAGACTCATTGTATTCTATTGTGGTCATAGGCGGTCCAGCTCATTCAGAAAATAGGACAACTCTAAAGCTCTAATGACAAAGAGTGGGCAAAATTTTAGTCTAATTACACATATGACACCATAACTGTCATCCTGCCTCTGGTATAGCTTTGACACTGCCTTTAAAGGTGGGAAATTGCCAGCTCAACTTGGTCGTCTCCAGTCTATGTCTGCTTTTATGCAGAACAGTGACACGAAAAAATGTTGCCTTTTGCAGGCAGTTAAAAAGGAGACTTGGATTTGTTTTTGTAGCATCTTTGACTGCAAATTTGTACACGCTTTGCATCCGCTGTGCTGTCCTGGTCAGCTGCTCTCCTCTTTGATGCATCTTAATATGTTGCTGTGCATCATGTATTGATATGTACGTGGCGGGCTCGTGCGAATTTATTTGTCTTTCTAAAATATTCTACCTCTCATCAGCATGCATGGGACACGCTCACACACACTCGCGCACACTCGTACCACTAATGCCAAAAACAAACAAACGGAGAGACAAGAGCATCAAAGGAGAAGGTAAGGGGGGGGGGGTCGGGAGAGGTGGGAGTAATCAAAAAATGAATAAAAATGTTTGGCGCAAATCTCTTCAGATCTTCACATTATCTTAACCTGCAGCCTCAGCAACCGCTCCAAGCCGACCCCGCCGAATCCCCCCCCCCCCCTCTTCCTACCTACGGCGCCCCCATCTCATTCTTTTATCCAATTTCCTTACTATTGTCCTCCCTCTCTGTCTCCCCCCATTCTCCCTCCCTCTGTCTCTTGCACCGCTTCTTCCTCATTTGAATTTCCCTGGGCTGATGTTTCTGCAAGAGTGCTCCCTGACTTCCGCACACAGGCGTTGTAAAGGGGGGCGCCTGTAGCTGAGACTTTGGGCCTGCTTTTTTTGGGGGGGGGGAAGGAGGATTTTAGAGGTCCGGTCTCCCCTCCTCTTGGCTGGCTTCCTCACTGTGTCGTCTGGGTCTTCTCTGTGATCTTTGGAGCTTGACCTCATGTCTGCACATGGGGGTTCATGTGTGCCCTGAAAGGGGTCTCAAAAGTGAGCGAAATAGGGTGTGGTGCTTTTTGCCATCCAAAATGGAATGAAAGTGAAGAAATTTCATGGACGAGCCTCATTTGTCTTGAGCTGATGCATTTGTCACAGAAGAATTGCTCCTTTTGCCATTATATGCTGTATTAATCATGAAATTAAATTGAGGATCCAGGAGGCTAATGTTCCCCCAATGTAATTTCTTTGGGTAGCTAAATATTTGCAAAACATTGAGCCCTTTTTATAATCAGCTTATTATTGTGTTAATCCTTGAGCTGAAGTCCCCCAAGGTAGCCTGTAAGTGTTGTGAGAGACACTTTTCTCTTTGCTTTTTGTTTTAATGAAGAAATGCTGAAGTTTTGATCAAATTGCTTCTTCTGCAGCCACCATTGTTACTTTTGCTGAGTCCCTATGTGTGGCCATCCAAAAATTGAATTCACGTGAAGCTTTGCAAGATTGATTTATGAGCTATTCTTACATATCCGCCAGGAAAATATGACTTGCTGGGCACGCCATTCAAGCTAGGTCCGCCGGTGAGCCTGCGTGATGGTTCGTGGAGTTCATCTATGCAAATGGCGCAGGCTGTGTATTAGATGCGAGGTAGTTTTAGTGATGCTACTGACTTTGGATTTATGTGTAGGTTTCTGAAAGCAATTATTGTGCTCGTATTTTGTCCTTTTGCGTGTAACAGGTATGCACAGTGTGCCGAATAGTATTTGTATGCCTTAACCTCTTCCCAGCATGGCTTTCAAATGACATTTGCTTAACTTAGCCTCTCCCTCCAACCTTGAGTAAAAGTGAGTAAAAATGGGAAGAGCATGGCCAATCTGCATCCAAAAGCAACCAGGGGGAACAAAACCGGACCTCCCCAAAATCCGGCTTGTACCCTAAGAGGTGTGCGTGCCCTGAATGAATCTTGGGCAAAGGAGGGGAGTGGGCTGAAGCTAAACTTTGAATAAGTGGTTAACTCTCCGTCAGTGGTCACACTCTCTTGTTTCCTTTTGCCCCTCCAGTTGTGGTAAGTGCTCACCAATTTTGTACGAGGCTTTTTGTGTGAGAGTGAGTGCGCGCTTGTGGTGAATTGAAAGGAAAGAGGCATATTTTTATGTTTTTAGGGTGTTTTCCATACTTATCTCTCCCGTGTGTCATCTTTGACACGAGCCAGGGCTTCAGGGATGCGTTTGAATTTGTTCTTTTGCCACAATCTGCTGTCTGATGCCTTAACATGGGCCTGTTGTAGCTTTGGAACTTTCTGGGTTCGAAACCGGCGTGCCAGGCAGCAGTGCAAATACAGACACAATGGGTTTTCTGGAGTTCTGAATGTTTGTGATTTTTTTTTTTTTTTTTGGGGACATTCGTATTCTAAAATGAGATTACAGTCACATGTAACTGGCAGTGTGAAGACGTGTGTGTGTGTGTGTGTGTGTGTGTGGTGGGTGTGTGGGTGGGCGGGCATGCACTGCAGAAGGGAGGCATGGATAGGATCAGTGCTTATCTTGGCTGCCCAGTGCCACACGAGGTGTAACGCCACACCCACACTACCACACAGTGTGTTTGAACAGACACGCATGCACACACGCGCATGCACGCACACACACTATGAAAATGCTGTGCCACCGTTTGATTTTTTTTTTTTTTTTTAAATTATTCAGTTTTTACAGAGCACATGCAAATGAGAATACTGTATCAACCATATATGAGCAAATGCATATATTTGAATGGCAACACTTATGTGCAAGTCATTTTTAAATAAAATAGATTTTTTTTTTTTCATTGTTGCGCTTGGCTACAGGAATGTAATTTTGAAAATCAAATTTTGTTTGTTAATATAATTAGAAATTGCTCTTATCTTCTATATTAAAAATTGTAATGATTCAAATTACAATTAAATGGCTTTCTTCCTTTCACAAATACTGAGCAGATGTTTCACTTGCGCTATTTTTCATTCTTATGCGTGCACTTACAAAAATTCTTGCCTTTTTCTTCCCATTGATTGTACAATAATTGAGGTTTTGAAATGTGTTTTAAATGTATTTTTCGGTCTGTATTCATTCTTTGTAGGGACCCAAGGTGCATTGTATGATATAAATGAGGGAAGTTTTTGCTTGCTGTGTGAAGGACAATTCAGACAATTTCTTATGCATAGGTACTTTTTAGTTGATGCATTGCGCAAATGGAGTTGGCTCTTGTTTCGAAGCTGGTTCATCCCCAGTCTGAGGCTGGTTTCGGTTCGTAGGGTTCCATGTGTGAAGCCCTGCTGCCAGGGCAAGCAAAATTACAAATATGGACTCGCCTGAAAATTTTCAATCAAAATTATTTTATTGTGGCGCACACCCGAGTCACATTAGATTTTTTTTTTTTTCCTTCACATTTCAATGATTTACTAATAATACTATAATTAAAGCTGTGAGCGAATTAAACAACTATATTTCATGCATTTGTGCAGAATGGTCTTTATATTTATTGTTTTTTTTCCCTTGTTTGTAGTCCTCATCTCTTCACATTTTTTAATCTGTATATGATTCTCAGTATTATTTGTTATTGAATTTATTGGTGCTATTAATTGATAGCTAGATGGCGTAGGAAGTCATCCCGTTTCAAAGCAATGTTTGTCAAATGTACGAAAATGTCCCTTTTTGTTTATTTGGAACGTCAAAATAACCGGAAACATCTGCGGCTGCGGTTGCAGGTGCTCATTTGTATCAATGCGGCTTTTTTGTTCTTCACTATAAAGAGCAGACTCTTCGTATAGATGAAAATATTCCAAAGTGCAGCACAGCTGTGTTGAAACTTCTTCAAATGTGTGTTGTCAGTTATATGGTGGTTTGTAGTTATTAAGAAATGGCTTATTCGGTACATGGATTTGTATATTTGAAAATGAACGCCGTTGTAAAAGTGATGTCAGTTGGTGTTCTCGAGGTGAGCCCAATAAGCGTGCCCTCGTCGATTCTCGCTAACTTTCACTGTCATTACTTCCTAATGCAGTCACAAAGGTGACATTATTATAGTGACAGTTACACATGTTAAAGTGATATGTGTTGTTTTTTTTTTTTAAATTATTTTTTCTTATCTTTTTTATTGGGGGGGGGCAGATGGTGTCTCTAGTTGCTATTACTGTAGCCCGGAGGAAGCCGTAATAAGTTGTGTATCCAAATTATAGTTTACTTTTTATGCATGCTTTGTGACCTTTTACTTTGCCAGAATATCCCACCGAGATCTATTTAAAGCAAATACTCTGTGGACATTATGCCCTGCAGCGAATGAGTAATACACTCACATGAACAAACACCCATTTAGAAACTTTAAATTCAATATAAGAGAAAAACCATAACGCCTTAATCACACATTGTAAGTACTAACCAAAATTGTTATAATAATTACTTTAAAACATTTTACTTTAGATTTAGATGTACAAAGTCGAAACATACATTTTGTAAATATTTCAAAATATAAATATTTTAAAAATCTTTTAATCGTATTAGTGCATTTTTGTTTACAATGTGTGGACCACTTGATGCAGAATATTTTTGGACCTTTTCGGCTCACCTTGATTAGAAGTGAAAATGTCAATTACAATTAACCAATAATAATCATCCTAATTAAGCAATCACTTGATAGGAAATATAATTATTGTGTGGAGTAGGGAGGGGCCGTTCAGTGGCACGTTCGCAGCGAGGGGCATCCCAAGAGACTGTATTAATTTCTCTACTTTCATTTTGGCCGGCGAACTTCCCCCTTCTTGCGCGTCTTGGATTGCCGGGCCGGCAGGGGTCGTCGTCAAGAGGGCTTTATTAACTAGTAGCCCTTGGTGGTGTTATATTTTAGGGGCGGGGTTGTGGCATTAAAGCCAAGGGGCTTTAGAGGTTTATGTATTAATATTAATGCTTGTTTCAAATGAGGAACAGGAAGTTGAGGGCTGGGCTGGGCGGGCGGTGAGCAAAAGCGGTCATGGATCCCTTAACGCGATTTTCTTCGTCTACCCAAATTTCTGTGACCACCAGCAAAGGGGGGGGGGGGGTGATTTTTGTGATCAGAAGTTCACACCTATGCATACACACATGCGCATATGATTACTCTATTTATTTATGTATTCATTTATTTATGTATTTATTTATTACAAGATCCCGCTGGTGTACCTGTGTTGCAATGTCCTCTCCAGAGGCTCCTAGCTTGATGCACGTTGGCCATTCCAAGACTTCTCCTGGTGTCTCTTAATTAAGAGCCTAGTCAGGCACAGACCAGCTGGGCCCGGTCTGGTTTAACCGTCACTCGCTTTAATTGCCGTGCAACATTTCCACATCCGTCTTGGCCGCACGTTTGAGAGTGCGCTACTTGTTTCTCAGCTGTTGTTTACTTTGGTATTGGCCACGTTGTTAATGCTTGTTGATGCCAGCTCGAGATGTCTTTAGTAAAACTCATGAAGAGGATGTTCTGCTTTTATTGTGCAGAATGGTTGGTAAACCTTGAAAATGACAAAAAGCAGTATCTGGAATAATAAATTCAAACAAACATGAAAATCTTTTTTTTTTTTTATTTTATGAATATGTGTGTTTTGGGTCTTTAATTATTTGAAGACATGCACTGCTCTGAGGACAAGCTTTCCCACACTGGGCACATTTCACTCCGTAATGCCTTGATAGTCTGACATATTTTGTATATTAGCATTGTAGCGTCTGTCAATTTTGAGTCTTTGCTCGTGCACTTTTTTCCCTACATGCACACGCCAGTGTATTAAAACACCAAGACTGCCCCTTTATCCCAGGGATTACGGTTAAATGAAATGCCGAGATTGTGGCGCCAAGCGACCGATAAAGCCGAAGTCAAAGCGAGGGGGAAAATTAATTATAGTGGATAAAATCAGAGCCGAGGAGATAGTTACCTGCTCGTTGGGGAGTTCAGTCATTGATATTTCTGAACTGGCTGTCAGACAAGCACACACATACACACTTGATCGGTGTTAAATGTGACACTGGTGTGTACATGTACATTATGCAGGGCTTTTCACACTTTTTGGTGTAGCATCTTGGATTAAATTTAAAAAAAAAACTAACTTTACCCCTGCCATTCTTGCCCACCGTCCGGCAATGATGTCCAGCACTGTTCTTGTGTGGTCACTGTTAACTCCCAGGCGTGAACAAATAACCGCATTTTTATCCCGAGATTTTGTGGCTGGACAATATTTGTCAGGTGACTGAATTTTTGTCCCTTTAGCGCAGACTGATCAATAGCAATCGTATTGGAACTTAGACTGACTCTAGTGAAGATGAACGGTTCAGAAAATGGATGGATAGATGCCTCAAGCCTGTTTTTTCTCGTTGTATTGTACTGTCCATTTGTGTTGATGTTTGATTGTTTTGCTTTGATTACAACAGCAACCTACGATTATTGATCATTTTGTCAGTTAATTGATGTATCGCTTTCAAAAAAACCATTTTGGTCGCTTTATTCACCGTAGCTTTTTAGCTGTCAATCATTTATTTATTTTGTTCTCAGTTGAACCATTTGACTGTGAGTGGAATTGTTACACATTTTAAGGATTCAGATAATATAATCACAGACGGAATAATGTTTCAAAGAAACGCTGTCCATCTTGCCCCTATAAACTTACCATTTACCTTTTGCACACTATCCCCTGCTCCCCTCCTTACCTAAACCGTTCACCCGAAGTTGCATGCGTAGAACGGTACACCGAGCGACATGGCCGGGCCGAATGCAAATGAAATGGACCATCTTCGTTTATTCTAAGTCTTAAGCCCCACTACTATTCGAGTGATGATACAGTGGCATTGATGTTTGCATGACACAACCCATAAAAAGCAAAAAGTTGCTTGTGGAAAAGAACAGCTGGATGCATTCATGTGCTGTATTTGAATAAAGCAATAAAGGGCTGTATTAGCAGCCCGCCTTTTAATCCTCTATTGTTTTGCTGTCCCCCGTCTCTTCGGAGGGGCCGTTCTAATTAAAGACTAATAATTGTATTGTTTTAGAAAGCCTTCAGAGACGCAGCTTTCTGCTCCTTCAATCATTCTCTCTCCATCAAAGGCTATCTCACCGGACTTCCTGGTGCATGCGTGTGCGCGTATGTGTGTTCCCTGTAAATGAAAACTTTAAAGCGCCATTATTTCATTATCCCAGAGGCTGTGGATTTGGGTTTGGCGTGTCCTTGTGTGTGCGTGTCTGCGTGTTGTTTGCTCATGCAAATAGACGGTGCTGTCCAGGATTATTTCACTTTTTCAATTTGCACCACCGCTGAATGTGTGTCTGCTTGTGTACAATCCGTATTTGTGTGCGACTGTTATTGGTTCTTCCGTAGACCCCTTCCTACTCCTCGACCCACAACACACACACAAACCCACACTCTCACACTTTACTGCCAGCAGATAAAAAGGCATTATGGTAAATTCCACTTAATGACATTTTTTTTAATTTGGGGAACAGGGCCCAGTGAATGGAGCTTAATTACCGGGGCCAAAGATCCTTGGAAAATAAACCCATGACATCCCCTACTGGCCCCCATAATGGAGCGCTTCACAAAATGCCTCTGATTAACCACCACAGTTTATCTCCCACCCCCGCACCCCTTCTCGCTCTGGATGATAACAAAAATAACAATCATGAAAATTCTCTCTGCCTTCTAGCCCCCCATTACTCCCACTTCCCACACTCGCTCGCGTTCTTTTCCACCCTCTCGCCCTCTGCCTGGCACACTCCCGCAGGAGGAAATTCATCAAAATGAAATTGAGGTTGCAACTCACTGGTTATATTAAAATCCATTTACCCCTTACAGACTTTGTGTGCCGTAGTATTTCTGTTCTCTGCTGCGAAAGAACAAGGAAGGCCTGGAATAATCTATTTTCTACTTGACACAAATACAGTGTATGTCTCGGTGGTAGATATGCACGCATGTACGGTAAATCTGACCTTATGGCCTCTTTGCTTTGAAAAGTCGGGCTTAAAGAAACACTTGGCTCCATTAACGTGACGGTACTAGCTTTTTAAACCTGTCGTCAGCGATATATAATTTAGTTTTCTACTAAGTGGTAAAAGCCTCAATTGAAATTGAAAGGTATCCTCACTTGCATTCACATATGCACTATTATAAAATGACCCACCCTTTTTCATTTGTTTGTGTTGGAAATGGTCTCATTGATCAGCATTTTAATTTCTTCTACTTTCTTAATGGAGCCGAGTCTTTATACACTTAGCATATATAAAATTGAAAAAAACTAATCCAAAGCTATTATTTTGTCTTATGCTTAACATGCTTATTAGAGTGCTCTGTCTTTTTTCTTTCTTTTTTTTTAAGTGCTCATTCTTGATTGGTGAAAAGCTGTCATGTGTGTGGTCAGTATCAGCCAATAGATGGAGATAAATATCGCGCTTTGAATGGAAAATTCATGTTGCAGGCAGCTAACGGATATTAAAAGGGCACAATGCCTACCTGGTTTTGGACACGCAAGCTGCTTTTCGATAACTTAGTCCTGCTGCACACACACACACACTTGTGCAGCACACACACACCAATATGCCAGCTCACTTTTCTTGGCCTCCTCTGGTCCCCATTGATGAGCTCCCTGATTGGGCCATGCGGTTGCCATGCGGTTGCCAGACCTCGCCCCTGCTGTGTGGTAATTGGTGTCTATGGTGCTGCCACGTGGCCACGGTGCTTTGACTGACAGCTTGGCCACCTGCCCTGCCATGGCTGCCAACGTGGTGTGTAAGTGGGCAAGGGTTGGGGGTGTGGGGGGTGGCATGGACCGGCAGGGGGTGAACAGTCAGCATGTCATGAGCAGGAGGAAAGGGCGGGCTGAGCTGGATAATCAGATGGGTTAGTACGAAACTCTACCAGCGTAATGGCATCTGCTTCTAGGGTAGGACTTCTAAGGTTGAACACAGTCTGTTGTGGAATCTAGCCAACCTCAAATTTTGAAATAGACAAATAAATCCCCATAGATAGATGGATGGATGGATGGACGGATACTTTATTGATCCCAGGGCGGAAATTCAGTTTTCCAACAGGAAAATAATTGAAATCTGTCCAAGAGTCCAACCGTTGCCTTCATAAACGTACTAATTGACCAATACAAAACTGGCACCTTTTTTTTGTGTATTGTTGTTCCCTTTTTCTCATTTAAAGTTTATTGTACGTCAAGATTTCCTGCATTGTTGGCCGTGACATTGATTGGAGGAGAATATCAGAGCTTGACGGTTGCACCATCATGACTGCACAGCACTGTTTTTGTCAAAGAGAATGTTGGTGCTATTTGGATTAACTGCGATGGTAACCCCCACCAGGCACTTCTTGTTTTTTATTTGAAATATTTTTTCTTCATTTGGTCAGTATTCCGTTGAACCGCTCATCTTCTGATCATTGCCATGCCCATGCATTTCCATCTTCATGTACTTTCTCACGGCTCACTTGTTGCTATTGTATTTTTACATCCTTGGCTAGACTTTTCAGACTCACAAGAAGAACTGATGAAAGCCGTGTACGTTGGCCAACCTCTCGTCTTGTTTAACCTCGCACTGGGCAGTGCGGCGGACGGAGCAAGGGTGATGTCACAAAGGAAGCACTTTTCACGCACACACAGACAGCCTCCACACTCCTCCCAGCCCTCGCCATTGTCATGTATAGTGTTGCTAATCCAGCCCTGTCGCTTCAGTATCAAACATAACCTCTGTTTGAGGGGGCCTCTCTTTCATTCCAGCGTCGTGTGTGTGTGTGTGTGTGTGTGTGTGTGTGTGTGTGTGTGTGTGTGTGTGTGTGTGTGTGTGTGTGTGCGTGCTTTGCTGGGTGTGTTAATGGGCCCAGTCGACAGTGTGGTACAATGAACAGGCTGGTTTGGGTTTCCTGTTTAAGTGTCGGGATGGGAAAAAAAATCCAAACTCTTCAAGGCAAGGCTTTCGTGTTTTTAGGTCAGAACTTCAGTTTGTTAGTGGTAATAGTTGCGATTGCTTATTAATTGAGACCATATTGAAGGATGGATATGGATCTTGACATCACTTGTCTCCTTCTTTGGTTATCAGCTTTAAACCACTGTGTCGGGGCCACTTCCCACGAGGATGGTCCCGATCGTGTGTTTGAGTGTGTGTGTGCGCACGTCACCCCAAGAGAGCCGGGAGTTCATGGTTCATTAGCCACACATAGACTTCCGTTCTGTTGTCAGCGACAGCACACGCACACAGACTCACACAGCCTCCTCCCTCCCCTCTCCATCTCTGAGTAATCAGAGTACCTAAGAGAGGGACAGGTAGCATCTGTCGCCTTCTTTTTCCTGATCTTCCCTCCCTCTGTTCTTGTGTGTCCCCCTCTTGCACGCCATTGTTTTGAACCTCCCTTGACAGCACGCTGATGGGATCATGGGAGAGTTGTCCTTACAAATTGTAATGGGGCACTTTAGATTTTCTTCACATGAGCGTTCTAGAATGATTTTCTACTAAAATCTTCAGCACATGCATGTTTTTTACTGCTCACCATCACATCGCATGCTTAAGTTAATGGGAGTCTCATCTCTCAAACCGGAAGTTAGATGATCAAAGGTTAGCTGAGGTAATACAAGGACTGACCTGTGAGAGGCAGCATCGCGCCCCAGGACATCAAGACTAGTTGGAGTAGTATAGTTAGTCTCGCAGTTTTAACTTTGTTGGGCCTGACAATTTCTTGCCAACATTTCTTCCCAAGCATTTCTATTGTGGCGAGAGACATTTTATTAGTTGGACCTCCTCAGGCTAGGCTTCAGCATGCTTACCACCATCCTTGATGGTGGACTCCCAAGTTAACACACCTCACACCCTGAAATAATCATTTGGAAATCGTTTGCACTTTATTAGAGATTACTTCTTAGCCCGGAAAATCCGTTCCGATGTCCAGTTTGGCTGAAAGGGTTTCTCAGATGCAGCCAACATGGCGGCGCAGTGAAACCAACGCCATCTGCCTCTTCAGCTCTTTCATGTGTTGAGTTAGCATGTAGGCAGCAGGTCAAATCATTCTGTTTTTTTGAACGGATCCTCAGGGTTTATTAGCATATTTTTCCCTCCGTGCAAAGACCACCCCCCACACACACCTTTCCCCCCAATCCTCTCTTCCCACTACCCCCCCTCTCCATGCATGTGTTTGATTCCTCGGCCGTGACAAAGAGCTTCACCCTTTATCCATGTGGGTGTGTGTTGCTGAGATGGGGGGCCCTTAGATTAAGGGAAAGCTTCCTGCTCTTTATTTGTGGAGTCCCCCTGGGAGACGCTTTTGGAAGGACTTTCGTTGAGTTACCAACACACACACATGCACACCCACATCAGAGCCACCTCTTCATACATGCACACACCTTTAACCTCTACCTTCATTCAGACTACTCATTGACTCAATAGCGATTGTTTAAAGCCAGCTCTGCATGCGCACATCCCACTGAGGCCCCACAACCTGTTCTCAGTAGGCGAGCGCTTCAGAGCTTCCTAGTACATTTCTCTGTGCTAAACTAACCAGAACTAAGTAGACTGGAATAACGTTCAGTGAGATGCACGTTACCACACACGCAGATGGTACGGACTCAATCGATAGGTGTAAAAACCCAAAGGAAACGCACCCACCTAAATGTGATTGGACCAACCGTTTCTGGACCCATTCAGTTATTAGACAAAGCTAGTTAAATTGCAGCTATAATAGATTAATTTAGTATTGTTAGTTTTCCTCCTTGCAATTACACCTTTGCAGTGTCTTAAAGGGAAGTGAATTAAAATATGTTCTGTGTTCCCGCGCTAGTCTTAACATAGCGTTCTGATTATTATTGCGATTGTGGAATATGAATTAAGCAACAAACTTGACCTGTTTTTTATTCCATCTCGGGGGGCGGCCATTTGGCCACTGGCTGTCGGCTGAAAATGACATCACTGTTGCTCAGGGCTCAGATAACAACCAATCATGGCTCACTTTTTTTCCACGAGTTTCATCTGCGACATTTGCAAGCTTAGCTGTGATTGATTGTTATTCTTCAACAAACACAATATTAACCATATTTAGACTAGTGCGGCCTCGTACACCATATTATTGTCAAGAAATTTTACAGTCAACTTCTTCTTTAAAAGGAGAAAAAAAAAGTCCTACATGTTCTTATTTATCGTCTGTTTAGAGCTTCTTTGTATGAATAATAAACCGAACAGCAATTTGGAGGATCTCATTTGTCAGCAATCAAACAAAAAAATTTCAGGGTGCACACCCAACAAAAATTCCACTAAAACCTATGACACACGTGATGGATGAAAAATTAATTACCTGTCGCAATACGTCACCAACATAAAAAGTTGACCAAATATACATAATCTGTATTAAATAAATTAATTTTAAGCAATTAAATCGGATCATTTCACATAGCACACCTGATTACATGTAATGCACACTATTTGGAAGTCACTGGAGTACAGCAAGGGCACTCAAATCTGGAAGATGTCCGGCGGGATACATTACCGTCATGTTTAGTTTAAGCACTACTTTTACTTGAGTCAGTGAGTTGGATTTTGTTTGTGATGGGAATGTCACGGTAGAAAGAGGTGCCATCCAAACAACAACCATTTTAATTTGTTTGACGGGGGGATGAGAGCTGATAACTCCCCCTATGCCGGCGCACATCGGGACTCAGGCAGAAAACGAGGCCAGGGAGTCAAAGCAAAGAAGCGGGGCTGAGCTGAATAGCGATAAGGGCTTGGATACAGCGAGTGAGAAAAACCAAGAGGGAGAGAAGAAGAGTGTAATATTTGATTTTGGCTCAAGGCTGCGTGTTTGTCCAAAGGCTAAAAACTGTCAAGCAGCTAATCGGCGAGATGAATGCACGGCTGTGTCTGCATGCGTGTGCAAAAGCATGCGAGCCCGTGGCGGGTCATTGCCACCAGCTCATAATTAATGCCAAGAACATGTGTCTGTGTGTGTTTCTGTAACAATTTCTTGATGTCAGTTAGCGTTTTGTGCCTCTTAAGAGAATACGCTGATCTCCCCGGAGGCGCTGTTAGTGTCTCTCGTACAGATGTGCCGCGCTGCCGGTGTCAGTTTTGGTGTGCACCCGTGTGTGCGGATCCTACTCTTTTGGGAAACTAAGCTCGCGCCTCGGGCTCTTAAGGTCTTCATGTTTTTCTATCACTTGTGAGTCCTCTGTTTATGAGTGCTGGGACAAAATGTTGACAGAATGCGATCAAATTGATACAGTGGATGTCAGACATCCATTTCAGCGGATATAAAAAAAAATTGTAAGACCAGGATAATCATTTCAAAATGTCTTTAAAATTGGCTTAAGACAATTTGTGCTGTCTTATGTTTATCTGTTATAAACTGCTGAGGTGTGGGATCGGGCAAGTTGGTAGCCATTAAATGTGATTATATTTTTGCTCAAATGCTCTGTTGAACAAGTTTTGTTTCTTCACTGCCCCTTTTTTCTGACTGCATGGTTCATTCTAAAATTCCCTGTTTCAAAAACAATATTTTCTGTTTTGCCAGATTTTGAAGAAAACAACGATGCCACCTGGAAGGTTTCGGACAAGGACAGGGAGGTACAAGGGGACAACGAATGGTTGTATGACAATAATCCCAGTACTTATTTATAATTGTAAGTTGACGATGTATTTACTGTTTTTGTTTCAGGCTCAAATCTTCAACAAAAGTAAAACAGCCTTTAGACGTGTTGCCAACAGATATTACACGCCAAAGAATGTCAAAAGCCAAAAGTTGCCTGTGTGCTTTCTTTGTGGCAATCCCTACCACATGTCCAGTGAGTGTCCCAACAAGCACTGCAACAACTGCGGCCTTCCAGGTCACGTGTCCAATTCCTGCAATGAGAAGTATTACTATCTCAAACAGTGCCATCGCTGCGGCATGACGGGCCACTTCCATGATGTGAGTACAGATCCAAAGAGATTTTCGACAATTAATTAGTAAGAAATAATAACTGGACTAAAATCGTTTGCCGTTAGCACTCCATCACCATCTGCAAGGGTTATTTTTATTTTTTAGCCTATGTTGGCCGTCTTTTATTGCGAACACAGGCGCATATGAACCATATATACAAGTGTATTAAAAACAAATACAATTAAAGTTTAAATTGTTTTTTTGCACTTGACTTTACATTGTAGCCTGAATCCAAATAAACAGCATAAACAGACATTCACTTTTCACTGTGTCTGTTGGCAAGTGTCCTCGCGCTTATTCCCAGAGTAATAATGACTCAAAGGGGGTCAGCACACGCTGCTGTTCACATTAATTGATACACTTGAGTAATTACAGCTTAGTTATGTCCCTGCCATGCTGCATATACGGGCTGTTTTGTGTGCGGGTGTTTGCTCACACTGAAGGGTGAATCTAATGAGCATCAATGACAATTATCCCACCGCAACATCCATTACCGTGCCCACCGGCACTATGGCGGCCAGAGAGCTGCTGGAAAACCCCGCGCGCATGTAACCAGCCCGCGCACGTCTCCGTGTGCCTCACTTTCTTTTTTGCACTCCGTCAGTCAGTCATGTACTGTGCCCCGCGTGATGGATGAGTAACCAGGTGAACACCAGAGGGAGACCAGCGCACGGGCTACACCCCGCACCCACCTCTTTCCCTCTCGTTCAGAACGGTTTTCTCACCCACTACACTAGATTTTCCATTTACTGTGTGTGAAAGTTTGGTGGGAATTGTAATTAGTTTTCTTGGGTGGGAAAACGCTATTTCTTGGACTCCATACGTGCGTGTGCGTCTGTGAGCGTGCACGCTTGTGTTATTGTTGAAGGTGTGTGCGTGGAGAAGCGAGAGTCAGGTCTCTGTCCCTTGGGCCTTTCTGTGTCTCTCATTAAAGACAGACGGTTGACGGAGCGCAAGTGTGTCGCTCGCCTCGCCTGTCGCCCTCGACAACAACACGCCACCCTGGCGGTCTGGAGGGAGGAAGAAACGATGTGTGTGTGTGTGTGTGTGTGTGTGTGTGTGTGTGTGTGTGTGTGTGTGTGTGTGTGTTTGTACGGGGAGGTATCGAGGGGTTAAAAGAACGCTTGACGAGATGGAGAACGCCACAGCTGTTGAAATTTATTTTATATTTGTGTTCATATCTAAGTAAAGAGGCCCCCCCCCCCCCCCTTTTTCCGGCTGCTTTAATACATGAGGCCACAATTTGACCAATTTTAATTAGCTCATTCTCACTTTGGTTTGTCCCTGGTATTGCGCAATTAATTCTTTATGGTTTTAGTTTGATTGTTGTATGACTGGACTCTATTATATTGGAAGTGGCATTTTTTTTTTTTTTTGTAAATCTTGTATAGCATCTCTTAATGTGCAAGTGGTTCTAATGTCATGGCTGGTAAATATATCTTTCCTCACAGTAGCTTCTACTCACCAGGAGTGTAAGTAGATAAACCTTATTGCCGGCGGCAACTGCGGCATTTTCAATTTCCCAGTGGGAAGTGGCGGCATTTGAGAGAGGATGTCGGAATGCAATGGGAACAGCGTGCCAAAGCCCCGGAGATAATGCTTTAACCACACCACGACAGAGCGACAAGACAAGGCCGACTAGAGAGATTCACTCACTATATTGGTGGCAGAGATGTTGCTGAGGAACACAAAAGTTTTTGTGTTCAGATTACATTAAAATCGAGTTTTAAAACTGCTTTTTTTTTTTTCTTTGTGCATTTAATCAACACATTGTAACTCTACCTTTCTTGTCCCCCTCCCCTGCAGGCATGTCCAGAGATCTGGAGACAGTACCACATCACGGTGAGTGTCATACATTTTAACAAAACACACAACTGTCCATACTGAGCTAGATAAGACGGTGCTATCACTTCCTTGTTGTAATTTTTTTTTTGTTGCAAAAACACAGTTGAAATCTTCCACATGTCATGGTCCAGTGAATCTGTGTTTGAACTTTTTGGTCATCATTTCAAAATATATGTTGGGTGAAAACACCACTGATTTTCAGCAAAAGAAGACCATAGCTAAAGTCAAGCATGGTGTTGACAGCACCATGCTGTGGAGCAGATTAATCAACTAATGAATTATCAAATGAATCAATACTTTTTGATCATCAATGAATCGTTTGAATATCATTTTACTTCAAAATTGATTGCTCAGAATTTAAGTTTCTCACCACTAAATGTCATCCAATTTCTGTAGTTCTCCATGAACACAGACTGATTGTCTTTGTGTTGAATCAAAATGAAGAATTTGCTCTTAGTTTGGAAAACAATGATCAACATTTTAGGCTATTTTATAACATGTTACATATTACATACAGTACCTAAATCATAATTAATTGAAGTCAATTGAATATAATTTTAAAAAAACAATGTCATTAAAAGCCTACTATTGGGGATGTATCAGATGCACTTAAAATGGTGACAGGAGTACACTGACTCCATTTAATATAAAATAGAACGTGGTTGGTGAATTCTGAACATAGTGCCCAGTTGTAATAGGGTGTGCACACTTATGCAACCACATTATCTCAGTCTTTTATTGTTACCTCTCTTCTCAAACTTTTTTGAATTTAATAGTACCTATTGCAGGTCACACTTATACTGGGAAAGGTTTTGATTTGGTCTCATTGTTTTATACCACCAAAACCTGTCATTTGAAAGGGGTGTGTAGACTTTCTATATCCACTGTATTTTATTTGATCAGTAATACTTTTTAAGTCTTTGTTTTTTTGTCCTGAAATGCAATGTTCCTTAGCTTCAGCTTTACAGATGCCTTATCTCCTCTTCAGTTAGTAGTCATAATAAAAGCCATTACAGCCACCTAGTGGCACCACGTATTATTATTTTTTATTGTTATTTGAGGTGTGGCATCTACATTTAATTCAATTGGAGGACAGACCTAGAGATTAATTGGACCGTGGCGAAGCTATTTGAGGAAACGGAATGTACTTAGAGAAATTTACCTTGAGATTTCACCTTTCTAGGTGCGTTTATGTACATTATATGTGTGTGTGCGCTCGCCATTTTGTCATATAAATGTGTGATAAAGTAGCAATGCCAACAGGAAGCCACATTTGCTTACGTGCAGGCGTGTTGTTCAGATAGGTGAAAAGAGAACTACTTTTCTCAGCTGAGTGTGTGTAGGCTGCGAGGGTGTGATATAGACCTCAGCCTAAGAGAAAAGAGCAGCTTGTTTGTCAATTAAAAGATGTGATAAAGCATGAAATGCGCTGCCAACGCCACACGGGACAAACGAGTGAGAACGAGGCAAGAAGAGTGTGTATTTGCATACATCTCGCTGTGCACTCCGCGCATGTGTGTGCGTGCTCGGGGAGGTCTGTCACTCTCCTCAGTGGAGATTAATTAGCAGGGGCTGTCTCGTGAAAAGGCAGCATCGTTAGTGCCAAGAAGGGAGCGGGACAGCAAAGTTCCCGGGGAGACGCCGGCTTGAAAAGACAGGAGTTTGAGTTGAATGTTCATATTAGCGTGTTAGCGTGGGACGTCTTTTGCTCAAATTAGAGGGAAGGAACCGTCACCTCACAAGATGATGCGACCCGTTCATGTTTGTGCGGTGGCATGTTTTAACGGGTGGTGGATTATGACCCAGGTCTAATTGAAGTATTTAAGCCATTTAAGCACAGGGAACAGAAGGTCGTTACACATCCAAAGTGGCATGGGGCTTCGCCGGGGTCTGCATAAACAAACCAAATCACTCGCACTTGGCCACCACGCTCACACTCTGCATGCATACACACGAGCACGGGGCCTCCTTCTGTTTAAGACAGCCTCATTTTATTCATGATGCCGCTTATGACCCTGAACTCCCCAATGTGAGAAGGTGTGTGTGTGCCCGCGCTTTGGGAGATGTGACTCTGTCACCTTCCGCTGGGCTCAGCCAGGTGTGAAAAGGCATTCTGTCAGACCTCCCTGCTACTACTCCTTCCTGTGTGTGTACGTGTGCGTGCACGTGGTGCGTGCATATGTGTGTGTGAGTGCACGTGCACACGCGTGAGGTCCGTTTATATCCCTGAGTATGTGTGTTGTCTGTGTGCACCTGGCCCTCAACTAACAAACTCCTCCAAACCACACTGGGTTGACCACAATGCCCTAGGGTGCTTACTGAGAACATTTTCTGAGATATTCACACACACTAAAATATTTTCAGAAGCAGTTGAAGTAAGAATGCACCCTAAACAGTTTTGTTGATGCTCATACGGGTTATGGAAGACTTTAGTTAAGAATGTAAAAATTGGTCTTTCCCATAGATCCTTTGTCTGGGTGCCAGTTGAGCTTATCTTCATATATGTTCACCGATCATAATATTTGGTACACTTGCATGAACACAAGAGCTGAAAAGAATACTGAAAGGATTCTGTTATGAATGTATTGAACATGAAAATTAAATAAAATTGTACCTAAATATTTAAGAAAAAATATTCTTAAAGATTAAGTGCAAATATATTGTGCATACTTAAAACTTTGATACAACTTAACTGTAATTCTAAAGTATTGTTACTTTAAATTAATGGCCTAAGCCTGTCATACTTTGCAAAGATATATATATATTTTTTGCTTCTAACATCTTTCTAAGATATTGGCCACTGCTGCCAAGATCGTTGAATTCTACTCCTGAAATGAAATGAATAAAAAAAGAATATCACCTATATTTGGTTCAATTTTAGGTGTTTTCTGAAAAGAAAATGAAACCGTGACTTGGGCTAGGTAGAAGACAAGATGAGTGGGAAAGATGGAAAAAGATCGAGTGCAGGTAGAAGGCTAGGGCAGCTTTAATACATGTAAAAATCATGCATAAATACACATGAGCCACAGTCACTTTACTTCCTATTCTTCTGCCAGTCGCCTATTTCCGTGATGATATGATTGGGGCGCCCCCATGTGGCTGCTGTCAGACCATAAAAGGCAATACAGTACCTGTGCGTATTTTTTTAAAATAAGTACAGCCGCCCCTTTTCCCATTTCTTTTGGAATGTCTTTTATAAATTACAGTTCAGTAGAATTTGACAATGTGTTTGTGTATTTTTTTTTCTGAAAAATAATTGTTTTTAACGCCTATTTAGACATTAATTTAAACTTTGGTGTAATACGTCTTAATTGTATCAGTGTATATAATAAGATGCGATGTTTATTTTCAAATTAAAAAAAATATTGCTGTTTTTGAATTATACATAATGTTGTAGTAGCCTACTGTGCAATTATATTACTTTTTATTTTATGACACTTAGGCCTACTAACCTCTCATATTCTGATTTTGGCATGATGGTAGTACTTCCCCCCCCCCCCCCCCCCCTTCCTATTGGTACTCTGTATAAAAATACTGTCTGAGTGGCATGACAGACGGTATGGGAGTTTTGCATGATTATCTTGTGCCTGCCTGGACCGTGGGCACTCTGGCTTCCTTCCATTTCCAAAAACATTTGACCGAATTTAAAGAAAAAGCGCTGATGGAAAATACAATATCATTTCATTTGTAGTCCTTTAGGTTTGCGTTTGAGGTTATAAACGCCACATGAAATTAACTCAATAAATAGTGGTATTGACTTTTTAACATTTGTTGTTTTTACAACAACCAAACAACTCAGACAATTGTAACGAAACGAAATGCATTATTTTCTGCCTCCCATGAGCGCTCTGAAGCTGCGCAGTGTTAGAGCGCTAACCAGTGGTCAAATTTAGAACTGCATTCCAATACGCAGGATGAACTTCTCTCACTTATTGATTGTTGCCGTAATCTCTGGATGCTTTCATTGAGTTTTAACCATCTCCCAAGTCAATATGTTTAATACATCTCCCGCAAGTGAGAAATTAGTTGAGGGTGTGGTTATGTCTATAACTAACACTCCCTTGTTTTGTTTTAACAAGTGTTTTTGCATGCACTGCTTCAATGTACATAGCAGTGCACGCGCACACGCGTGTGGAAAGGTGCCGTTATCAGAGGTCTAGCAGACTTTGCAGGTCTTTGTGTCTTTCCACTTAGCTGGAAGGTTTCGATTTTGTGCGCGTGGAGCTAAAGGTGTGAAGTTGATTGGCAGAGATGTAGAAAGAAGGTTTCACCTGCTGAACAGGCTAGAGGAGATTCAATCATTCATTTTCATCAACAAAAATATATATTTTTAATCAAACAGCTGTATTTGTTGTTATGAGCATTTATTTAGTGTTCATAACAGCTACTCACTCACTCACTCACTCACTCACTCACTCACTCACTCACGATGAGCTGTCTGTTTTGGTACGAACCCAGCAATCTCGTGTTCTGAAGCTGTTCGCTATGATAAAGCTTGCGGCTTTGGTCTCTTGTTGGACCAGTAACATATGCAAACCTCTCCCAAATGCTGCAATACCATATGCAAAACGGTCCTGCTGCCCCCAGCCAGCTTGTTCCCGCCCCCCTTACGCACACACAAGCTTGCGTGTGTGAGTGTGTGTGTGTTTTTTCCCTTCGATTGTCGTGTGTAACAGCCTAAGCTTTGTGTTGGCCGAAGGATTATCACGGCTTTGCCACCAGCAGCCAAGCAAGGACCTGAGGAGAGTGGGGCTTAAAAGGACAGAGTGTTGTAGTGTCCAGACAACTGTGGGAAAACAGTTTTGTGTGTGCGTGTGTGCCCGCGCCACAGAGAAAACGCTCTTGTGTGTGCGTGCACGAGAGGCCACGGTTGGCTGGCTGGGTATGTCGACACAGCCAAGCCTTTAGGAGCCTCTGGTTCTACCTTCTATCCACGCCCAGCCTAAACTGTGTTCTTTCTCTTCTTTTTACTGACGGGCTCAAGTATCGCTGCTCCAGAAAGTCCTCATGTCATCTCAGCAGGAAGTGGATCACATTGTTCTTGCTGCCATTGCACTTAGACTCAATCTGCGCATTCGTGCGGAGAGATATTGAGGAAAGTCGATCTGGTAGTTGACGCCACTTGTCATTTATGGGTTTCATAGAGGATGAACTAAAGAGTTCAAACAAGAGATGGGGTCTTTTTTTTTTTCCCAAAATTACCCCAATGCCATACCCCAACTTTGGTGTGGTGCTCTACACAAAGGTCTACACAATGTAACAAGCAGGTTCATTTTGACACTGTCTGTGCACATGTGGAATTTTACATACCAAAAGTCTTTGTCTCCTTTACGTTTGCAGAGGAAAACCATACTTAGCATTTTATTTGCAAAGAATTCCTAAATTTCTGAAATGCATTAACGGCAAACCAATCTCCAGGTCTGTGCTCTGTTGAGTGTTATATAGGTTTGGAAACTTCTGAGTAATTTATTTCATTAGCCCGTCACCAGTCAAAGCTGAAATTGGAAGAAAGAAAGAATCACAAAACCAATTGCCGTCAGCAAGTTAGATCTCCCTGATTGGGGGGTGTCTATGTGCTGGATCCTAGCAAGTTGAGATAACACAAGCTCAAGGTCAGAGTTGCAGCGATACAGGAAGACCTTCAGCCAATTTACATGAATTCTGAATAGGGCGAGGGGTAGGGCGGGTGGAAGTCGTGGGGCCGAGATGACGAGAACTGAGATTTCTGGTGTGTGTGTACGTATGTTCGATGTGTGTGCGTGGGTGAGTGTGCAATGGGTCTGTGATCTCCTGGCCTTTGTGATGGAGATGGGTCCGGCCGGTCTGACCCGATAATGACGCGACGCTCTAATAGCATTCATCCTTTCTAGCGCAAAACTACTCAAGCGTTAAAGGGAGGGAGAGGGAGGGAGGGAAGCTGGGAGGAAGCTGCTAATGCTAAGGCTAGCTAAGCAATGTTTAAGAATGGCGGGTTTCGAATTGTGATCTGGGGATGAGGGGGCATCTTTAGAAGTGTGTGTGTGTGCGTGCGTGCACGTGCGTGCGTGCATGCACATGTGTGTGTCTGCACATGTGTGTGCGTGTGCGTGCGAGTGTGTGTGTGTGACAGACATCAACAGTAAATACACTGTGCTGTGTCTCTGCTCTTGCTCTTTATCAGTGTATATTTGCTGTGCTTACTGGAGCATGCAAAGCTTTCAGAGCCCTTGCCCATCGGGGACGGGACCCCGTGACACACACACACACTTATCATGCAGGGGTCATTACAGTCGTCTACCTATAGCCGCTGTAATCAGCGGTTTATATCGGCGTCCATATTCACCACAGAGGCCGCTATCAATAGCATGGGAATGAATGATGGGAGAGAAGCAAAAGATTAAAGCACATTGTATCTAGAAGGCTTATATACAAACACAACTAGCCATTTTGAATGTTAAATCTTCTTGTCAAGAATTTCTTTCAATTGTGTCCTGTGCTTAGACCAAGACGGGCCCTCCAACGCAGCAAGAGCAGGACAATGGCCGAAAGCCCGCCTACTGCTACAACTGTTCCAAAATAGGACACTTTGGCCATGTGAGTAATATATAATAGTTTCATATGTATGCTTTTTTGACGGCTGACAGATATTTCAATTTGACCGCCCTCGCTATAAGCGTGCATCTGTAGCCAAGCATGTTATCTTACGTCTACCTGACTGACGGATTTTTTTTATAAAGAAACCTTTATGAAACTCACATGACAAGTGAGGCTCTTTTTTGTGTGTACCTCAGGGGTGCAACCAGCAGAGGATGTTCAGGTGGATATACGTTGCCACGCCTTTCATCAACTATTATGACACCATGACAGATATCAAACACAGACAAAAGAGGATGAAGTACAAGGCTGAAGGTTGGTTTGATTGGAAAGGAATACATTAGGCAATTGAAGTAGTCATGTAAAAATCACAAACTTAAAGGCAATTTCATCTGATTCTTGCTCTCAACTTGATCAATACAAGCATACATGCTTATAGCTGAGCTAATATGACCCAAAACTAGAATTATATTACATTAATATAATTGCATCCCACTTATTTAGCTTGATAAGCTCACAAAATATCATATGTCTTGTGTAACCACTAATAAATGTTTTGGTAAAACTGCTATCACCCCCAGAACTGAAGAAAAAAGGCCTTGTATCCGACAACTCCCACTCTTCGACTCCTGGACCAAAGAGGAAGAAACAAAAAATCAGCCATGCAAACAATGGCCACCTCTTTGACAATAAATTTGACAGGACTGTTTGGAAGCACAAATCCAGCCCCAGACATAATTTTTTTCACGACAGAAATGACTCTGAGGCTGAGGTATTTCCAAAAAGGGGGTTTAACAAGGAAAGACAACAAGGGAATGCAGCCAAACAGTGGAAACCCAAGAGACCGGTGCCCAAAGAACGCCCCGCACCACCCAAACTCATAATAGATGAAAGGTTGCCTTTCTCCAGAGGGGGAGCCAGGGGGGAAAAACCGAAGAAGAAGAAGAAGAAATACAACCAAGCTTCATCAGTTGAGTTCAGGGATGATGGTCGTTTTGAGACAACACCTGGCAAGTCAAGAAAAGACAAACGTAGAAAGAGAAATAATTCCCGGAAAAAAATGGACACAGAGATGTATCCAACAGATGAGAATCTGTTTAGCATACCTCAAAGGAAACCCAAGCGAAAGCAACGTGTATGAACCTGTGTGAGTATAAGTCTGTGTTTGAATGTTTGTCAGGGCTGCTAACAGGGTCCGAAACAGGGTCCGACATTAACCGGGCCCACGTGACTGTGTCAGGCCACCCAAAGTTCACTGATGCTGCCTCGACCGAGCCACCAGTATAAGATGTCATTAAAAATGAGACAGAATCAACAAGTTCTTGCTCTTATACCTTTCTAATATTCAACATTTTGGCTTTTGCCCATGTAAATTGACCAATCATCTGTGTTCTTTTTACCCCCAACTGTGTACATTAGATGATTAGTAATGAGGGCTTTCACTGACACATTGCGTTTATGGCCACAGGCTCAATGTGCATCACTATTTCATTCACAGGTTGGCCTATATACAGTATAAACATTTTAAATTTAGTTAAGTATAGTTTTAAATCAGGGCCAGTAATGGTCTGGCAGGCCCGAGCATGACCATCCACACACGCTTGCCGTCGGACCCTGGCTGCTAGTCTTTTTGTGTGGACAAAGTTATAATTTTATTCTTTTGTTCTCTTCATCCTGTTTCAATTAAATGTTTCTCCATTAAACATAAAATGTTGCTTATTGGCATTACATTTTTATTGTTTTTACTGTAGAAATGCAAACAATTGTAACTACCAGGTACTGGACAAACAAGTATATCAAGAGGATTCGGGTGATTATTATTTTTATTTTATTTTTTTTGCTTTGTCTCTTATATTACCTTTCCTATAAGAAAGTCTGTTTAACTTAACAAAAAATGCATTTACATGCCAATGGTTAGCATAAAAATTAAATTGCTGTTTGAGAAGCAATGCATATTTGAACACAAATGCTGCAATTATGCTGTTAGGATGACGATAGACAACTTAGAAACTCCCCTAACAAAACTCTTATCAACTATACTCGAATCAAATCTATTCTGCCGCTAATATTTTTCCCAATCACTATTATTTCGGAGAACTTGACATGAAACTGCGATCGTCTATATTACTATTTTTATTCAAGCAAATGAAGGCAACACACGAGAAACGTGACGTGTTCATTCATTAAACTCGGCAAAGATTGTTTCAATGATTACCCTGACTTTCGTAAACGCAACGTAAAAACTGTGAAAGTACAATAAAATTAATGTAACATTAAAGGCAGTGAATTGCCATGTATCAAATTAATTCTGGCATTTTAAAAAGGAGTCAAATCTCGTTCATATGGTGTTTCTCGCCGATCTAAAACCAGTAAACACCGGGTTTTCCCACGCAACGTGAATGCAGCAAGTACCACCCTACTAGCTTCGCCAGCGTAAGTGGGACGACACAGTGGGCTCTTTCGCGTCGGATCGCAATTGCACTTCGAAACATCCTCAATCATCGGCCACAGCAGCAACATGGACAACGGCTTTTCCAAAACCGGGGACACTCAACTGGACCAGGCTGTCACACAATGGCTGCAATATGACAAGGTAAAGATGACAGCTAAGATGTTAGCCTGCTAGCAATCAGTGAAAGTTGGGATTTTCTCCCACATTTCTTACACTGGTATAAAGTCAGCTGTATTTGACACATTATTGAGACGCTCTTTTTTTTTAACGAGATACCCCACGTTGGAAGAACGTGAATAGGTAACAAAATTGACTCTTTGAACCCCTACAAAGGTAAAGAGTGTACTCTGCCCCGGGCACTTTATCAGGTTCAGCCATTAATTATGATCATTACAATGACAGAACAATAAATGTCTGTATGAGGAAGTTTGCCTTCACAAAGACATGCGCAATTACTTTGTTTTAAAGAAATTTATTTTAGAAGTATAAGATGCATGTCATTGAACCACTTTTTTAAATTCATTATTAGATTATTTTAGTTTTAATATTTTAGTATCCTAGTAATTGATCAACGTTCAGGTTTTCTTACAAATCTTTCTTTCAGCGCCATTCATGAAAAAAATTGCCCTCTTGCAGAAGAGGAATTTTCATGGGATGGTTTATACACTGTGTGTAATACATGTAACGTGTCCAACAAATGCAGTCATTCATTTCCTTTAATTGACAAGGGATGCCACTAATCAGGTCACATTGGAAAATGGATACAGACTTCTCAGACTAAAGGTCGGTTGTCAGTCTGCAAGTCTGCAACTAACAGTTATTTTGATAATCGATTATTTTTTCAATTAATAGATTAGGGTAGAGGGACCAAAAGAAGGGAAATGGAAAAAAATAACATCCCTTAATTAAAGTACTGGACATTTCAAATTGAAAGTGCAGAAAAAGTGCACGAATGTTGCTGCATAAACATATCAGCTTTTAAAATAATAAATTGTGAAAGAGTAAAAGTGGAGCTCTACTTAAAATAGACTGAGGACCTATCAATAAAATCATACAAATATATGCCATACAAAATCTCCTATTTCATATACATATGAAATTGTAAATATGCTCAAGTATTGTTGTGAAATTAAATACATGTGCTAATAATGGTTGATTCTTATATGTGTTTTCACACCCCAGAATCCAAACACCAAATCAGCGGTGGAGAAACTTTTGAAAGACGGCGCCATAGAAGCCCTCAAGAAATGTTTCTCATCCAGGATGGAGTTTGGTACGGCAGGTTTGAGGGCTGCTATGGGACCCGGCATAGCCTGTATGAATGACCTCACTGTCATCCAGACCACACAGGTTGGTTAATAGATAAATACCTAATGCACACACAAACACGTGATGTTTGTTTTTTACTATCCATCTCAAGAACAAATTCCATGTGAATGCTCGTTAGAGGGTTTGTATATGAGGTCCGGTGTTTTGCAAGGAACTGATTAATTAGGCACAGCGAAAGAGATGATTTTGATTTCAAGATGCCTTACTGATAAATACTTTAAAGTCATACTACCCACTCGGATTCAGCTCGTTCCCTTTGTTCTTACTCGACAGGGTTTCTGTCGCTACCTAGAAGAACGTTTTGGCAACCTCAAGGAGCGAGGAGTGGTGATCGGCTACGATGCCCGAGCTCACCCTCCCAGCGGGGGCAGCAGCAAACAATTCGCCCGACTTGCTGCTGCTGTGTTCATCAGCCAAGGGGTTCCTGTGCACCTCTTCTCTGACATCACCCCTACTCCCTTTGTGGTAACACGCTGTTTGCTTTAACTTCTCTCTGCATCTGATCAGATGCTTAATCCAGTTTAAGAACCCCAGGTTGATCTTTCTTGGCGTCCTCGTTTTCAGCCTTTCACAGTTTTACACCTCGGTCTGTGTGCTGGCATCATGGTGACGGCCTCACACAACCCCAAACAAGACAACGGTTACAAGGTAACGCTATATTTTATTCTTATTTTATTTTGCAAATTTGCTTAATTTCCTATCTTCTGCTCTTATTTAGGTATACTGGGACAATGGTGCCCAGATTGTGTCCCCTCACGACAAAGGCATCTCCAAGGCAATAGCGGAGAATCTGGAGCCTTGGTCAGAGTCCTGGAATACAGAGGGAGCCTTGAAGAGCCCCCTGCTCAAAGACCCTTATAAGGACATCCACACTAGCTACTTCAAAGCCATTCAGAAACACTGCCACCACAGGTAACCACATAAATAACAAAGAAGAGGACTATATTTCTAAAAACTGAAAGCAAAAAGTTGTCTGCATTGGTTGCATTTCAAAATACTACTATGCTACGCTACATTAACAGTCAAATCTGCTGGTGCGGTTCTTTCTTCTTCCAGGGAATTAAACAAGAGTTCCGAGGTGAAAATCGTCCATACGTCCGTGCACGGTGTTGGCCACACGTTTGTGCAGTCGGCTTTCGAGGCCTTTGACCTTCACGCGCCATACGCTGTGGCGGAACAAAAAGACCCGGACCCTGAGTTCCCCACTGTCATAAACCCCAATCCTGAAGAGGGAGAGGGAGTTTTGGTGCGTTCAGAACATGCACGCATGCGGACAATCGTGTTTTGTAGGTGTGGTGAGTTAGTGGATGTGTTTTGCAGACCCTCTCCTTTGCTTTGGCTGAGACGGAAGGGGCCACCGTGGTGTTGGCCAATGACCCGGATGCTGATCGGCTGGCTGCCGCCGAGAGGCAGGAGAGGTACATTTATATTCTATGTTTAAATACAGTTTATATTGAGCGTATGAGTCAGCTGGGAGAAGCACCTGATCCCCCTGATGGTGTGGAAAATGGACTGATTACAACGTAACATAGCCCATGGTTCATCTTCACTTACGCAATATCATAATGATAATATTTCTTTCCTCATGGCCATACTGTCTTCTTCCTGGTTGCAAGTGGACGCTGGCGAGTGTTTAGCGGCAATGAGCTGGGAGCATTACTTGGCTGGTGGATGCTCCACTGCTGGAAAGCGCAAAGCCCCGATAGTGGCGCTGTGAAAAACGTCTACATGTTGGCCAGCACTGTTTCATCCAAGATTCTACGTGCCATTGCGCTCAAGGAAGGCTTCCACTTTGAGGTAACAGATCCGCCGCCGCTTTAAAGTGCCTTCCGGGTATGTCCTTAAACGCAAAAATACTGAGTAAATTGTGGCGACTTTCCGAATAGGAAACGCTGACAGGGTTCAAATGGATGGGAAACAGAGCACGAGAACTTTTGGATCGAGGCAAGACCGTTCTGTTTGCCTTTGAGGAGGCCATCGGTAAACACAAACACGCACACCATTAGCCTAATAGCATAATTGCCAAATGAGGAAAAACAAACTGAACAAACAGGAAGAGTGCACTTGCTTTGATTAAACCCTTCGGATTACCATGACTGAGAATCTACAGTATGCAGACACAAAGAAAAAGCACCGTTTTTAGCAATCACATAGGTACTTTATGTTGATATGGTGATAGCAGGCTAAAAATGACTTTGGCAGTTATCCTATTAGGGTAACGATATAATAGAGGACATATCCTGAGTCTGTCTTTGTGTTGTTCAATTACATTCATTCCAATTTATGTCACAAGCTGGTTTTATTTGTGGCCTCATAAGTTTCCATGTGATTTAGATTCACTACAAATGATTTAAAATTCGTAAGAATTCGAAGACCTCCTTTGAACGCCAATGGTTTTCCCTTCACACGTAATGAAGGGAAGATGAGCATAAAAAAGTTGTTTTTTTAACAGTCAATCATGTTAAACCCATCACAAAACGTGTTCAACCATTGACGAGTGTAAAAAAAAAAAAATTCTCTTTTACAACGATTAGGTTTAGTTTCCCAGCGACCCTGAATAGACAATGGATGGATCATCTGTTGATCAAACAATACGTCTGTGCCAGCACATTGTTCTATACACTGTGTATCGTGTTGGATGTCAAAGCAGCAAGAGTCATCAAATTGCATCGCGTGACACATTGTGTATGCCTGCGTGTTTGTTGCAGGGTATATGTGCAGTCCCTCAGTGTTGGACAAAGATGGAGTGAGTGCCGCTGCAATCGCAGGAGAGATGGTCTCCTACTTGGCTGCTGAACGGAAGAGTCTCTCTCAGCAACTCACAGCCATCTATGAAGAGTAAGATTACGCAGTTACACAATGAATATTACCTCCACTATGCACTGCTGCCAGAGTAGCTTAACAAGGAAACTAATCAATTTCCATTCATTGAAAAATGGAACCTAAACTGTGGAAGGCAGTTGGCAATTGATTTTTGCAACGTGCACTACCTCCGGAAGTGGATAAATTAACAGTTCAAATCGACAACATAAGTTTAAAAAAATGAAAGTTTCCTCTTTCTCTCTCTCTCTCTCTCTCTTTCTCAGGTATGGCTACCACTACAGCAAGGACTCCTACTTCATCTGCCATGACCAGAATGTGATCCGTAGCTTGTTTGAGCGCCTGCGCAACTATGACGGCGGCAAGGACTCCTACCCAAGCAAATGTGGTCGCTTCTCCATCACTTCCGTCCGCGACCTGACCACTGGCTACGACAACAGCCAGCCTGATAACAAGGCTGTACGTACCCAAATTTTTTTTTTTCTTTTCAAAAACACATGGATATTAAAGTATCAACATGATGTAAGCAGATAGACAAACTGTCAGACTGGCTACGGAATTGCACACACAAGTGTTTCCCAACTTTTAGAAAGCCAAGGCAAATGTTTACTTTGGAAAAATGGAATGGCACAACACCAAAAATTTAAAAAAGGTAAGGTTATGTCCATAAACAAAATTGGTCTCATCTCAATGGTCTTTACAAATTTACTTACTCATTGCCGAATCTAGGGCTGTTTTATTTTATACACGCATTTATTTTGTTCTCTATATGGCAACCACTTGATACACTGGTTAATTTTTGTGAGTGTTCAAATTGGATGAGAAGAGGTTACCACTGATCCTAATGTCAGTGTTATCAGTAGGTTGAAGGGTCGCAGAAAAGCAAATGTAAAATATAGACACCCCCACTCTACTATCTGCAGTTGACTAAATGCCTTCCTGTTTTTTCTACTTCACTGTCTATCCACTGCCACATTTTTCTGGTCCCCAGATTCTTCCCACCTCCCGTTCCAGTCAGATGATCACATTTACCTTCTCCAATGGGGGCGTGGCCACCATGAGAACCAGCGGCACCGAACCCAAAATCAAATATTACACTGAGTTGTATGCAGCCCCCGGTAACAGGTACAAAAGCATAATTGCGATAAATTAATATCAGAAAAATTTACTCATTCTGATATAACGGCACTTTCTGTTGACAGTGATTCGGAGCACCTGAAGAAGGAACTGGACCAGCTGGTTGATGCCATCATTGAAAACTTCTTTGAGCCACAGAAGAACAAACTGCAACCAAAGCCAAAATAGAAGTGATATTGTTAAACTACATAATGCTTTGTCTGTCTTAATTACAAATGTGCATCATACAGAGCAGGGGACCAGTAGCATGCAACAGCATTAAATCAGATCCAAAGCAATGTTTTCTTAAAACATAATTAAGGAAGTTATTTTTTAACACACTGCCATTTGAGTCTTTATTTTCTTATTGCAAATGGGTTGGAGAGTTTTTTGGTTCATTGTCAAACTGTCTTGATGGACAAAGTACATTTTGAGCTATTACGATGTATTGTGAAGTTGCTCGGGCTCCTTTCACATAAACAGATAATCATTCCTATTTTCTGCGAGGTATATGGTAATAAACATTTTAATTCCTGGTTTATTTGAGCTTTCTTTAACACAATTAACTTATCACATAATTAGTTCACATGCAGATAATTCACCTTAACTTTCTTTAGAGCAGTAAATATGTGCCTTGGCTCAAAAGTTGGGAAACACGAGTCTAGTGGGGGGATTCGTAATGTTTGGGAATTTTCAGCTTCAGGCTGTACAGTACAAAAGCTGAGCTGTTATCAAAGCTCCAAAAATTTTAACCTACAAAATGGTCATCATGTTATAATTTGTTGTTAATTATATTTGTTCATTGAAACTTTATCATAAAATTGCCAACCCTGAAGTATTTGTGGGTATACTGTTGGACTGTATACATATGGCTTGGGTATCCGTGGGCGTGTCCTGACTATTGTGCACGCAGGCTCCACGCACTTGTCATGTGTCTCGGCCTGGTAGTTCGTGAAGGCAGAGAGGAACCGCTCTTCTAATTTTAACTCCAACTAATCGCCACGACACTACACCGATCCCACTCTCTCCGCCTGGTTCGATTGTGTGATTGTGTTTGCGGGTGTCACGAATTCCGTGGGAGCGCTGGACTGGATCTGTCGTTCTTGTTTCCGCGTCAAAACTAAACAAGTAAGGAGATGAGAGAAAGAGATTATCACGGATTTCCTCATGATTTTCGTTTCGATATGGTTTAAAACCTATGGGCGATGATTCGATGCGTAAAGTCGTGCGTAAATGACCCGATGTAAAGTTATAATACCACAAAAGCGTAAAAAGCATCATTTTGTTGTTTTGCAAATTCACTGGCCATCACGAGATTCATGATGCTGTCCAATAAGATTAAATAATTGCACTGTGATTGTTTCTCCGTGTCAATTTATGACGGAATTGTAGATTCTTCAATGTTTTGTCAAATTCGTCAATGTTGAAGGGGAAATCGATGGTCATCTGTTTCCAAATATGATCCCGGTGGTATTCTTGTCATGTGTGCGTGTCCTTGTCATAGTTCAAGCGCAAACAACACCAGGTGGTCATTTCAGCACGCTCTCTGATTGACCACCCATCAGCATTTTCAACTACTGTCAGGGGTGCAAATGGGAAGATTTTTGGGGGGACACAAAAGCAGATTGGGGCCCCCTGCTTGTTGTTCGGTTGCAAAATTGCAGCCTTTGAAAATTTCTGTACTACATTGTGATGTCTAATTCAATTTCATTAAATGTGCACTCCTTCAAAGTGTAATTTTCCCCTATTGTGCTTTGCAGAAAGAACCATGGAGGGACTTTATTTTGAAGTGAAGCCCACAAGAGATATTCGTTTATCTTCTGATCATCGCTCCTCAATTTCATCTGAGATGACGAGTGGCGATATGACGGAAGAGGCAGTGGAGGAGGTGCAGTACAAGCTGACATTAATCGGCTCTCTCCCGGTTCACCGTATGACCACCATGGCGATGCTACCCTGGGTGGTGGCCGACATTAGCCGGTCACAGGAGCCCGGTCCGACAGTGTCGCTATGCGTGTCGCCGTCCTGGGTGCGCTGCGTTTGCGTGCAGGACGGTGGTCTACTCTGGGACCCCCTGACACACACGGTGCTGTTTGAGTGTCGACCCCACCAGGTGACCAAGCTCATTCACAACAGCCAGGAGCCCAACAGTTTTGGATGCCTGCTCAGAGATGCGCCAAGCTGTGCCTGTTACGTGTTCAAATGCCAGGATAGCACCAAGGTAAATGTATGTGTAGGTGCGTGAAATGTTCTCCAGTGCCAAATGCAAGGAGTCAAGTGCAAGTTTATGAGCAATACCGTATTACGTTAGACTATGACGCATAACAAAGAGGCAGCCAGCACAAACATGACCTGTGTGGTGCACTGTAAATACATGTCAGTGTGTATACATAAACAGTGTCTCAAGAATAGGAAAGGTTTTTCTTTCCTTGGAAAGCTTCAGCTTAACTTTACCATAGCTGACAACACCAATGCGATATATTTGAAATAAAAGAACCAATATGTGGCTAAATTATCTGACATTTACCACTCCCATTGAGTACCTCCATGTGGTGTTCCACAGGTGTCTGTTCTCAAGCAGCCTCTTTTTATGTTTAAAAATGATTTTGTCCTCCCTGCACTTGCATGGGATTTCTCTCAGTGACACGGTTTCCTCCTCACATTCCAAAAAAAGCAATACCATCTATCTACAGCACACTATTGGGTTTGCTTGCTGTACCATCTTAATACAAACTGCATATTGTTTTAATATTTACTTTTGCATGAATTTCACCATGCACTATTATTTATTATTGTGTTTAGTGCAAGCTCAGAACAGTTTGTACCGAGCAGGATGTACAACTATGTTACTATGGAGACTATTTCCTGTGGCCCTGCGGCTTTTGTGATGTTTGTTGTGGAGTTTGGTCGTGTGTGGGTGTGTGGAGGGAGAAGGGGGTGGGGTGTCTGACCACCTGTCGTTCAACTCTGTCACACTGACATTGGTTTTGGTCACATACACACACAGAGAGGTATATGCGGCCATTGGGCTCAGCTGTTAGGGTTTGAACTTTTACCTAAAATTTAAACAACAGCAACAATGTCATATAAAAGAATCTGCTCTCAGTCAGACCTGCAGCTGAGTTTATAGATTGGAGGTTTGCCGTATACAGTCATGCAATGATCAGTCATTTGAAGACAGGGAAAACGCTCTAATTAGGCTTTATTGGTATGTGTGTACCTAGCTTAAGTCACATTTGCTATTATTATGCCCATGACTGCCATACAAAAAAGAGAAAGAAGCACACACACAAAAAAGCAACAAGTTAACCATTTTGATGCATACTTCTTATGCAGTATGTCTTGTTTGTTTTCAGAATTTCACCATTAAAGTAGCCACTAGATGTCACTATTACATGTTTGTTTGCAGGGATTTGGTTAGTTGAACAGTTAACAGTAATGACAAACAAGTTGAAGTCATTTTCTGACATTATATATACGTATATATAGTATTCTTTTTTTTGGGGGCGGGGGGGTTCTAAATGGTTTAGGTTCTCTTATTATCTATTATCCCACCAGTTGGGATTAGTCAATGAATCTGTCAGTATGTTCTATGTGGGAGTCTGGGAGAAGGCTGAAGAAAGCTCTAGCATACTTGAAGCAGGAAGACTTGGTTGTGCACAGATTCGCACCATTCAAGGTTAAGATCATAAAACCGTTATTTATTTGTTGGGAAAAGGAGGGCTCCAAAAACAGACACTTTTGTGAAACCTATTAACTCAAAACTGATCAACCACCTAAATTCTAAAGTAATGCATGAAAAAAAAGTAATAAAAATGTATGACCTAGTTGGAAATAATATAACTACAAGTTGTTCTTGTAAGTACTATTTATCCCAGGTTTTTTTTTTTTTTCCTCTGCTTGGGTGTGTTCCACACAGGAAACATTTTAGATTCATTGCCTAGTGTAACGGCCGCAATTAGGTTTACTGGAGGAGATTTGAGTTGCGGGTCTTTCCTCTTATTGGCAGATTTAGGCCCATTGTTTTGCTTTACCCAGATTGAAGACGGAAAAGACTCATCTTAATGTACAAAACAAAAACAGAAGACGAGTCATGTGCCAAGGACCGTGTGTACAAATCAACTGGATGTTCTTACTTTGAAAGGTTAAAAACGGATGTTTCGTTGACACCTGTTGGCTAACTTGATGCTCCATTTTAGCCTCCTTGGAGTTTGGGAGCCAGATCAACTTTGCAATGAAATAATGTAGGAGTGGTGCATTTTGCCATTACAATTTAATAGTCGCTGCGTGTGGTAGATTTATGGCCGATGGGATGAAAGCGCGACTCCAGCGATTCAACTTGTTCAACTCCAAACAGGGAGCCAAAGATGTAAGTGGAGCGCTGGGAAGTTTTTGCTGAACTTTATGGGACGGGGCAAAGGGAATTGTTCGGGCTAACAGTAGCCGACGCCGCTTGTGCTCGTTGAGTGGCAAATTGTTGCAGTTTGACATTTATGCAGATTTCGTAGTCGTAAAAGTGAACTATACACATTGCCCAACTTTGTGGCGTAACTACAGGATGGTCGCAATCTGTCGTGAAATAATCGCCGCTGAAAGTTGTTTTTATTCTGAATATTAGCACAATAGCTAACTTAAATCAATCGACTTTTGCTGACATCACCGTGCAAAAGTTTTGGAACGGAACTTTTCATCCCTATGTTGAGGTTATCCAAATTGGCAGAAGTTCTCATATGCAGAAATGCTAATAAACATTGAATCGTATAGAATATATTATAAACAGGTACAAGAATTGATTCAACTCCTTAACTTAATCTTAAATGTACTAAAAAGTAAAGTAAAAATAAATACCAGTGTCTGTTTTGATAACTTGACACAAGGGGAAAAATACAAAATAATATCCCACTTGTATTTGCACAGTGCTCATGAATATAAATACAATAAATAATAAATAGAATAAATAGAAGAATATAATAATTATGTTGAAATCATGTTTAACCAAAAGTGCTAATGTTGTGAACTGAATAACCCAAAAATTCAACATTTATCCATGGTAACAACTGAAAAATACACTTCATTAGGCTGGCACAAAACACATATTAGCCAGATATCAGCCTTCGTAGCTGACAACATCAAACTATTATTCTAAATAAGCCTATGGATGTGGTATATCTTGCTTCTACTCATCGTTAATGCTCCCTGGTTCGATTTCCTTCTTGTCATTGCTGTCTTTATTTTTTTCTGTCTTATATGTCCACAAGAGCGATTTTGATGTAATCGGATTTGCCCTCCATTTCCTTTTTTTCCATGTCATGTCATCATCTGCAGAGGTTAATGATCACAAGGCTTCACTGCTCTACTTTATGGGCCATATGTACCGGCTCAGCTGAAGACCCAGTCAACCCGGAAGGTTTCAAACAAACTTTACTGTGGTTTGCTTGTGGTGGGAAAGCAGTCAGTCAGCGATCCAATGGTTTCTTGTGACGTGTTTTAATTTGCTTGGATTATATAGTGTGGGACAAGAAACCAAACCACAAAGGAATCCATGTTTGCAAACTTTACAATAAAGATGACATATGCTCATCCCCCCAAAAATGTCTGCACAATGTGGAGGCACCAAAACATATGATTAATATGTTACAATGTTCCTTCTTGTGACATATTCCAGGAACTGTATTAAAAGTGAGTACCTGTTTTTAAATCCACGCCTAATTATAAATTTACCATTAATGGTCATAGCACCGTGGTTATCACTGAGCCTTTGCAGTCTTATTTGTTCATTAAGAGGTGATTGGAGCTTATTTTAGACTTCCATGCCTTCTTTATTTGGGCCTCCTTAATTTTTTTCTTTCTATTTTGTATCCCCTAAACTGACTCCTCTTTTGAAATAGTGACGTCAGCACGTTTGGTTTGCACTTGCTAACCATTTTCCTGATCTCATGTTTCTCTTGCTCTCCTGCTATCTGCCTTGTGAACTTTGAGCTGGTCTGGCTTTGGCTGTGCTTCACAAAGGCACATGACTTTGAACACTTCACAATATATTTTTGTAAGCTCAGGAATCAGATTTGTAAACTTGGGTCTTGAGCTGAGAAAAGTTGAAAAGTTGTTATTGGATACCCTCGCCAACTCGACAAACACTGAACCTTTTGTTGTTTGTCGGCCCATATTGCAGCTTCTCTTTTGCTGTGGTGCTACTTGTGTAACTTCTCTATTTTTCAAGTCACAACTACAGTAGCTCTATTTAACGCTGCCTTCGTGAGAGACTGCATGCTTTTTAAGTGCCGCTGAGAGCCCATGACTGTGTGGATGGACACACTCAGGCTGTGTCCAGCTGACTTCCTGCCACAGATCGCCCTTCATGGGCATGTTTGTTGAGCCTCCAACCAAGGTGGCCGTTTGAGAGTGAACTTTTCTCTTCGCTTTCATTAGCTTATTCTCCCGTCAAGCTGAGTCTTTTGGAATTTTTGGATCTTTGTTGGGTAGTCTGTCCACGTTGATGGCCGTATTATTCTAAATATATGTAGGAAAATATCATTCTGGTGTCTTTGTGTGTTGGTATGACTTTGAGAAATGAGATTTGGTTTCCGTCAGATTAAAGTGTTCAAAGTGTAGTTTGAATCACTGTTTCCCAATAATGGTTTTTAAAGCTATCGATTGTTATAGTAGTGACCGAAGCAAACATTTAAGCCAGGCTTATATACCATAAAGTCATTTTATAGTCGGTGTAGAACAATCATGTAAAAAAAACAACAACCTTGATTTATTTTATTACCAGAATCCCCAACAATAAACACTAGTAGATAATAAACTCCATTTAAACCCTATTTGGGTTTCTTGAGAAAAGCCTGTATTTATAAAAGAATGTTGTGATTAACATTCCCTAATGTCAACCTCTAAGACAAGTTATTTTGGAAAAATATCAAAGTTTAGTTTGTTGGAGCAGAACTCATCATTTTTTGGAGTCTGTACAGGTGCAGTGATTCTCACATTGCTTGGGGAATAGTCCAGTTGTAAATCAAGATTTTCAAACATCGGTACTGCTGACAAAACAGATTACATTTGGGTTTACCTATGAGTTTTTCAGATTATATCTTAAAAGTGAATGTGTGGTTGGTCCAATGTTTAACACACAAGCTTTTTAATGATAAGAAGTAGCTGATAGCATCCTTTGTGTCATTATTAGTCGAGAGCTTCAGCACATTGTGTAATAGAATTTGTTTGTTTTTATTGGGAAGGTATCTAGACCTCATTACTTTTTTTTTTCCTCCGTATAGTCTCTCTGTATCTTTTAAGGCAGCGTTTCTGACAGAAATAGAGCACGGAATAGGTCAATAAAGCAATATGAGGTCAATGAAGGATATTAAGAAGAACTGAATTGAGGTTTCAAATATCTATATTCCTTTTTAGGTCCAAACTGTCTGCATTCGGCTTACTTGCTTAATGTGAAAACAACAGTGTGCTTTTCCAGTTATATCGGGATGGCTATTGTTCCCAATCCAGCTACATAAACTTCCTTGCCCAGACAAGACATAGCAGGACCTTGCAAGAGAGAAGTCAACAGTCATAGTTCCTGCTCGGGTACTTGACATAGTAGATGACATCACTCATGTGACTCAATCAAATCAACTTCCTCCACTGTCTCCCTTGCTCTGGTGGTGCAGTATTACAAGGTCGGCTTGCACAGACATGTGACGGCCAAAGGTTTCCGTGTGACTTGTGTTGATGTTATCATTAAGGCTGTTGTGACATATATAACACGTGTGTTAATTTACACTACAATACACTAGAATATGACCTTCAGGACACAGTGGGTTTCTGTTATTTGTGAATATGAGCATTTTTAATAATCACATTGGATGGCTGGTGCCTTTTATAATGAAAAACCCTACAAATCTTTTTCAGAATAATCCGAGAAAAATGTTTCAATAGAGCTGCCAAGTTCGACTTAGCAATTATGCACTTTGACCTCAACATCGGCTGATAGAAATTGTTAACAATAAAAGGACTCAATAATGAATTTCAGGATAACCTTTTGACTTCAGTACTATTCTGCAAGCAAGTCAATTATTTCCCACGTGCAGCTCAGAATGCTGGTGACCAAGAGAATGAAGTTAACTGACATGAGTTATACTAAATTAACTGATGTACTAAATTGAATCCTATTTTATCCTACATCTCAAATTTGGACACTTTAGCTCACCACTTACATGTGTGTGTTTCAGGTCCCTGAGATCATCAGTACACTCAGGCAAGCTGGCAAAAGCTCTGCACGCAACGATGACACCCTCACCATCCCGAACAAGACTTCGACAGACCCCAAAGACACTAAGCCATCGGAAACGCACATCACCTTTTCTTCGCTTCCCGCGGCAGGCTCTGCGGCGAACATCCCTGCCCTGTCCCCGACAACCTTTGCCAAAAAGTTTGAGGTGCTCTTTTGCGGCAGAGTGACTGTTGCTCACAAGAAGGCCCCCCCTGCACTGATTGACGAATGCATTGAGAAGTTCAGCCAGTTAGCGCAGGGCTCAGGGACCCCCAAAAGAGCGGTAAATACCGGAGGATTAGTCGGTGGACTGAAGAGGGCGTTAGCTTTCCAGTCTAACGGACTTGGCAGTCCTACTTTGGGTAACGGTGCTACTGGGAGCCCCACCAATGGAAAACGCCCACTGCTGTTCAAACGGGACCCCAGCTTCCCATCTCTGCAGGCCCTGGACGAGAACGGACTCTCACCAGAAATCTCTCATGCCAACACTACAGATTCACTCACGCTCTCGCCTGGGGTGCAGCCCACCAGCCTGCAGGAGAACAGGACCATGCTTTTTACGGTAGGGTAATATCTACACAAATCTCCACGATAAGCCTTCCAGAAGTCACACACACGTATATATGAAATGGGAGGGGTGGGGGAGTAGTGTGTGAAGCTGAGCATACATAAGTTAGACAGTAAACAAAAGTGGGAAAGAACAAAAGACAGATACTGTCATGACTCAGCTCCACTAAAGCTGAATGCTGCTGAACCCAAGCCAGGAATCACAGTCCTCATTGACCTTTATTTGACCTCTCTCATCCCCCCCCTCACCAGCACCAGTTTTCCTGTTTATCTATCATACAGGATATGGTCACCACTGACACAGGAAACGAGGCAAACTCATTGCCATCCATCTCAGCAGACACCAACAAAGCATTTTTTAGTCTCCTGCTTCATGGCGCAGACGGTGACCTCATTGTGGTGATATCATCACCTCACGTTTGTTCCCGAAGAATCGTTAAATCAAGCCTTCTGTTTGGATTGAGCTAGGGAAAGAGCAGTGAAGGGGAACCCCAGACAAGAATAACCTCTCATTCGAAGGACTCACCAGACATGAGATCACTAGCTCATTCCAAACCACCAAATGCCCTCTTGAGGCTCAGCGGCGATAGTGACTCGTCATGTCGCAATTATGTTTTGAATGGGGGGACATTCTCTGGAGCGGAACTATCTGAGCAGAGAAGAAATGAAACGGTCATTTACCATGTTAAAGAAATGTAAAAGATTACACCGTATTTGTCCTGCTCTCATTAATCAGTCCTAATGCAATGGCCCGGTTCTGCCTTTTCAGCAAGATTCCCTGTCTGTGCTATCAGTATATCCCGAACTCTTCTTACTATGTGATTTGCTACGTGAGAATATGACACGTGAGCAAAGGGTTTAATTCCCCTCCATTGAAATCTGGCTATGGGCGATGTGATTTATGACTGCATATTCAGTGTATTTTTTATTTTATTAATGCAGTATACATGACAGTAAAAAATATGGTCTTCCTGTTGTAGGTGGGCAGGTCACAGATCTTTTTGGTTAGTCCAGACACTAAGAAGGTTGCCATCGAAAAGAGTTTCCGTGAAATCTCTTTCTGCTCACAAGTACGTACCTTTGATTTTCTACACGATGTAATATTGAGACCTGTTTGGTGTCACTTACACTCCTAATGATGTCTTTCCAGGGTATTCATCACGTGGACCACTTTGGCTTTATTTGCAGGGAGACAGTGGAAAGAGGAAGCTGCCATTTCGTTTGCTATATCTTTCAGTGTACCAATGAATCTCTGGTGAGAAAATATTTTTCAAGGCACTCAAAAGTGCTATATGTGCGTTTTCTCTTGTGTCAACTGAATGGAATGTTGGGTAAATTAAAATCCCCGCGGCCATGTGATTGAGACCACGGTCGGCGGGTCGACACAACAATGGACCGAAAAACAACGCTGAGAATAGAGTTCTGGAAAATCTTTGCGCCAGTCAGAGACTGACTATTTTTCGGTGACTAAGAGGCTATTTCCATGCGAAGTACAAGTAGACCCCATTAAATTTAATTGATATTTGGAGATCGTTTGACTGACATTTTATTGTGTGTGATTAAATTTGCTAAAATGTGACTCATTTACAAGGTCTGAGGCTTTGGAGCAGGAGGTAAAAAAAAAAATAAAAAAAAATACTAGTTGTGAGTCCGCACCCAAACTAATGTTGAGGTGCCTTTGAGAGATATCAAATAAATGATAACTCTACATAATTACTTTGTACATCTTGAAAAGCAGCTTGTGTTTTGCTCTTGTAGGTAGACGAGATCATGCTGACCTTGAAGCAGGCGTTCTCCGTAGCAGCTGTGCAGCAGAATGCAAAAAGCCAGAGCCAACAGTGCGACAGCTGCCCCATGCTGCAGCTCCACAAACTGTGTGAGAGAATAGAAGGTGAGAAAAAAAATAAATTTACACTTCATTTTGGACAGTAAATCTCACGTTTTACATGATTCGGGTTCTGACTAAGCACGAATAACTGAAGGAGTCTTTATTCCGGATGTCTCCTTAGGTCTAAATGCATGTAAAACCAAACTAGAGCTCCAGAGACACCTGGCTACTCTTGACAACCAGGATCAAGCTGCAGTCTTTGAGAGTACCATGGTAATTTAGACTTGGCTGCAAAGTCAACTTCTTTCAAATGACGTGTGCCTGCAAATGTGCTTGTGTGTGAGAATTTCCACTTAAATACACTTAAATACTGGCTGGAATGAATTAATGCCATTTATATTGAATTGAAAGAGAAAAGTTCATTTGAGGTATGAGTCATTTTAGGTAGCAGCTTAGTTACAAAACGAATTTGCAGGTCAAGGCACTGCACTTCTTGTTGCAGTCACTTAGCAGAAATTTGTGTGGAAATAAACTTTGGCTGCCCCCTGCTGGTGCTTTTTCTCTACTGCAATAATGCTCTGCATATTTCTGGTGGCCTTGAAAAACATTTTCAGATTTTTTCAAAGCAGTACCACACATGTACCCACACATCTTAAACTATTCAAAATTGTTTTGAGCCATTAAAGAAAGTGATGGAAATGGAAAAAACTATTTAAGTCCTTCAAATTCACATAAATAAATATGGACAATGAAAAGGCTTAAACGCATACTGTATTATTAAAATGTATAACCTGTCTTGTAGAAGTCTCGTCCTAAGAGTGAACAGGAAGAAAATGAGTTTACAATGGCATTTTTGAGGAATTTGTATGAGGAGAGACAGAGGATTCATCATCACACACTGCCAAAGGACACCAAACAGGTCATTTGTGTATTTCATTTGTATGATTTCATTTTTAATAATCATTTGTTTGTGTTAAAGTCCTAGAGATGTACGGCTGTCATATTTGGTTGGACCTGTTCCTCTGATATTCACTGCTGTTTCTGGTTGTGTGTATATATGTAGAATGAGGAGGAGGAGGTGGCAGCTGCTCCAGTTGAGGTGCAGCAACAAAGTAGCAGTCGACAGCGACTTGAGCAATTTAAGAGCCGGGCGAAACGCTCTTTAACCGAGTCCTTAGAGGGTATATGGAAGGTAACAGGATTTAATTAGACTGGTTTGGAAGTAGTTTGTATTTTTATTCCATACATGCGGTCACGGTAGGTCACAACATTCAATCTTCGGCTACGCTTATTTGTTGTTGACAGGGAAGTAGCAAGGCCGTTGCTCAGAGGGGCAACAGCGAAAGAAGCTACAGTGTATCATCCATTTCTACCGGCAATAGCCAGGACCAGTCCGGCTCAGATGACCCCCTGTCCAAATTACACCCCAACAGCCCGCTCAGGTAAACCCATCTGAATAAAAGTGACGCTATTGTAATAAATCATAAAAACAGAGGGCCAGTGCACCTTATGTATGATGGATGCCCAAAGGGTCATGTGATACCAAAACCTTTGGATTATTATATTGTAAACCTCAAGCACTTGACATAAACATTACTGATATTTTTTTTCTCCCACTCCTCAGGTGTCACAACTCAACAGGAGACCTGAAGCAGCTTGACCCCTTTTCTTCCCCGTTTTCCTCCCCCTCCTCTTCTCTACAAGGAGACGGTCAGCAACAGGGCTTCCGTAGACGGGCCAGCACCTTCAGCCATCCACCGACTCCTTCCTCAGCAGAAGCTTCACCTGCACGCACTTCAAACCGTTCGCCACAGCAGGACGCCGCGTCCGCTTCCAAACATAAGCTGCTACGACACTACTCTGTCAGCACCGACACGCCACACCAGAGCAAGTAAGAAACACACCATCATTTTTGGCGGGTCTGGGATGTTGATTAGTGCATTTGCTGGATTCAAAATCCAGGGCTTTGTTGCGGCGTACGTAGCTGCTCTCAGTGTCCCTCAGGTGACAACGAGGACCTTTTCATATCCCCTTTCACATTGACACAAGGACATTGAAACTTGATCATGTGGGTTATTTTTCAGTATTTGAAATGCACACTCTTCTGTGATTTTGGCAGTATTTATCATCACAATGCAATTTCTCTCTGTTGTTCGAATTTTCTAGCGAGTAAAAAATCCCAAGCAGTTATTCCAAGTGCATTTCAACGACTCAATAAAGCAATAGGTGGCAACTCCTTAGTAATCACTTTCAAAGATTTCAAATTTCAATGTTTAAAAATGTGGAAACCGCATTACATTCTTTCCGTGGACTTTCTTCTGTCCCTTTAGTCAATGTTCTCATGTTGCTGTGCACTGTCTTTGACTACTTCGTTTTTTTTTCCTGGCCTCTCCGCATTTGCACGACTTCTCAGACGTGTTCCATCCGACACTGCCCTTCCTCCTGTTCCTAACTGCTCCTCATCCTCTTCTCCTCTGCTCCCTCCTTCTTCCCCTTCAACCGGAGCAAGGCTCAGTAAAAGACGGTGAGATTGTTGCACTGGTTTGCTCGCACTGTTGCATACAGTGTGAATTTCTGTGTTCAAATTGCTATGCAGCATTTGTCATGCTTTCTTCTTTGCTTGTTTTCCATTTATTCATGTGAGGCCCAGTTCACACAGAGAATTGCAGGAATAGATTGGCTGGCATTTAAAAATGTTATCCTCACAAAACAGCCAAAAGAGGGCAGCCTTGCGAGTACAATGTCCGTTTACGAAATTGACTGTGTGGTTAATAGATTTGCTCTAAATCCATTTTCAAGACTTTAGTTTAATTGATAGTTTGTACAAATGAACCGACCATTAGTGTTGATTTGTTTAAAAAAAAAAAAAAAAAAGATACGTATGGATTGGCTATATTCTATTTGGACATCAAGGTTTCCGCCCGACAGTGACTATAACATACAATGTTTCTGTGTGTGAACGGGACCTCTGTCTCTCTTTTCATTCGCTTCCATTCACCCCGTCGACATCAGTCCGTTGGGTGGACTGCGCGCTCGACTCCACTCCTCATCCTCCGTTCCTAATTTTCTGAAATTTCAATTCCTGGCCCCTGTCGAAGAATACGACTGCCCCGAAACAAAGAGCAGGTACACGTGTATTTCCAATAATCATGACCAATGTCTTTGTGAAGACTCATCATGCTTCATTGCCTCCTCTAAATGGTTTGACGCAGTACATGTAGTCTATGTGTATTTTCACAGCAGACCATTGTGTCTCGTTGTTTTTAGAGATGTTGCGGCCCTCTATTTATCAAGTGCTCAATGTGAAGTTGGGGAAAGCCCTCTGCGCAGTCACCGACACTCGTGGAGGCAGCAGATCTTCCTGCGAGTCGCAACTCCTCAGAAAAACACAGATGTCAATGGTGAGAGTCCTGATGAATGAAATGAAGTTTTGCCTTAAACTGTCTTTGATAATTGTTTTAAGAACTGGATAAAACCTACACAAAACAATGTAAGATTTGAGGGAGAAAAAAATCACTTCATCTGATGCAGTAATAGAGTTTTTCCATGTTGTGGCACTCTTTCATTTTAAATGATGTTGACACGCGGTAAAATGAGAAGAAGTCAGCAGGGTTCAAGTAGTTTAGTAGGAATAGGACTTTATATCACGCTTATCATCCTAGTTGAAGTGTCCTTGAGCAAGACACTGAACCCCTATTTACTCCCAGTGTGGACCTGGCAGCGTCTTGAATGGCAGCAGCCTCCCATGGTGCGTGAATGGGTGAAGGTGAAGCATAGTAAAGCCTTTTGAGCACCATGTGGTGTACATAAAATAAGTGCAGTCCATTTATCACAGTCAACCTAGGTCATCTGCATATTAACATTTTGAACACTATTATTTTATATTGTATTACAATAGTTTACTTAATAAAGACTAGAATAAGTTAATCAAGAATTAAACTTTACGGATGACTTCAGTTACTCTAAGCGCAGCAAACCGTCATTCTCGTTCATTTGTGGGAATCATGCTTGTGCCTGCACGTCTTCAGATCCTTCGTCGTGATAATAATGCTGCGTGTGCTATCTGCGTAGCTTTGTACGACATTGAATTGTTGACACCCGAGCTTGTTTGGTATGTCACACTGCGCCTTTAGTTTGAAAACTGGACTGTTAAAAATGAACCTTTGACATAAAATGTTCCACAGACACTAAATGAAAGGACAAAAAATGTTCCACAGACACCACACAAAAGTAAATTTAATCAGACATTTTAGATGCAAAAAGTAAAGAAATGAAAATGTAGATTTATCAATTTGATTGTCCTGAAAACTACACCTGTGCAATTTCAAAATAGACGTGACTTAATCTATGTTGGTATTGACTTGCATTAATTTGCAATGTGTCACGGAAAGTGGAAAAGCCTAAAGCCTTCATTGTGGTGAACTTTGTATCAACTGCTAGAATTGGGTGTGTATTTATGCATGTGCATACATACGATGCATGAGCTCATGGGTGTGTCACTGTATTTGTGTGTTAGCAAGGGCGGCGTTGTCTCAAGGTCGTGTTGACTGTCCACATAGACAGCGCCAACCTTGTTGACCCACTTTGTGTGTCAGCGATTGCGTTTACGTCTGGATGTAAAGACAAATAAAGTTGGTGTGTTTATTCAAGGATCTGCTATTACTTTTAGGTTCATCGGGCCACTCTTAATGTTGGACCCAGATTTTTTTTTTTCATGCCAATTTAGTATACTTGATGCTTATTTGTAAATTACAGTATTTGATTAGAATAAGTCTTGGGAATCAATGTTGTTTAAGTGTGCGTGTGTGTGTGTGTGTGTGTCTGACAAACGCATTGCTCTATGAGACAGTTAAGAGCGTTTCGTTTCTTTACTAACTGTGCTGAATGTTTCAAGCACATCTTTGAAAGCCTCCCCGACAGAAGGTCGACATCAAGGTCGCCCTTACTGTTATCAAGCGTGTTGTGTTGATGTACGGGTAGAGTGTATGTAGGTGAAGTGCCATTTGGCTAGTTGTCACTGGACGTCCTTCTTTCAGACAACACAGGGTATTTTGAGGTTTGGGATCCACCCTGTACTTTAGGGTGGAGTCTCACAACAATTTTTTTTATATTCTTAGTGTTGCGCCCATGTGTGTCAAAATATACACATCTATGTTTAGCTTTTTTTTTTTTTTTTTTTTGAGTGTCTGTCCAAAAGGGTTGAGAGAGGAAAAGGTCTGCCATCTGTGTGAGAATATGGAAGGAATACTTATTGGACTTTGGCTTCAAATAAAAATATATTTGATATTTGTATCATTACTTAATTTGTTGATCATTGTTTTCATGTTCAGTTTTTGTTGCTTGGAGTAGTCAAGATTGTTTATGTTAGGACAATAGAGCACATTTTGTTCAAAGGTGCCGGTTATCCTAATTTCAAAACAATTTTTCTTGGAAATGATGTAAAATGAATTACTATTACACATCACAATGATTAAAATTCCAACATTCCCATGGTCATTGCTGCAAGAAACACCTAATAGTATTTAAATGTTTCCAAATCTCCTCTTGTGCCTTTCAGAGCGTGGAGACAGTCTCGATGGGAGTCGGGCATGTGGGGGCCAAGTTGTGGGTGCAGGAAGTGTGGACTTGCCCATGAGGGCGCTGCCCCAAGAGCGACCCAGAAGGAGCAAAGAGGAGCTGAGGGAACTATGGAGGACAGCTATCTTGCAACAAATCCTCCTGCAAAGGATGGAACGGGAGAACCAGAAACTACAGGGTGAGTTCAACGGATGAGAAGTTGCAGGAAACCTTTGGACTGTGCACACAAGTTTATATGACAGTCTTTATTATGATGCCTTAATAATAATGTAACACAAGTCTAATCCTCATATTTGGCAGTCTGGATTTTGAGTTATGCTTACACATGCATGATTGGTGATCAAGTGCACAGCTTTTTTTTCCCCATAACCATTTAAATTCAGCACATTACAGACAGATAAATTCTGTTACTATATATTTGTTTGGCACTTGACATATCCAAGGGTGTGTCAAATATTCCACCCATTTCCTGACCTAGTTGGCTTGTACCTACACACTGATAAGTGTGTGCCACGCCCCTGACTGATTTATTGCCTACTCAGCAAGGTCTTGGTATTATATGTGGGTCAAGAGTGATGTAAGAAAATCAAAGCTGATCTTTGACCAAACTTTTGTTTAGCCCTTTCTTTATTGATGTCAGACACGCGTCAAAACACAATTTTTTTTTTTTCTTTCCGCTCTCTGTGAGCTTGGGACATGCCTCTATGGCACTTGTGTGTCTGCGTGGAACTTGGCTCCTCGTTGCTGTCTTGTAACCATTTTTCCACAACATATTAGTTGGTGGAATAAAAATTTCATTTCAAGGAAAGACGCAGTACATCAGAACCTCTAAAACACAGTCAAGAATCTAAAGTTGCAAACAAAAGGTTTCGGGAAACTAGTTGACCTCTGTTTTGTTTGTATTTCCCCAAAGAGATAATAATGGACATAGAATGATATAGAACAAAATGGTTTGTTGTTTCTTTGAATTTAATCAACTTGGATGGTTTGGGCTACAAAGAACTCTTGCATCTTGTATATTAATGAACATGACAAAAAGTAGAGCCGTACCATATCGAAGTGAATCGTAATCCCATTGGTCAACTGTGTGTGTGTGTTCTATACGTGTGTGTGTCTGTATGCATGCACCAGTGAGTGCACCCGTGCGTCCGTCTGTGCGTGCATGCGTCAGCCAAGTCTTTTGTGTCGTATCACCATTGCTTTTTCCGTGTTATCATGGGAGGAGTTTTCCAGAGAAAGGCAGCTCTGGTATACAAGACGATACGGTTGTGCTGGGTTTGACCGTGTCCTGGATCACAGCCGCTGAGTGTTTCCTTATAGACTTGACTCCAGTCTGCTGATAAGACCCAAAGTATCTATTCTTAACCTGTGTGTGACAGCTTTCTGCTCTGTCCAAAAACACATTTCAACGGATTATAGCTGGGGTGTTATCACAATGACATCACGTCACTTTTTGCCAATTCATTTGGTACAGGGGAGGTCTTGTCATTTCTTTGCATGCTTAATAATTGCTAATAATAATAGGGGAGTGGGTTAGGAAAGCATTCTGGATCATGCTGTGGTCTCTGACTCTTCTGTTGTGTCGTGATGATGTCATTTGTAGTACTTCTGCCAAGTTGCAGCTGGTCACATAGAGAAGACCACAGATTGGAGAAAAAGAGAGGGGAACGTAGTTGACAGACAAGACAAATGGGCTGAGCAGGAGAAGCGAGTTGAGTTTCGACACGATGACGACAAGAGAAGAATGGGGCTGTGAGTTAAGAGATTGGGGAGGCAGCGGGAGGAAGGGCGTTGTCAAAAACAAGAACAGATTAGGCCCTCTGGGCGTGCACTCACCTTCTTTGAAGGCTGTTAACGGAAATTTACAAGTTGTCCATTTATATGTGTGTTTTCGGGACTCTGTGTGATGAATGAACGACACTAAGCATTAAAGAGGAAATGAAGTCATTTTTTCCCCCTTACGATAATATATTCTATGCGCCCCCACTAGTCTTAACACTGCATTCTGATTAAGGTTGCGTTTGTGGAATTGGAATTAAGCAGAAAAATTCACCCGTTTTTAGCCATCTCTGGAGGCGGCCATTTTTCCCCACCGACTTGCTGTCGACTCATCACTGCTCATCTGTTTTGTGGCTCTGGTCATGTGCCATCCGTCATTGAAGACGAGTGGATAAGCATTCCACCGTCCATAATGATCTACTTGATCAACTCTATGTAGATGACAAATGGTGGTCTCACCACATGCGGCAGAGAAGTGCTCGCTAGCACAGATCTAGACACATTTATAAACATTAATTGAAAGTAATGGTTCTTTTATGAACATTGAATATAATCCACAGAGCAAAAACTAAAGTTTTATATATTTTTTTCATGTGTGTTTCTTGTTTGTGTATGTTTCAGCTTCTGAAAGTGATTTGCAGAACAAACGTCTCAAGCTGGACTATGAGGAAATCACCCCATGTCTAAAAGAGGTCACATTGGTCTGGGAGAAGATGATGGGAACACCAGGAAGGGCAAAGGTCAAGTTTGACCACGAAACCATACATTTATCAGTCGCGCAAGGTGTGTTTGCCTTTGTATATCAGTACTGGCTTTGCTGCTATCTGCAAATATTGACCAAAGCTTGATGTATAATGCTCCTGACTAGAACTGTGCACTGATACAACCTCTTTCCTTATCAGCTTTGGCCCTTTCCCCTAGAGCTGCAAAGGAATTTGATTTGATCCCGTTCGTGGTTCTCTTTGAACTACTTGTTTTTCCCCCCCTTTCATTTGTCTAGCGAGAATGTTTTATGTGAAGAAAGGGGAGTTTCGTCTGCTACTAGTATTAATACCTAACTGGATCATGGTTGTTCTGCACAATACAACATTGTCATTATGCATAGCAGAGAATAAATAGAAAGTCTGGATATCCCGAATATGTTTGAAATAGGAATAATTATCCGTTCCCGTGGGGAAAACCTAACATCCTTTCAGTTTGTAATATTTCTAAGAGCTCCCAACTCAGGTAAACAAACCAATATCAGACACTATTTTTTGGGTAGGTGGGGGGATTCAACGATGAATGTGGTTTGCACTCAAGCAGCTTTCAATCAAACTTCCTCTTCACCCTACGCAACTTTTGTTCTGTTGGTTACAGGGGTGCCGAGGCAGCATCGAGGAGAAATCTGGAAGTTCCTCTCTGAACAGTACCTGCTCAAGCAGACGGTTCCATCTCGACCACCGACCAATGACGCGCCATACAAAGAACTGCTCAAACAGCTCACATCGCAACAACACGCCATCCTCATTGATCTGGGTAACACACTACGCACTATGCAATGGAACCTCGCTTTTCACAATTAGACTGTTCCACACAGTCTGACTAAAACCGAATCATACGAAAACCAAAGCCATATTTCCCATTGGAAATAATTATCCAATAAATGAGTTTCATGCAACCAACAACAAAAATGTATTTCATAGTTAGTATAGTGTTACGCATGGAAAATACTGTCAAATAAATGACATTTAACACCACTTTTACCTCTGTTAATGACTCTTGGTGAATGGAAGATGACAAGAACAGAGGAAATAAGGGGCCACTTCTGACCTAATATCAGATGGTTGTTATGATGTTAAATAACAGTGGGGAACTTTGAAAACATTCAAAACACAGACTCAAAGGAAGCAAGGTGACATGAGAAAGATGTACAAATGATGACTGTCGAGTGCAACCCTGTCTCTCACCCATCAGATGAACAATATGTGCAGACGCACACTTTTCCTTCGGGCAGGGGAGTCAGTCGAGGCATAGACACAAGCAAAAACGAAATAGCGCCCACAGCACATTCCACACATACGCGCTCACACGGTTGCCATTGTCTTGGTTGAGGTTTTGTCGTCTCTCACTGTAAGTGGAGAAGTCCTCAGGCCACACCTGCCAATTATCAACACATCCACCTAGGGATGACTTGTAGCCATCCTCACTCCTCATTATGTTGTCATTTTTTTTCAGTAGACATGTCAGTCAGGTCAACTGTTTCACATAAAGCTTTTTTAAGAAGGGTGTACACAAAGCCACATTCGCGTGCGTGTTTTTCGGGACGTGTTTCTAAGCATGAGTTCTCGGAAGTGAAAATTATAGCGTCAGCAGAAATGATAAAGGCATTGGTGTCTGAGTTGGTGTTAGATATGAATAAAGTGATTGTATCAAGCCATTGATCTGGTGTAACACTGACCAATGATTTCTTGCTGCATAAGCGTAACATGACTTTTGTCTCGTCTCTTAGGTCGTACTTTTCCCACTCATCCCTATTTCCAAGCCCAGCTGGGGGCGGGACAACTCTCTCTGTATAATATCCTCAAGGCCTACTCGCTGCTGGACCCCGAGGTATTGAATGGCTTCTGCACACTCCCCCCCTTTGTATCTGCATAAATGTCACATTTATATCATCGTTCCTCTAGGTGGGCTACTGCCAGGGCTTGTCCTTCATTGCTGGAGTTTTGCTCTTACACATGGGGGAAGAAGATGCCTTCAACATGCTAAAATTTCTCATGTATGACGTCGGCCTCCGCAAACAGTACAGGCCTGATATGATTATCCTCCAGGTAAAATGCACTGCTAATCCCTACTTTCTTTTTTTTTTTCTTCCTAATAATTAAGGGATTATTGGATCACTTAAATATAATATAATAAGTCTACAATGATTTAGTCACACTCATCAAGCTGTCTTGGTGATGAAATCATTGTGAAGGTAGTGTTTTGATATTGTTGCTATAAGATTAAAATAGATTATCTTAGCCAATTATGAACAATTTTAATTAAGTAAAGCCACACAACAGCTTACTCGTGTTGCTTGGAAATGAAGAGGAAAATGTTTGGCTTTACTCTCACCGCCAGCAAGAATGAAGAACACTGTATTTCATGTGTGCTTCCTACAAGATTCAGATGTACCAGTTGTCACGTCTGCTCCATGACTATCACCGGGATCTCTACAGCCACTTGGAGGAACATGAGATCGGGCCCAGCCTGTACGCCACGCCGTGGTTCCTCACCGCCTTTGCGTCCCACTTCCCCCTCGGCTTTGTGGCCAGAGTCTTTGGTATGATTTATGCATATTTTCTAATGGACCTTGCGACCCTAATGAGGCCAATATACTACAAAAAAAGGATGTTTGGAAAATTTCAATTTTGATTTTTTTTTCTTAATAAGGGTACACCACAGTATTATGAAAAGACATTTCATTTAGATATGAGATCAATGCAAAACATTGAATTAAGTATTTCCCGTACTGTTATCAAACAATTCAATATTTCCGTTGTTGCGCATTTACACCTTCTTATGTGATGTTTGTTCATGCATGTAAACAACCTTGGTCACACCCACACTCTTGTGTCATGTCTGTACTTTCCCCTTGTTACTTCATCTCCATATTTTTCACGCCCGATTTCTCACGTGGTGCTCAGTTACTGAGCGAGGCTCAGTTACTGAGCGAGACTTAGTGTCTCCTTGGGCTCATCGCAGCGTGACTGTGTTTGTGTGCGTATGTGTATGGACAAGTGTTGGTTTTGTACATTGGGCTTGATGCCTCCACTCCCATTCTTTTTAAATGCTTGTATGTTCTCATGTAACCTTCACCACACCCTCATGTATTAAAAGCATGCATTCACACACCTACTTTAGATAATCATATCATGTTTTCATCTTTGCTCAAACAAGTTGTTAACACTCATGAATGCATTGATTAAATAGAAAGTCCCATCAGCACACGTTGTCCAATTATTCTATTCAACGGGTCACGTTTGTTCATTTTCTTTCCTTTCGTCAGACATGTTGTTCCTCCAGGGGCCAGAGGTCATCTTCAAGGTGGCCCTAAGTCTCCTGGGGAGCCACAAGCCTCTGATCTTGCAACATGACAGCCTGGAGTCCATTGTGGACTTCATCAAGACCACACTGCCCAACCTGGGCCTAGTGCAGATGGAAAAAACCATCAATCAGGTGAGAGCGATGAAAGCAACCTCCTAACTCTTTCATCATTTCTTTACTTGCGTCATTGAGCAATTATTTACCTGTTGATGAATTTGTTAACAATGGAGTTTCTGCAGCAGCAAGGTTCAAATATTTATGTCTCAGGAAACATTTGTCTCCTTGTGTGGGGGACGCTGCTGCAAGCTTGGCCTCTAATTCTCGGTTGCCGTAGTGACAGGTGCCTCTCTCCATGAAGTATGAATGTTTATGTGAAAAGCAACGGCCGCGTTGACAGCAGTGGCTCAACTTTCAAGTGTGAGCACTTGGTGTGGTCGCTCAGCTGTGAGAGCTGCGCTCCATCTCTTTCCAGGCCTGTTTGAACTTGTTGTGGCCTCAAAGCCGCTTCCACTCATCCATGGACAGGCTGCTTTTTGTTTAACTTGCAGTTGTCTGTTTTATAGGTCAAATTTAAAGGAGCCAAGGGTGGTCGCTCATAAATATGGAGAAAGCGCTTCTCTCTCTCGTCCATCTTTTTGCATAATTTCTTGGCGGAGGTGAATAAACACGCCTTACTTTACAGCTAGCCGGTCTGGGTGTGGCAACACTGCCTTTTAACGCCTGCAGCCAGGAAGTCACTCTAGGCAGGGCCAAATAGCTCAGCCAGATGTGTTGACACTGGTGACAAATTCATCTTCAGGGGAAAAAAAACATTCTACAATTGGTACGGCTACGGTTTTAACGGCTGTGCAAAATGGATCATTGTTTTAATCTTACTTGTTAATCAAAACACACCCTAATTCTTGTTTCAGTTTAATTGTCTTATCTTTCCATAGATTTTTTTTTCATTTGTCATAGAAATCCGAACATGGAGATAACCGATCAGACAATTAACTAAAATAAAAAACAATCAGATGTTCTGAACATTGGTCATAAATAATGTTATTGTGTTCAACACAACATCATCTTTGTCAATAACAATTTGGTCACAGACTTGTTGGAACTAAATGTTAATTTTCCCATTACTAACTAAAGCCTATATACTTTTGACCTCCTGAGTTCAAAACGGTCAGCTGAAGAAGTCACAGTGAGAAAAGGACAAAGGTATAAATTTGTCTTTTCATCTACTGGTGTGGAATTCATGAGATTGAGTTTCTATCAGGACATGTAAATGAGTGCGCATTTTTCTTTTGGCTTAAATTTACTGAAGAAATGCTTCCACTCCGTGTGGTTTACTTCACGGGTGTGATTTCATGTCTTGCCAGCAACAACATTAGATCATGACAAAACACAAAAAGCTGCCCTTTGTGTCTTGTGATGATGTGAGCTGCTGATGGGTGGAGCTCATTTAGTCTCCTGCAGTGGCATTCAAAACCATCAGCAGTACACTCCAAAAGAGTTGAATGATTCATCATGTCCCCCTTGAGCTATGATTTTTCCCTCCTTTTGTCAGAAATTTTGACGAATACTTAGCGTGGTGGTAATTTGTACCTTTGTATGAGTCAAACATGTTATCAGGTAGCTCCGGAAGTATGCATTGATTTTATACTTTGAATGAAGTCGCAAGTAGTAGCAAGTGAGTCATGTAGTAGCTTGCTAGTATGACATGTCATGTTGACTATAGGCAGCCTGGGGTGTGACTCGCGTTTTGCTCATTCACCCTACAGAAAGTGGAGTGATGTGGTATTTGAAGAAAAAAATTCCAAACAACACAGTCCAACAAGATACATTCTTGAATGCTGTCTGACTTCTGATTAGGTTCGCTTTCAAAAAGAAATTAAATTGAATTCACTGTTTTGGGGACAAACTATCATTAATACCTACTGTTGGTAAAAGGGATACAGTTGGCCCCATATTTGTCCCTGTAAGTAAAATCTACAGTTGTCAAAATGCACCCCATAAGTTTTATTATTGGACCTTTTCCAAGATATTATTGTTCCCGAGCTGTAAAAGATAAAGTAGCCAACATCTATTTCATCATTTTTATGCCTGATTGCAGGTTTGTGAGATGGATGTATCCAAGCAGCTCCAGGCGTATGAAGTGGAGTACCACGTCTTGCAGGATGAACTCCTGGACACTCCCCCGACCCTAAATCAACAGCAGCGTACTGCGCAGATGGAGAGAACCAATCAGAGCCTGAGACAACAGAACCTTGATCTTCTCGAGGAACTGCAGGTCCATACAGTACACTCATCAATAGAACTTTAATTCATCCATTCTCTTAACACAGTCATCCACTGTTCAGGTGTCGTACGCTCGGGTGTGCAGCCTAGAAAGTCGATTGGCGGCGCTGGTGCAGTCGGAGAGCAAGCTAAAGGAGCAGGTTTCCTCTCTGGAGCTGGAGAAGGAGCAGTTGGCGAGCACAGCCACGCGTCTCCAGAAGCTGCTCGCCGGCCTGGGCATACCAACGACTCCTGATGGCCACAGACTGCCCCAGGTCGATGAAGAATTACACGCACCTCGAGTCCCAGCGGGGGCCACGGTGGGTACACAAGCAGGCCACGGTAGGACTTTGGACCCGCTGTGTCAACCCTTGCGTGTAGTTGAGAAGGTGGTCAATGGACAAGGGGAAACTTGATTCTTGATGTATTCTATCCTTTGTTTGACATCCGGGCCTCTTTAAAAGAGGAACAGGACAAAACCAGGATCATCTTTTCAAAACCTCTTGTGTGATCAACAAGCATGTGATTTGACCAGCCTGTCCCAAAGATGGCGGCACTGTCCGCCCCCTCGGTCCTCACATTAGCACTTGTGCTTGTGTCTGTGACAAGCTCCAAAAGACCAGCCAGCACACTGTGCGGCCATTTGTTCCCAAAGAACGTAAAAGTGAGCACGTGTATGACTGAAAAAGTACATTTCACTCGGAAAACATTGAAAAGTCCAGAAATACACAACCTGAATGTTGGTGGCTCATGCATTTCATATTTCATTTGTGTTACAAAAAGAAAAAAAGTCTATAGTTGTGCCTTCTAGTCAGACTTTTTTCAACTTTAAAGAAACCTCTTGAGTATATGAACCTTGCGCCATTTGGCTTACACTGTATTCCTTCCACCAGCCCTGCAGCTTCAAGCCATGTACGCAAGTGTGTTTGTGCACTGATTGCAACAATCAGTCGGCGTTACACTGTAAGCATGTTTTATGCCATGCACCTTTTTTGTTTTAAGTGATTGTTCTAATATTGCCAATCTATACTTAAATATATTCCGTGTCATTTCAACACACCCCAAATCAAGTTTTCTTTGTATTTGTGTGTAAAAAGCTCTCGCAGATGTCGCACATGCTTGAAGATGGTGTTTTGCTCCCTCTTGTCTAAACACGCCGAGTTCCTAAACACTACTTCATATAATGATTGAATATATTAACAGTATGACACATAGCATTTAAAGAACATACACTTGATTCCAGGAACTCTTTGTGGTTAAAGGGAGGGCCACATTAAAAGCATGTCAGAACAAGTCGTACAACAACTGCCATTGTTAGAATTTGAAGGAAGTACTAAACTATATTCCTAGATAACATTTCAAAAACAGATATAGCTGTAACAAATTGCTCCTAAATCTGAAAACACAAGAAGTGGTTAATAATGATTTGATAAAAATAGCTGCCAACTATTCCGGATTGTCTGTATTTTGATACAGGAATAAAAAAAAAAAACCAATCAATCATGAGTCACATTGACAAAATGCCGCTCCGTTGATGAGTTGATGATCTCCGTTAGCAGATGAGTCCATAATTAGCTAAAAGCTAACAATTTTCCACTGGTATACCTGAAGTGCGCCAACAATTTGGTCTAAAGTACTAAATTAATGCCGAGCACATGAAAACTGGCCTTTAGTAAGTTTCACACAACGAATGTATTCACATATTTCAGCTTGGATGCACGATTAACGTTGGCCGCGAGGTGATGATCAAAAAAGTTAAATCTTGGCAAGGCCGTGTATGCGTGCGTCTGCGTGTGACCCAGGGCGTTTCATCAAGGCTGCGCAAGCCCATGTTTCCTCATACTTGCCAGAAGTTGCAATGTCTCACATGCCCCAACTGCTAGTTAACACGTCTTTGCCCAAGGTTTCATTGATGCACACGTGCCGTTTTACAGTTACGTGTTTAAACATAGTTCTTCTTGTTTCTGACTGACATGATTTGAGAACATGAACTTTACCATTTCCTGGTTTCCGTACATGTCAAAGCAGCAAAGATCATTTCAACTGCAAGCTGTTTAGAAGATTCAAATGGGTGCTTTGGAAATTGCATTTGTGACTGTGAGAAACTGGAGGGGTCACAGAAAGGTGGACGGACGTCATTAGAAATTTTCACGGCTCAAATGCAAATGTGCAGCTTCCTTGTTAGAAAGTAGAGCGGAGTGCAAAAAGTTCCAAAGCATTTGACAGTTGGACTTCTGCATTCAAAAGTTTAGAGAAATTCAAATTTAGTTCATTTCCAAATACGTAGTATATTGAAAGTAAAAAAAATCCACTGAAATGCATCGTATTCTTCTTTGCCCTTTGGATGACCTCTTCCACTATGACAATCGTATGAGTGAGCCCCTCAAAACACTTTCCCATTCCCAAGTCTTCCACCTTCCCTGTGAACTTCCATGGCAACGTTAAGTATGTGGCCAAGCGGTGGACACGCAGGCGCATTGTAGTGATCCTGCTGAGTCACACACACACAGACAAACGGCCGCAGGGAGGGATAGCGGTTGTACACACGTGTGTGCGTTCTGTGTTTGTGTGTCAGGGTGTTACTATTTGTCGGCAAAGGTCAGGCGCCACAGTTTGGGCGTGACCGCCTGTGTCCTGTCAGCACATCCAGCGTCCACAAAATGTCTCTCTCTTTCTTCTCCACCCTTCCTCGGAGCCAGGGTGTAACCAGGACTCCACTTGTCACTTATTCACATCTGTAACTAGCCAGGAAGGAGAAGGGGGGGGTTTCTTTGAGCGTGTGTGTGTGTGTGCGTTTTTTTCGCCATCGTGATAAGTCTACAAACCTGAGATTTGAGTCTTCACAGGTTCCAGGGTTTCCTGTATAGTAACTGAAATCTGAAACCTCTATGTGACTAAATAGTCCAAAAACCTTTTTACTGTACTCAACTCAAATAGTACTTCTTGTGTATTTATTTATCTACTTTTTATTTTCTACTACCTTTTTTGTAAAATAGACTGGTTACTTTTTTTCAACCCGGCAGATGATGACACAATGTGAAAAAGACAAAAATAGAGGATGCAGATGTCTTGATGGTGTTGTCACTGTGCCCCCCCCTCCCTCCACCCAGCCGTTTAACTCGACCCCAGCCAAGGTGTCATGGCACCAGCTCTTTGGTCTACTTGGCTCACGGCGCTACCGAGGGTTTACTTGGCCTGTCGATGTTGGGTTTCTGTGCCCGCACTTATGTCACGCCAGTGCAAACTAATCTCCAAAGTTGGTCAGGCCAAGAATTGGCGCTGCCTACTGTTTGGCAGCTTGACTATGGATGTGAGGACTTGTGACATTGTGACACAGGAAACGTGGACATGTAGTACAAAGCCATCAGTGCTTGCCTTTGTTTCTGCCTCGCTTTGTTTCTTGTGTTGGCGTGCTTGAATCACAAAGCGCATCACGCCCTTTCTTGATGAGCTTCGACAAATACAAAACAAATAAGTGTTCTGCCCTCGAGAGATTGTGACTGACAGCAGGCGGGTTTCTTACACAATAAAGCTGTCTGTTAGTTATTTCTGAAGACTGAGGAGGAAGCGTTACTCCCCACAGGGCGGGGAGGCGATTCAGTGAGACGCCACCCAGTACACACACACACAACACAACACACACACTCAAACAAATGTATCTATTTATATATATATATAGACAGACAGATATCTCACATATACATATCTTACAGCAAAATTAAAAAATTACAAATCATCACTAAAATTATGATGCATGAGCGATTTACTTATTATTCATATTTAGATGAGGAAAGTAGCTGAACACAATGGGAGTGTGATGTCGATGGAGTTAGAATTCAAGGTACGTAATGGTAGGTTGTGCTCGTTTGTCTGTCGGTGTGCATGTGCCGCTTTTTAGCAGAAGGCCAGACCACTTTGCAGAGTAACCATCATGTTTGAACAGCAAATTGAGCGAGCGGCAGGGAGTGGCGCCGGACAAAGGCCACCTGACGGGATTCCTGTCGCTGCACTCAAATAATTGTCAACTAACAGTCACATAAGCGTGAACGTGTTTCATGCAAGTCGTGACGTACAAATTCGCTAGGCTCACTGGCATCACCAGCAAGATCGTCTGCAGGCAGTTGGAGATGGTGAGATCGAGGGAATATGTTTATAATTCCCCCCCCAATGTTTTATTTTTTGGGGGGAATCAATGACGGGACCACTGCTAGCCAATTTCTCATTCCTGTATTACATAATTGAGCCTGCATTCATTTATTTATCATATTTATTGCTAGTTTTAATCAGACATTATGCAAGAATTGGAGCAAGCTTTTGTGGCTCTCGTAAAATAATGAGGAGGCCGGTTCTGGCACACGGGCCTTGAGTTTGACACCTGTAGTTTAAATCAAAGCCAGAGAAAGAAGTAGCAGTAGTGACATAAATCTGTTTTTTTAAGCACCATTTGGAAACTTGTATGATGTTCTCTGAAGTCCCTTTAAGCTTTTTGTGTACTTTGGACTGTGGTACATAGTGTTCCGTCTGAGTCACGTTTGACACAGAAACCCATTTCCAATGGCGGTACTTCATCCTGCACTGCAAGCCTTCCCTCTTTTAATTCTTCTCATGCAATGCTCCACTTATCATACTGACTGAGGCCACACCAATGTATGTTTAGAGTTGAAAAGCTCCTGCACTCGCATGTAAATCATGCGAGACGTAATCTCAGGTCTGCACAGTCATCACGTACAGAGCTGTGATGACAGATGCCAACGGCATAGTGTTTGAATAACTGATGTTGTCTAATATTTGGGGTAAACACTCAAGGTATGTCAATTTGATTAAGATTAAAGAGGTAAGAATTTCTCATGATGTGACACTTATGAGTGTCTCTCTACCTGTGAGCCAATCACAGAATACACCCGTCCTCTAAAACTAATGTGATGAGAATTGCAACCAGGGCAGAAAAGAAAACTACAATCAACCGGTGATAGCTCAAAATGAACCATTGATTTATCACATGATGAGCTGATAACATCTTAGCAGGTGCACTGTGGAACTAAAACAATTAGCTAAATGCATTAAAACTGTGGTTGTTTTAAGACTTCAAAATTATTTTTCAAGTGCAGACTACTTTTGCCTTCATAAGAATTTAGTAGAAACTATAGTCAGTAATATAAAAAGATAATGGCGGACATGCTGGACTTAAAACTCCTTGACTGTAATTTGACTTGCACAAAATGAACTTGATATAATTCAGAAACTTTTTTTTAAAAATGGAACGGTGGACATAACAGCTGGGCAGAAAGTGGTTTGCACATCTTCACACTTCTGAGGTCAGGGGTTCAAATGTGTTTGAATGTGCTCCCATATTTGATATTGCAATAAAAGTAGAAATAATTTCCCATAAATCATGTTGTGGCAGAAGTAAGGAACAAATCTTTATTCTATGACTGACTGCCAACAAGTGAGACAAAACAAAAGTCATCAAAGCTACAAAGACAATATGATGTAAAAGACACACAACTATACGCAACTACTGGTCCCAAGGTCCGCTACAATGTTAAAATAACAGAGAGCGCGCGCGCGCACGCACATCGCGTGGACCACCCCGCCTCGGTCCCGCCCAGCGGACCGACCCCACGGAGAAAACAGAGTGTGGATCATGTGACAGCAGCAGTTTCTACACGACACATCGAAGACACACACACACTGACAGACACACTAAGTGTAAGTCAGTGGATTTCGTTAAGTTAGGGAAGTTGTCGCCCTCAGCGCGTCGACACCACCGCGCGGAGTTGACGGACTTGTTCTCATGTCAGTGACGCCGCAGTAGAATCACTTTGCAGCGGACTAACGCGAAGAAAGTCGTTCCAAGTATCTCCAGCAAATAGACGGCTCCTGCTTCGTCTGAAAGGTGAGTTGATCATCATTCAATAACGAAAAAAACCAAAAGGGTTGACACTTGGTTTGCCTCGTTGACACACTATGAAGAAAGTTTAGTGTCATTAATTATAATTATAGCATTTATTTATTTGAGAGGCATGGAATTATAATTAAACGGCACTTTTGTCTGTTAAAGGTCTGTCTCACACATTGAAAAGTACGCTGTTTAATTTTATACTGGGGAAAAAATATATATTATTATGGTTCGATTCCCGGAGTGTAGCGTGTGCGCATTTGTCCTAAATGTGATAAGTGATTACAAGGGGGGGGGGGGGATCCATTCCTGGCATATGGTGTCTAAATTAAAATACTTTGTAGCTTCTTATGGGACGTTTTGTAATGGAATGCAAATGTAGCCAATTGGTTGCAAATGCGCACATGGGGTGAAGGACCGTAGGTTTGATTCCCAAGATGTACCAGTGGACCCTTTGAAGTCAAGTGTGTGATTACATTTATTCAGTCTGTATGATCCATTAATTCTCATCAATTATATTTGTGTGTAACAACAGCATGAGAAATATTCAAAGATGTCAATTACAGATACATCTGGGCAGTTGTGAGTGTGAGTCGGGTTGTTTGAAATGCAGTTCCCTCGCTTTCCTGCCCTGATTGTTCAGAGTGTGCTGGAAAGCATGAAGCTCTTTAATGATGCCATTTGAGGTGATTATGATGCCAAACTAGTAACGTAGACAGACTGGGGGTGACAGCTGAGTACACGATGTGAGGTGACAGGTGTGTGAGTCACACCTGATGCGCTGCGTTACCCCCCGCATCCTCTCATCGAGGCCCGTCCCTCCATCCCCCTGGCTGTGTGTCTCTCCACGTTTCCTGTGCTTTGTTTCAAGGCTGAGGCTTGCGTCACACATTCCTCTTGGCATATGAAGCCCTCATCCTGTTTAGAGGCCAACGAGCGAAAAGCGAGGGAGGAGAAAGGGATGTGGACATGGGGGGCGGATGAGTGGAACGGGGGCAACCTCAAGCTTCTTTGTCTGACTTCATAGTCCTTTGTGAGCACTGGTGGAAGCTTTAAGGAAAGTTATTTATGATTATTTGGACACTAGTTTGTCTCAAGGGCCAACCCCCCCACCTCCACCACCCCCAATACATCCACCCACCCCTGCGCCTCTTTCCCTGAATCAACATGCTGATGTTATCTGGTGGAACAAAATGCGTAAGAGTGCGCACACACACACACACACACACACTGCTCAAAGGGCACGTCTTGTGAAGCACAAGAGCTAAACATTAAACTGGTGGCTGCTGGATAGTTGGTCTTCCTCTGGGAAGAAGCCGAAGAGGTGAGCACACACAGACGGGCCGTAAAACGAAACGCGAACAGGCTGTTACACAAGCCCTGCGTCTCAACCACCGGATCTGTCTCTTCCCGCCTCCCACAAGCACACACAACAGACACACACTCACACTCTTCTACACGCACACACACCACCTCCCCTTGAGGTTCATTGAGGTTTTGTCATATTTGCTTCCTTGTTTCTTCCAGTTTGACATAGTTTAGGTTAGTGTGGCTGTTTTCTGTTTTTCTTCCATTCGCCTTCTCCTATTATTTAGGTAGGGAGATGAAGTGTTTTTTTTTCGGGGGGCAGTGAGACAGGAAACCACAGGCCCCCAGCAGCAGCCCCCCCGCCTCCCTCCCCTTGTTCCCTTCTCTTTCTCTGGCTTCCCTCTCTTCTTTAGCGCCCTCAACCCATCACGCCGTGTGGAAATAATAACAGTGCAAGGGCTTCCGCTGCTCTCTGGAAAGCTTCACCTTTCCGCAGAGTGCACGGTGTCTTCGTATGTCAGCTGTAGCATGTCTTTTAGTGTGCGTGCGTGTGTGTGTGTGTAATGATAGATTTTGGTTCATCTTTCCTGACTGATGGCCTCCTTGTGTCTGGTTCTCCAGAGACTCTCGTTGTGCAAGAGATGGGCTCTGTGCTGGTGTGAATGAGCACTGGAGTGATGATGAACAGGGTTAATAATGGAGATGATCATAATGATGGAGCGCAAGCTCATCGGTGCATGTTGATGTCATCTATCGGAATTTGAACGTAACAGTGGGAATCTGAAAACACGTCCATGGATTTTAAAGAAATACTAGTAAACATTTTTGTCAAAACTTACTGTTTCCATGTATGTGCTACTAACCGTTCTCTGTTAAATGTTTGGGCATGCAGAAGTATGTCACTGTCAAAACATTAACGGCTGAACACAGTAGAAGCCACTGGAGAAGTACATATTTCCTACAAGGGCACTACATCCAGCAGTAAGATGCCACCTACTGGCCTGGCAGTGTCACTTCAAATGATTGTCGATCATTTTGACTACACCGTTTTGGAAGATGAATGAATAGCAAAAAAAATCTTGACCAGGTTGTTGGCATATAAACATCAAAGTTCAACTTCATGGTGGTGTAAATGAAAACAACTCTGATATTAGCTCATCACCTTGATGAATCATGCAGTTAGCATTCTAATCAGTCGGCACTAATCAGTTCCGTCCCGTAAGGCTAAGAGGGGTGGATTGGAGGAGGGGGGGTAAAGTAGGAATGAGCTCAGAGTGGAAATGAGTCCGTAAAGACTGAGAAGTCGAAAAAGAATGTGGAGAAATGTGAGTTGTGGCGTGTTTCTTGGACAAAGCTGTCGTCTGGAGGTTTGCGCTCTCTCTGGTGATCTCATCATCTCCAGCAGTTTTGCCATTAGAGCGTGCACGCGCAAAGCCCCCTGTGCGTGTATGCACGCGTGTGTGTCTATGTCTGTGTGTGTGCACGCATGAGCATGTGTTCATGTCTGTTATAATTTAAGCTTTTAGTGATTTAATGTGTGTATTCTGTTGAGCAAGCAGAAACGTGGTGTGTGGTTGTGTGCATGCATGCGAGTGTGTGCGTATGTGCACGCGTGTGGTTAAGTCGGTAGCCAGGGACTCCAAGCCACAATATTTTCCCCCCTCAGTCATGTTGTTCTTTATCATTCATGGAGCGAGAGGAAAGAGGAGAGCGTGCGGTGCCGATAGATAGGAAGCGAGCGATGTAGAAGAAGACAAGTTTCGAGAAGAGATGAAGTTAAAGTGGGCGCTGTCTTGCGAGGTTGGGCACACAGTAGCGCCACTGACCTAAAAGGACAATATTTGCCAACCACACTCTCCATGCACAAACACACACATCAAGAGTGCACAGGTAGTCGACTTTTATTTACAAAGTAGGTGCAGCACACACTGGCACCTCAGCTTCGAGTGTGCTTTGTGTTGTATAATTTCCAGCAGGTCAACTTGAGCCGCATGCAAAAAGCCTGCTTTATACAATGCCCGACAATAAAAGTAGGTCAGCCGAGCAAATTAGTTACCCATGCACAGACTTATGATCTCTAGTAGAAGAGTTGAATCGCAAATAATGTTGTGTTTTTATTGACACCCTCAGAAAGGCATCCATTTAGTTAATTCTTGTGGTTTTAATTGTGGTTTAGATCTGTTTGGAGTATTTTGGCCCGCTCCTCTCACTTGTCAGTGTTAAGATTGCCTATTGTCTCTTTCGACTTGTATAACAGTGAAGAATGTTCAAATGTCACAGCCTGTAAGTGTTGGCACCTGGAACAGATCAATTCTATTTCCAATGCGAAAATTCACTTTAAATGTGGCAAGGCAAGGTAGCTTTATTTGTATAGCGCATTTCAACTCGACAAGTTGTAGGTCAACCAGTATTCCATTTTCAAAGCCCCATTAGATTGCGCAAGAGGGGCTAATATGTGGTGGCAAGTGTGAATGTTACCTCCTACTTCAGCATTTCTTGGCTGACCTTAATTGCTGAATCTCTTTAAATGTTTCTTACATGTGACTCTGAGACACAAATATTACCAAATGATTCTTTTGCTGCAAATCTTGGTACTCCCTTCGCTGGATGTGATTATTTTGTAGGCTTACCAGGCTGACTGTCACTTTCACTTGATGTTGCATCGTTCAAATCTTGCATGTATCAAATTGTCCACTTCCCTTTTTCAGACGGGTCTGCTTTTTGATACATCCTTAGAGAAGAGATTGTCCCTCATCAAGCAGTAACTTACCACATGTTCTCGAAGATGATCATAATCAATATTAATAATTTACATTCAAAATTACTTCAGTATCTTTGGACCTAAAGGCTCTCACCTTAGTAAATGAAAATAATATGCAGAAAAGTGAGCATCTGTGTGTGGCCTTGTATCTGCCAACATCAATTTGTTGTGTGCCTTGCTGCATGTTCTGACAAGAAGATTGAACTCTCTGAGCATAAATCAACCTCGGAGGACATGAAATGTGAGGGGAAATGTTTGACTGTGTCTTTTGAGGAGTTTCAGAAATTTAGAGCGCTCGGGAGAGATTTTGCCACTGTAATTTTGGGAACAGCTTGACACACTAAGTCACTTTAGAATTGATGTCACATTGAAAGATAGGTTGGACGATACCTTGAGGCCATCAAAAAACAATGTCAACCAAGGCCAATGTCAGTGACACAAAAACTGGCAAAAAAATCTTTCCAGAAAGAAGTGTACAATATTTTATAGGCCTTTTCCCCCCGGGGGGAAGCTTGAAATAATATTTATGTCGTTAGTTATATAAAAGGGTTCAGCCAAAGTGATTTTTTTCTGCAACATAGCGTTTCCATATCTGTGCTTGTATGAAAACAGCAGGCAAAAAATAAAAAGCAGCATATATATTGTTGGCATGAAACTATTTCCTCATTGCTAAAATCACAGTAGGCCTGAGCGTTGTCCAAACAGTCGGAAGGGGAGAAGTTACGCCGCAAAACGTCTGTTTGTGCTCCTAACGTCACCTGATTGGCAAGCACAAAAGCACAACTGCTTGACCTGCAGTTGAACTACAACACAATACAAACCCGCTTTAGAACGCAGAGCCACACACGCACGCACGCCGGCCACACCTGACTGCTCGTTCTTTTGTGTTTCTGTGGAACCGCGCCATGGGCGAGTCCTCTGTCGTCATGTTCACACCCTTCCTGACCCGGCGGGCAAAGCTTCCCGCTCTCCCATTGGTCTGTTGGCCATCTGGACTCCCGGTGTGTCTGTTTGCGTGTGTCTGTTTTGGAAGGGCGTGAGGGCCTGTGTTCTTGTGTCCCATTTGTTAATAATTAAAGGCTAACTTGTCTCCTGACTGTCGACTTTGATCGGGTCACGCACATGCACACACGCAAACACACACAACTGCTTTAAGGTAAATTCTCTCAGTACAGGTCATGTTAGCTAAAGGCTCTAGTGAATACACACACACACTTATTGAGGAACAGTCATTGTGGTTACACCTGGTGTTTGTGTGTGTGTCTCCATTACAATGGATGCAGGCAGTGGAGCAAACCAAGAAAGGAACTGGTGTTTGTGAGTTGTTAAAAACTTTGAGAGGAAGAGGATACAGCAAATAGGTTAATAAACAAGATCCATAAACAGCAGAATTGATAAGAAGCCATCAGAGTTTCTTTAGAATTAAAAGAAAGAGTAATAATATATAATGCTTTCATTTTACTTAGTAGAAAAATAACTGTAAAGTTTGATCTTCATCTCTTCTGAATGCATTTCATATTTATGTCTACAGCATGAAAATATAGTCATATTTCATATCCATATCTTCCATAGAAAGGAAGTCAGTTGAACTCAAAATTTCAAGTTAACAAACTGAGAAAAAAAAATAAGTTGGGGAATTTAACACAATATTTTAATTGCATCTAAGAAACTTATTTGGGGAAATTATGAGGATGATCAAGTGGACTCTCAGATTTCAACCCCCGACCTTAGAACCATTCTTCCGTCCACCGTTCTGTTCATATAATATTAAATGTCATATCATTTCCTTTATTGATGCTAAGCATGCTGTGTGTTATGCTTTATAGGATTTCGGCCATTGCAGCCATGTTGATGTATGATTACCCCCTGAAGACAGACATGGAGACGGTAAGCCACATGTGTGTGCGTGTGTGTGTGTGCGTGTCTCATGCCTGAGCATGTTTTGATGCCATGTAGTCAGCACATAGCGACCCGCACTCATGCTACGTGTCGAGACAGCCCAGTTCCCACATTCCGACTCTTCCTGGACAAACAGTACGTTACAGTACAGTGGCCATTTGCATACAATGGCCGCGCACGCCGTCATTCAGGAGGCTAATCAACACCGGTTCTGACAGACATTCCCAAGCAAAGCTGTGCTGACATTCTTGGCGGCCTGTAGTTGTTTGGAAGGTAGAAGCTTGTTTTCGCCGGCATGAGCGGAAATGTTCATCTTTGCTCTTTTGTCCCCTTTCCCTTCTCCTGCATCCTCTCCTCTTTTCTTTCACAGTCATTCTACTCATCGCTAGTGAAAACGCCGGAGCCGTACGGCGTCATCTTCTCCCATCCGGCCCACCTCTACCACCACAGCCACATGCAGGCTCTGGCTCAGTCTCACGCCGCCAGCAACCCATCGCACGCTCAGCTGGAGCCTGTTGATTTGTCCGTGAGCAAGCGCTCGTCCTCCTCCGCCACCTCCACCTCGTCGTCCCCTCACTGCTCGTCCGCCTCTTCACCGGCCTCCTCACGAAGCACCCCACCATCCCCTTTCAGCACTGCCAGCCGCGTCTCCCCGCGCTGCTCCCCCCAATTGACCCAGCGGCACCCCTCGCCGTCCCACAATCTCCCGCCGCACGCCACCTCGCTGTCGTACCCCAGCATGGTGGCTCCTATGATGGGCGCGGGCTCGGGCGTCATCCAGAGCTCAGGGGTCATGGTGTCTCCAGTCATGGTGCCTCTGTCTGTCCTGTACCCCTCCCCTCTCCACTTGCACCAGCCCATAATGGTGAGCCCACCTCTTACGACAGACGAGGACCATCATCACCATCATCGTCATCACCATCGGAGCAGAGAGCACAAAACAGGTGGGCCCTCAATTGTTGCTTTTGTTTCTTCAACAGACTCCAAAACAAAATGCACAGTCATTTTTTCATTTATTTTCTATTTTGCTTCCTGCAAAACAAAAACAACAAAAAAATCGTGTCACAAATCAAATCACAATAATCACATTTATCATTTCAGAACATGTTTATATCTTCATTTCTTAAATTGGACATGTGTTAACTGTAACCCTGGCGAGAGACTTGACTTTGACTTTGTGCACAGTTCAATCCACAAAGTCATTGGGTGGGCGGGGCGATGCCCACGACTTGCACAAGCTAATCAAAACCGAGCCTCGTCCTGAGCTCATCCATGAGCACCACAGCAGCCACGACATGAAGTCATCGGTCATCAGGATACCGCACGGATTTGAGTAAGTTTTACACTTGTATAACCATACTTAATCATTTTTTTGTGCTCAGGCGAAAGAAATAAAAGTATTAGAATGGTTACTTGTTAAATCTGCTATCATACAAACATACATGGGCACAAAAACATGAGGAAACTTTGTAAACACAAAAGTTTCATATTTGATTATATTGACGATGGATGGATACAAAGAAATTCAAAGTGCAGCATTGAGGAGGTATTTCAACAAAATCAAGCTCAACAATAAAAGGATCATTAAGATGTTGCAGGTCAATTAATGTTTAATTATGCAACCGTAATATTGTATACATGATGGCAAACGTTTTTGTAGTAGAAGTTTATTCTTCAAACGATTATGGATGTGAACAGGTGATACAATGGATATTCCAAATTCTTTCGCTGCACCATTTATTATTGAACTTCCAGGCACCGAGGTCGTTTGGTATGAGTCTCCATGCGCCGAGGCGGCTTTACAAGTTTACATCAGCCATCCGAATCCTGTCGCCGCCACTCTTCCACTTCCTGTTCTGTCTTTCGTAACAACCTCCCCCCTCCTTTTCGCTTCCTGTGTTTTTTTTAGCGCTCGTCGTCTGGCATCTGCAGGTCCCGCATCTATTCTTCTGCTTCTCCTATCGCTCATCTGTGCTTATTCCTCGGCCTTTCATCCGCCATTTAATGGGCAAGTGTCGTCAGGTAGTTATTGGCATAGTTTGGAAGTCATCGAGGATAAGCGGTTGGGACGATGAATGTCAATGTGCCAAGTGTGGCTGTGGGTGTGGCCAGTGCTGTCATCACCTCACAAAATATAGGTCACGTTGGCTCCCCACTGTGTGTGTGTGTGTGTGTGTTGTGCGCAACTAAGCATTCCTTTGCAGTGGACCGATGTGAAAGATTCATATTTCAGCACCTTGCGTCTGCTTTCAACCACCGCTTTATCACACCGCTGTATACACATGCACGTATGCACACACACGTACTCACACGTACTCATACACGCAAGTGTTAAAAAAAAAAAAAAGTTCAGTCAGTGTGTAACATCACGGAACTGTCATCAAATCTGATGAGACTTGAGGTGTGTGAGCAGTTTTGTGCCACTAAAATACAATGTTTCTGTATTTTTCATTGGAATGAGTGCTACACAGTATCTCAAGTAGGATTTTAAATAGGTGGAACGGTTTGGTAAATCTCCCCAAAACTTTCAGAAGTTACAAGTTTTTTTTTTAGATATTCAATTATGAACCCACATTTGAATGAACTTAACAATAATAATTCAAAAATTATTATTATTAAGAAACTTAATCCTTATGATTGCCCCTTTCTCGTTAATCAACGAATGTAGTTGACTTTTGCACAGTACTTGGCCTATTTTTAGACTATTCAGAGACAAAAAAGTGATGAAACAAAACCAAAAGGTGTGGTGAACTGGAAAAAGCTGGAGATGTTTTTCAACGTTATTATTGCGCGGGAGGGTTACTGCCGCTGCCAAAATAACAGTTCACTTGTGTGATTTCAACATTTCGCAAAGAAGATGACACAGACGCCTCCTGCTGGTTGAACCTCTAACATGATCCATTCTCTTCTCGCTGTGCTTTCAGGGGCAACAACCCGTCAGTTATTGTCCATTCAGCCGCTCAGCATCCTCTCCCTGCTGAATCTCCAGACTCACTGAAGAAGAGAAGAATCCACCGCTGCGATTTCTCCGGTTGCAACAAAGTCTACACAAAGAGTTCGCACCTCAAAGCGCACCGCAGGACGCACACAGGTCAGATACTTCACTTTGTGGGTTCCTGGGACTAGAAAAAGTATACATTGCACGGCAGTACCACTGAGAATCACAACCACAATCATAAAATGCAGCTAGTTGTCAATAACTGGACAGAACAAATAAGTTACACAGCCCATTAAAGTATAAAGATGGATGCAAATAGCAATGCTGCTGTTTTGGCTAGCGAAGGGGGTTAAAAGGGCTCAGAAAGTAGCTGTGAGATTTTTGCAATGTGAAGTGCGTACCTTGGCTCAGTGAAGCTTGACAAACTATGCATTTGATTGTGCTACAGAACTGCTCAAGCATTTTTTCGTTCTTTGAACCGTGAACGTGTTTGTGTGCTCATGCAGGTGAGAAACCGTACAAGTGCATGTGGGAAGGCTGCACGTGGAAGTTCGCCCGGTCGGACGAGCTGACCCGCCACTTTCGCAAGCACACGGGAGTCAAACCTTTCCAATGTCCCGACTGCGAGCGCAGCTTTTCCCGCTCCGACCACTTGGCCTTGCACAAAAAGCGCCACCTCCTGGTGTGAAACTCCAGCTCAGGACAACTTGATTAAAACCTGGTGTTGAAGTCAACGTTGGACTATACCACTTTGACTTTGGGGCGAGTGGGGTATAAATATTGGACTCCAATGTATGGATTAGGGCAAGCTTTGACGCTTTCACCTCTTTGACCTGAATATGAGCTGGGATCCTACTGCTACTCATACAGACCTTCGAATCATTCACCGCGTGTTGCCATTCCAATTTAGGGATCCAGACATTTTCACTTTTCAAATGGATTGCAACATCTCAGCTGGTTTGAGAGTGCTTACCCCTTGTGGCTTTATAAAACACACATATGGAAAGCCCTTTGGACCTTTATTCTGTAGGCCTTGAGGTCCATGTACAAGTAAACGGGTGATGGCAAAATGAAGCTTCAAATTTGCTTCATGAACCAGTTGTATTTTTTGATTGTTGAACTGAGAGTACCATCTCGAGGACTCAAAAAATACAGCAACTGTTTCATAAAGCAAATTTGAAGTTTCATTTCCTATCACTTCCTTTGGGCATAAATTCAACATGCTACGAGAGCACGTCATTGTCTTACTAGTGAGTACATGGACCTTAAACTGGATAACAAAGTTATGGACCAAATGCTCAGTACTTTCCACACACACATGAACAAATTTTAGTCAAATCTAACACTTTTTTTTAAATTGCCTTCAAGGGCCAATGAAATGTGAAATTTCCACATTGTATCACATCACACGTATTTGTCAGCAATGTGGCTAACTCAGCTAATGCTAATCCCCAAATTGAAACAGCACACACCTCATCTGCTTCTAAAAGCTTGAACAATGCCTTCTCTTATGTGCACACTTTAATGGAACACAATGCAAGAAAGATGCACTTAATCTGGGTTAGAAAGTATTTTGATGGATTTTATTCAGAAATGTGAACATTGCTGCACTTGGGGCATTACTGTTTCGGTGAGGACATAATATTGAGTGCAGCAAAATATCTCATTTCTTTATCAAGCTTATACAGTACAGTACAGTATATTTATATTATGGTCTGTTTGAAAGGGATGTGATGAAATGTAAATGTAAGTTTTTATCTTGAGACACTTTTATTTGGGAAAATGTCAACGTTTAAGGCAAGGAACCGAACAGAACTTGTTTGCTTTCAATATTTCTGCATTCCAAAATAATTCCAGTTTTCTCTCATTTGGCTAGGCCTTCTTTACAGCCGCCTGAGAACAAAGAGAAAAACAATTTCTGTGTGTTCATGTCTCCATGCAGTGTGCACTTTAAAATTCAAAACAGCATTCCCAAAGGCATACATTTATCCACTCATAAACTAAACATACTCGAATGTAGCGGCTCAACAAATCAGCGTTTTTCAGTTTTTTGCTTGTAAAGGTTTTTGTGTCTGCAAATATAAGTTGTAATATATATTATATTCATTTATATTTTATAATTGCTAGACTGAAAGGGCAAATACAGGTTTTTATTAAGCATGATTTTGATACTCATAATAATGAAAAATATTACACATTTCTGCAATGTTGTGTCTATCATGAACCTTATCTCTTTTTAATCTATTTTGGTAATTCAAAGGGAATGTGTTAAACTGTGAACATAACTGTACAGATCTGTCTGCAATTTCTTTTAAAACAGAATATACATACCATTTAATAAACTTATTGATACTATTTTCAGAATTGTGCGCATTCTGTTTGTTTGCTCTATGGTAATTCAAAAATATGAGTCCAGTTATTCATGGAATCAATATTTGAGGAGTAGGTTTGAAGAATCACTAAATATCTACAGTACTGTAAAAATATTAATAACCATGTGCTATTATTGTTGATTAATTGGATTAGATTTGAATTACTAGTACAGGCTATTTATCACTTTACATCGTTTCCGGGATCAATTAAAATGAAAAGATTGGGCTCGTCCGGGATTTGAACCCGGGACCTCTCGCACCCTAAGCGAGAATCATACCCCTAGACCAACGAGCCGCATGTCGGCGTGAAATTTAAACTTGGTGAAAGCAAACCTAAAGAAGGCATGCGTTAGCCCACTCCTGCTTGCTTTTTACTTTAGCACCACTTACAACATGCACAATTTCGTCACGCATGACCTTGTACTGCAATTACACGTCACTGATGTCATTGCCCGACCCGACCATAAATGACAATATTATATTATAGCATGTGTGTGATAACTCTTCAACGGTCAGTAACTTCCACTCCTTGAGATGGATGAAGAGCAGTATGATCCTCGCGTTGTTACTCAGAGAACGGTAGTTGCGGGCAGGCACAAGTTACAATTTTGACAGATTTCAATCTTGGGCAACAACTTTTTTTTATGCAAAAATGCATAGATCCCACTATGCATTCCGAGGAGGACCAAGAGAATATCTTGACTGGCGTTTACTCTTCGGTGATTTTGTGTCAACCTAGAGACGATCGTTCATGGACGGCGCGAGGACCTCTCTTAACAGCTGTTGTTACTCTTCGATGTGGCGACTCACCGGCCTGCCGACGTGGCGAGGCGGAAGAGGAGCCGCCGGCTGGTACCAAAGGGGTGAGTTGAGCTGTCACTTTCATGCACCAAAACAATACAAAGTTAGACGCTTCACCCGGTTTATAAACACGACAAAATGTTTCAGCAACGTATCTGCATTGTTGAAGGCGTTTTTGGACACGCCTACAATCAGATGAAGTAGAATTTTTGCGTTTGCAAGCGTGTGCGATGCAATGCAATTGACATTATTTGGAAGTTCTCATCGCTAGTGTTATGAGAGGTTAAATGAACTAATGACACGCTTTTACTTAACTGTCATAAATTTAAATGACTGTTTAGGTTTGTGATTAACAATGCATAAGAGTCATTGCAAATCATTGTGACCTTCCCGCGGTACTTTGTTTATTTTAGACACGCAGGTTGATGTTGAAGACCTTTAAACAACCAAAATCAAAGTTTCTGCACACAGTGTGTGTACATAAAACAGGATGACACAAACGCTGTGAATATATACAGTCAGCAACCAGCAGGTGGCAATGTGGTGCTGTTGTTTGGTTACTAGTTGAATAAATCTCACAATTTGTATGCGTATTTGTCATTAGAGGGAGGGAATTCATTTACATGCAGTGCTTATCGATTGTATACATTATTAGAGATGACTTGATACGAGGTCAGTGCTTCTGATAGTGTTTATGGCAGCTGGCTCACCACTACATAGATACCATCCAAAACGCTCTTATCATGTTCAGTATATTAAAGCAGATATAATCTCCACTTCCAGATCACCATGTCCCAGTCTGCCCCCTCTGATGCAGAGAGCCTCCCTGCACCGGAAGTGCCCCCACACTCTGACCCCAACTGTGGCCACGATGTCCCTGAAGCCCCCGCAGAGTCCGCTGAAGTTCATCAACCTCCACAGATCCCCGAGAGTATCCTGCAGGCCACCGAGGAGGCGAGCGAAGACACCAGAGACATCCTAACTTCCTCAGAGAGTCAGCTGGAGACTGAGGGTCAGCTGACGGAATGTGACCAATCAGTGAGCTTGGAGCCAGATGCTACGGAAGAGGAGAAGGATGGGAAGGTCGGTCATTCAGAGATAGATGCACTAGATTTATTTTGAGAGATGTTGAGGATGCTCATGTTGATCTAAAATAAAAATTGAGCCAATGCTTCATGTCAAAAAAACTGTTGTGTGCAGAGCTCACATGAGAAGAACGATCAAGTTTGGGGAGGTTGGGGTTCATGGGGCAAATCCCTCCTGAGCAGCGCCACTTCTACAGTGGGTTCGTCTCACACATGGCCTCATCCATCCATGTTCTGTCTTCTTTGGATTTTCATGTTGTCTGTGTGTGTAACAGGTCATAGTCTGACATCGGTCAAGGTGAAGGCAGGAGAAGCTCTGCGTCTGCATAAGACCTCCGTGGGGGAAGAGGCCAGCGAGGAAGTGGAAGACACAATGGCGGAGAAGCCAGAGGGAGGAGAGGAAAGCGTCCAGGTGACAGCCCATGATGAGTCGACCTCTCCCAACGCTGGCGCCTCCAACAGGGGCGTCTTCTCTGCCATCTCCAATGTTATGCAGAACACGGTGAGCAAACATCATCAAAATCTGCCTCTAAATGGTTCCCTTTTGTTACAGAGGCACATGCGTTCATTGTTTGTTTTAAATCCTCCTGTTCACATTTGACTCAGTTTTGTTTCTGCACAAATCAAGCTGTTGAATAAGTTATTCAAAATATTTTGAAATATCAGTTTGAATCACAATGACAAAAATGGATTTATTGGGAGGAATGTTGCAAACTCTTCTTTTATTTGTATATATTACCTGACCCCAAAAAATTCCTCTGTTTTATGTCGCGCTTGGACTCTCAGGGTAAATCTGTGATCAGTGGTGGGCTAGATGCTTTGGAGTTCATCGGAAAAAAGACCATGACCGTTCTGGCTGAGAGCGATCCAGGTTTCAAAAAGACCAAGACACTGATGCAGAAGACCGCCTCGCTCAGTCAGGTATGGTAAGAAAGCGTGATCACGCCCCTTCTTGGCACGGTTCTAACACATTTGTCTTCACTGTAGATGTTGAAGGAAGCGAAGGAGAAGGAGCGAGCACGTCTCAGCAACCAGCTCATCAGCGCACCGACAGCTCATTACGGGATTCTTTTTGATGACTACCAGGGTTTGTCCCATCTGGAGGCTCTCGAGATCCTGTCCAATGAAAGCGAGGCCAAGGTCCGCCTATACTTTTGTCAAGGAGAGTGCAAATTGAGAAATAAAGCTGAGTGTGGCCCACAGGTCCAAGCGTACCTCTCCTCCCTTGAGGAAGAAGAGCTGGAGGAAGTGAAGAAGGAGCTGATTTTTATCAAGGACATCTTCACCAAGAGAGAGGATGAAAAAGAGGAGACCAGTAATGAAGAGCAGGCCATGGGTAACCCACGTGGTGACATTTTAAATTTAAAATCATGCTGCTTGCTGAAGTCTCCTGAGATTAGGTCAAGTCACATGTGACATTATATAACGACATATGAACCTCAAATTTTTTGTTTTGGGTTGACTATGAAAGTATTATAGAAAATATCCTAGCTACACAGTTACGCTCAAAATTCTACAGTGAATTGATTTTAACTGTCTTGTCTGTGTGTTTGTTTGTTTTTTGCACAAGCCGATGAAGCAAATGAAGAGTTCATGAGTGTTCTGACCGAGTTGCTCTTTGAGCTTCATATCGCTGCTACACCGGACAAACTCAATAAGGTAAGTAGACAAAACAACCGTTTTTATTTTGGGCTACATAAGAAGTGGCACCTCATCTTTTCTACAGCAGGGGGCGCTCACTGTGCTCAAGGGACCAACCATTTTTTTAAACGGACAGAAGGGGCAAGTCATTTGTAAAATATATCTAAAAGATGTAAATTGTTTATTTTGATAATCAACTAATACTTACAGTAATCACTTTTTTTATCATACCGTCTGAATTATTCAATTAGTATTGCTTTGTCTCCTTGGTAGGAAATCCACTTTAATCCGTAGCTGCAATGTGTCATTGTCAATATGATGAATCCGCATCTTAGCATTTAATCGTGCAGATGAACATGATGATGAGGGTACATCAAAATGCAGCGCTGACAGCTCATTAATTGTGCATCTCCAGGCTCGCATGAGCGCACACGAGTGGGTGAGCAAGGTGGAGCGGCCTGTCACTACAGAAACAGTTGGCAAGGAGACGCAGGAGCAGCCCGGAGGAAAGAAAGAGGAGGAGAAAGAGGAGGGAGATGGAGCGGCTCATGAGGAGAAGAGGGAGGATGAGGAGGGCGAGATAAAGCAGGAGGACGGGCACCAATCTGTGGAGGTGCGTTGTCATCACTGTGGTGGGCCATTATTCGAACACTCAATACTTGTGATCTCATTTTAGTTCGCGTTTGATCCGCAGGCCATCTACATGTCGTCAGTGGGCAGTCTGGCAGAAGTGACAGCCCGAAGTATTGAGCAGCTCCACAAGGTGGCAGAACTCATCCTACATGGCCAGGAGCAAGAGCAGGAAAAACCAGCAAGGGATCAGGCACATGTCCTCACCAGGTTGACATGCGCCATGTGTAAGGAGGTGGAATGTTTGGCCAGAAAGTTCTCTGACACGCTGCTCCTTGTCGGGGTAAGCGTGCAAGATTTGACGCAAATGTGCTCAAAGGAGATCACAAATTGTGTTGGAATTCATACAAACTGTTCTTTCTCAGTGTCAGAGGAAAGCTGAGGAGCTCACTCCGCTTATTGACAGCGTGCTGCTGGAGGTGAGAGCTGCAACTTTTTAACTCCACTTGCAGTTAATGAATGTGATGCAAATATGCCCTTTTTGAACTTTGAAATTGTGTCTCTGTCTGCAGGGCTCCAACAGTACCACCTACATCCAAAATGCCTTTCAACTTCTGCTGCCCGTCCTGCAGATCGCCCACATCGAGAGCCAACCTTGCAAAACCTGCACAGGTTCAGACGCACATGCACATTAGCGCACACGTTGTACAGAAAGGGTAAAGTAATTCCACACTAAGTGCTTATGTCAATGTTGTCGGAAGCTGTTTATTTATGTGTATAATACAAATTTAACATAAGGGGGCTTTTGTGTGTGGCTGACCCTGTTGATGTTTGTTTTCGCAAGTGCTTCACACAAAGATAATCTCCAAAAATGCAAATATGGGTTGGTGTTTACAATATTATATATATATATTTATATATATAATACTTGCACTCCATTTGCCTTGACTGACACAAGAGGAATGTTTTCCTTTTAAAATGCCAGTATTCATGATTACTGTAATTTTGTGTGCGATATTAGATGACATCTAACACCTCCAAATTATATGGCCTTGAAGGAAATGTGTTTCCCCAACGTTCACCCTACTAGGATCCAAATAACATGTATAGCTATGAAATAAATGCTCTGAGCTTTCGCAATGTTCTCGTTGTTGGTATTTTTGCATATATTTTAGTGTCCTGCCTTTTAGCCACATAATAAGGGATTTTTTTTTTTTCCGGGTGGAAACGTTGCGTTGTAATGTTAATGAGCATTTGAAAATGAAGTCCCTTTACACCCTAAGTCATGGATGGATGATGATGTTGTGTTTCTTTTTCTTTGTGAGACTCGAGCTGGGTTCAGCAGCTCAGCTCCTCTGTGAGGGAAAAAGTCACTGTTGGGCGGTGATGAAGATTAGCTGTAAGAGAAATAACGTTACTGTGACACATCCATGAAAATTATCACCATTATTTCAAGATTGATACTTTCAGCATGGTTATTGATTTGTGGTTGCCATGAGATTGTAAAATGGGTGCCTTGGCTTAATTAAGTTTGGGAAACACTGCTATAGATTGCCCTGTTGTCTTGAAATGAAGGCTCATGTGGCAAAGAGCTATGGCAAAATGTTTTGAGCAAAGTGGAACATTTTCATTCCAATCGTCATACGAATATGTTGGTTTACCAGTCACATAAGAGTGCTCCACAGGTCCATCCAGTACAGTTTCTGCATCATCTGAGAATTTAAGACACAAAGATCGTGAACAGATGCACCAAATGTATTTTTATGACTAATGTTATTATGACCCGTGCTGAAGTGTGTTTGCATGTTGAAATTTCCTACCGGCTACTTGGACCTCTTGAATAGTAGATAATCCTGTCATGAAAAACATAAGTTCACTGAGAATACTTAATTTTTTTGTTTAATTTTATTATCTTACTGACCTGACCATGTGTAGCGAAGCTCACACGTATGAAGGTTTCTCTCTGAAAAATATTGATAAATAGTTAGTCATGTCTAAATGCTCGTACGCGAATTTAAAATGCGACAGAAGTTACCTTTTAAAATCTTGATCTTGTCATTGCTTCCATCTAGTCAAAAGGCAAATAAGATCTCATTATTTCATTTGATACAAAGTGTGTGATGGAAAATACTATAAGCTTAAAAAAAAACAACAACACTTGTTTAAAACCTAAGTTTGAATGCCTAATTCTAGTTTAAAGCCCCAATTTGAAACCAACCCCAATTAATGCTCCAGGTTTTACCAGTATGATTAAATGTATTTCAGTGTCCATTCGAATTAATTTCATCCCACTTCAACTCTATTTGAAAACCCTCATCTGAAACCATAAATTTACTTTGAAATTAGAAAATGAGATTCACCTTTCAGTTGCTGCCCAGTGAAGCTATAACCAAGAGGATGTACTTTCTCTGATGGACAGAAAACATGCAGGTAAATTCAAATTTGCCACTTGGGATGCTTTTTGTGCATTGAAGTGTGTGTGTCTTACTGCAGCAGTGTCCACTCCGTTTCAATTTTCTGAGGAAAGCTGAGCTCAAGGTCAGCAATACCACACACAAGAGAACCAGCCAGAGAATCCTCAACGCAGCACTCCACTCGTCTGGACCAGAGACAGCAACGCTTAATATCAAAGATTTACCAACAGTACGTGTTAGTCATAAATTCCCAATCAAACCTGCTTGTGTCTTGAGTAACTCTTTGTTTTCTGCGACAGGAGGAACTGTGTAATTCGACAGTTTTAGCAGACAAACGGTGTGATTGGATGTCTCAGACGTGGGCGGGACCAGCGCACAGCAATAAGATGCCACGCTGCAACCTCCGTCGTCCGTCTTCTCAGGTGGCTGAAGCTGCAGTGAGCTGGAATTTCTGTGGCCACTTAAGGTGAGCTTCAAAAAGGTACTATTTCCTAGTTGAAGCTTCACTGACACCTCAATGTGGACATTTGCCGCTAGAAATGGAGAAATGTATCAAATTAATTTTTGGAAGTGAGAAATATAGAAGTTAGACTCGCAGCTAGCAGGTCTTGAGATGACAGCATTCATAAATTGTTTGACTGTCACTCGTTTGTTTGGATCACTTTACTGGTGCAATGTCAGACATGTTTTCCAATAATGATACAAATTCCCATGTTTAATTGACAGTAAACTAAATCCTCACAGGTACCTGAAAATGAGTTGTTATGATATAATTCCGCCACACTGCCTTCACACATATACCAACTCGTGTGAGGCTCTTCGCTGCTTGCATCGTCTGACGTGGGGCCGCTGTCAGCTTCTCTCTCGTCACACCTCTCACGCCATTCCTCACCTCCTGGGATGGGAGGCGGGTCACATGACGTCTTTCTTTTCACCTCATCCTCCACATTCTGCCAGTTTTCCCTCTTCTTGGCTCGCTTGTCCCGTTCACACGGCAAACAGACCAGGTTGACTTTTGATACTGAAAGAAGATTGCACAATCCAAATATTAGAGCAGTAATTTGGACATGCGAGAAGTGGAGGAAAAAGACTTTCGGGTAAACAAATCAGAGCAGGGTAAAATTGGAAAATAAAACGTGTGACAAGACTAAGAAGTGAGGAAAGCACCGAGTGTGAGCACGTGTGAGCAAGAGGGGAAACCATTACACAAGACAGAAACTGTCTACTACGGGAGGTGAACTGGAGCTCAGGCTTAAAGTTGGCTCATCGCGTTGCTATATACACTTTATGTAAATCATACCAAAAATGTGTACTATGCTTCAAATTTGTAATCAAAGTATTTTTTTCAGGTTTTGTTGCCCCTTTGGCAATACAGCCGGTTTGTCCAATGTTCTAAATGTAACTTTGATTAGAATGCTCTAGTTTTTTTTCTAGAAGCTACCACAAGCCTAGCCAGTATTAGTAGTAGAAGGCCTTATAAACACAAACACACAAATGTAATTCCTCACCTGTGTATGAAGTGAAAAAATCCGGGAGGCAGATGACAACGATGAAAATCACAAGGACGATAAGCTTAGTCACAATCGACCATGTCATGTTCACACATACACATGCACAAACACACTCTCCAGAGTGACCTTAAGCCTGTGCTATCTATCTGCCTCCCTCTTCTGCCTCTCTTGGTTCATCTGATCCCAGCAGGCCGAGCGTCCAAGCTCACGGCTGAGAACAAAGCAGGCGATGAAGCAACAGGGCCGTCGACACTCAGCACGCTGCGGCTCAACGCTTCTCTTCCGCTCCTACTTCCTGTCGCGGTTCACACCAAGGCTGACAAATGGATCTTGATCTCCTGCGAGCACAATGTAAGTCGAAATCTCATGTATCTGAGTGAGAGTGTTGAGAGGAGCAATGGTGTGCGCTGTAATAGATGATGGACAGTGTGTTGCGATTAGAGTTTTGATTAAATGGTCGCGTTAATATGTGTTTAGTGTCGTGTTAGTGTTGATAGAACTGAAGCGAGTGAATCTATAGACATTACAAATCAGATGACATCAATCATCCTTAATCTTGCCATAATGACAGAAAATGAGCTTCCAGTGTTGATTTAGCATCATTGTTAATGTTAAAAAGTTTTCTTGCTGTGGATCAGACAAATGTTGTTTCATTGTTGGTTCTTCTTAAAGTCCTCCTAAAGTGACAATAAATATGTCCTCTAAATTTGACCCACCATAATGTTATTAACAACCCTGCCAAATTTAAAAGGTTAAAAAAAAAACGCGACAATATCTGCGTAAAATGAGGCTTCAAAGTCATAAAAAATCAAGCCTTTCTCTCCGCTTTCAAATGTTGGAGCTGTGTCTGCTTAATCCTCTCAGTTGTTAAATCAGTACTAATTTTTATGACTTGAGAAAATAGATGCAACAACTTCGAGCATCATCCTTCTGCCTACAACATTTGCATAAGGCCTGCGGACAAAATGGAAACTTGCTGTTTCTAATGAATTATCCACACTTCTTATCAAAAATTGTTTTTTACTTTGTCACAGTTAAAAAGATGCTCACTCTGTTGCATCTGCTGTTGGAAATGATTACCATTTATCAACATTCAAATCTAAAAAAAAAAAATTACACACACACACACACATATCCTGTTGTAGGCACAGCTGCCAGGTGAGGTCTTATCTCCACCACACAGTTGACAGCCTCGCTGCCTCATACTTTTTGGTTCTGCGGCTCACATGCTCACATGCCTTGCCAAATCAAAAAATGATGTGCTTACTGGTAACATTGGTAATGTCAAAGTGCACTGAGTCATACTGGGAGCAATAGAAAACAACAATATCTGCAATACCGTTCTAGAATTATATATTTTTTGCTAGACACAGACTATAAACTTGAAAACATTTCCCTGGGCTTTTTAATTAAATCGCTGTGATCTAAGTTATTATTTTGAAATGGAAGAGAGATGAAAGCAATAAAGTATCGGGAAATGAAAGCATCTATGAGAAAGGGAGGAGGAGGAAGGGGAGGAAAGAGCGCACAATGATTTAGTGCTGTGTAAGCAGTGAGGCGTCGCCTCAAAAGCTCTATGAAACGTTATGTCGCAATTATAGGCTTCTACATGGAGATGAGGTGAGCTTCAGAGGTGGAAAGGTTGCCCTCTTCCATCTCGGGTGCTGATCTTTGTGTGCAGAAAGATGTCTGTGCATTGTAGCTACGTGTATTTCGCTTCTCTTTTTCAAAATGTTGGAATGGTCCTCTTTTATTGTCACTCAAGGTCACTTTGCTGACTGGAGAGAGCTGCATCCCTTTTGCAACCCTTCCTGGCTGTCTCCTCCGATACCTGTAACCTTTTATGCCGAGTGTGAAAAGCCCGCGTCCATAAAATCTTTTGAACATAAGGAAAAATCAATGCGCACCAAGTGCAGCTCACCTAAACAGCTCTCAGTGCAATAGAAGAAGAAAAGTGCCTCCACTCCATAAATTGACTGTATGAAAATCTCTGTGCTCATCGGGGTACTTGAGAATATCTACTTGTGTTTTTATGACTTAACATAAACATTTACACTTAAAAAGGCTTTATTGGTCTCAACTTGCACCATCAAATTTTATAGGCCTCTTGGGAAAACACATTTTTGCATGTGGACGGTGCTTGCAATAAAACTGGATCATTAACACAATCAAAACACACACCGAAAAACTCACGACAAATTGCTTGATGACCAAACAATTGATTGCTCGATATAGATAAATCGATAGATAAAATTGTGGAAATAGCTTTTTCTCACAGTCTGATTTTTTTTACATTAACATGCATGGGTGTGTGTGTGTTCTATATTTAGAGCCTTTCAGAGGTACTGTGAAAGCATGATGAAAGATGAGCCCAGCATTTCTATGCCAAATAAATGCTATCATGCGTCTAGACTACTTTTATCACAATCTTATCAGTGACAATAAAATTGGTCTTCTCACTGATGTCGGAGGGGGAGCATGCAAACGTTTTTATTTCTGTATAATGTTATTCACTTCTTGCATGCCGTGTCTAGCTGGTGGCTTTATGAGAAACTGTATTCCGTCAACTCTCCTCAGTTGATTGAATTCATTCGTTCACTCTGCCAGTAAACAAGGTGAAAGCTAAAAGCTCCCTGAGTAGTGAGCTGATATCCTTGAAACGACCCCCTCCAGTAATTATCCCACATAGTGCCGATTAATGCTGAGTCACAATCTCTGTCTAAACGCTAACAATGTGCTCATTTGTATTCTCAACATGTTTCATCTGCGTTTTTCTTTTATCTTGCACTTAGTCACAAACTGCCTTTTGGTTATTGGAGGGCAAATTGCCCATCGCCTGAGTCTAATGATTATCTTTCTTTATACGCGCAATAAAGGAAACCGCCTGTGACTTTCTCACTCATTTGTGCATTCCAAAAGTCACTTTGACTTGAATTTACTGTGCTTTGTCATTGAATGTCAGCAATTGAAGTTGTACTTCTAATGTGCTAATGGTAGGAAGAACACATAAATAAATAAAACACAAATAACATTTTTTAAGGCGACGTATAATGGAAAACAGACTTTGGAATTGTGTATAAACATGTGAGTCTCTGGACTGGCTGCCCTGGTGTGGAATCACACCACCAATATATATATATATTTTTTGACTGGCTGTGCTAGAGATTGCATCATTCCGGAGAAAGACTGCATTTGCTAAAATAAATGCTCATGTTGGGGTGGGTCATTAAATGCCACAATGTGAAAATAATAATTTTCTTGGGTACCTGTCAGTCAAAGGCCTGCAGAGCAGGGGTGTCAAATTCATTGAGTCTTGAACAAATGACATCTATTGTTGGAAAAAAAAATTAACTAGCAATTGGGCTTGACTTTGTAGAAAAATATGAAAACTTTTCAGGAGCGCACCATGTTCATTTCCTCTTTAGTGTTATGATTCATTGTCTCTGGTTTTGACATTTGACTTGGAGGATTTTAGAGTTTTTTAACAAGTGTTTGACCTGAAATAATTTATCACAGTATGGCGGGGCTGTCAGCGGCGCCCGCTATCTCTTTCTCATTTCCATTGGAGCGATGGGCTCTCTGTGATTGGTTAGCTGCTTGCGGCAGATTAAATTATTAAGGCCTGCTCTTTATTTGGCTGTAAATGCTCCCTCTCATTTTCCATCTCTTGCTCGGTTGCTCAGTCGTGTTTTCCACTTCCTCTCCTCTCTCGGCCCATTTACGGAGAGACGGAACAAGAAAAGAGGGCACTGCAGCACTATAGTGGAAAAAAAGCAGGGAAATGACACAGATACCATCGTTGTTTTTTTCCAGTTGGGGAAATTGGAAGGAGAGATGCCAACCAGTGGAAAAAAGATAGAGGCTGATGAAATATATTGTAAGGTCTTTGCAGTTTGTTTGCGTGTGTGCCCATCCATCTGTATGTGTTTGATTGCCTAACCTTGCCACACGTAAATTGCTGCATGTATGCCGGCACCAGTCGAGTGCTGCACTCAGTCGTGGGAAAGCTGTTCAGGTGCCAGGTGGCTGCTGCCTAAGGACAAGAATACGAGACAATCACTGACACAAAAAAAAAGAGTTGTTTTCATTTCTATTAATAATTCAGAATGTGTGTTCTGTTCTATTGTATGCAGCCGCAAACTGATGCCTCAGCCATTCTAAGAGACCTGCTCACAAGTGTCTGTAAGCAAACACACACACACACACACACACATACACACACACACTAAAGGGGGGGATTATGAATTGTTTGTGCATTTTATGCAAATTAGTTTCTTGCACAGCAAACAGTACACTTGGCCTTGGCCTGAATATTTGTAAACTATCCGCATTTAATGATGTCTGCATAGTTATTAGAATAACTTTCCAGCTCACATTATGTATTTGATTTATGGATAGTGTACTTTTCATTAACAATGTGGTCAGAGACGCCGCAAACCCGCTGATTGCCAAAGAGACGACTGACATTGGCCTATACCAGTGCTTCTAAAATAGTGGGGCGCACCCCCCTAGGGGGCGCGTGTGACACCAGGGAACATGTTTTTCTGTACTAGATTAAAGAGTAATTAGACATCCACTGCAGTAGGTGGGAGTGGCGCTATCATTTTAAGAGTGTGCGCAAGGAGTAGTCGCTCTACAATGTGCCCAACCGCTCAGCCATCGGTGCTTCGTTCTAACTTTTGTGCCGGTACACCATATGAAGTAAATGACGTGATTTTTTTTTTTTTTACCTCATCTAATATGAGGTAAAAAAAAAAAAAAAAAAAAACATACCAACTGGTGTTTTAGAACAGCCTTGACAAGTAAATAACAAAAAACAAGAAAAATGAACTACTTTATTTTTTTCCCAGTTGAGAGAAGCGCGCAATGCAATGCGGATAGTGCTGCGGGGAGAAGTTTGACAAGCGTCAGTACGTTCATGATTAGCACATTTTGCTGGGGTGGGGAGTCGAACCCGAAATCTGAATTGTTCGAACGTAGCGACAGAGCCACTTGTCAAACGGAGCGAGCTCAGCAGCCGACCCGCTTTCACTTCGAGTCATTCATATACGTTCAGTATTTCGTTCTGCGCGCATTGGGTAAGTACAAAATAGTGTTCAAAAGAACGAATTTCTTTCAGTGAGCGTGAAGAATTCAGTTCATATGACTTTAACCAGTAGATGTCGGCAATGCCCATTGGAGTGGTGACATCTCGCCGTAAAACAAAACGAAGAAGAAAATGATGTAACTTCCTGTTCACGAACGAGTCGTGAATAGCATTGCCTGTTCATCAACTGGACGGATCTGTGAGTGAACGCATCAGTGAGTGAGAGTGATTTGCATTTCCAGTTCATCGCGAGATCGGATCGGTGAGGGAACGAGTCCTGACTTTCTCGTTCGCGAACGAGTCAATGGGTCAACTGCCTTCCTTCCCGTGCATCAACGGATCAGTCAGTGAACGTGTTGCGGCTCCCTCCTAGCGTGAACTATGTAAGCCAGAATGTCGATTTGCCAAGGAAAGAAAGAACCACTCACTGAAACAGCACTTCTTTTATGCGCGTTTTCTCCAAGCTAACGGCTAATTTTATTGCATGAAGGGATGCGCCGTTATGCAGCAACGTGGAGATTATGCTTCTCTTTGGGTAATCTTGATTTTATAACACTTATAGTAGTTTTTAAATAACGTGTATGATAGTAGTTTTTGAATAACGTCTAAATATTGTTATCCAACATATCTACTGCAATTTCACATGAGATTGCTGGTTTGAAATTTACTTTTGTTGTTGTTATTATTATTATTATTATTTTAGTAAACATTAAAAACCTGTTAAAACTTGTCTGGTGTTTTATTCCTTGTTTATATTGTTTTGGGCATGAAAACAAAAATCTAACATTTGGTTAACTGCTTTATATGACAATATGTATGTGTTTTACGTTGTGTAATATGTGTTGGTGTGCTCCAAAATAAAGAGCAAGTAGTCAAATACACATTCTTAACACGTACAAAAAATGCATAGTTATTAGGTACACCTGAAAATGGTGGTGTACCTGATAGAGCGTCCAAATGACGTCACAGATCAAACAGCCAATCAGAAAGTGGGGGTGAGGGCGAGTGTGGCACGTTTCACTTTCGCTTAAGCTTTTTCCCTAATGCAGTGGCCTGTGATTAGGTACACTTCATGGACACTTCAATAGGTACACTACACGAGGTACAAAAAAAAAAGAATAAATAAAGGGTTAATTGCACAATAAAAGCACACTTGTATATAATGATAAGTATATTCTCTCACCTGGGATCGAACTAAATTTTTACTGAGCAAGAGCCCGTGTCATTAACCAGTCGGGTAATGGACCTGGCGGCCCACCGTCGTCTGCACTGTTTTGTACTAGTTGATGTGCATTCCAGTTCTCGAGTGAATTGAATCTTTAGAATCGGTTCACTCAAAATTTTTGTTCAAATGATAATGAACTGGCCTCTTATTAGGTACACTTGAAAATAGCAGTGTACCTAATGGAGTGTCCAAGTGACGTCACAGATCAAACAGCCAATCAGAAAGTGGGGGTGAGGGCGGGTGTGGCACTTTTCACTTAAACCAGGGGTGTCGACCTCCAGTCCTCGAGGGGCCGCGTTCCAATATGTTTTCCAAGTGACCCTCGTTAAGCGCACCTGCGTGAAAAGTTTTAGCTCATTTCACGTTCTGCAGGAGCTAAATCTTTTCACGCAGGTGCACTTAACGAGGGAATCACACGGACACTCCATTAGGTACACCGCCATTTTCAAGTGTACCTAATAACAGGCCACTTTATTAGGGAAATATCATGGTCAAAGGTCACAGGTGTCAAGCTCTAGTCCTCGAGGCCGCGTTCCAATATGTTTTCCAAGTTACCCTCGTTAAACGCACCTGCGTGAAAAGTTTTAGCTCATTTCACGGTCTGCAGGAGCTAAAACTTTTCACGCAGGTGCACTTAACGAGGGACTCACACGGACACTCCATTAGGTACACCGCCATTTTCAGTGAGTAGTTGAGTGTGAGTGAGTGAGTGAGTGAGTGAGTGAGTGAGTGAGTAGTTGAGTGTGAGTGAGTGAGTGAGTGAGTGAGTGAATTAGTTCGAGTGAGTGAGTGAGTGAGTGAGTGAGTAGTTAAGTGAGTAGTTGAGTGAGTAGTTGAGTGAGTAGTTGAGTAGATGAGTGAATGAATGTGAGTGAGTGAGTGAGTGAGTGAGTGAGTGAGTAGTTGAGTGTGAGTGAGTGAGTGAGTGAGTGAGTGAGTGAGTGAGTGAATTAGTTCGAGTGAGTGAGTGAGTGAGTGAGTGAGTAGTTAAGTGAGTAGTTGAGTGAGTAGTTGAGTGAGTAGTTGAGTGAGTAGTTGAGTAGATGAGTGAATGAATGTGAGTGAGTGAGTGAGTGAGTGAGTAGTTGAGTGTGAGTGAGTGAGTGAGTGAGTGAGTGAATTAGTTGGAGTGAGTGAGTGAGTGAGTGAGTGAGTGAGTGAGTGAGTGAGTGAGTAGTTCAGTGAGTAGTTGAGTGAGTAGTTGAGTGAGTAGTTGAGTAGTTGAGTGAATGAGTGTGAGTGAGTGAGTGAGTGAGTGAGTGAGTGAGTAGTTGAGTGTGACTGAGTGAGTGAGTGTGAGTGAATGAGTGTGAGTGAGTGAATGAGTGTGAGTGAGTGAGTGTGGTTGAGTGAGTGAGTGAGTAGTTGAGTGTGAGTGAGTGAGTAGTTGAGTGAGTGAGTGAGTGAGTGAGTGAATTAGTGTGAGTGAGTGAGTGAGTGAGTGAGTGTGGTTAACTGCGTGAGTGAGTGAGTGAGTGAGTGAGTGAGTAGTTGAGTGAGTGAGTGAGTGAGTGAGTGAGTGAGTGAGTGAGTGAGTGAGTGAGTGAGTGAGTGAGTGAGTGAGTGAGTGAGTGAGTAGTTGAGTGTGAGTGAGTGAGTGAGTGAGTGAGTGAGTGACTGAGTGAATGAGTGAGTGAGTGAGTGAGTAGTTGATTGTGAGTGAGTGAGTGAGTGAGT